>NC_063238.1:35209688-35828779 GCF_020740725.1 Corvus hawaiiensis
TCAGTAATGGGGGATCTTTACACCATATCCATTAGTGGCTTAAGCAGTTCAGAGAACAGGGAATGGCTGGGTCTTTGCTTGTGCTTTGTTGTGGTTGACCCCTTCCCAGCTTCCTGTCTAAAGTGGGATTCTTAGATGTGCCCATCCAAGATTGCCATGTATGGTGAGTTGACAGTGTCTCCTTTGGCATGGCTCCATTCTGGTCAGCCTGCCTTATTTGCTTCTGCTTTCTATCTATATCTTGGTTTTACCCTAGGTCATTGGGTCTCTGGGACAGGGTTTGACCTTTCTGTTCTATTTTTATATAACATCCAGCACAGACAAGTTTGGTATCTCAAGCTCTTGGTGGTGCTGTGTGTAATGCCAATAACTAACAGTGCTGATACTCCTCCTGGGCATCTGTGGCTGTTTGTGCATACAATGACCATACGCTGCCATAGAGTGAATTTTCTTACATAGCTGTGTTGTTTCAGCTCTGAGTAGCAGTAAAAGTGGCAGCCAGCTTGGTACAAGAAGTGTGCAGAAATCATTTCCATGCCAGTGAAAACTGTCAGTGCTGACCTGGCTGGTGGTGAAGATACAGAATCACAGAAATCGTAAAATGATTTGTGTTGGAAGGGACCTTAAAGATCATGTAGTTCTAGCTCTCCTTCCACTAGAGCAGGTTGCTCAAAGCCCCATCCTGTGTGACCTTGAACACTTCGAGGAATGGGGAGTCCACAGCTTCTCTGGGCATCAAGTGCCAGCGTCTCACCACGCTCACAGGAAAGAATTGGCTTTTGTCCAGGGGCAGTGTAGATAAAGCATAGCACAGTTTTTCTACTTGTGCTTGTAAGAAATAACATTTCTTATATTTTATATATGTACAAATATATGTATGAAAGCATAATTGCCTGTGTATCTCTAACTTTGCTTCTTCCTCCTAGTTTCTCTCCACTTCTTTGTTTCTGTTCCACTTTGTGTTTGAGTGTTATGCCTATGGTGTTTTTCATAAGCCTATTTCCCTTTTTTTTCTTACCTTCTTTCCCCTTTCTTTTCTATTTCTAGCTTTTCATTCTTTACCTTCTTGTCCACATATTTCTACTCCAGGTTGGTTTATAATTTCTGTTTTGTGTGGCTTCTCCTTTCTCTCACCAGGGCAGGTTGGCCAAACACCCTGTTAACCTCTCAGCACATCCCAAGGGTTGGTGACCAGAGAATGATGTCAGCTGTGCCCTTAATTCTTGGAAAAAAAAGGAATAAGAGACTTGGAGCTGCTCTCATTTCCCTTCTTTCTAAATGATTCTCAGCCTGGATGTTTTGGTTTCCCTTGTCTGGATTGCAGCTGCTGTGGGTCAGTGGATATTTCTCATATCTGATGGTTAACAATGAAATTGAGGTTAATGGCCACAGTTATCCCCTGCACCTTCGACTGAGTGGTGTTCCTTTCTTGGTGGTCGCAGTCTGTACTCAAAGCCCAGACTGCATTCCTTCTGTTATCTTGCTGCTGCTAATTTTGGTAGCCTCCTCTGTCATACTGCAAGCCCAGGGCTTTTCCACCTGTTTTCAGCCCAGTTTCTGCCCTGCAGGGGGCTGAGGCCCTAGTTTGTGGTGGTTCTTAGAGGGCTGCCATGCCCTCAGGGCAGAGCTTTTGGCTGTGGGAACAGTTGAGGTGGTGGGTTTGTGTGTGCATTGGTGATGGCTCGACTTGAGCCATCCCCCTAAGAAGATGCCCCCCATGAAGAGCAAGGAGGCAGCATCCGGAGCAGGAGCTGGGGACACGTCCTGTGCAGCACTTGCCAGTCTGTGCAAGCAGTGAGTGCTGCCAAACTGCCTCTTTTAGGGGTTGACTTGTAGACAGTAAAACAGCATTTTGACTGCTTTCGATTATAGAAACAGAGAGATCTGAAATGGGAAAGGCTTTGATGTTGGTGATCTGCAGAACATGCTCAATATCGCTTGACAGCAGACATTTTATTCTCAGCTGCATTTATTCTCAGTTCTTGCAGCAAGCGCATTGGTTGGGTGACTTTGCTTGCGCAGCTGTTTTGGTTTTTTTCCCCCCAAAAAATCCCAGGACTCAGCACTACATTTCCCATCCTGGAAATCTGATGCTTCTAAGCCCCAGTTTGTGGCATTGGTTATTTTCTGTGCATGGCAATTCCTGAACATGCCCAGCCAGCACTCCCCGGGGTCAGGTCGGGTGAGCTCTGCTGAGCGTGGTTCAGGCACACAGACCTGTGGAGGGGCTTTCCTTCCAATAGATGGAAAGAGGGTTTTTTTGTTTCTTGGAAAGATGTAACCCAAGCATAAAATTTCACGGGATGTCATCAAGGTGAATAAACAGAAATCATACTCCAGACGTGAAGTTCCCTTCATGTGGCTGATGATAATACGTGAGGCTTCTTATGTGAAATGTGAACACTCAGTGTCGTGTTTCATCCAGGATGACGCTTCATTTTCTTTTCCTTTTTTTTCCCCTCTGCAATTCAGACTTTCACAGGTGGTGCAAGTGTCCTGTGCCTCTCACCTCCACCCCTCAGCCCCCTTGGATGAGGGACTATTTCAGGCCATGCTTATAACCTGATCCTGCTGATGGCCTCTTGCACCCAAGGATCATATAGTGAGAATTGTTAGGGCGATGTGCTATTTTCAAGACACTCAGGCCTGATCCTGTTTCCCTTGCTTGCCCAAATGAGATTTTTTTTTGCCCTGGCTTAGTTTGGCTCAGGAATGGGCTGTTTATCTCCACATGAGTTTGGTGCTGTCAGTCCACTGAACACAGCTGTGGCACCTGAACTTCTCTAATAGCTGCAGCCTCAGGGTGGGACACTGAGTGACACTGGTTGACTTGGGGGGTGCCAAGGACCTTGCCTTGGAAAGCATAAGGAGCAGATCATGGCTGAGGTAACCTGTCAGACAGCTCAGAAAATTTGTTTCTAAATCCAGGTCTACCTAATGCCGAGTGGTCACTGTGCAGGTCCTCCCAGATTCAGTGGTGAGGCTTGCAGTGCTGCTGGTCCTACCTTTTTGGGCTCAAGTGGGGTAGACTTGCAATACTGGGAGACATGCTCACATCGTTCTTAGCCAGCATCCTGTCTGCAGCGATGGTCAAAGGCAGGTGCTTCAAAACAAAACAGAACAAACCAAACCAAAACCGAAACAAAAACTGTGGGTGAAAGTGAAATAGATGGCTAAAAAGTAGCCAGGTCATATGAGCAGTTTTCTACCAAAAACATTTCAAGCTCATGTTGGCTTGTGCCCGAGTCATGCCTGCTCACTGGAGGGCTTGGTGATGAGTTGAAGGTGTCAGATTCCAGCTAGTTTACAGCATCTGAACAGATAAATCTTTCCTTTCTTCCCCTCCAGTATCTAAGTGTGTGGCCTTTGCTACTTTAGTGTCTCTTTTAAGCAGCTTAAAAGTTTTTCTAAGTGAAATATGCTTCTGTGCTGCAGTTGAGAGATAAATATAGCTGATGAGTTGAAAGAAGGCCATAGTATGTGTTATGTTGCCTTACCCAGTATTTTTTTCTTTTTGTGGTGATCCTGTGCTAACTCAAAATGGAAAATCTCCTGAAAGATGTTATTTTTCCTGTTTAAAGAAATTACAGGCCAAAATACCATTCACTGCCTTAAGCTGCATCCAGTAAAGGATTAACCCCCCACCCCTCTTCTCCAGCCCAGCGCTGTGTGTTTGGAAAGCGGGCGCGTTTGCAGCTGAGCCAGCTCTAATAATAATAATTCATGTTGAGAAGCACAGAGCAGCCTGTGATTAGCAAAATAATTTTTGCAGAGTATATAAATTGAGAGGTGGGGTTTTGACAAGGTGAGAGGAGTGCACACTGCAGCTTCCTGGGGCGGCAGTGGACTCCTGTCTTCCTGTTGACATTCTCCCTGTAAAGTTGGGTGCAGGAACTGTGCAGAGCAAAACATGTTTGTAAAACGATGATTGCTTTTGAGTTTTTCCAGTAAATTCTGGTGGTGAAAGAGCAGCCAGAAAACTTGTAAATAAGAGTTTTACACTGTGCTCAGCTCCCTGGGGTAATTTTTTTTTTTTAAAGTTTGGATGCTATTGTTGGATATGATTTCTTAGCTTGCCAGGAGGTCAAACTTTGACTATCTGTTGGCTCTGGAACCTAAAAAATAGCCTAGGAGCCCTTCCAGAACTTCTCCTTCATGGGTTCTGGTTCAGATCCAGCTCAGTGGGATGGAGAAGGATGTCTCTATTACAGGACTCTGCTCTGACATGTATAAAGGCAAGTTTTAGGCTCATAGCTGGTGACTCGTTGCCTTAAAATCTAATCTGTCCTGCTGCCTAACAACGAGCAGAGCATTTTACACATGCTTTCCCCTCCGTGCTTGGTCAGCAAGGGCAGAGTTTCCCCTGGGCAGCCGCTGTGCCGGAGCTGCCGGCACAGAGCAGGTTGGGAGGTGGCACAGGGTACACACAGTTTCCATTGGCCATCACTGGTGCAAGGCTTTGGGGTAGAGCTCACCCCAAAGGCAGGCCCAGGATCAGGGGCTGTTGGAACTGATCTAGCCCAAAAAGCCAACAGAGCTTGGGAGATGCTTCCTAAGGATGGTGGCAAGACAGGCGTCCCCAGACAACCAGTCTGTGGATGCACCTCTCTGCCTGGGTGCTGCCCAGCCTATGTACCCTTCCTTTTTGTAACATAATTTATCTTCAAATAAATATTGTATCTAACAGAAACAAGTCTCTAAAAAAACAGGTTCAGGCTAAAATGAATAGGGGGTATTCCTGTATCAGTCTAACAGAAGCCAGATCAATCTCTTCCAGACTGCCTTAAGTGTTTGCAGTGGACTTGTACAAATAGGGCTTGAATCTTCCCCCTTGATGGTTGCTACTGTAATAGACAAATAATAATAATTTTTAAAAAGTGCCTTAGTTAGATTGGTTTTACTTGAGGCAAGCAGGTGGAGTGCATCCTTTGATCCTTCCCATCCTTTGTTTGTTGTGATTTTGTGTTTTTCTTTCCTGTATCTCTTTTGTTGACAATAATCAGAAGGGCGTGTGTGTCCATGCATGTATGTGCATGTATGAATACACATGGCACACATTCACACACTTACCTTAAGCTTTTTCTGTATTATAAAGTACGTAGCTGCTTTTTTCCCCTGTCAGAGACAGCTGGTATTGCCTGCATCCAGCTAAACAAGCCACTGAGTTAATACCACCATGTAAAGTTCAGGAAACCCGGTGAATGTTTTTCTAATAAGAGGATATTCTGGTCCTCTTGATAATCAGCCCCCCATTGTAAAGTCATTTTGAGTCAGAGGTTTAAATCTTTGTTCCAGTGGAAAAGATTTTTATGGGCAGCACAAACAGGCATTACAGTCTGGGTATTTTTTTAAGCATAGTTGCTTAAAATAGCACAGATTCCGAATCCAAGGGAAGAGTAAAGTTGAAACAATAGAAATCATGGTCTGGTGGCACAAACCTTTTGCCTCACCCCAGCCCCTGTTAGAAATTTGGCAGAGGCAGCAGGCTGGGTTTCCTTGCTATGACACTGAATCACATGCTGGTGATTGCTCTGGGCAGTTGGGTTTCTGTCTCTGCTGGTGGTCACCCTGCTTTTGTTTTGAGGATGTCATAATACAGCTTTTGAAGTCAAAATTATGCCCGTTATATGCAGATTTATTCTCCTGCTTCCTTCTTGTATTTGCAGGCAAAAGGCTTTTCTGGGAAATGTGCATTTTGGATACATGTTGTCCCCATGATTTTGGGTTTTGATCCTTTTTCCATTCCCTTCTTTCATACTGTGAGTAGGACATCCCCAAATGGGCCCAGTTCCTCCCACCAGTCCTGCACAACTTATTCATTACCTTTGTTTTCAGTGGCTGGGGTTGCCACGGCAGCAGCAGCCCTTGGGATAATGATTTTGTCATGGCAGAGCAGCGGAGTCCACACCTCAGGGAAGGTGTGACTTGTGTATTGATGAGGTGGCAGATGGCTCAGAGGAGATGGTACCCAGGTCAAGGTGAACTGGGAAATCTATCCAGATTTTCCTGTGCTGTAGAGGATGCTCCTGGGTACATGGTGGGTTTTGCCAGCAGCATTGCAACGATGGAGCTCAAAGCTCTTAAATCTTCTTTTGCTCTTCATTTCTGAGCAGTCTGGTACTGAAAGGTGGCCATGCATCATTTTCTGCTTCCCCTTCTGATCCAGATGCTGATGCTGGTGCTGGTGTAGCAGCTGGGTACACTCAGATGTGGCATCACCCTCGCACCTGCTGTGCTGCAGGTGATGGATGTGCTGCCTCCAGAGCAGCTTCCTCCTTATCCTTGCAGGTCCTTGGTGAGACCTTCTCCTGGCAGGTGAGGTGGGCTCTCCTCTTATCTGCCCTCAGCTATCTCGGTGCATACCTCTGCTGTAAGCACTTCACCTGAGCAGACAAGAGCAGCACTTTGATTGCTGCTTTATTGCACAGGAATGGCAGCCATGGTGCAAAGAGCTTTTACACCGAGCAGGGGCTCAAACTGCCAGTCCTTGGTCCCAGGTACTTCCTTCGTTCTCCTGACTCTGATACGGAAGGATCTTTCCAAAATTAAAAAGTGACAGCAATCTTACTCTTTTCCCTAAAGCAGTCCCTGAGGATGGAGGAACGGCAGGGTTAGCATCTGGAGCTGACGCATTTATTATTGATGATGTCTTTAAATGATTAAACTAATTTTCCTTGCATTATTTAGGGAAATTATGATATTCATCATTAATGGAAAGATGTCTGGGGAAATGTGTGATTCACAGCTGTAAATACCTTCTCTCCTCATTTTGTCACTTGCTGCCTGTCTTCTCCCAGCTCTTGTTTGTCATTTTGGAGTCAGTGTTCGTCCTGTCAGTACCTCCTGCTGCCTTCCCCCTAGATGTAGGTGACTCGTCGTTGCATAAGGGTGAGGTGACTTTTGTTCTAGACAGGTGATTTAATTTTCAGTGTCACCAGGGCTTACATAAGGGATGTAATAATCTGGATAAGGAAATAAGGTTTAGAAACTCTTAAGTACATTTAAGAGCTCTTTCTAGCAAATGTTATTCATAGTTGTGTTCTTTATATTACTGTCAAGGATAATGGGAAGCATGAACAACCCTGGCATTAGTTATGCTTATCTCCCCATGATATGGTGCAGTATTATAGCTGGGGTTTATTGCAAAATGAGGCATTGTTAACAGGTAATGTGACTGTGTCAGGGTAGATTTCCCTCTGCAGAATATGGGAGTCCCTTTGCACCAATTAGTTTTACTGAATCCTTTGCACACAGCAGAAATACTTTTTACAGGGTGTGATTTTAAACGTGAAAGTTTAGTTTTTAGCTTACTTGCTGTCCCACAGGACATCAACATCCATCGGTGAAGCTTGGGTCGACCTCCATATAGTAAACTCAGTTGTCTTCAGTCATTAATCTAAAAGCTATTTTTAAAAGAAGAGGGTATTTAGATGGAATCTCAATTGTTGATATTCAGTCTTTTGGCTGAAACTGTATGTCTGCCTCATGCAGAGTGGTACTGAGAGGTGAAGTGGATAAGAAGAATGTGAGGTTGCCTCCAGGCTAGGTTGGGAGGTGAGAACCTCACCTTCGAAGGGGTTTGTGGAAAGGTTGAAAACTACACTAGGAGTCAGTGCCTTCCTCTAGAGCATGCAGAACAGAAATAGCCTTAAGCAAAAAAAAAATCTAGGTAAGAGGTTCCACCTCTTCATTTTTCTTCCTGCCTTTACCAATCTTTATTTCTGGTTTTCAGACTTAAAATCATTCCTGTAGGAGCCTGGGAAAGGGTTCATGCTTTTGTAACTTTTCCCCATACAGCTCTGTAAGGGAAAACAATTTCTTTGCTATTTTTTCACCCTGTTTCATTGATGTGAGAGGCAAGAAGAGGTAAGAGGTGCTTCTCACCTGACATCTCAAGCTTGAGTGCCCTTACAGTGTCTTTCTGGTCTGAGTGGGGTAGCACAAGCGGGGACCTCACAGGTGTGTGGCAGCCTGAGAATGTAGTGATTGTGGAGTGGACCTGGATGAAGGCTTCTCAGATTTTTCTGTACTTTATATTTTGTAGTCCTCATCCTTTGGGCAGGCTGCTGAACCCCAAAGCACTTGGTTATGCAGGGCACTGTGGTGGTGCTGGGGGAAAGGAGGCCCCACTCCCTGGCTTTCCCTGCCAATCAGTTCAAGTCCAAGAACATAAGGATTTATTATTTTCTTATTCCACCTAATCTCTCTACAGAGGCTCTGTTTAATATCTTACCCTTGTTTGAAATGTGGAATTCATCTGCTGCTATTATTATCCCAACACAAAGGGGCCACGAAACTCTTTTGGTTCAGCCCAGCCCGGATCACTTTGTGCTGGGGATCCTGGCTGTGGGATGGGGCTGCCCTGGCTACATCCTCTGCAAAATAATGTTTTTCCCCTTGTTCTGCAGCTACAGATCCTTTTCCTCTAAAAATTGTGAGTAGGGTGGGAGGGTGCACAGGATGCTTTTGGGGGCTTTGTTCTCTGAGGAATCTTTCTTCACCAGTGAGTGATGCAGAAAGTGCAGAGGAGACATAGGATGGTTTTCCTAGCTTGAAACCTCTCATGTAGCCCCACTGTCTTGCTTCTGGATTCCTTCCCAGCAAACTCTAACCCGTCCCAGGAGTTAAACTGGGTCCTTTCCAGATGCTTCTTGTAATCTTCTTGTCGCCTTCTTGTGACTGGCAAATGACTGCCACCTCTCCAAAATTGCAGCCCCACCCCTCCCGGGAAGCACTTGGCAGCCAGCTGTCCCCTGTGCCATGGATAATATCACATTTATCCTGTCCTGGGCTGTGCCTGTGCTCACAGCTGGTCACGGGGCTGTGCTGGCTTTGCCAGTGCTGAGCCTCGTCACAGGCACATGCTCCTGGGGTGCAGCATAGGCTCCCTCCAGCCCCTGCTTTGGTGGGAAAGGCAGGGAAAAATCCCCTGAATTCTTCACTGCTGACTGCGAAGGGCAATTATTTAATAGGATTTTGCGCAGAGGGAGCCCAAAAAGGTTAGGCTGTTCGGAATCTGAGCCATGAGGCTGCACCGCATGAGTCATGGGGAGAGGAATAAAAATCTCTGAGTTATAATCCCTAATACTACAGAGCAGATTTGCTCTGGGGTGTTTTTGTGTTCCTATGTGCTGACTAATGTGCAGAGAAACAGTGAGAGTGCTTTCTCTGCTCTTTCACCCATGAAGAATGCAGTCCTGTGTCCCCCTCCTCACTTCCATGACTTACCCAAGCCTGGAATCTCGCCGCTTCCCAGACAGCTGAGCACCACTCACCCTCCTCAAAACCCCCCAAATTCCAGTAGCAGCAGGGTGGGCTCTGGAACTTTCCCAGCTGAGGGGACATGCCAGGGCAGGACCGTGTGCCAGCAGCTGTTTGTGCCCCTGCGGCTCTGCACCACTGGCAGTGGGGGGACAACCTTGAAATGCCCCATCTTGCAGTGGGCACCTGCTCTTTGAGAATCTCAAAGGGATTTATGAAGGGGGTTCAGCAGGGTGGCAGCCACCCAGCACCTACAGCTCGGTGATAAAAATACGCCGAAGTGAGCTAGCTGCCATTTCCCTGGAGATATTCCTACAGCTTACCTGAGCCTAAGACCCCAAGAAGTTTGAAATCTATGTATTTTTAGAGGACATGTCAGTTTTGCCATTTTATTCTGTCAACCTGCTCTCATTGTAATTTCAGATTGAGATGGCACCATGATTCCTCCTATCTTAGATTCATTTTGATTAGATCTCCTCAGAAGGCATGTATAAAATCAATATTCATTTAATAAAATATACCTGCCCCTAGCCCTTTTCATGCACTATATTGGGGCCAGGGATAGAGTATTAAACTGAGTCCCTGGGACTGGTCTTGTCAGCAGTGGCAGCAGCATTAAGAGGCATCAGATATCCCCAAAAATGTGGTTGAGAGGCTGCAGGAGGTCAGGTTGTGGGTGACAGAGTGGGTCCCCCAGAAAGGGCAGCTTCGTCCTTGGGAGCCAAGTTTTGTCTGTCTTGTTACTCTAACTGATTAGATTCATTTCTTGGATGTGATAACTGACTGACATTTTTTATGTTACGTTACCAATATGAACTGCTGGTTTAGACTCTGTAAGATTAAAAAAATACTTTTTAGTATTTTTTTTGATTAAAGAGTGTAGAATTGAAAACTGAATGAACACCTGTACTTGCTCACACACAGAAAAGTGGTGCACAGAAAAATGTTACAGAGATTGTAATTTCAGTGAGCAAAGTTATTTGTTAGAATATGAGGCTGTTCTTTTTCCTTACAATGTCCTTAATTAATTTTTCATTATGACAGGTATTGGTGATAACGTAAATGCTCCTGCCCAGAGAAGAGCTGGTGGCATCCTCATCCAGGAGTGGCAGCTCAGAGTTCCTAGTGCTGGATCTGAGTTCCACTTCCCTTGGGTTTTGTACACCTTAAACTGCTCAGACGAAGTGACAATCTGCACTGTGAAGTTCCTACATTGTTTTGTTTGGGTTTTATTCCTCCTCTGTAAGGTTACTTTTTGCTTCCCTGATGGTATTTGCAGCCTCTCTGCAGGAAAAGAGGAGGCAGCATTTAGGAGGGCAGTGCGCAGTTGGGCAATGCAGGTATCACTTATGAGAGGTTATGTTATCCACTCTCCTGTTGCTGAGTACAGCCCTTATGCTGTGCAGCCCAAAGCAGGAAAAAATAAAATTTCTTCAGCAGAAAAAACCCCTTTTTTCTGTTTTTTCTTTCCCACTGCCTCCTTAGTACTCTTTCCAAATCAATTGCATTTCCTCAGCAGAACTACAGAGGTTGTGGCTGTGGGTGTATTCTGAACTTTATTTTAATTTATTTTTCAGCATTTCACAGACTCGTGGGACATCTTAAGTATGGATCAAGCCAAGGCAAACGTGAGATGCCTTCATTGCTTATCTTGGTTGCTTGTAGAAAGGGCCTGGTATGCCTTTGGGTGTGAGGATAGAGAATTTGCAAGTCTCTGGATATGGATTATTTTTTTTCTTCTGTTGTGCTTATGAGATTTAAGGGGGAAAGGAAGTCTTTGTATATTAAAGTGAAATTTTAATTTTTTAAGTATGACAGCATTTCTGTATGTGCAAAGTCTTCGCTGACTTGATATTTAATTCTTTATCTTTTTTAGCCACATTACCTGTAGCGATGCAGATGTTGGAGTAAGTGCTCTTACACTGCTGTGCTGACCTGGAAAGCAGACAGACATTTTCCAAATCAAATCCAGCACTTTAACATAGGATCACGCCCCCAGCCTGCCTGGTTGCTGCCTTGGGTTGCAGCCTCAGCCAGCCTTGCCTGCTGTGACCTGCGATGCTGTGATGGTAGCAACCCCTGCCTTATGAGCAGGCAGGGAAGGTGATATGTTTTAAATAAATATCCATCCAGCTGAGCCTGGTCAGGGGTCTGAAATGAGAAGTGGATTTCCTTTGCAAACATCCCCATCCTTTATACAAAATCTAAATGAAATGGGGTTACTGATTAAATTCATGCACTCTTGGCATGTAGAAGAGTGTGTTAAAGCAGGTGACACAATCCCACCAGCTTTACTGGAGGGGGGGACATGTCACTGCTGCCAGGCTTTGATAGAATGAGGGCAAACCTCTATAAGATGCTGATGTTTCTGCTTTGCCTTATATTTGCATATTTCCCTGTGCTTTCACAGGCCTGCTTGCTTGCAAATGGTTATCCAAACATTAAGTAATCCTCATCACTTTGGAGCTGTTAGTGGTTGTAGTTTTTTTTCTTGAAGGGTGGGAGGGCCTTGTGTTAGATGTTGAAGGTGGAGCTTCTCCAAGAGATTGGACCACCTCCACCTGGGACAGCCCAGCAATGCACAGCAAGACCTGTCTAAACTCAGACTCATTGTGTTCTAGAGTACACTTAAGTGCTACCGGAATCTGGATTAAAAGCAGAACTCCTGGTTATTCCTGACCAGCTGCAGCCGGAGCATTTTAGGGGATATATCCTGTGGTTTATTGTGCTGGGGTGGCTTGAGGTTTGTCTCCAGCTGGTTGTCCCTGATCTTCCTGCAGGCTGGAGCACCTGTGCTCAGGTTTTCCCCTAAGTCCTCAGTGCCAATGAGATGTATTTCAGCTTAGGGAGAGGCAGTGCAGCAGCTGTGCCTGTGTACAGACAGGCTTTCCCGTTCACTTGGCTGAGAATATGAAGGCAAAACCGGGGTCCCAGATTTTCTGTGGAGCGTATGGGACCCCTCAGCAGATGTGCATGGAGAGACCTCTGCTGGGGTCTGGGGTGTGCCCTGACTGATATAAACCCTCTGGTCTCATGAACACCCTTGCAGCTCCTGAATACAGCCTTACATTAGAAGGCAGTGGAATACAAGAAATGAATCCATTTGTGTATCCTGGTAGTTGTATCAGAGCCACTGGGGATGTCCGGGAGGAAATGGAGTCACATGTTGGCAAGGCAGCAGCTGCATTTACTGGCTTAGCTGAGATCTGGTCATTGAAAATCTGCAGCTGAAAGGCTGGACTATGAATCTTGGACTTGAAAGTAATTTTTATCTAAACACAGGGATCTGAAAGCTGGAAACCTATCAAAGATGCAGGCAAAGTATCTTGAGTACCTTTGAAAACAAATGGCTTAGAAGAAGTCTGAGCAGTAGTCTCCAAAGACAGCCCAAACAAATGCTGGAATTATTTAGGGAAAAAGAAACTAGAGTGTCTGATGTAGCAAAGGGACTTCAGGGTAGTGGGATGGAGATGCACGGGGAGGTGGTAGGGATAACATCTCTCTATATACATTGAGAAGATAGTGGATTTATCGCAGCATGCATCTGAAGGGTTTTCAGTAGTGGACAAGGGTGATGGAGCCTTGCTTGTGCTGACCAAAATAACAAAAATCATTGGAAAGCTCTGGGAGTTCTTGTCCTTGGAGGAGTGGAGTTGTAATGCTGCATGGATCAAGGAGGTCTCTTCCTTAGCCTCATGAGCAGTCAAGGCATATAATCTCATTAACAAATTTATCAAGCTGCATTTAAGACTGATTGGACTGCCTGCCCTGTGACTGCTGAAAGGCATCCAGAGCTTGGCATGGCAAGGGACCTTTGTGCTGCAGCCTGAAGTCATTCATAGCCAGCTGATGCTCATTTGTTCTTGTGTCAGTGTTGTCCTTTAGCTTAAATCCCTGTTTCCATGATGCAGACGGCATACGTCATACCTTTGCATACCCACTGAGCTGTGCAGGTCTGACACCGGCAGCTCACTCTGTTCTCTCAGATGAGAGGTGTTTGTCATTCCCCTCCTGCTTCTGACAGCTGGATCCTCTACCAGGCTCTATTCAAACATGCCCTTTTTGGACATGAGCTCCCAGGTGGGACAGAGCACCTCGGAGCCAAGGTCTCCTGCTACTGCTGGTGCATCCTGACATCTTTAGGTCTGCCAGAAATACTTTGTCCTCCAGCTGCCAGCAGAGCCTCATTGCCCCTGAAACCCTGCTGTGCTACATCCCCAGTTCACCTGCACTCACCTGCAGAGAGAGGTGAAATTTTTAGTGAGACGAGCCTTAGCTAAAATCAACCTTCACCCAGCTCTGGTACTAAGCACCAAGCTTGGTGGCTGTGGGAAAAGGCAGTACTTAGAAGGACCAACAATGAAAATGGTTTATTTTTCATGATTGTGTCTGCTTTAGCAGGATTGTTTGGCAATGTCATACAATCCTAGAATGGTTTGGGTTGCAACAGACCTTTAAAGGTCATCTAGTCCAACCGCCCTGCCGTGGGCAGGGATGTCTTCAACTCAGTTAAGTTGCAGAAAGCCCCATCCAGCCTGGCCTGGAATGTTTCCAGGGATGGGGTATCCACAACTTTTCTGGGCAACCTTTTCCAGTGCTTCAACACTTTTTGGGGAACCTGTTCCAGTGTTAAGCACCTTCATTCTAAAATATGCCCTTCCTTATATCTAATCTTTATCAACCCTCTTTTACGTTAAAACCATTGCCCTTTGTCCTATCACGACAGGCCCTGCTTAAAAGTTTGTCCCCAAAAGGAACTATATAGGGTATAAAAACCCAATATATGTTATAAAAAGTACATGTAATATAATGGCGTATTTATTTTGGGTTATTTTTTCAGTGATGACTTAGAAGATACAGTTGTAATTCTGTGATGGTTTTGTTCATAATAGACCTTCTGCTGCTAAGGTGAAATTTTTACTTCAAATTTTCTGCAGATTTTGAGTGCTTCAGTTCTTTGTTTAAACTATTTACATCTTCTTAAATGGGGGTCACTGGGGCTGGAGTGAAACACCAAAGCTTTTAGGCAGCGTCATGTTTCACTTGGCTTTCAAGGGGTGCTCCTTAGCACTGTGGGTTCATTGCAGCTCCAGCTATTCATGCACTGAAGTCAGTGCAAGATCCTGCTGTGGAGGGTCAGAGAAGCTGTTTGCAGTGGTGCAGTTTGCAGTAGGCATTACTCTGCCATAGATAAGAGATTTATCTGTCCAGTTGTCCTTGTGGTGACTGTAGTTTGAGGCCCATCACACTGGCTGGGCCTTAGGATTGAACTGTCAGTGCAGAACAGATGCTGACAGGGGCCATTGCTTTCTTCATGCTTTGTTTCATGTGTGTGGAAGGAAAGGGAAAAAAAGAGGGAAAAGCCAGCAAAAAAAAAAAAAAGGAGGATTTCTGCTGCAGCTGTTTGAAACAGCAAATGAACCATGATGTGATGTTGTGGGTGTTTGTTTTATTTTTCCCCTCATTTCCTTATCCAGGTTTTGTTATTTCTCAGTCTTGGAGATGGGAAGGATCGTTCTCAAGACCTGGTGCCTTGCCCTGAATCCAGACATCCCCCATTAGCTAGAGTGGTGGGGCAAAACCACAAGAACAGAGATATCTGAGATAAAAAAATATGTCTGTATATCTGCCTGGAAGTAAGTGGTTGGTTTAAGCAATGACCTTGTGGTACAGTGTACCTCTGGAGGTTGTAGCAGGTGATCTCCCAGTGATGCAACCCCCATAGTAGATGTTGTCATCCCTGTCAGCTGCTTGCTCTGCATCCTGGAAGCTGCCATGCTTGCCTTGGGTGACAGAAGGAGAGCCATGTCAGCTTCTTGGCTGCTACCAGTCAAAGCTGAGGAATTAGTTTAAACTGTCGATTTAATTAAGCTGGAGAATGCAGCAAATAGTTTGTGCATGCCAGTAATGGGTGCCAGCAGGAGTGTCCTCTCACTCCTGCCAGCTGCACGGGTCTGCTCTCCAGAACATCTGAGAACTGGATGCTGACTAAGAGTGATGGTTGGGTTGGATCCCGTCTGGTGATTTTTGTGTCACCATGTTTAAAAAAACATCCCTTTCACTGAGAGGCTCATCACATGGTCTTTGGAGGGTTCACATTCTTCAGAGTTATTCTTGGTGCCTTTAGATACACAGAGCTGTGATCTTTAGGTATTACACCTGATGTGCCCCAGGCCATCCTAATGAAAAGGACTACATTAGTGCAAAGGAACCACTTAAAATAATATACAATAAACTATCACAGGCCTCTGGGCTTTGTGCTTGAAGGCTTGGATTTAGAAGGCAATTCACAGAGGTCTCTTTCTTAGGGCATGAGGAGAAGGAGAGTGGCAGGAAGTGGTGACGTTAACGCAGTTGAGGATCATAGATTCTCTCATCCCCCAGTATCCCACAAGTGGGGCTGTTTGTTCCACTTCATTACACTGTGTTAGGGTTGGAAGGGAACAGACTCCTTTCATCCTTCCCAGTGCCCCGTGTGGTCTTCAATGATTTTATGCTGTTGTGAATGTTCATGAGAAGACAGGAAGATTGGATGCCCTCATATCAGCTTGGGTGCATTGACTGCACATCTCTACTGATGGAGCTGTTTCAGTTCAAGGAAAACCAGCAATTTCCGTTGGTTTCAGGTCCTTACTGGTGGTGTTTCTGGTACATGAACTGCATGGGGAAGCATGTGGCAGCTGTGCGTGTTTCCAACTGTAGCTGAGAGTGGTTAGAGCTCCTCAAATGAAGTTAGAGTGTGCTCAGAGTTGATGCAGACACTTAGCATTTGCTTGCCATAAGCTGTTTGCATCCAACTTGAGTACCCAGGTGGATTGAGGTTGGCATGTGAGGACATGTAGCCTTGAGAGGGTGAGTTCTTACACAGTTTTGCCCTGTGTCGGTGAGAATAACCGTTGCCAGTTAAATGGGCTTTGTCAACTCAAGGCCATAACTTTGGTGTCGCTCTGGAAAGAGCAGGCTGGCTTTGGCATGTTTGGATATCGACATGATGCATTTCCTGGTGGTAGGTGGTGGGAAAGCCCACGTCTGTTGTGAAAAGAACACTCTTTCCTTGGAAAACTATTTACTGAGATAGCGATGATGGACAAGTCTCTCATAATAAATGTGACTTCACAGATCGTGTTTTCGGCCTCATGGAAAAAATAGGAAAGGTATCTTACACAGGTCTGGAGGTTTGAAGGTAATGTGTTCTAAAAATAAATACTAAAAATTATTCTTGAGTTTGGGCCAGGTTGTTTCAAGATCAAAATCAAGGCCAAGGCACTTAAGTTTAGCATTCCAGGTCATTTTTATTGGCTTTGTTAATCCATGCTGCTTATGAGGTAGGAATAAATGGTAATATCTACAATGATCTTCCCACTTTCTTCCTGAAAACATATTTCTAAGGAGTTCTGACTTTTCTGCCAGATATACCAGTCTGCTTTGACATACAGTTTATCCATTGGAAAAAACCTAGTTTTTGATGCTTTTTGTATAACCAAGAGTCTTGTGACAGTGTTTTGGTGTGTTGACGTATATATAGTGACAGTATGTGGATAACTTCAAAGGGTTGTAGGACTTCAAAAAGATAGATACCAAAATAAATAAATAAATTTAAAATTGCCATTTATGTGAACCCAGATAGGCAGACCAAAAACGCAAATAAACAGCTGGAATAGTTTCTTCTTCGGTTTTCTGACATCTCAAAGGCTAGCTCCAGCACTTCTGATAGCTTGGAATTCCATCCTGCTGGATGGCAGAGCTGCAGTGAGCACATCAGCCGGAGCCAGCTGAGCCCTGGGGAGGATGTGGAAGAGACCAAAACCCGGTTATGACCAGGCGTGCACAGCCTGATCCAGCACAAGAGGCAGTGAGAGCATTTTGGTGGAGCCAAGATCAGATTTGGCTCTAAACATTCTCTTGATGGTGGCTTCTGGCACCTGTCTCTGGGGCTGATGATTTCTGATGTTTTCTCTCTGAATTTTCCAGATTTTTGTTGCTGCCTCTCAGGTCCCGAGTCTGTCATGCTTTGCTCCCAGGATGGAGAGCCAGGGAATTGGAGCTGAAAAAGCCATTGGAGCTTTTTGACATGGTCACGCTGTTCCCTGGTGCCCCTTTTTTGGTAAAGGAGCATCGGTCCCCTGACTGAGACAGCTGGGCTTTTCCTTGCCCCCAGCATGGAGCCAGCCTCTGGAGGGGTGAATGGGCCTGAGCACTTCAGGAACCACTGGGAATGGGAAGAGGTTCTCTTTTCCTGGGAGAACCAGTTCTGATCCCCCTATCAGTGGGGATGGCTTTGGGCATGGGGTCCCCCTCTCCTGCCCTTAGCTTACTGTCCTAGAAGGACATAACTCTGATCCCGGGAGCAGTTGGAGCGAGCAGCCATGACAGAGCTTGTTTTCCCAAGATAATCTCTTATTGGGAAGGCGGCTCAGCAGATGTAGGTGAAAGGTGATGCCGGCACGCTGCTGGCGCAGGTTGGTTTCCACTCTCCAGGCTGAGTCCTCAGCTTTTTATATCCCTGCTGCATCACGCCGCAGCTGCCACCCTCCTCCCTGCGCTGCGGATCACCGGGCAGGGGATCATGAGCATCGAGTCACCTGCAGGAGCAGCGCTGGGCACTGCACTGTTACAGCAGGGTTGCATCAGCCACAAACGTGTCTGACCTGATAGCCCGACTCCCACATAACCAGCATCAGGTCAGAGGAGGGCAGGAGGTGTCATTGTCTTGAGAAAAAAAATTGATTAAATTTAATCTTCTATAGTATTTTAATTATTGTTGCTGGCTTTTGGCCCTGAATCATAAAGTTCAGTTGTCAGTATGCCACTACCTACGATGTTCTTATGATGTGTTACCTGTGATGTGTTTCAATGTCCTTTCCTTCCTCCTTTTCTTCTTCTTTAACCTTGGAGCTTCTTTACCAACTCTATCCCACATTCTGATTATCTACTGTGGGTGCCAGCTCTACACTTGCCATCTTAAGTAAATGGGGGAAAAGGTCTGGAAAGGGCACTGGTTTCTGCTGCAGCATCATCTCCAGGAGAATTTAATTCAGCCTAGGAAGCAGATTGGCAAAAAGGGTGTCTTGATGAGCAGTCTTCAGAAGGAAGTTATTTCAGATATTTCAGCCAAATAGCTGTGAGGACTTATGAAATGGGGCTAACAGTATCTTCAGCTAAGGAAAGATAGTGTGACCTGCAATGATCTGTCTCCATTCTTTGTGATAAAAGAGGGGCATCTGCATGAAAACAGATCTTCTGTCCCTGGAGTAGATTATAACCATGAGAGAGAAATCCTGACTCCACTGAAGTTAACAGAGAGACAGAGGTTGGGACTGTTTGCTCCTGGCATGGGTAAGTCAGATGCTCAAGAAAGGCTGGTCTCCTCCAGCAGCTCTTAGGGAGGAGAGTTGTAAGCTCAGCAGCAGCTTCACATTCTGGTGCAGTGACAGGTGGCTGGGCACAGGTGGATCTGCTGTTGGTGTTAAGGATTTGCACAGCTGGGAAGAGACCTCCCTGACTTCACCTCTGGGTTTGGTGGATTTTCTGGTGGGCCTGCCTTCTGCAGGGAGGCTGTGTGGAGGCTTTGGCTGAGTCTTGGCAGTGGAGCCATGGAATTGGTGGACAGTCAGTCCTGCAGGACCAGTTGTACAGGCTCCAGGTTTTCCCTCCCTATCCAGTGAGCTCAAGTTGATGTTTAAACAGCTTCATCCGACCCTAGCTTTTTTTATTTTTTTTAAATTTTTTTCTGGAGCAAGTCGAAGGGCACTCGCCTGCATTGCTGCCCTCAGAGGAGTGGCAGTGCTTCCATCAATGGGGCTGTGGCAAAGAGCAGAGAGGACAGAAATGCCAAACTGTGGGATGTGTGGGTGGAGAACCCTGCACCCTCCAAGGCAGCATCATCCCTGCAAAAGAGAAGAGACCTTTCGGACTGGAAACATTGATTGATGTGACTCTGAGCAACCTGATGGAGTTGAAGATGTCCCCGCTCATTGGGGGTTTGCACTAGATGACCTTTAAAGGTCCCTTCCAACCCAAACCATTCTGTGAATCTCTTGATTCTGTGTCTGTAAGTTCTCCTGAGTCTCACAGGCTTTTTATGTAAATACACTATTTAACTGCATTCCCATATAGCAAGTGGTATGTAGCTAGGAATTCCTTTGATGCCTTTAGATGCTGATGTAGTGATAAAACAATCCCTTCTTTTTCCCTTATTTTTCTCACAGCATGTAAGCTCTTCAGAAAACCAGGTCATTAAGTATTTAAGAGTCTAGACCTGATTAAAATAAAAATAATGTTAGCAATAAATGAGTGGGAAGAGGTGCAATACTTTGTCAGTCTTGGAATAAAAATTTAGACATCTCTGGGTTACAGGAAGGTTAGTTGATCTGAGCATATTCAGGCATCAAAATAATGGGGATGCCAACCTGGGGAGGTTATCCATCCGTGCAGCTGAGCTGGACCCTGGCTGCTGCCCTGCTTGTGTGAGGTGCAGGGTTGGTGGGAGGCAGCTCCAGGGCTGAGGAGTAAACAGCTGATTCCCTGCAGCTCCCTGTGCTGCTGGGCTCTGTGCTTGTTTTGCAAACGTGAAGAGGGTTATACAGGAGCCAGACGTGTTTTCAGAGGTCTTGTTTTTTTCCTCTTGAGGTGGCTGCAATAGTAGTCATCAAGGATGGAGGTGAAAGCAGAGTGGTAGGAGCAGAGAGCTGGTAGGACTGAAGTGTTTTTTCAGTAGAATTAAAACTGGTGTATGGTCAGGAGAGCTCTGCGAGTACAAGACAGTGAGCAAAACACCCCTTCACAAACACGAGGGATGGGACAGGTAGAGCTGGAGTGCAGTCCCTGGTAGGAATCCTTGCATCAGCAGAAAAAGGATTTACTCTTGGATATCAGCAGAAAAATGAGTCCTGGGCTGTAACTTAATAGTCTAACTGTATGATGCAATAAATAAAACCTTTCTGTGCTGATTTAATTAAACCAGTGCAACATCTATGTTTAGATGAAGCCAAGTCCTCCAGTGTTAAAAAATCTTTTCTAATAATAGTATTTTTTTTTTTTCACCTCATGAAGGTCCTGATCACTGAGCTGCATGTTAGAGCTGCCTGTAAAAGCAGGGCAGGCATTTATTTGGATCTGACAGCTGGATTAGTCAAGATTGTTCCATGGGCTTTGGTTTAATGGCAAACACTTTCTGTTATTATTTACTGAATATTGAACATGTGCCTTTAATAAGTAGGACCTTTCAAAAAAGTAACAGGCAGACAGAGCCTAATCTGCCAAAATGTTTCTGTGCTGGTATTCCCAGAGCTGTTTTGAAATCTTCACCTCAGTTGCCTTTGTGGAGCCTTGTGCCAGCCCTGGAGCATGTGGGGCTTCTCCTGGGCTCCACAGGGATGCTTGGACCTCAAGCCAAGTGTGACAGTGCACAGGGAAAGTCATTACCACTGGGCTTCTGTCCTATTCTTGCATGAGGAGGCAGCCACCAAGGATTCAGCTTTTAAAGGAGCCAGATATTAAGCTGGAAATGTGTCGGTCCTGCAAGGGGTGACTTAAGCTCATTAAAAAATGTCTTTTTCCTTCTTGGCCTTTACCCCCTCACTGCTTGTCGGCAACTTTGGGCTGATTTGCTTTGCCCACGATAAATGCTCCCAGCAAGAGCAGAGTGTGGTTTCCTTTGGGTTGAGGAGTTGAGGTCCAGAGGGGCCCAGAGAGGGGCTCAGGAATGTCCCCTTTTGGTCACACTGGGCCAGCAAATCAACTTGGTGTTTGTGGGGCTGGAGCTGTGTTGGTCCAGTGCCACAGGGATCAAACTTCCCCAGAACTGGAACCATTCACTCAGTTTCTGTCCCACCAGTTCCTTCAGAGGACCAAGCCCATCATCCCAACTCTGCCTTTTTGGAGCTGAAGCAGGGACAGCATAGGTGGCATAAATGGAGACAGTGATGGCATACATGGGGACAATTGCAAATCCATTTTAATAGAGGGATTTCAGGAGGCTGCAGTAGTGGGGGGTTGATGAAAGCAAATGTCGACTGCGACCAAGATGCCTGGAGTTGGTTGATTTTATCTTTCAAAAGTAAGGGTCTGGTGTCTTCTGTTTTGCGGTTTGTTTTTTTCTTTTTTTTAATAGCATCCAATTAATCTCTGTGTTAGCCACTTTTATAATTTTAGCACAACTCCTTTGCTCCTGGAGTGATGTAGTCTTGTGAGAATTTCAGCATTTATTTGACTACAAAGCATGTTGTTAGCCTGCATGGTGACAGCCTATATCCTGAAGGTTTAAAGAATAGGTCTAAGATAAAGAACTGAAAATGTAATGAGCCAGGAGGATTATTTTTGCAGCTGGCATAGTGATTTTTCTTTCCTTTCATTGTAAGCTAGTAACTAATGCAGTAGACTGAAAATCATAAATAAAAGGTAGCAAAAAGTGTCTGCAGGCTTCAGACTGAGCCCTGCTCTGGGTAACTAGGATGGTTTGTGGTGACCAAGCCAGGTGTGGGGAGCTGTGGGTCATTTTGGCCAAGGCACAAAGCGAGTTTGCAGTGAATTTCCCCAGTTTTCTGTGAATTGCAGCAGTGCCCAGCAAGGGAACCTGGCACTGGGCTGTGTGTTGGTAAGCATTAGAGCAGCTCTGGAGATGGAGCAGCAGCTCTGTGTCACAACTGTGAGAGCACCTGTAGGTCTTTGGTGCTAGACATGGGATGGTGGGAGAGCCATTGGTGGGAGAGGTGCTGTGTGCCCACATAAGGGACCAGGGAAAGGAAAGAGGCTCTTGCTTGAGCCTGCTGGCAGCATGGGAGGTGACATGGTACCCACCTGGGTGTGAGCAGTGGGATGGAAGGGCCCTTCCTTCACCCAGGTGTGGGAACCTGACTTTCATTTTGATGCAGAGATCTTGACTTTATTGTGGTAGTTGTAGTTGATGACAGAGATTGTGGATATAATTGAGAGCAAGCCAATAAACAAAAAAGAAAGGCGCAAAAATCCATTCCCTCATGCACTTGAAGGGTTACAACTTATCTCTGCAAGATTAGCCTGGGGATCAGCGTTTCTGTAAAACACCTTTGAAGCCAGAATGCACAGCCCTAGGAGAGCAGGAGGCATGAAGTACTGTCCTGAAGTGTGACATGTCCCTTGCATTACACTGCATCCCCAAGGAGCCTGATTGCATCTCAGAAAGAGATCATTGTCTGAGCTGCAAGTGGTTCAAGGCTGAAACGGTCATTCTTTGTGGACTTCGTTTCTCTGTGGCCTTTCAATTTTTCTAGGTGAGCCAATCCAGTATCTCTTAAGAATCACACTCTTCACTTGTAAGACATCTTTTGCCAAGAGGAGGATGTGTGGAATGCTGTGTTCCGTATTAGAGTTGATTTTGATAGCATGAAATAAAATTATTTTTTCTTGGTACTGTCATCCAAGTTGGGAAACATTCATGTCTTGAATACTATAAAAAGGCTAGCTAATATTTATCTTACAGTTTGTTCCTTTGGTCTTTTTATGTAACAGTCTGCCATTTATCAGGAGAGTATCTCCCCCCACTTCTCCTTAGGGAATGTTTTAAAGATTTTTTTCTCTTGATGTATCTGTGTCAGCTGGTGCAGACAGAGAATAAGGTTATTAAATTTTGCTTTGAAAATGGTCCAAGGTGACATTAGGTGCTTAAAATGTCAGATTGTGTGACATTTGCTTGCTTTTTGTCTTCAAAAATGGTTAAAAGAATGGGGTTAATTGTAGGGCATCTCAGCAGCGCTTCAAATTGTAGCATCCCAGCTTGTGATCCTCATGTGGAGTCATTTTGTGAAGTCAAAACAGCATAGTCATGACCTGCATTTTGTGTGAGAACTTGAGCAGTAAATACACAGCCCGTTGGTCACTTGGGTGTTGGTTCACGTTGGTGGGCAGACCCACCCCGAGTGTGGGTGAGGAGTCCTGGGTGGATGCAAGGGACACAAATTTATGTGATGATACCTTCAATGGAATAGCTAGACTTAAATTTTAAAATATACACTTTATTGTGAAACTGTTACAAGAGTTCTTGGAAGCATTTTTATGTTGCATTTTTACTGTTACCAAACAATGCTTTTCTGGGTGGAGTGTAGGTTGGAATCCACAATCTACCAGGCAGTCCTTATGTGCTTGTCTTTTTTCAACTTTCCCCTTTTCATTCCCAGAAAGGAATTGATTTTTAGGATGAAAAATGGTAGGGTGAGGCAAGATCAATGGTTCTTGCCTTCATCTTGTTTTCCTAAAATACTCGGGTATTGGATGTGCAGTGTCATTGCCTGGTCACAGACTGGTGGAGCATCTGCGAAGTGCCCTCCCCTCATTAATCATGTCCCAGCTGTAGCTGCTGTTTCTGATCTGGGAGCAAAAGCCCCAGCTCTAGGGACTGCCTGGGATGTTGGCTAAGCTTGTGAAGCCCTCAAAAGCAGCCAGGTTACTCCAAAAATTTGGTGCTGCTGAGTGAGGAGAAAAAGGAGCAGAGGCCTTTACACTATTTTCCTATGTGTTTCTTTGGGAAATAATTGGTATTGTTTATTTGTCTTCTATAAGGACATAAATATTATAGGCACATGATATAAGAGACTGTCAACTGGTGTCCTTCCGTAATTCCATAAAGCAAGCAAGTTCATGTTTCCTCACTGATACAGAACACAAGTCCTGTTGACCTGGAACTCCCTGATTTTGCCACCCTCACTGTAATGTCAGATTCAGTCTATAGCTCTTCTAAAATTTCATGCCTAAGAACAGGAAGCCAAGGAGAGGTTTTGGAGGTGACTTGAGCTGATTAATCAGCTGGATGTTATTGCAGGGGACAGTCTGGGCTTGGTCCTGTGCTCGCTCTTTCTGCCAGGGCTGGTGCTGAGCCTGCTTTGGCTCGCTAAACCAGGAGAAATGCATTCCCTCGTGGTAGCTGAGATACCCACTGTAGCAAACTGCTGCCTTTCAGCAAATATATCTGCAACCATTCACTGGAGGATTTATAAAAAAACAAGAAAAGTTGAATTGTTTTCTTTTTTTTTCCTTTTTTATTCTCTGCTGGGTAACACTGACCTTGATAAGCAGTCCCTGTATCTGGAGATGTTCTTCTGCATGGGGATGTAACAAAGCCATTTTGGGATGTAACGAAGCCATTTTGGGATGCTCACCTTGTGTTTAAGGAGGGGATTTTGGTGTTGACAAACTGAGCACGTACTGCTCACAGTGCCTGGTGGCAGGAGCAGCAGACATGAATGCCCCAGTTGCATTCTTGCCCATAATAAAGTTACTGCTGGAGCTTACTGCACTGATCATGAGGTTTAACAGGTCCCTTGCTGCATTTAACTCACATGGCTGGATTGTAATAAACATGCTAGAGTGTAAAAAACCCAGCTCTTGCCTTAAAATAAAACACAGGCACAGAAAACACCCCTTGTTTTGTGAAACGAGCCATTGCACTTGGGACTCTTCAACATTCAAAGTTTAACAGGTGGGACTCCTACTCTCTTCCTCATGTATTTTTCAGCTAATGAGGAACAAGTCTTTTAACTCTTTTTGTGTGTTTATTAATCATTTGGGGTCTCTGTGTTGCAGGGCACACTTTGCTCGTTGCTGGTTTCCTCCAGCTGGTGTGTTCAGGTTCTTGCTGCCCTTGGAGAGGAGCTGTGGGCTCAGGGTGCTGCTCTCGTGTTGATGGTGATGCCTTGTTTGCTCAGAGCTGGCATGTGTTCAGTGCGTGGTGTTTCTGTGTGCGAGTGATTCAACCCTTGTTGTGCACAAGTAATGGAGTTATTTCTTGTCAAGGGATGGGGAAGATGAATGTGTTTTTCAAGTGCTGGCCCATGACTTGTAAAATCTGGTTGTGCTTCATGGCTTTGCTGCCAACCTACTGCATGACCTTCAGTGAGTTGATAAGGGCAAGACCTAAACTGTTGGGCAACGCTCATGGACAGTCTGCAAGGAAGTCCCTGCATTTTGAGGGGGAAGCAGCAATGGAGTGAGCTGGAGTGGAGTGATGTTCTTCCCAGCAAGCAGTGTGCTCAGTCTTAAAAATCTGGCACATTTTAATGGTAGCGTCTAGACAACTGGAAGGTTGTCTCTTCAGGCATGTGCTGGGCACAAGGGTTTGAATTTCATCTGCCTCTCAAACTGGGAAGCAATGAGACAGTGTCTTCTCACATCCAGGAGTGGAAAGTACTGAGGTTCCTCCATACCATAAAGGAAGATGATTAAAATGAACATTAATCATCAGCCATTAGTTTATCTGTTACAATCTGACTAGAAAAGCCCATATGTTTATGTAAAAACATAAACTGTGCAAGATGCTGATCACTGAGCTCTTGCACAGCCTGTGAGTCCTGCTGCCATCCAGCTGGCCTTGAAGGCAGAAGATGAGAGTGCTGTGAGTGGTGTGGTATATGCAGGATGGGGGAAGGTATAGAAGATAGAAAATGAAAAAATTACGTTTTCACTTGTTGGATAGTGACAACTGCTGGGCTCGTCTCCCAGGAGAACTGAGCTAAGTACATATTGACACATCCGTGTTGGAGCCTGGAGAAAAAGCCCTGCTGGTGCATCAGGCACAGCACAGTGAGGGGCTAGGCTGGTGGGCCGAGCCTCATTTCTCTGGAGACAGAGCTTCATCTCTGTTTGCATGCTCAATATTTTACAGGTAATTGGTTTATGGAGAAAACAGTTAGCTCGAGGATTTTGGGCAGGTGTTTTTGCTGTAGAGAAATAGGTTTTACAGGCATTTTCAATGTCATACAGTTATCAGAGTGGCTGAGATTGGCTGTGTAATTAGTGGGATGGAAGTTATTTTGGGAGATTCAAATCCTTTTCTGAAATGTTTTCATCAGCTCAGAGACTTGGGTCAGACCTTCTTCAGCTTCACTTCATTTAGCTGGGGGGAAGTTAGGGAATATTTCATTTGCTAACTCTCCCCATCACTGAGAAAACACTAGAAGCAAGGACAAGGTCATTCAGATTTTTTTTCCACGAATTAGCAGACTTCAAGTGCAACTTCATCTGCAAGCCTGTCTGCAGACTTCCAGTTGGCTTGTACTGATTTGCTGGGTTTTGTAACAACAAAAACATGTTGCAAAGGCACCAGATTTTTGTGAGTTATGGTGTTGTCCCCATAAGCCAGTTTAGCCTGGGTTGTGGTAATGCTGCATCTTTCCTGCAGAGAAGGTAATTTTGATTGTTTTCCCAAGGGAAGAAGTAGTTTTGGTTCGAAGTAGATTTTGTACGTGAGGTGACTTAAACATGATCAAAGTCACTGGAATTTTATTCAAAATAAACATGTGATTCTCCTAATCAACCCTTTAAAGAGACCATCTGGGGAAAAAATGTCGGGTTTTTGTACATTTAATTATTCACTTGATTTTTCCCTTTTAAATATCTGATGACGTTTCCGCTGTTTGAGGGTAGATAGGTCTTTATTGACACAATTAGCAAAACAAATGATTATCACATCTTTTCCTTAACCCTGTGCTATTTGATCTAATTGCTTGCACTTTCATTACTCCTTTGCTTGGTTGCATTACACACAATGTTATCACCTTCCTGTGCTGCTGCAGCTAAAACAAAGTGAAAAAACCTCTTTTGGCTCTCAGCTGCTCTCTGCTGTTTTCTTTTTACAGTTGGACTAGAAAGCAATGTCGGGCAAAGAGCTGAGTTTCCTTTCAGCACTTGCTGGGCATTATATCTGGGCCTGGCACTTGCCTGTGTTTATGTGACAGCTTTCATATTTTAAAATAACAAACAAAAATCCCATCAGCTCTATTCCCAGCACAATTGGTAAAATCAAATTAAAAGAACTGAAAAAACAAACAACCCCAACCCCCCAGATTATGATGGGTTTATATACGTCAAGTACTAGAATCTTTATGACTAATTCCTCCGGTATTTTGAGCTACTTTGCTGGGATGTGTTTATTTTCTCTGATGGTAGAGGTGGGAAGTGTGGCTCTGCCTGGTTGGAGGTCACAGTGGGTTGTTGTACTCACGAGCTGAGTGTTTCTGCTATGTCACTGATGGGTTGGGCCAGATGTTGATGCGGGTTGCTGAAGGTGTGATTCTCCTGGTGGTGGAAGTCAGGAAGGCAGATGATGCTGCTGACCTGCTTCTTTACAACCCTTTCCATCCGCCTCTTCCCTGGTAGAGAAAATACTTCATTAGGTTTAGAAGGTGTGGAAAAAAGGAGAGGAGAGGAAGACTCTGTCCTTTCACCTGACAAAAAGAAAAAGAAGAGAGTTTTGGAAAGATCTGTTGGTTAGGTGAAAACTTTTTTCAGTTGCTGGCTTGTCGTCCTCCTCGTCTCACATCAGCTAGCAGCTATGAGGCATCTGGAGGTGGTGACTCCATGTTGTGCCTCTGCTCACTGTTACATTCATTTAAGTAAATCATGCAAATTAAAAAACAAAACAAAACAAGAAACAAACACTAAAACCTTCCTTCCGTGCAAAAATAAATCAAAAGATAGGAGTTTCCATGGGAATAGACCTTGTCCGACGTGGTAAGAGCTGTTGTGTAATGGCCTGTCCCTTTCTTCTCTCTGAAGGTCCCAACCCCATGCGTCCCACTGGTCTGGGATGACGTTTGGAGGAGCCTGGCAGTCTGGTCCTTTTTGTAGCTCCCAAGGATTTTTAGGATCATGGGATGCATGGACATATGGACCCACAAAACTCTCTGGAGAATGTCGGCTATGGATATAAGCATCTGGAAGTTCCTACCATCTTTTTACCTTCTTTTTTCCTGGGTCACCCTGTGTCATTTGTGGCCCTGTCCTGAGGATTATAGCATACAGTCACTTACTGGAATATCTCCGCATGCATCTTCTTAAGACGGAGCCATTGCTTTACCCAGCTGGAAGATATTTTCTCTTCTCCCAGAGCTTTTCCAGTGCAGCAGCATTCCTGTCCAGCAGGTATGTAAATGGTTTTGTTGTTGACTGTCCAGTTTGCTTTCTTGATCTTCAATTCAGTCACTTTTTTTCCTTATTAGCTTCTGCTGAAGGTAAGACCTTCCAAAGTCCCTGGTGTCATACCCTGAAGATGGCTTTTCTTTGTTGAGAGAGACCCAATTTGAGATGAAGGTTCTCGTGGATCAGTGGTATCAGCTTCTGAAGGTTTTGATGCCCAACCATAGCCTCATACATGAGGGAAAGGATGGATCTGATGCTCTGTATTCCTCCACCTGGATCCTTCTGGACTCCTGGGCAGCTGTGTTCGTAACCCACAGCTGCCACCAGCCATGTGTGGATCAGCTTATCGGGCTTCATCATCTCATTTCAAAAAAGATGACACAAGTGTTAAACACATTTTTTCTCTTCTTAGTTTAATAGAATTTCTGCTGAAGAACATAATTTTGAGGATCACTTATCCCATATAAAAGGAGATGCCTTTAGCTCTAAAATTAAAACTTTTCCTATTCCATATAGATCTGTATAACTCAATAGGACTAGTGATAACAACCAAATTTGTATTTTTAGAATCATTTACAATGAGTTAGGTGTTTTTGTGAAGGTGACAAATTCTTTTTCCATTCTTTCTAGCAGAGAATTGAATAATTGTTTTGGTGTCTGTGGCTATCAATTTGCTGTGAAAATCATTCTTTTTGGCACTTGTGCTGGTTTGGTCAAATGCTCAGGTGTGCTGGTGAACAGATTGCTCCTTCTACGGGGTAGACAAAAAAGTAGCTCTTTGTATCTAACTTTTATTTTTACTATACAAAGAGGAGGTGCTGAAGGAAAAGGGCTGAAAATGCTTTGCTGTACATTTATTTTGCGTTCCCCTCAGCATTTGTGAGGCATTAAAAGTTTTGTCTTCTTGCTTTGTAAGCACAATTTTGCATCAAAGGAAGGAAATGCAGGGGGCAGGGTGGATAGAGCATGTTCAGTGGGAAACATAATCAGTTGCCTCTCTCTTCAATTTGACTGTGACTCCTAGGCCAGATGGAGATGGTAGACAAAGACTGGGGATAAAGTTCTTTGCTTGATCAATGAGCAAAGTCAGGCGCTTGCTGTGCTTGTAGGAGAGGCCGGAGCTAACAGTGGGGATTTGGACTCAGAGGTGAACAGCAGCATCCTACCAGGCTAGTGGGCATGGTCATGGTCAAGCCCCGTGCAGCGTGGTCATGTACCAAGGCAGAGCCTTCTCCCGTAGGATTGCCTGGAGGCTCAGCCCTGCAGTGCCAGACCCCTTTGCTTGCTCGCATGGACTTTGTGCTCTGCTGCAGAGACATCCCCTGGAACCAGCTCTTCATTTGCACATAGGAGTTTTCCTTGCTTAACCTGAATTAACAGCTTTCGCATCACTGAAATCCCTGGTGTTTTATTAACTAGCTCCTAACAACTTCTAAAGCACCTAAGAAAGACTGGATCACTTGCAGTTGTTCTTTTTATCTGCAATTAAAGCAAACACCATTGATACTTAAAATCCTTATTTTTTTTCCTTGTAGTCAGCTGTTAAAGACATCGCAAACCAGATCTCCACTTGCTCCTGTAAGATGTGAAAAGGTCCCTTGTCAGCAGCACATTGCGGTGGAATGAGCTTTATCTTTTATAAGTAACTGAGATCGAATGGGGCTTCAGTTGCTCTGCTCTAGTGCTGCCAGGCCCTTTGGTGCTTCTGGAGGTGCCTTCTGGAGACCGAGCAAAACCTGCCTGTGATCTGGGTAACCCAATGCAGCCCCAGGGTGCTTGACCTCTGCATTGTAGGGTCTGCACTCAGACCGAGCAAGGAGAAAAGCCATGGTAGACGTACCCTGAATTTTGCATTCTGCATTGCCTCTTGCAGTGTGACTCCCTAGTCACACAGGGTCTGGCAGGCACGTGGCACACCTGGGGTACCTGGGGGTGGCCCAAGAATTAGAGCTTGGCCGGGAACGATGTTTCAGTTGCAAATGTACAGCTGTCCTTTACAGGGAGGAAAAATCATCTCAGGTTTTGTTAAGAGCAGGTCTCACCCTGCATAGATGTGGGGCAGCTTCAGAGGGTAAGTAGTTTAAGGGCTTTCGTGTTGGTCAGCGTGAGGATCCAGGTAGGGGGGCTGCCAGCTACATCCGTAGGTGCTAGTTAAAAGATGAACCCCATCAGCATTCAAGATATTTGCTGGTAAAGTGGCAAAAGTTCGCTTTCAGTCAGGTTGCAGATCCTTGGATCAAAATATCCTTTAGGAGGTTGGTCTGTACACAGATGCATGTTATTAATAATAATATAGAAATACAGAAAGCTTCTATTTGGCTGCTTGTGAAGATTATGTGTGTGGGTGTGTTTCAAAAGCACATAACTGATTATGAAAATCATTGATGGACTAAGTCGGTATTAAGGATGGTTGGATGACAGTGAAAAGCAGCCCTGGAACATTGCAGGGATGTTCTTGTCATGACTAACCCCTCTCACTCTCACCCCAGTGGAATTTTTCAGTGCCCAGCACAGACCAGCACTGAAATTGCAGGTTTGCAGAAGTTTTTAAACCTCTCCCCAGCTGGCAGCAAATTAAGGAATTGGAAGTATTTATTGGTTTAAGGATAAAATATAACCTCAAAGCTATAAAAATTTTTGACAATGAGGCTTTTTTAAGGGAGTCTTACTTTCTTTATGGTTTTGTTAGTCGAATGTGTTGAAGCCTGACAGAGGAAGAGGTTTTAATCTACAGGTGCTGTCTCTTGCTTGAGGGTTTCCTGCTTCTAAAATTACTTCCAGGTTTTTTGGAATTGGGGCTGAAACTAGTTTCAGTTTTCAGTTTGTGGGCAACCTTGCTTACCACTTTAGCAGGCTGGGTTTGCAAGGGTTGAGGGCAGCAAATGCTAGTGCTTTTAAAGATTCTTATTTTGGCTGCCAAAAGTCCATTTGCCACTTTTAAAATATTTACAGCTGAATCTTTGGATTCACGTCTGCCTCTGCTCAGGGAAAATGCTGAAGCTGCCGATGCTGAAATTTTGCTTTGATCTTTCTTCCCCTGTTCTGCCTGGGGAATTTGGAGGAGGAAGTGCCCAGGGTGAAGGATGTTGATCCACCTGTGCTCATCCTGCACAGGTTGACTTTCGCTCATCGTGCAGCAGCGAAAGCCAACATGAGCAAAGCAAATTAATGGTTGATCTCAGTCCTTAGTTTATGCTAAAAATGTCAACCCCTTTCGCAGCGTGCATTTTCTCTCTTTAAGGGCTGTCCCTCTCTTGGGGCACTTATTAATGAATGCCATTTGTGCCCAGACTTTGTGCCCTTACTGCAGGACGTGTAATTTGGGATACATTAGGCCATATTTCTGTTTATTTATATAAGTAAATAAATATTTATGTATTTTAAAATATCTGAAATAATCCTGCTAGTATGTCTTGAATGATCCTCTACTGATTGCTTTAAGACCTTGCTTGGAATTTTGTATTAACCAAAGCATCACAGTCATTACTTTCAGAATAAAAACCTTTCTTTATGTGTGATCTTTGCTTTTCCATGAGCGCCTGCATCTGCAGGTGCAGACTTACTGTGCACAGTAAATACTGAACTATCTGGTGACTTACTGTGCTCTTCAGGTTGCAAAGAAGCAGTGACCTATCATGAGACGTACTGTTAATGCCAGCAAGAAAGCAAGAGGTATCTGCTTGGCTTCTGAATCCTCTGCATTGCTTTGAGGGGTTCTGTGCAGAGCTGAAGGTGTCGACAGGCTGTTTTCTTGTGCTCCCATCTGCTGAGCAGCATTATGTGGATTAGTATTGAGGAACTCTTAGCGAAATTTGTCTCATGCCACGAAAATGTAAAGCCTCCAAAGCTGGCTGGCATCCCAGGGCTGTGAGAGGCCCTTGGAGGGGTTCTTGGTAAAGGTGGCGGGATTTACACGGTCCCAAAGCCGTGAATGGGACATGATCTGAAGGGTTTCTGATTAATATTTAATCATCTCCAAGCTGGTTTGCTTGCTTACACGGGGCAGCAGACAAAAACTGCTGAGCAGGAATGGCTGCCATGGGGCCAATCTGCCCCCATGGGAGGGCATCTGCCTAATCTTCTTGTCCTGCAGTGTGGAACCCAGTTCAGAAACACAAAGTGCTATTTTGGGCAATATTTTATTCACAGGGTGTTTCTTGAGCTGGAATCAAACCTCTCACCTGGCCTCCTAGTTTTTCCCTGGCACTGTTTTGGGTATCCTGTGGTTTTGCTGGCTCTGCTTTTGCAGGGTACCATCACTGTGCTGCCTCCTCTTTACCTTTGCAGTGTCAAAGCCAGGAGGTCGGATTAGAGACCTGAGGCTTCAGCAGCAAAAATGGGACCTGAGTGTGTGCAACAAAAAAAAGTACATATATTTATAATGGTTATTGTAGACAAGTTGGGGGATGAGGCACAGCTGCATTCCAGCCCTGGTGCCTTTGGAAGGTGGATCTCTTACTATCCAGATGAGAAGTGTATCTTCAGCCAGTTTGCCTGGCAGGGGGCATTCCCTGGGGTGGTGAGCGATGCTGGGAACCCCGCACTGCCCTGGCTTGGCCCTCTCCACAGCTTGGATGTGCCCTTCTGCCGCTGGCAGCATCCTCGCGGCACATGGATGCGGAATTGCCATCATCCTCCCCACTGGCACCATCTCTTGGCTTTCATTAAGCTTTTTGCAAAGAGCAACTCTTTCTGGTGGCCCCTGTGCAGCTTTATCCGGGGTTCCATTTGCATCACCATCAGGTGGTTTTCATTTGACCTCCACCCTGCTTAAAAATTAAGTACCGATGTACTAGGAAGAGAAGTAATCTCCTAGATAAGCACTTTTTCCCTGCTCTTCTGTAATTCATGGGGGAGCTGACTTACCCTGCCTGTGTATGACTAAGGAGGAAATTCTTTTTTGGTTAGGATAATGCTGACAGTTCAATGGAATTTTTTTTATCATGGGTTTATCACTTCCTCCCTATGAATTCCTAACTCCTATGTGCAGGGGAGGAAAAAAATAGTGGTGACCACAAGTTATGGAATTTGCCTTCTGTGGAAAAGATGCTGAACAGCTAAATGATGCTGTCAGGTTTGCCATGGTTTGCATGGAGGATTTGCTTCATATCCAGTTATATAAACAGGCTGGGTAAGAGTCATGAATATTCTAGCAGCTATCATCTTTCAAATGTGTTTTTTTCAATGTTGGAGTTAATTAATGCTCCTATCTCTTGAATATAGGTGAGTGTAAGCCTGCTCATCTTTCAGGTGGGGAGGAGGTTTGGATTTATCACCCATCTCTCAGAGATGGCAGGGTCGAAGTTGAGTTTATATGTAAAGAGTTTCTGGGTCACCTTGTTAATCTCCCTACCTCCCCTTTTTTAGAGAGGGGATCTGGATGTGTGTCTCTAGAGATGGAGTTTGGCCAAAGAGATGGAGTTTGGCCAAAGAGACTCGGCCTTTTGGTTAAACATGTGTGTGTTCTTGCAGTGTTTGCTTCCCGGTGGTGCTCGGTGATTGCTCTGTTGATCCTTCTGCAAAGGCTTGACACTGCTGCTGAAAAGCTGTGACACTGCAAAGCATTGTTTACTTATGAAAGTGTTACTATATTTTGAATATCTATTATTCATCTCTTGTGCTAAAAGTGACATTATGTCATAAAATTGCTCTTAGATTTCAGAGCTTTGAGGAAAAGCTGTGTTTTTATCCCAGACTCTCTGACAGTACTGGAAAGTGCCTTACCCTTTGTATCTCTGTAGACCTCTTTTATGAATTGTGAGTGACAGCAGGAAAGTATAGAAGAGTGCAGAGGAGCTGGTTTTGATGTTTATAAAAGGCTTTGATAAAAGATGCAGCGCACAGACTTGATATTATTTCCTATTTTTAACTTCTTAGGAGCATAAAGCGCTCAGATCCAATATTTACGTAAAAAGGGAAAGAGGGGGGCTGTATTTCTTCTATTTTTTCCCCTTTATTTTTCTTTTTTAGGGCCAGGTGAATTAAAATAGAAAAGTGTCTCTCTTCTATGCCCTAGTAAAATTTTCTTCCATGAAGCATAAGTAAAGCCAGCTCCATGGTGTTGAATGTGTGGGTGATGCTGGAGGAGACCAGCTGCAGTTTTGAAGGCTCCTTGTTTGTAGGTTTGTGCCTTCAAACCTCCCAGCCATGGCTGGCTCCAGTGGGCCCAGCAGCCATGGTGATGTGTGTGGTGATGCCTGTGCTTCCAATAACAGGGAATGAGAGTCAGAGAAATAAAACATGGGAAAGCCAGGGCAGCTCCTCTCCTTTCTCTAAAAGTCAGATCACAGTAGAGGCATCTCTATAATAAGTAGTTTTGCTTGCTCCACAGAGATGCAAGGCTGTGTGCTGGCTGCATAATTGCAGTTTTACTGATGAAAGTGCTTGTCATGATTTCCAGCTTTCTTGTTGCAGTCTCCTCTTTAGTCTTGTGTGCCAGCATGGCTGGCTTGTGGTGGGCCTCTGTACTCCTGCTTATTCCCATGCATGTACACATGAGCACGTCCATAAGGCTTCATGGCACTTTCCCATGGGTGTGCATAGGCACATCTGGATAGAAAACACGTGTGAGGGTGAGTGTGGGCTGTGAGTGCACGCGTGGCGTCGGCACAGACATTTCCATGACTGCTCCTTCATCCATGCACAGGCCTTCAGGCTGGATATCCAGACTCCTAATGAACGGCAGTGTGCAAACCTGTCCTTGAGATCCACCTAATGACAAAAGTCATCCTCTTGCTTGAAACACCACATTTTCTATTTTACTGGGGCTAAATGCCTTGAAATACCCTGTACAGGGGGGGATGAGTCCTGCTATCCCCTTGGAGAACCCCAGGACAGATCAGCATTGCTGAGTCCCGTCTTGCTGCAGTGCTGATGAAGAATTCATATTGATGGGATGGGCACAGCAACAGCTGTCAGTGGGGATTTCGAGTTCTTCAGCAACATGTAGTCATCCAAGGGGCTGTTCAAAGCAGGTGCTGGTTTGAGGTATCTGGACTTGTGCAAAGGTATCCCAACCTCTCACCCATCTGAGGGGAGTAAACACCTTCGGTTCTGTTCTTCATGCTGGAGCTTTTATGTGAAACCATAAAAACAAAGGGAATTATCAGCCTTGGGTGGTCACTGGAAGTGTGTTTGCTTGGTATTGTCTCTGCTGTTCCTCTAGAAGCTTGCCAAGCTGGACACTGAGGTCTACAGGGTGAGATGTTCATTTGGGATGTGTTGTCATAGGACTGTGCCTGCTTGATAGCCTTGCATTTTGTGTTCTCCTTTGTGGTGATGAGTCCCCCGTTACATTCCAAAAGGACGACTCCAGTCACACACAATTAAAGGGGATGAAGCACAGTCTTATTTTTTTCTTGCCTCACCCATGAAACTGTGTAACACCACATGTAAGCAAGTGACTTGTTGGACTTGGCTAGCTTATAGCAGTAGTGTGTCAGCTCATATAAGTGTCTTTTCAATTTCTTACAGGTTGTTCAGTTAGGCAAAAAGTTTGAGTATCCTTAGTTCTTTTGCAAGGTATGGGAGGACTTTTTTGTTCCACTGGAGTGGGACGTATGGTAAAATGGAAAAGATGTTGCTGAGTCCAGAAGAGGCAGGTCAGGGTAGAACTTGTTAAGCTGAAGTGACAGACATTGTCTGTGCCCCACCTGTGGCACAGGTGTTTGGGGTGTTCTCACTGTGCCTTGGTGCCTGCTGTTCAGCAGGTTGGGTGCTTCAATTGCATTTCCAGCAGCAGTCCCTGTGCCTAGCTCTGGAGCACAGATGAGGGCCCCCCAAAACCCAGGGCTCTGTGTCATTGAGCAGAGCTGTGCCAAAGTGTCTGATGAAACATGGACCTTGGTTGGCAAGAGCTATGTTTCCTAGTCTTTTGAAAGAAGCTGGGAAAGGCTTCCCAAAACAACCACCGGAGAAAGTGTCCAGATGAAAGATCTGGTAAGTGTCAGTGTCCCCTCTGTGGTGTTTTCAGGCTCTTCTGTAATCAGCTGTCATTTGAGGATCTGGACATATTGGACCTCAGGGAGTATGGATTGAAACTTAAACAAACAGTGACTCTTCTATAAATATTTAGCTCACACTGTTTAGGAGCTGCTGGGAGTCGGAGGCAAAAAATAGTTTAAAGTTCATGACTGTCTAGAAAAGCTATCAGAGGAAGGTACTTGGTCACCAAATCGCCTGGCATGTAGGTTTTGAATCGCTAATCCTCTTTTTTTTCCCCCTGAGGGACAGGATGTGTTTAGGCATCCTTTGGAGAGACATAAAGTTGCATTTTTCTGGTGCTTACACAGCTGCACTGGGGACTCAAATCGAAGAGGTTTTCTTCAAGAGAAGACCTGGTATGGAGTGAATGGATGGAGCACCGTGGCCGTACACATCTTTGCAAATTTGGACTGGTCATCTGAAGTTCATACATCTGCATGGGAGAGGGGGATGTGTCTCCAAGTGTGTGCTTTTTTCTGGCCACCTTGATACCAGGACAGACGCTTGTGCCTAGGCCAGCTGCTGCTGATGGGGCTTGTGCAGACAGCACAAGATCTTGGGCTGCCACATTGTTCCTGCTCTTGCAAAAGCCTTGATAGTGAGCTAGTCCTATCTCTGCCAGCCTTTTTTGTCTCATAAGTATGGAGATAATACACTTTTTTTCACTTTGCAGAGCTCTTGAAAGAATGGGAAAGAGTGAAATGTGCTGATAAGGAAGGTATTGGTAACCAAGACAGGCAGAGGCATACAGGCTTTGAATAAGCAGGGAACTTCACTGTGCACAAGAGTCTGGGATTATTGATTAAAAAGAAGAGAAAATAATTGATTATTTTCTCTCTCCCGCTGTCTTGCTCTTGTAACACAAAGTAGTTGCAGTTGAACTAGGATGATGGTTGTAGATCCTTTCCTCCTATCCTATCCCATCCCATCCCATCCCATCCCATCCCATCCCATCCCATTCCATCCCACTAATATAACAGTAAACACTAAATGTTTGCCATGCCCTGTGAAACATTTTACAACTGTTTGCACTACCCCTGCCCCCGATTACAGCATCCTGGGGCTTTCTGTACCAGTATGATCAGTGTGCCCTGTCCTTGTGGTCAGCTGCTTTCCCTGGATGATTAATGGCAGAGGAGAAAATGTGAGGGAAGGATAGGTAAGAAAAATGTAAATTTCTCATTTGCCAGGTTGGTGAAACTACTTTTGAGGTTTGAGAGAAAATGTCAGTATTTGAGTTGGAGGTAGTGACAAGCTTGATGGTTTTTCTCTTTCAATAGTTTCTTATAGTGCCCTTCCTAATTTAAAAGAAGGTGTTTAAATTATTAATGTTTTACCACTGAAGCTGAGGAATTCCAAAGCCTTTGGCAAATCTCTGCTAAAGCATCTATCTTAAAAAAGAGCTTCATGTTTTTTCCTGACTCCATCTTTGACAGAAGCTCCCCTTCTATGAGAAGCACTGAATCGACAGAGGTGGACAAAGAGCTTGATTTATGTCAAAGGTAATTTTCTCCAGTGGTGTTTGGCCAGAAAACATAGAGATGATAGTGGTTTTTATTTTTTGGCATAGCCTTTGCAGATCTCTGTGCTTCTGCCTGTGGCTGAAGCAACACCATGCCATGGGTGAGTGCCAGCACACAGTACATGATGCTCAGGTGCTGCCTGTGAGATATGGGTACCCTTATCTGGTCTTTCTGGCTGCGACATCCTGGAGATGAGAGGCAGCTGAGGCTTCAGACACTCTCACCAAAGCTGTAGCTAGAGCTCAGGCCTCCCATTAGATTTACCACACATTTTCTCCCTATTCTCTTTAGGTATTTGTCCTGATTTTGTACCAAATCTCCTTATTGCTACTTGAACTGAAGAATAAAGTATTATAACTCTGGCCTGGGGCAACTGTCCAAAGGATATATTGGGATACACTTGGCCTGTGCAAACAAGGACTTGAGTCTCCAACTCTGTGAGTCCTTCTGGCTCCTGGAAGTTTTTCTTCCAAATGGGTATTTCAAACCTCAGAGAAGAAGTTTGTGTTTTTTCAGAGCTATGGTTAATACCATTTTTATGCTTCATTGCAAAATGCCACACAATGAATGAGACCAGCAGGGTGGTGGTTTATGGGTAGTAGAAAAAAAAAAAATCAAACACCTTCAAATGCTGCTTTGGAAGAGTGATGTGTGTGTGCATGTTTTATAATCTGCTGTGAACTGTGGGGTTGTGTTCCTATTAAAAGGAAGGGGGGGAAAGGCTTAAACCTCATCTATGGAAAGAATGTCAGAAATAGTTGAGAAGATGAAAAATTACAGTCTTTTTTGTGGGTAGTGAAGGCGAAGGATTGCGATGCAGTTGGCTTTGCAATAAAAAGTCACAGGATGGTTGAAGCTGGAAGGGACCTGTGCAGGTGGTAGGTAGCTACAGCCAGTTGCCCAGGACCATGTCCAGATGGCTTTTGCATATCTCCACAGATGGGGACTCCACAATCTTCCTGAGCAAGCTTGGTCACCCTCACGGTAAAATTAGGCATAGTGCATGGTATTTCAGCACATTGGCCATAGGTTTGTGCTTGTTACTGTTGCAGTCTGGAAAGTTTGTGGGGGTGTGTGGTGTTGGGACAGGGTGGGTTGAGCGCACGAGTGGGTTGGAAACGCGGGTCTGCAGCTGAACCCTGTGGCTTGGGCTCGGCAGTGCTTGGCTGGGACTTGGGAGAGTTGGGCTTGGCATAGGATGCCAGGAACGCTCCCTCCAGCGGTGTGCAGGGAGTCTCGCTGCCTGATGGCTGGGTCTGGGAGCTCGTGGTCCCTCTGATTTGGTTTTGAGGCTGCGTTTACAGCTGAGCCTCCAGCCAGCTCTGCTGTCCCTTGCTTCCCTTCCCTTGACACTGCGTGCCTCTTCCCAGCTGGCAAGTCACTTTGCCACAGGAATTTGTGACTCATTTATCAGCATAAAATGAGGCTAATTACACCTCTGAAGTGTCAGCATCAGTGGTGCTGCAGCATCAGGTGCTTCCCCAGAAAACTCTGTGTTGGTGGCAAACCCTGGGGAAAAGAGGCCCAGAGGTTTCTTGTGGCTGTGTGCGTAATGTATTCCCATCTTGGGGACAAAGAGGATGCTAGGTCACCTGATTCCCTATAGAGACACTGGGGTCAGCACAGATTTGCTTCCTGGTGGCTTCGTGTGCATCCCTCACACGTGGAAAACAAGCAAAGCTTAAGACTACACTCAGCCTCCACTTGGTCTCTGGTGTTTCCTCCCGCCTTCCATCCATGGAGAACAGTAGCCCTTGTTTGTTGCCCTGGATGCATTTTTGCTTTTCTCTAAGCCTTGTTCTTTTCATCCTGTTTTTGTTGCGGATAAGTGATGGGAATAGCAGCATTGAGATGATGGCTCCCAATGAACACTCCCACTGTCCACAGACATATCCCATATAGCCCTTGTGCCAGTGACAGGGGTATTTTCTCATTAAAAATAGACCACAGACAATGCCACTCCCCAAGGACTGTGATTTATCATTTAATAATAAGTGGTTACTCATTTCCTTCGGAAAACTTTCTGGAAGTGTTATTTTTCCTTTTCCCCTTGCTTCCTTTTATTTTAAATTTCCTTCAAAACCCTGCATTACCCATCAGAGCCTCTGTGTCTGTTAAATGAAGTGTTCCCTTTTCAAGTGGAAATCATATTTATGATTTAAAGTTAATGAAAATAACAAGTCTTAACCCGTTGGGCATGAGCTTTTCTTTGTAAGTGCCTGCAGCCCTGAAATCTTAGCTCAGTCAAGGGAAATAGCAATGGGGAGCTGGTTAGGTAAGACTTGAAAAACTGTGATGCTGATGCTAAATGGGGAATGGATGATTTGCTTCACCTGACTTTAAAGAAAATTTCAAGTAACTTTAGAACTCGTATTGTCTTGAGTTGCCAGCCCTTAGCTCTGATACCTCCTGGTGTGCCAAGTTCTCCTGAAGGATGGAGAGCCTGCAGAACTACTAGGCAATCTCATACCAAGTCTGGTATTTTAGTGACTTTACCAAAGAAGTGCAGAAAGTTGTAGAGTAGTTCCTTTGAGGAAGTCCCGACAGCTCAGTAAACAAACTCAGGAAATGTGCTGAAGATGAAATCATTATAAGTAGGTACTTAAGAAGCTAAAAGAAGTAGTTCTCTGTTGGATCAGGAGGGCATTTTCGGGGTCAGTAGCAGATTAGATGGTAGACTGCAGATAATACAGAAGATGAAATGCAACCAGGGACGTTGCAGGTACTTCAGGCGGTAACATCTTCTCTTACAGTTGCCTTAATGAGCTGCAAGTTTAAAGATAAGAAAAACAAATTCAATAAAGACAAGTGCAAAGCAGCACTCTTGGAAAACAGATGCACATACCCAAAATGTGCAGTAACTCTCAAAATGAGCAGGTTAACTACAGAAAGGGATCTATGAGATGCAGTGAATTTCACAAGCTGGTTGTTAATTGCAGTCAGATGCTGTTACAAGACAGGCAGATCTTTAATAGCCCAGAGAAAAATGGCAAAGATAATAATTCCAGCTCTTCAATCTTTGTTGTCCTATAAAAAACCCTGTTTGAAACACAGCATCCAGTCTCAGCCCTTCTATTTTAAATATGCAAGCAGGCAGCTTGGGAAGATGAAGCTTCTGTTTGGGAAAATTTACTTAGGAGGAATAGCTGGAAGATTTGCATGGGTTACACCTAGGGAAAAAAAACCCAGCAGCCCACAGGTGTCAAGCCATGGTTTGATGGGACGCTTCAGCAGTAGTTTTGGGGCTAAGTTTCTCTGCTCTCCTGGTGTTGCCTGTGCTGCAGCTCATTGTGTGGTCAGTTGTGTAGCCACAGCTTGTGTCCACACTGTGAGCTGGGACAAGGAACCTCTCTTAGTATAGAAAAAGCTGAAGTGTTTCCAAATTTATTTCAAAGTATGGCCACACAAGTTTGCCTGGACAACAGATGGCATGCAGGAGGAAGGAGGGCAAGGAGAGGAACTGGGATTGTGAGCACCTGGTAGAGTTGAGACTTAAAGGGAACACAGTAGATGTGAGACATCCAGGAAGGTGGTGTGAAGAGTGCAGCACACGATGTCTCTCCATGTCTGAAGAGAGGACTAAACAAAAACTGTGTACAGGGAATTGCTTCTCCAGGCACAGTCTTCCAGTGCATCGCCTCCGTCATGCCTGGTAGCAGTGGCGTAGGCTGGCATTTCACAAAGTGAAGGTTCCAGCTCCTGGTGGTGGTGGTGAAGGAGAATGAGTGATGCTGGAGCTGACCCAAAAACATTAGAAACCTCTTTGTTAGCAGCACAGCAGCCCTTCCCGGGTGGTGGGGCAAGTGCTGCTCGTCGCTGGGAACTGCAGCTGAGTCCTGCTTGCTCTTGGCAGGGCTGTACTGGTGTTGCCTTGGAGAGCACCACAAAGACAAGCCAAGAGAGGGTTCAGGGCTTGGAGGCTGTTTGACTTCCCTCCTGGCCCAGCATTTCTGCAGTCCTTGCATCCAGATTTTGGCATGGCTTCTACCCCTGTCAGTCCTGCTGAGGCTGAGTGTCTCAGTGCCTCCTGATGTTCTGAATCCAAATTTCTGTCATTACTGCATTGCACTTGGCTTTTTGGCTCTTGGGAGTAGTTTGGTTGACCACAAATTGGTCACTCTGTGCTGTGATGTAAGCTGATGATTTCCTCTGCTGTGGATGCTAAACCAAATACCCCTGCAACTGCTGCCTGACGGGGATGTTACCAGGCTGGTGTTGGCAGCCGATGGGAATGTGCTGGAGCTGTGCAAGCCTTGGTGATTCAAGCTGAGACGTAGGTTTATGATGAAACGCTAAATGCCTGGTCTGTTCTGTCTGACCAGCTCTATCCCTAGGGAAAAAAGGGGGTTTACTGCAAGAAGAAAGGATATTCTGGTATTGGTTGGTTGATAATGAGAACACAGAGCATCAAAGCTGAAACAGTGTGTGCTGGGTTTTGAAATCACTGGAGGATATAGAAGTGCCTTGAAGAGGAAGATCATAGATAGGCAGACCTACAGGATACGCCTGGTTGACTTTTTGTAGGCTGCAGAGCTTTCCCCTGTGGTTTGCAGGATTCCCTTGCCTTGCTGTGTCCTTGCACAGCTCAGAGCATAGCGTCTGTGTCCACAGTCTTGGAGGATATAGATGTGAACCTTGCTAGGAAGATCTAGGCTTCAGTTCCAGTCTTCTTGATGCTAAAATTCCCCTGAAAAAAAAAGCTTACTGTGCTTGTTTGTGACATGTTTGATGTGCTGGCACTGAACCTGACTTGTGTTGATCTAAGTTGCTTAAAAAATAAAAGAGGCATGGTAATTTGTCTTAAAAAGGGTACAGAGAAAGTGAAGAAGAGAACAAGTAGTTTGCTATTCATTGCCTTTTCAAGGCTGACAGGCTGGCTTACTCTGGGAAAAAGTCAAATTCCCAGACAGTTCCATATAATATCACCAGATGAAGGAGTGACCACCGCATGAAGCTTGCTGGTGGCAGAGCTGGTGTGGCAGCAGGACTGCTGACAGTGGAGTGGCAGAGCTCTTCAGTCAGCCAAGTTGTAGTGGCATCTCAGGGATGTGTCTTTGGATACACAGAAAACCCATCTTCTGCAAAACACAGTGGGTGGTTTGGGTGATGCTGAAGGCTCCAAGCTGCATTCCTGAAACCCCAGGGTGCCATAAAGGTGACTCAACAGCATCGACTCTAAATGAGGAAATGCAGAGTCTGGCAAATGCTGGACTTCAGAGGACAGTTTAGTAAAAGGGAGGACTGCAAAGACATTGACAAAAAGGATTTTTAAAGTGTTTTTAAGGAAGACAAACTAATAACAACTAACTTCCTCTTTAGAAGTCCGTTTTCAAGGAACAGATCTGTTATGTTAATAACAGTGGTGAATGTAATTATATGTAAGGATGAAATCTTGGCTTCACAGGACTAGTACTTCATGCAAAGATATGTTATTGGAAGCCAACCTGGAAGTACAGTCATGGCGGGAGGAGTAGGATGCAGAACCGAGTGGGACTTGTCTGATACCCACAGGAGCTGTTTAATGTTGTTGTTTTTTCCTTGATGCATTTGTCCCAGGGCTGTTGGTACTGCAGGGCATTCTGAGCAGGTGTTTGTGCCCAAGTGGGTCATCCATCCTCTGGTCAGTTTTCCTGTAAGAGCATCTCTCAGGTAGGATCAGCACCTCGCCTGGATGGTACCTTCAGAAAGCTCCTCCACCAGTCCTGCACACCACCTGGGGTGGATGCTGGTGTGTGTGCAGGACTGCCATAGCTTTGCTTTCCCCTGCCCATCTCCCCACATGCTTGCTCGGGGTGCTGAAAGCAGGGAGCCTCAACAGCCACCGAATGGTGACAGAGCACACACAGCTCTCCACCCCAGCTCTTTTTCTCCATCATTGTCCTCAGTTTTCTATTCACCTCCCTCCAGCTCTGTGGCTGGGGGCTGCTGTGAGCACAGTGAAGCCTTGCTCTGGCATCTTCCTCCTCCTCTCTTCTATCCTGCTTTTCCCTCTCTCTCCGGCTGCCGGGTTGCTCTAAGCAACTTTGGCTCCTGTCCCCGGAACAATCTCTCAACACACACAAACCAGGAAGGCTAAAATAACACTTTAAAATTGTTAAATAAATAGCGATGGAGCTCTGCTTAAATGGGAAATGCAGCTTAATTTGTTAAAGGCTTTTTGTCCTCCCTTGGACAGGGATTCGGCCGGGCATGTGTGTGTGTGTGTGTGTGTGAAGCATTTCTTGTAGCTTGTAAGCTGCATCTCGTGGCCCCAAGTGGGCAGAGAGGGTTATGTGACTCTGAGTTACCAAACACTTACAGTAAAAGTGTAGTCATCCTGAACCTCAGCCAAAGAGCTGGAGGTTTTGTAAGGGTTTTTTTTTTATTTTTTTTACATTTTCCCTTCTCTCCCCGCAGGATGCTGCTGCTGCGTCACTTGCATTCTTCACCCCAGCCCAGCAGTAACTCTTTCCAGACTACCAGCAGCAGCCAGGCACTTACATCCCGCCCCATTCCCTGTCCAAGAACTTTGTGCACGGGCAAGTGCATCCCTTCTCCCTCAGCAAAGGAGTGGCTGCCAGCACAGACAGAGGCGCCCATCTTTCTGAAACCTGAAAAACACTCATTTCTCTCTTGCACCTTTTCAAAACTGGAGCAAAAATAGAATAGTAGTTACTGCCATGTGAGAGAGTGAGAATGGGAGGCTCTGGATAAGCATTTGTAAAATATCCAGGGAAAATGGATACCGGCAAAGGCTCTGCTGAGTGGGAGTGGGTGTACCAAAATGTGTGTGTCAGGATGAGAAATGCATTTCTTGGGAAGGACATGGAGAACTGGCTGCTTCCCAGCACACAGCTTCCTCCTGGGGCTCATCCTGTGGGAGCTCTCTGCATTTTTATTTTTTTTACGTGTGGACTATCCCCAGTCCACTCTTCTGAGTAGAAACTAATCTGTGTTTTGGGAGAGAGTTGTTTCCTATTAACTTTCTGAGTGAGGAAAAAATAACCTTTGCTCCCTCCAGTGGGAATTGCACAAGTCAAAATTTTACATTCCCTTCTTCAGACTCCAGAGTTGTTCCTGGAAGGATGAGTTGTGGGTCAGAGAGGGGCTGTGCCCTCCTGCCACACCTGCTGTGAGGGCTGCCAGGTCTGGCTGTCAGTCTGAATGCATGAGAGCAGAGTAAAACTGCAGTCATGGCCTGAGCAGGCATACCCAAAATTAACATCAAAAGGAAAGGAGGGAGTTGTCCAAATACAGCCTGCAAACCTTTAATTCTGTGTGACAGTGATACCCTGAGCCAGGTAATCTCCAGCATCAGTGTTGCTACGGTGATGGAAGCTGCTGGTTCTATGGGAAGATGGAGGTTTGATGGAAGGTACAATAATCTATCTTAGATGTTTTAATTTTCCCTTTTCATCCCAAACGTAAGGAGCAGAGTTTCCTCCACTTTGAACAGGTCTTTTTATGTTTTCTTTTTATAATTGGGTAGAACAAAATAATGTTTCTTCAGTATATAAAATGAATCTGGCAGCCTGGTTTTGTACTTCAGCCTCCCAAAGAAACAAGCATGCATAAAGCAAGAAGATACACTGCCTACTAAAATGTCCCACTTACTAAAAAACTCACAATAAAATCCTCCGTGAACATCCTGTTTCAACTCTGCAATAAAACTCACTGGTCAGTTAATCGTGGATCTCCTGTTCCCATGGAGAAAGGCAACTTAAGAGGTTGCTGTGGGAAAGGGGGAAAAAATAAAATTAAAAAGATCCTGTCTTGGTCTTGCAAACAAAGGTTGCCTTGGATTGCAGTCACATGTTGCAGTTCAGCTGATCTCGCTGATGCCAAAAGGGGAAAGATTTCTGGGACTTGCCTGAGCCCCACTGAACTGGTTTAGGGAATTAATTAGAAGAAAGTTACTTACCTTTGTGGTTTTTTTTCCTATCTAGTTTCTTCTTCGATTTGACTGCCCTGACTTGGCTCACCAGGTTAGGGGAGCCAGGGGCAGCTGAGACAGGATATGTGACCATTGTGTGAATTTAACTGTGATTTAAAATTACACCACTGGCAAGTGTCTTCTGGCTTTTCACAACTGGGGAAGAAGTCTCTAGGTACCCAAATGTGGGATACCGCTGAGCTTTGTAAATCATACCTTGTGGCTGAGTTGCATCAGCAATATCGAGGCAGAAGCACCTGAAAGAACATTTTGGGGTTAATTGCAGTCCCCCAGCACATCAGATGAACTGATAAGCTGGTGTTGGTAGAAACTTCACCGTGCATATGTCTGCATTCAGTAAATAGTTTTGGCCAGGTCAAGCTCCTTCTCTTGGGTGCACCCCTCTGTGCCAGGGAGGCATGTTCAGAAGACCCTCATGTGGCTGGACATCGTGTGAAATTACACAGAATCCACTGCTTGGGCTTCACGGAGTTGATAGGTGTGCATTACATGGCTTTTTGGGGCAAAGCCAGCATAACAGGTTTATCTCTCTTCCTGGGTGGTTTACTCAGGCCTTAGGGCTCACTTCTGATCTTTATAAGGTGTATCAGGTCCCTGGGTTTCAGAGTCAGAAGATACTTTCACTGAAGGGTATGATCTCATCAGAGCCAGGCATTGAAAAACTTCCCAGGATTTTGTCACCTTGCCCATGTGTGTGCTGTGTCTCGCTGTGCCTAGAGAGCTTCTGGGCTGGCAGTCGCCAGGATCACCACTGCCCAGCTCAGTCCAGGCTCTTGCCTTCTTGGTACCATGCCATGTAGCTTTAATTATTGTGGGGAAAAAAAACTAGTACTTGTAAGATCCCCAGACCTGTTAATTTTTAAAAAGTTGGTGGTTATTTCCTTCTTTTTTTTTTTTTTTCCCCCTTTCCACTTCTTTTTTTTTTTTTCTAAACCTGAAACATTATGGACTAAGGCTGCTGAATTAAAAATAAGGAGTGAAAAATCAAATATATATAAAAATTTTAATTTTACAGTGAAAAGGCATATCTCTGCTTCTTGGGTGAGGTGTTATGAAATGCTTACCCCTTCCCAAGTTTCCTGTGCTCCCTGGTGGCATCGAGCTCCTTGTTTGCAGCACCCCATGGCAGAGATAAAAAGCTTTGGTGTATGTTCCCTTCGGGGCAATGTGGATTTCTCCTCAAAAACCTCAGTTCTGGCGACCGGTTTTATAAATGACTAAAAAATGAGGCTTGTACCTTATCTCTTGAGAGATCGTTGATGGATCCATTTCTCAGAAAGATATTTTATTCAGTCCTTTAATGCCACACCACTCCCTTCATTCAGATGCCTGGAGTCTTTTATCACGTCTCCTCTTACTCACTGCTTAGCCAGGTTGGGCATATTTAGTTCTTTTAATCTTTCCTGCAACTCAGCTGTCTTTAATCATCCTTCTTGATGTCAGAACGTTTGATGCCCACTTCTACGGAAAACAAGCCTGTTTTTTTTTGGTGTGCATGTGAATTGCTTGGGAAATGTCTCCGGCCGCTTGCCCAGGCTCATGCCTGGATTCCTCAAAAGCTCCCTCGAATGTCTCAGTGTGGATGCTGGGGAAAATTTCTGGGTCACCATGTACACCACCGGACTTGGCACCCTCTGGGATTAATTAACATGTTTATTTGTTGGGTGTGGGCTGCAACACCCCCCCAGATGTTCCATGGCTTGTGTTTCCAGGGGCAGATTTCTCTGGGCATCTGCAGAAGGGTGCAGGTGCTGATGGTGTTTATGGAGAACAGGCCCGGAAAGGTTACTGTAACCTGCGTTTCCTTCCTGTACCTGCCAGCAACAAGGACAGAGAGGTTTAATTTGCTTCTATGATCTCAAAAGCAAAGCCTGGTGATAACTGTTTATACGTACCTGTGCTGCAGGTCAGGGTAATGCTTCTAGATGCTGACAGGGATGGTGACCCCTTCCTGCTGCAGCTATTGATGCTGTCTTTACTGAGTAGTTCATCTATTTTGCACCCAAAAATAGTCATTCACAGCTCCTTAAGACAGTTTGAAGCTGAGGATTGCTGCTAGCTAGTAGGAGGCTGAGCACTGCATCCCTTCAGGGCAGGGTCTTCAAACTCACTGTCTGAAGTTGATGTGTGGAGGTGTTCAGAATTCCCCTCACAGACCTCCTGGATACCTGTTATTTAAGTGGGAGCTGTTTCCCAAAGCCTGACTCAGTCATTTACTTAAAATAGGCAAGCTCAGACGCTGACTGGAAGGGGTTAAGGCACAGATCTCCAGGTTTGCTGGGTCTGGGCCATTGCTGTGCAGCTCTAGGGGTGGCTTCCCTGACATGGACTTTGAATTACAGAGCACTTGGCAGGCAGTTAAAGAAGGCCAGAAGCCGGCTTGTCCCTCCCCCACCTCCCATTATGAGGGAATGCTTCTCATACTCTCCCAAATTTAGCAGTGCAAATGTGGCTGGGTTGAGTAGGCTGAGTGATGAGGCGATTTTGATGGTAATAAAGGTCCCCTTCCCTGCTCTGCCTCAAACTCAAGCTGCCAGCAGCCTGTGCTATAGAAAGCTGTTTGATATATGGGTCTGTGATTTATGGCTGTGCCAACAAGGGCTCTGTGGCCTGAGAAGGAGAGGATGGAGACTTGGATAGTGGCAGAAAACAGTCTGCAAGGACCGCCACCCAGCAGAGCACTGAGAACCTGAACAGCCTGATGTCCACCTGGCTGTCCTGTGTGACCCTTGGGCTGTAATGAGGGGGGTCAGAAATGTCTGGAGGTCACCACGAGGAAAAGGCCATGTCCTCTCCATGATGACAGTGGGATAGTCTGGGTCATGGAGCTGGAGTCTGCTGCCTCCATCCCTTTTCCTCACAGCTCTGGGCCACCCAGGCTCCCTGGCACTTCTGTCTGTGTTTCCTCCCACTACTTAGGAGTGTTTGAGGGATTGCTCTGGAGCTGGCAGTGAACATCTCAGGAGGACCTCGTCATGCTCATTTTTACACCACATTGCTGGGTCATCGTGGATGTCCAGCATGGGACAAGCTGTAGGGCTCCATCACTGATACCTGAACTCTGGTGGCTGCAGAGGAATGTGCTGCTGCTTCAAGCACTCCCATGGGGCCATGCCCCTTCACCAATTTATATATTTATATATATATGTATGTATCTATGCATATATTTAAATAGGTAATATATATTAAGTAGATTTATAAATATTTAAATATATACAAGCTGCAGTTTATATATAACTGGTTTCCAGTGCAGCCTTATGTTGAAAAAATAAGGAAATTGAAGTTTTTTGGTTGGAGAGAGGGGACAAGATTGAGCTTGCTGACATTTCTTTTGTTGTAATGTCATTTAGGTCTTGGTTGACTGCAAAAAGAAGGGAGGAGCATGTCAAAGGGAGGTCAGATCCTGCCAGGGTTTCCTGGGAAATGAGGTGAGTGGTGATGTCTTTCAGCTCTCATAAGCCTGGAGATAGAAGCCCTCCTGGTCTTCCCTGCACCTTCTGGGTGAGACCTCTTCTGTTGATCCTCCAGATTTCCTTTTGGTACAGATTTCCCTGTATTTTGCCTCTTCAGGGCTGATGGGAGGATTGTAGACTGCTGTTGTGCATGGGAGTCTCAGAAGGGCTGGAGACTATCTGGAATATGTTGAGGTTTGTGCATCACACAGACCTTGTTTCTGGCTGTATTTGGGCTTCACAGCAGGGGACTTTACTCCTGTGGGTTTAGAGAACTCTGCTGCAATTACCTGCTACTGATCCACTTTTGCCCCCCCCCAGTTCTCCCTTTACAGTCACTGGAGGGAAATGAGTATTTTTAGGAAGCGCCTGACCCTGACCTGCTGTAGGTATCTGAATGGATTGAATCATTCCCTACAATACCTGTTTCTCTGCACTGTCAGCACAGCTGGGGCAGCTGGTTTGGATGTAGGGTCTGCAAGGCATGTGTAATGTCTGTTCCCTGTGTAGGCAGACTGGAGTTCAGGGAGCTTGCTTGTGGCTTGGGGTGTCCAAAGCCACTGCATGAAAGCTTGGCCTCTCCTAAGCTGCCCTTAAATTTTCTTCAAGGTTTGGACACAGCTTAAATCTGTGAGCCACTTGTCTGAGCCTGCTCTCAGCATTTATACACCCTGACGGGCAGCATACGTACATTCCTGAAGGATAGGGTATGATTGCTCAGGATGTTTCAGTCCAACTGGGTCATCTCACACTGGCTGTTGCAGCCCCAGTGAGAATCAGCAAGATGATTCCAGCCTCAGGAGTTTGTTCCAGCCCCAGGAGCCGCTGCACTAAGACCCACTGGCGCAGCTTGGGCTGCACTGTAACCTCCTGGGAACCAGCCCTGGAGCTGCTCTGCTCTTTGGCATTTTGAGTGATGTGGCTTGTGGCTTTTCAGCCACAGGAATGTTTGGAACAATGTAACCCATCTCCCCATGGGAGCCTGACATGGGAGCATCATCCCCATCCTGGTACCTTGGCTAAGGTGCAGCATCCCCCAGGTGTGGTTCTGTGGAGAGCTGGGACCTGCATGCCAGGTCTGTGTAGATTATAATCTCCGTCCAGAGTACATCACTGCATCTCCCAGCCAGGGGAAATCCCCCCACAGATATCTGCCTGACTCTGCTAGGCCACCTCCTCCGCTTCCCCTCCTAGTTCTTTGAGGGACGGAAACATTGTTTTCTGCTTGTGTTTGCGGAGTGCTCAGCCTGTGCTGGCTGATCCCTGCTGCAGTGAGGATAAATACCCACACTGGTTGAAATTTAGATGTACAAGGTGTTGTACCTCAGCAGAGGTAACTCTGGAAGTTTTTTTGTATGCTTGTACTTCTGTCCTCAATATGTGCTCTGAGGGCAGTCTGTTCAGAAAGAGGAATTGATGTTGATGGTTCATCGCTAAGATTGTCACTTTTAAGTCAAGGAACAAATATAATTTGCTGTAGTACATCACTTTTGTTTAGTTTTAAGTGGGCAAAGGGAATGTGTGTGTGTTATTCTTCATTTATTTAGTGTTTTCTCTGCAATTTACTTTAGCTTTTCTGTATTACTAACAATTGGAGTGTTTTCATTGCCACCCTGGAGAGAGGAATCTCTTCTTTTTATAGCAAGGGAAACTGTCACAGTGAAATGATGTGGTCACTGCCCCTTGCCTGTGCCTGACACATGCATCTCCTGCCTTTCATCTGTCTGCCCTGGGGACCAGAAGATGTTGCAGGGACTCACGGTGCCCTTGTATCTGATGCTTGCTTCTGTCACTGGTCTTTCTGCTCTGAATCTGTCCCTCGATTCTCCATCCAGAGAGCAGGAATAAACTGATTATTTGGAGTTCAAGGGCAGGAATAAACTGATTCTTTGGACTTGCCATGAGAATTAATGTTGAGGATGAGCAATTTAACAGGAGATCCAAGGGCTGTGTCTAAGAAGGGGGGATGCTTTTTGCAGTATCAGTGATTCCCAGGGAACAGCTTCATTTTTACTTGGCTGCTGGAGGTCTCTCTGGATTTTTCACAATTAGGTTCTCTCCATCTGGCTTTCTTTCTCTATCACTCCTTTTTATTGAAGCGTTTTTGTGCTGGGCTGACACCGTGGACATCAGCAAGAGTATTCAGGGCTCGTAGATGCGAAGCCACCGAGCTGGTGGCCTGGTGTGAGGCTCTCTGCTTTCTCTGAGTTTGAGATTTCCTTGAGCTGGCATGCTTTGGGATTCTGGGACATGGTAAGCAGAAGAATGTCGTCATCTCAATCTTAACCAAGATAAAATGAGCAGCCTGCCTGAAGTGAGGAGGGTTTTGCAAGCCTCAGTGACACCAGTTAAGTACTTGGAAGGGGTGTGAATTGGGGGTGGATGGAGAAGGAGGTTTGTTATGTGCTTCCCGGCAGCTAAAAGCAGGTGTTCAGTCAACTGAGAGTTGCCCTAAAGGCAGAGAATAAGGATGCAAATGATCTGTGAAACATAAAAGGAACCATCTGAGTGCCCCTTTTCTTGGTTTACCTCCACCCTGGGTAATTTGCATGACACAAGTCGATCAACCCTGAGAAAAAGCAGTTCGGTCCAACAGACGAGATAACTTTGTCAAACCTAACGACCTTGCAAAGAGGCGAAAAGAGGCAAAGCCCAGAGGCCAGGAGATACTGAGAGGAAAGGGTGGACTGTGGCTCTGCTGTCTTGGTGGGGAGCTGGGTTCCCCTGGTTGGCCCTTGTGAGGTCCCGGATTCCTCCAGGTTTCACAGTAGCCCACTTAAGTCAGTGCCGATTCCAGTACAGGTGTGTGAACCTTAAACCCTCCTTGATGCAGGCAGGGTGAGGAACACTGGGTGAGCAGAGCCTGCTGAGCTGCTGCCCCAACAGGTACCACATGAGATTGGTTAGTTTAAACTCAGCTGGAAGGGCTTTTAGGCCGTGCTTTGCCTCACGTTTGATGTAGTAGCAATACATGAATCCAGCTGGTTGCTGCAGCTCAAGGGGTGGCTGCTCAAGTGGTGACAATGCCTTAGCTTGAAACTGGTGTGGATTCAGGACCCTCCATGGCCAGCCTGCCGATGCTGAGTGCAGGGTGGAGCAGAGCTGAGCTGTTGATCTGCCCCTCCTGCCCCAATTCTGCTGCAGTCGAGTTCTGCACCCAGGCTGGATTTACACCCAACCAGAGCTTTTAACGAAGTTAAGTTTCTTTTGCTGTGATTTGTGCCTGCTCATGTGTCTGTTGGGTGTTGTCAGCTCAGCTGTAGCCGCAGAGGGCCGGTCCCCCCACCTCTAACCTGTGCCCTCCTGTCGTGCAGGTGATCTTCCTCATTTCATTGATAGGTTCACTAATTTTGCCGGTGTTAATGAGCTCTTCCCCAGCTGCCATTCCCCCTCTTCCCCAAAGCCAAGACGTTGACTCTTTCACTGTGAGGGTTAATTTGCTTATTGGTTTGTGGACTGCACCTCCCTCTTTCTGATTTCACTTGATATGTGCAGGATGTGGTGATAAAAATCTGTTCGAGCTGCCTCCTTTTTCAGAGATTTTTTGCTTCTTTAAAGTAACTTCCAGAGGTAATGGGTGAGAGGAAAGATGTGTGCTAATGTCTTTTCAAACAATTTCATGGGTGTTAACGTCTTTGAAATGGGTCTTAACGCCTCTGCTGACTTTGGGCAGCAGGTTCCTTGCCGGCCCCAGACAGTTTGGCTCCTGAAACAGACAAAGGTCTGCACAAGCCTGAGCTTCTGAACTTTGGGGTAAAACAGTAGGTTATAGGGGGCATATGGGTAGGTGGTTCGGGAAGGCTGTACCTTCCTAGTACCTCAGCCAGTGGGGAAGGGAAGAGGGCAACATGCGGCCGGGAGTTAGGACAGAAGGGAGGGTCTGCCCTCTGAAACCTCGAGAGAGAAAATCCCACGGGCGTGTGCCCCAGTGGACTCTTTCCCTTTATTCAAATAAAATTGAAGGACTCCTCTGTCTCCTTTTTGGACATAAACCTCTGGTGTTGGTGAATTTTCCAGACAGACAGTGTACACGGGTGCCTGGATAGGAAGGTGGGGAGGGAGCAGCAGTCTGGGCAGCCCCGTGCTCTCTGCAGGCTCCGTCCTTGCCCATGTGGGCACCCAGGCATTTGAACAAAGGTTTTGAGGCGTTACATCCTCACAGAGCCATTGGTATAAATCTGGGGGGAAAAAAACCCTGTGGCATTGTTCAGTCTGGTCTCCCCTGAGCTCCTTGCAGACTTCTCTTCGAGATCCATCTGCTTCTCATCAGCAGCTCCCAGGGTTGTCTGGGCCAGTTGGCAACTTGCCACGTTCAGTGGTGACACATCTGTGTCTAGGGAGAGCACTGCATCAGTACAGATCTGTACAGTCTCCTTTGCAAACTGTGTTGTGTGTCTGGCCATGTAGTCCCTTCTTCCAGCCTTACCCATTCTGTCATTCTGTTACATTCTCTGTGTTCATGAAGGGCATCCAGTTGCTGACTGCATATATTTAGTTGAACCAGGTGTGTTCTGGTCTTTTTTTTTAGGTTTTGCATCAGTGGTTTGTTTGGTTCTGCTGTTTCCTCCTAAAGTAACGGTGTCTATGGATGATTTACTCACACATGAAAAAGCTGCTCTCAGAGGTGGTTTGTGTTGTGTGTATTTTTATCTTGAGTGTCTGATCTGCAGCATGTCCTGCAGAGATGGCTCCACTGGGAATATCTTGTCCTTGTGTGGATGTTTTTCCTTAAAAAATTTGGCCTTTTTGAAGAAAACTCTGTTCATTTTCTGAATTGTGAAGCTGTGTATAGAAAACCAATATGGAGTAAAGGGGACTGAGGTCAAGCAGGGTTAGTTATTAAGACTGGGGTGTATTCTGCTAACATCCCAGTGCCCCAGGGTTAATGCTTCCTAGGTGTAACCCTGAGTCATAGCTGCCTGCCCCAGTGCAAGTTGCAACCAAAGCAGTATCACCTTGGAGAAGTCGGCATGGACGCTGGAGGCTAGAGGCTTGAGGGGGTCCACATTGATGGGGCTGGTGGGTGCATGATGCTAATATACCCTCATGGAAAGGGGGATTAGAAATTGGGCAGGAAAACAGAGGGTCCAGACTGCCAAATGGCTGCATGTGTTGGGTATGCTTTTTTTTTCTTTCTTTTTTCTTCAGGTCTGTTTGCCTGAATTTGTCAACTGGATTCCCCCCAAAAAGAGGACCTGGGAGGTCTTTAACAGCAATAAAGGGAGCTCATCTGTGGAGGAAAGGGTTGCCCTTATTGCTCCAAGCAGGCAGACTGGGAGCTGCTGACTTGGAATGAGGTGGGTGGTGGTTTTCCATCTTGTCTTTCCTTGTGGTCATGACAGGGAGAGCTGATATTCCTTCTAATTGAGTATGTGTAGTGACATGCCAGGAATACGTATGTCCTTGCTGGATTGCGTTCTTCTGTGGGAAGGCATCAGCTATACATTGTGACGGGGATTAACTCATTAGACCTTACTGTATAGATAGTGCTTTACAAATTATCTTTTCCTGGGAAGACTTCTTAACTGGGCATAGTCCCAAAGAGCATGAATTGGATGGTTCTGACTATTTTATGTTATTCCCAATGCCTTGGTGCTTTGGATGAACATCTGAGGCTGCAGCCCTTTCCACATGCTCTGCTGTGATGGTGCCACTGGTGCAGGCAGGGCTGCTGGGCAGTTGACCAGAACCAGGTGGGAAGTGGCAAAAAGGTCATTCCTTGTGTTTGATTGCTGGGAAGTCCCATACCACGTAGGTTATCCATGAAGAGATGTCTCGATGATGGAGGAAAATGCATTGGTCTGCTGAATTGAATTTTTGTATTTCTTTAACAGTAGTGAAAAAAGAAAAAACAACCAAAAAAAAAACCACCTCTAAAAATCTTGATACTTCTTGGGATTAATTTTTGTGTGTTTTCTGAGAGCACAAATGAAGGCTTTGAAAGCAGTTTCATTTTCCAGAAGGGGGAAGAGCTCAAGCCTGAGTGTGAAACACCCTGGTCCTGGTGTTGCAACATACTTCCCAAGTGACCTTGGGCAGGTCAGACAGCTGGACTAGAAATTTCCAAAAATGTGACTTGGCATCCAAAATGCTGATCCACTTGGACATGTTGTACCAGTATGACTATGCCAGTTTGAGCTGCTGTTTGGTGGATTTCATGGCTCCTGAATGGCTGTGGTTCGGAGTCAGCTGAGTTTGGGTGTGAAATCCAAAAAAATGGTTTTCCAGTGTAAACACTACTTAGATTCTGTGGGAAGAGTGGGAACAAATAATGCTTTGGACCAGGCTGTTCCTCTATGGATCATGGAAAGTTTCCAAACATTTGGTTTATGTTAGATGCCCAACTTCCAAACAGGTGAGGCTAGGGGAGACAGTAGTCCCACCTTCTAGTTTCTTGATGTCTCTGTTGCTTGTATGTAAATTGAGTTTAGTATTAAGTCCTTGTTTCCCTGAAATAGAGAATAAATACAAAATTTGGAGCTGTGTCCTGGCTACAGCAGCAAATGAATGTTTGTGTTTGGGATAACAGGCTGATCTTGGCCATGGGTAGCATCTTTGAAGCAGCCAGCATGCTGGGAGTTAATGAATGTGCTTGTATTTCTCTTGATGAGCTGGTGTGTTAAGGCTTTAAAATCAATTTTACTGCTTCACACCACCGCAAACCTTTTTATTTAAGATATTCCTTTCATGAAGTTACAATAGCACCCATGCTGGACTGAATTCCAAACCTCCAGGAGAGTTTAGGACAATTTTGCTTGAGGTTTCTGTTGTGGTTGCTTGCAGGAGAAAGAAAAACAGGGTAGAGTAACCAAGGTCAACCTCACTTCAAGCTGCCAGTAGAGTTCCTCCAGGGAGAGAGGGATTGAGTTACCCTGTGCCTGCAATTCATCCCTCATGCTCATAACCAAATAATCCAGTAAAACGGCGTCGGAAAGGATGGGAAAGTTAGGAAAACTTTTTGCTGTTGAGCTGGGCAAATGATGCTCAGAGCTGTGTTGGTGTCTCAGGCACAGATTTCTCTTCAGAAAGTGCTGGGGGGTGGGATTTTACCCAAGTAAAGTGCATTAAAGTCCTGATGTCCATGAAGTGTGGAGCAGAACATGCGTCTTCAAATGCCACCATGTTTGCCCCCATCTCGGTAGTAGGTCTTAATTTTGGGTGCTGTGATTGTGATTACATTTTGCACTTATTATTGATCAATATATATAGTGCCTTTATTTGAATTTAATTAGTTCTTGTTTAATATTATAGTAGGCTTTATTACAGATTAGTACTACCTTGCATTTATTAGTTTTTTCCATTCTAGAAGATCTGTTAAGTCTTCCCAGGGTTGATTCTTAACCTTAGGATGCTCGTGTGCCCCTTTCGATGCCCTTGAACACATTATCCAATTGTGGTAAAAACCGTCTGGCCCGTTTTCATTTATTTTCTGTCTCCTTTTGCCCTGTAACTTGATTGTTACGAAGTCATTTAGCTAACGACAGTATTATTTGGTTCCAATTTGTATGCATTTGACATTATTGACATTTCAGCTTTCTCTGGGTTAAGTCTCAAGGATGGCATCCTGGTATTCCCTGCCAACATTGCTTTTTGTCTTGTTAATATTGGACTAACCTTCAAGGAATAGATTTTGAAAAATTATTTCTGAGGTTATGCTAATTTTTGCCATGTAAGGGCTGTGTGACTTTAAGAAAGTTGCATTTCAGCAGCAGGCTGGACTAGACAGCACACTGGTGCACTCTGAGATTCCAAGGAAATAATTTGCTGCAGCGCCCTACCACATGCAATCCTTGTTTTTCTTGGGATATCTCCCATGGACCTTCTGGCTGATTCTTCTCGTTCTTCAATCTGACGTGATTGTCGTATGTTGTGGTATGTAAGGCTCTAAGCCAAGAATATCCAATATTTTTGAAATGTGTTCATTGCTGTTCAAAATAGGCCTTTTTTCCATTATCTTATGAGATTTTGCCACTTCTCTAATATACTAATTTTATCCCTTCTTTGGCATCCATACTCCTTGGCGTTATTTTGGTGTGTACTGTACATATATCTTATGTATAGCTCTGTGTGAGTATGTGCTGCTGTATGTGATTCATATAAAGCTTGTCTTGTCTGTGCTGTCACAAGGAAATAATTCTCACTTTTGTGGTGGGATCTTGGCTTGGATATGCGGGGTCCAACCAGTCCATTGCCAGGTCTCTCTGTGACCTGTCTTGCTTCCCTTCATTCCCAAACAAGGCCATTGCTCCACCAGGCAAGAGAAGATACAAATTATTGAGCACCATTTCAGGTGACTGCAGGTGAGGGATGTGGGGGCTTTGGAGCTGCTGGGTGGAAGCCTCCAGATCCCTGAGTTACGCACGCTTATGAGCTGTGTGTGTGCAAGTGAGCATGGGTCCACAAATGTGGGCAGTGGAGAAGATGGCTTTAGAGATGGGGATAAACCTGCCCTGAAGTAGAGGGGGAGACATGTTGGACCATGACTACAGTGTCCTGGGCATGGATGAAGGCTGGAGACAGCAGCCAGGGCAGATGTGGAGTACGTGGATGGGTAGAGAAGATGTGAGAAACTGCACTGGATGGCAAACTTGAAAGGAAAATTCTGATTTGAATATGAAGGTCATTAAGTGGGCAAATTGATTCCCCTGTGGTTTCTGGAACACCTTAACTTTGCTATTTTGCTTTCCTAGTGTGCCTGCTTGGGTCACATGTGTGGACCCAAAAACTGGGTAGAAGGACTGTGACAGTGCCAGCTTGTTCGGGGACAGGAAAGGAGCCAGAGTTAACTGTGGGATCCAGTCATGGAGGAAGAGTGAAGCTTTGTGGTCAACTCTGACTTGAAGGAACCAGTGGAACAAAATGCCCACTTAATGTTCCCATCTTCTGGTCCTGCTTAGAAGAGGGTGATCTCTATTGCTTGGGTATTTATGGTCTTTATTATTATGGCATCTCTTTAAGGTCTCCACATTGTCATGATGTTCTCTACCAAGGGGATGGAGACCTGGCCCATGCAGCAGTAAACTTTGTCAGTTTTACATATTTGCCCAGCTGAATTGTGATGGGCTTTGCTGTGGGCAGGTAAAGGTTTCCAAGAAGCTCTGGAGTTCCTGGACTTGTGACCTGAAAGCAGGAGGCATAAAATATGTGAGGTGAAAAGTGAGAAGGATGGGTTGTTTCTTTGAGGCAGTTGGGTGTTTATTAGGAGGAGGATGTGAGGCTGAAATTATTGCAGGTAAAGGCACTGTGTAACTTGGCTGCCATTTTCAAGGTTGTCAGCTGAGGCAGGTGTTATGCCAGAACAGGATATTGCCACCTCCAACAAAGGTCTTGGTGGGTCTGGCATGACAGGGAAGACTGTAAACTGGATTTCTACTCAGTATTGCACTGCTTTTCTGGGCTGAAGAGGCAGCTCTTGGTCTAAGGAGCACTGTGGCTTGTCACCAAGAGGGGTGTGCCTGATCAGCGCTGGTGGGGTTGCTACTGGTGGTGGGATCAGAAATACTGATCCTTTCCTGCAAAGGAGGACACCTTACAGTGTGATGGAGGCCACAAAAGTGTTAAATTGTTGAGCCTGTTTTGTCACTAAACGTCACCATCAGTCAGTGAGAGCTTTGAAAATGGAAAACTTTCATAGTGTGAATTTACTGAAGATGGGGAGACACTGAACACGATTAGCTTAATATTCATTCACTTGAGCCATAGGAAGAGAGTGTGTGGACATGAGCAAGACTCCTGAAATTGGTTTTGTTTGTATCAGCCAAAGGGGGATTTTCCAAGATTGGTCCTTATGTTCTCCAAGCAAAGCAGGCTGAATATTGTTGTATCTGACTCTGCAGGAAAGCCGATGGCAGTGGCAGCAGCTCTCAAAATCGTGTATTATTCCCTTCACAGCCAAAGCTAGAGCAAGAAAAATATCTTGTGTCAACCTGGCCTTTGAAATACAAATGAGTGAGCTCAAGCTCACTTGTAAATGTCATGGTGTGCTTTGTGCTCTCGCTCCCTAATGTGGTTGCTTTGCTTTCCCAGGTAATACATTTTCAGGCTCTTGCTTCAAGTGATGCTTTGACAACAGGGAGAGGAGAAGAGAGTCGCTGTGCTTTCTGTTGAGTCCTTCAGGGCTGTTTTCCCACTGAGAAGCTGCACTGAGCCTGAGCCAACTTGAAACCATCAGCACAGGCACTGGGCTCCCATGAAAGCCTCATGTTCTTCTGTTGTCAGACTTGGGGGAATGGTGTACGAAAGGGCTCTGTGCAACTCTTTGGCTTGGCAGCCTTGGCTTTTTTTATGTGCTATACGTCTTTCTTACGGCATTTTTGTGTCCCTCTGTCAGGTAGTCTGTGTTTGTTTACTTGCTGAAACTCATTCATCTTGTTTTAAGGGTGAGTTGTCCTGTACTGGACCACTGGCAAACAGTCATGCCTGGCCAGCTGGCCAAGCCTGCTGCAAGTTTGAGGAAGCAGAGGGGCAGGCACTGATCTCTTCTCTCTGGTGAGCAGTGACAGGACTAGAGAGAATGGCACGAAGCTGAGTCGTGGTGGTAGGGGAGGTAGGTTGGTTATTAGGAAACAGTTCTTCACCTGGAGGGTGTTCAGGCACTGGAACAGGCTCCCCAGGGGAGTGGTCACGGTACCAAACCTACTGGAGTTCAGGAAGTGTTTGTACAATGCTCTCAGGCACAGGGTGACTCTTGGAGTTGTCCTGTGCAGGGTCAGGAGTTGGACTCGATGATGCTTGCGGGTCCCTTTGAGCTCAGGACAGTTTATGGTTCTGTATTTCTATGGCAAAGTGTTGATTGTGCAGTCGCCTTTAGAGCCATCTTTACTGCCTTTTTGCAGGATGCACTTCTGGGGTTTGCACTCACTCATGCAGCTTCTTTGTGAACTTCTTCCCCTCAAAACTGAATCACAAGGCACACAGAGAGCCAAGACTGGAACAGGATATGTTGCTTCTGTAGAGAAGCCCGTTGCGGAAACTAACTGTGCTATTTTGGGTTATACCACAATGGGCTGGCTGGGTTTGATGACATTTCTGTCCTGTCTGGGATTAACCTGATGGGGACGGTAAGACAAAAAATAACATTAGAAGCAAATAAACCCCTCAGAATTGCATTTTGGATGCCAGAGGATGCTCATCCTCAAAACCTAATTGTTTTAAACCAATTTGCTGATTAGTTCAAGCCAACTTTCAGACTCCTGTCTGAGTAATAGGCATTTCTGTGGAGTTAATCAGAAAGAACTGCAGTTTCTTTTACCATGAGCAAAAATAAATGTCAGACTGAGGACAATGTGTAACAGCAATGACTGAATTTGTTGACTTAGCCAGAAATACACAGCCAGTAAAAAATAAAATAATGTGGAAATACCTCACAGGCTTCTGAATCAGTGCTGACAGTCCCTCTGGAGCTTTACTTGCAGTTGGTGAATAAAGATGTTGAGGGGGTAGCAGGAGTGGAGCAGTGCAGGAGATTCCCTCTGGGTTCAGGTGGGTCAGGGCTCTTCCTCATCTCTCACTCTGCCCATCTGCAGGGGCTCAGCATCCCAGGCTGGACTTAACCCCTGCCTTTGTGCTTCTGTTTTGGGAGAGAAAGAAAGAATCCTGGGACAAACTTTTGGCTGGTAAGTTTTGCTAGATCAGAGCTGTTTTCTGAGCATGATAGAGCCAAGAGAGGGCTCATCCATCCCAGCTTGGGTGCTGCAGAGCTGCAGTTCAAATGCCCACAGCCAGTGCTGCGTGGTGAGTAGATGAAGTGACATGGCTGTCACAGAGGTACTTGGGTGCCTTGGTGAAGAGCTTCTCAGGATCTCCCATCCAGCCCTCATTATTGTGGTGAGTTGACACTGGCAAGATGCCAAAAGCCACTCTGTCACTTCCCTCTGCAAAGGGAGAGGGGAGAGAAAATAGTAACAAAAGGCTCATGAATTGAGATAAAGGCGGGGGGTATCATCAACTAATTACTGTCATGGACAAAACAGACTTGATTTGAGGAAATTAATTGAATTTATTACCAGTGAAAATACACCAATCAAAATCAGAGCAGGATAATGAGAGATAAAATGAATTTTACAAAGACCTTCCACCCACCTATTCCTCCTTCCCAGGCTCTACCTCCTTCCCCTTGGACAGCACAGGGAGTTTACCATCAGTTCATCACAGGTTGTGTCTGCTGCTGCTCAGAGAGGGGAGTCCTTTCCCTCCTCTCCCATGTTCGCTCCACGAACTTCTCCAGCGTGAGGCCTTCCCATGGGCTGCAGCTCTTCACGAACTGCTGCAATGTGGGTCACTCTTCCGAGGGGTGCAGTCCTTCAGGGACAGGCTGCTCCAGTGTGAGTCCCCCACAGGGTCACAAATCCTACCACGAAACCTGCTCTAGCATGGACTCCTCCCTCCAGGAGTCCTCAGGTCCTTGTCAGGAGCCAGCTCCAGCACAGGTTCACAGCCCTGTTTCAGTCATCCACCAACACTGGTGTGGTCTTCTCCACAGGCTGCAGATGGATCTCTGCTCCCCTGTGGTCCTCCATGGGCTGCAGGGGCACAGCTGCCTCACTATGGGCTGCACCATGGGCTGAAGTGCCTGAAGCACCTCCTCCAGCTCCTTCTTCACTGTTCTCCATAGAGAGTTTATCACTAATCCAACTATGTGAGTTTGGCATCATATTGGGATACTATGGTGTGGAGGAGGCAGCTACAGTGTACCCTCTTTCTGGCTGGTTAATACCCTAGCTTGCAGTGAATCCACCCTCCCTCCCCACCTCTAAAATGGTAAAATGTTTTTTACCATTTTAGTTAGAAACATAAACAACCTGGTGTTGTGTAACAGGCTGCCAGGGCTTGTTGCTCATTCCCCACAATGCTCAGCCACAGAGGATACACACAGGAGCTGGTACTCCAGCCCTGTGCCTGGGTTCCTCCCCATGCATCACTGTGATTTAACAATGTGTGGTGGGAGACTTAGCAGACTGAAAAGGGCTTCATCTTTCCTGGATGAGCTCAGCTTTTTTTACAACACTCCGCTTCCACCGGTTGATGTCTTTCCAAGAGTCTGAAGTCAGGATAGTGACCCACAGCCAGAGCATCTGCTAGGGCTCCCTGGATGAAGTGCTGAGCCTGCTGCCCTCTGGGCAGGAGCCTGCCAGGAGGTTTGCCCATAAACTTCTGGTATTTAGTGTGGTAAAACAGGGGTTTATAAAAAGTTTTAGTGGTGGCAGGGGTGTGCCAGTGTGCTTGGATGCATTCATGAAATAATGTTGTTGTTTGAAGGAAGTTGCTGAAATGGTACCCATGGCTGGTGCGATCAGGGAAGATTTACCTTCTCTCCATTTCTCCTTCTGTTTCCTGCCCATCTCTTTTGATAATTTTGAGTCTTTCTGTGTTGTGCTTCTTTAACTTTTTGTTTGCTTACAAACCTCCAAGGAGTGCTGTTAACTTCATAGAGTTTCAGTGCTTTTGCCTGTGCTGTGTTGAGCAGTGCGTGCCGGTTGGATCACTGCTGTTATTTCAGGTTTTCCCGTCTCCCCACAGGCTGCTTTTGATGTCAAAGGCACTTGTTGAAAAAAGGAAGATTTCCACAAAAAAGCTTATCACACCTCTGATACTTTCAAGCACGACTCCTGTTGCGCATCTGTTCTGTTTTCCCTTGTCAATTAAAAGCTGATTAAAGGGGTAGGAATACCAATTTCGGCTATTTTTAGGGCACGCGTCACTTTGATACTTTTGCAGTGGGATGTCCAGAAGACTACTTGGTGACGGGTGCAGGGACTTTGGGGCATGCCCGTGGGCCCCAGGCACTGCTGCCTGTCAGGGCACTGCAGTGCTGAGCATCGACGTGGCAGCCCTTGGGCCGATCAGCAGCAGAGACTGGGAGTTTGGGGAAGCTCTACAGCGGAAACATGTACTTCATCTGGCTGAACCCTCTCCTTTGGAAAGTGGGAATAGGTCCAAATTTCCCACTTGCTGGAGCTTTCCCCTGTGTGCAAGCTCTCCCCTCTCCTTCTAGATTGCTTTCCATTTTCCAATGTGCAGCTGACACATCTGGGTAGGAGCATCATGGGCTTCTGTGCAACACATCAGCCTTATACTACCATGCTGACTTCCCTCAGTGATATCCCGAGGGATAGGGATAGCAGTGATGATAGATAGCTGCTCTCACCCAGCAATACCCTTCTCAGTGCAATCCTTCTTCATGGATTGTGTTTCCCACCCTGCATGGAGACAGCCAGAAGAGTCCTTTGAAGCCTGAGCATCACCTTGTACAGGTGGAACCTCTTTTGGACATGAATCAGGAGGCAGCATCCCTAATTTGGATTGACAGAGCAGTGTTGGAGCCACAGCTCAAATCTGTCAGAGCCTTTTCTGGCAAATCACTTCAAAAAGGGTGTTTCAGTGTTGTTTAATGAACAGAAGAGAAAGCCCAGCATGGGGCACAGACAGGTTGCAAGGCAGGAGTTAACAGCTGCAGGTACCTCCAGGAGCAACCAGAGCTTCACAGTACCATAGCCAATACCAGGGCCAAGAGCAACTTTCCTGTCTGTTCACTTACTTTACTTTCCCACCTGAGTGTTTTGTGCAATTTTCAAAGCATTGTGTGCATATTCTGATTCTCTTCCCCTGGACTAAGCAGGTATCCTTCTTTCCCTTCGCTGGTTTCTTCACACAGAGATAGGGAATGGCAAAATATTTGTTCAGAGATAAAATAAATGTGTTTTATCTAGTCAGGAAACCTGAGTATGGGCAATACCTGAGTATAGTTTTTGTTTGTTTGAAGCAGCTTGGAATTTTTAGGAAAATCAGACGAATCTTCCCTCAGGATGAGCTACTTAACAAGTGTCCTGCCATCCAGACTGATAAACACCAGGCAAATCCAAAACAGAACCCAGCACTGTTCTCTCCAGATGCCAAGTTTGTGTTTGCTTTGGGGTTTTAATTATAGGCAGTTCCCTCAAAACCAAATGAGTGTTTTATTTGTTATCATCTTCCCCTCTTCCTCCTCCTCCTTGTGCACTTCTCCCTTCTGCTGCCTGTTGGCTGTGTGCTGGGCTTTGCTGGGCTGCACCATTCCTGCCACCACAGGGATGGCACCGCTCTTGTCTCCAGCCCTCCTCAGCCCTTGCTCTTGCTCTGGCACTGATCCACCCACAGCTCACTGTGATGATGGAAAGTAAGCTTGTGTCTGTACTGGGTGAGCTTTCTGCTGGTCAGTGAGCTGCATCAGCAGCTGGAGGGCTTTGGGGTGCGCCAGGGCCAGCAGTGGCTTTAGGAAGTGAGGAAAGGTTACCTGGTCTTTTTCAGTAGCAAGTGTTACACTTGCATACATTATGGAGCTTTCAGCCCAGTCCAGGTCACCCATCAAGGCTGCATCCTCATCACTTAAAAGACAAGAAAGTTTAGTGGATTTTTTTCTCTCTCCAAAAAGGTCAACTGCTTTGAGAGTCCCAAAACCACCAAGGTATAGATGGTCATTGATTTTTTCACTTCTAAACTATTGGGAAAGTAACCCCAGTCCTCTGCGGGTAACCATGGCATAGGGTAAAATTTTATTTCAATAGAAGGGAATGGCCTGGTAGATTATCAGCTCCTTTTATTTCAGTGTAGGGTTGTCTTGTCACCCACGCACATGTAGAAATATGCTTCGTTCTCATGTGTTCACTGATGCATTCAAGCTAAACATGATTGAGCCTGGTGGCTGCTTGGATAGGGCATTCCAGGTGCCATCTGTACATGAATACACTGGTGGTGCAGGGAATGTTTTTTTCCCACCTGTATGAGACACTTGTTTTTGGAGGTGCCTTCTGATGATCATTCGGGATGTTAGCGCCTTTCTTTGTACATTCACATTTATCTTTGTATTTGCTAAATTTCAATTCTCTTTCTTCCTTCTGAACAGTTTTCTTTTTGTTGAATAAACTGTTCCTCACAAACCATACCAATGAGGTCACTGATGTTGTGAGGGGTTTGGGTGATTGGGTTTTTAACAGCTCTTCTCCACCCAAGGGTGGGTTTCCCTTCATTTTTCACCTTCTAACTGGTTTTCCAAGCCTTCCTCACCTTGTGAGTTCCTAAATATGGGTTTTTAAATGAAGCTGTGGGATTCTTTCAAAGAAATTTAAGCCTTCTGACAATAGAGTTGCACTTTTTGTGTTATTTTCCACAGACCTATACAATATAAAACATTGTTCCCCAAGGACCAGATGGCTTGAAATCCACCATTCAACCAGGGTAGAGTAGCACACTTGTTCACTTAAATCTGTTCCTTTTAATAGTTACCAGTTATGGTTATTAGGAATTCTCTGTGCTGTAGGTGATTTGTAACCCTTCCATTCTCATATAACTGTGTGGATGGCAAAATCAGAGGTCTGGTTGGTGTTTGCCCAGGGCACCCACTTTGGTCATATGAGCTTGGGCAGAGTGCTGTACTAACGTGGCTCTGTGGCTTTTGTCTTAAGCTGGATTGAGTCCTAGTCAACTTTGGGCACAAGCAGAGCAAGCCCAGGTCTGTCTGCACATGTCTGGGTGGACACATCCCATTCAGATCATGTGAAATCCCTACTCATCAGAGCCTTAGAGGGACCTTCTTGCCTTTGGCTATGCCTGTGAACTGTGTAGCACTGGATATACAAAATAATCACAGGGTGCCTGAAAATGTCTGTGATGTGAAATTGTAACACTAATAAAAACAAAGGAATTGTTTGTGTTCAACCAAGCAGAGTCGTGCCTGTTTCTCAAAGAACAGTGTTTTCAGCTTTACACTCCTTGGAGAAACCCTGATCAACAGTGCTGTTGCTGACCTGCAGCGTAGGTGATTGCGAGGTGGCAGGCGCAAGCTCTTGCCTAAGAAACTTTCTCATGTGCACATGTGCAAAATGTCTGATGTGAGTGTGGGAAGTGCTTCCCAGTGGGGAAGGCAGGGCCTGTGTTGTGCAGTGCAGATGCTGTGGTGTCCCTCTGTATGGGGCAAATCAATCCCGAATCTGCAGAGATGCAGCTCAGCCCCAGCGAGAAGCACCGAAGGAGGTAGGGGAGCTCTCCCTGTGTGTCTGTAAGGTCTGTGGTTTATGCCTGGCTTCTGTCAGTGGCAGTGTTAGTTCAGGTCGTGTTCTTCTAATGGATGAGTGTAAAGGGAGAACAAACCCATCCCTGCTGCGTGTGCATGTCTGTTCTGTGCTGCAGTGCACAGGTCCCATGTGGCTGTTGGATTCTCATCAGTCAGCGGGTCCTGCTTGGGGCTGCTGGCACTTGTGGCTGGGCAGGGCAGGCTCAGCCCTGCCCGTGGCATGGCCAGCCCTGGAGCCTGGTGGAAGAACTTGTCTTGCAAGTCTCTCCTGGGCAGCAGAGGGAAAGTCACTTCCATGTGGGCTTGCTTTTTTTCCCCGTCTTTCAATTTGGGAGAAGCTCTGTGTCAGAGCTGCCCAGGGTGTGAGATGTGATACTCATGGGTTGTCTTCCTGGCCACTTTGGCATCTCCTTGACTGGATAGCAGAGATGCCAGCACACATGTGGGGGTTGGAGCTACTGGCAGAGTTGGGACCAGAACACTCTAAGGTTTGCTCAAGGCTGTTTGGAGCCAAACAGCAGCAAGGGGTGCTTGGTGTTGGTCACCTTTAGATGACAAAAGTGGAGGGATGGAAAAGTTTCAGGGATCCAGAGCAGCTCATCTGGTCTCACCGTGACCCTGACGAGGATGGGCTGAGAGAGCTGGGGTTGTTCCGTGCAGAGAAGAGAAGGCTCCTGGGAGACCTTATTGTGGCCATTCAGTACTTAAAGGGGGCTTATAAGAGATGAGGACAGACTTTTTGTCAGGGCCTGTGATGATGAAGGGTAATGGCTTTAAACTAAAGAGGGTAAATTCAGACTAGATATAAGGAAAACAATTTTTTACAATGCGTGTGGTGAAATGGTGGAACACATTGCCCAGAGTAGAGCAGATGTCCGATCCCTGGAAACATTCAAGGTCAAGTTGGGTGGGGCTCTGAACCACAGGATCGAGTTGATGTCCCTGCTCTTTGCAGGAGGGTTGGACTGGGTGACCTTTAAAGGTCCCTTCCAATCCAGCCTATTCTGCGATTTCCAGTCTGACAGAGAGAGCATCACTGCAGTGCAGTCATAGTTGTCAGCAAGCAGCTTGTGCTTGCAGACAAGGGTAATGCTGTGGTCTTTGATGTACAAGAAATCATTGTGGGATGCCTTCCATGTTACCAAGAGTGGTATGTCAAGAGGTGCTGGTAGTAACTGGTGGAAGCACCTTGTGCTGTGATTTGTTTGGGAACAAATAGGGTGTTGCTGTAAGTAGATGCAGCAACAGGTTAGCTGGGTCTGGGTGCACTGTGAAGTGTGCTCAAGTAACTTGTGGCTTCCTGACTACATTATGCAGGTGGCCTTCTTGGTCATGTTGTCTGCTGTAAGCCTGGGGATCATACCCAGTGCAAGCAGATATCTCTTGACCTTGATGGGTGTTTAATAGTGTTATTTTCCCCACTGTGACAGTAGGAGCACTAACCATGCCCCAGAGCCTGTTGTCCTTTGTACAAATGTTGAATCAAAGGCTGTCCATCCCCCAAGGAGCTCATGGTGTGGATCAATGACAGGAGGTTGTGACTGGTACATGCATGTGGGAGAGTAAAATAAAAATGCCAGGGCACTATTGATTATCTTGACAGACATGCCTGAGAACACCAGCAGCCTCACAATTATTGAGTTTTTTGGTAAATGTCACAGCAAAGGAGAGTTTTTATGAAGTCGCTGAGGTGGTCTGGTAGATATTTGAGATGAATTTCTACCAGACAAGGGGCAGGAAGGGAGAAAAATAATTTAGTATCTAAGGCATTTTCCATTGACTGGCCCAGGAGACCAAGTTCCTCAGTAACAGTCAACATCATAAGAGTCAACAGCAGCTAGTGGGTACTTCAGGGCATGGGGTAAGCATTGAGAGTTACAGAGCTTGTGTGATGAAACAGGGAAAGGGGCTATCCTTGAGAAGATGAAGTGGGATAGAAGGCATGACCCACGTCGTAGTACTCTTGCTGGTCAGGAGGGTCTCAGGGAAGGGTGGGTGTATTGCCTGGGATGTGGGAAAGCAAGAGCTTCAATGACAATGGCAGATTTGGATGCTGGATGGAAGAGCATTCAAAAGATGTCCTGAGACTTATTTTTGAACATGAGACCAGTCTGGAGCAGAGAGGAGAGTCTGCATGGAGGAGAGCACAGACCATCATAATGATACAAATTTCTGGTGGAGGTGAAGGGGAGGTAGAGAAGGATGGGAGCATGGGTGGAACACAGGGCCCATGGGGAGGGAAATCTGAGGTTGAACTGGAGGATGATAAAAGAGTTAGGAAGGGAGAGATGAGACACTGTGCTGACAGAGGCAGGTTGGAGAAGCCAAGGCTGAGTGGAGGGACATAGGGATTTTGACCTTTGGCTATGGAGCCACTCTTTTTTCAGTAGAACCATGAATAAATAATATTATTGCTTCCAGACCCATTCAGGATCCTCTGCAGATAAACCAGTGCAGACAGGGAAAAGCTTTGTGTGTAATGTCATCTTGGAGTGCATGAAACACAGCAGAACCAGATGGGCAAGAGAGGTGATTATCCCACTCTGGTCAGCATTGGTTTGGCCTCACCTGGAGCTCTGTGTGCAGTTCTAGGCCCCACCAGTTAAGATGAATGTGAAGGTCCTTGAATGCATCCCAGGGAGGGCAACAAAGTTGGTAGAAGAGCTGGAAGTCATGTCCTGTGAGGAGCATGTGAGGGCTCTGGACTTGTCTAGTTTGGAGACAAGGAGGCTGAAGGGCGACTTCATTGCTCCCTAACAGCTTCCTGAGGAGGGAAAGGGGAGAGGAGAGGGCAGTGCTGAGCTCCTCTCCCTGGGATCCTGTAGTAGGATGTGTGGGAATGGTCCTAAGCTACATCAAGGAAGGCTCGGACTGGACATGATGAATAATTTCTTTGCTAACAGTTGTCAAACACAGAAACAGGCTTCCTAAAGAGGTGGTGAATGCCCTGAGCCTGACAGCATTTAAGAGGCATTTGGACAGTGCCTTTGATTATATTCTTTAACTGTTGGTCACTCCTGAAGCAGTCAGACATTTAGACTACATGTTTGTTTTAGGTCTCTTCCAACCAAAATGGTCCGTTCCATTCCTATCCTATCCTATCCTGTCCTGTCCTGTCCTGTCCCTGTGCTATGCTATCCTATTCTGTCATCAGAAGTGGCTCTGTCTGTGTGCTTTGGTCAGGGACCCCTGCTGCACTCCTGCCTAGGAAGGGATCTGCCTGGCTCCAGGCACTTTCTATCCCATCTCCCCACTTGTGATGGGGATGCTGTTCCCATAAAAGAGGCATGTGCTGATGTCTCTGCCTGGCTACACAACCCAGCTCTGGAAAACCTCAGCTCCTAGATTACCAGCATAGCAGGGCTCTCTGTCTGCAAAGGTGTAAGATTACAAAACACACACTCGCAAGGCTTAACCAAAACCACCTCATTTTTAGCAGTTTGTGAGGGTTTATTCATTACGCTTCAGCAGAGGAATGCAGGAATGTGAGCAGCATTAAACCTATTCATTTGGCAGGAGGCATCTCCTCTCCCCTGCTCCAGCCTGCTTGGCTTTAATGATAATTGCACCTCTTGAGTTGCTGAGCTGGCTCTCTGCCACACTGGCCCTCCCCACACAGATGTGTGTGGCACAGTGCTGGGAAAGAAGGCTGGAGCCGGGAAAGAGCTTAGGCTAATGCTTTGGAGCAGGGCTGTCATTCCCTCTGGGATGCACTCCACACGCTGCTTTGCATCCTGCCCTACATCTCATCCTGCATCCTGCCCTGAATCCTGTCTTGCATCCTATCCTACTTACACCTCTTCCCAGACTCCCCTGCTGTGGGCAGCTGCCTGCTTCAGAAAAGGCTTTGCCTTCTCCCTGCCAAGCCCTCAGCCCTGCAAATGGCCTAGGCTGAGGTTTGAATGGCTCCTATCTCCTTTCCAAAGAGCCTGTTCTGCATGTCCTAGGCCACCCTGCCTGTGTAGCACTGCCCCAGTGCCAGCATGGGCAGAGACTCATGGATGTTCTTTTGCTCTTGACTCTGGGCAGGGAAGAGGGTGACAGTCACTCCCTAACTCTTACATATCCTGGTGGGGAATTCATGTTGTTGTTGTTGTTGTTGTTGTTGTTATGATTATTATTATTTCTTCGGTGCCTCTGATTAACCATCCACAAATGCATCTAACAGTATCCTAGCATCGAAAATTTAACTATTGATTTTAAAAGCCTTGTCACTTTAAGAATGGGAAATAATAATACAAAAAAAACCACAAAAACCAAGGCAGCAGTAATTTTTGTTGGCTTGTTAAGAATTTGAAAGACGCAATAAAATCAGATTTTGGCTTTATTCATGCTGCCCGTTCCCAGAGGAGGAATGTGGTGCTCTGCATAACCTGGCTGCTTGCAGCAGCTGCTGCCATCACTGCTCTCGGCTCTGCTGCTGGAGTTTCACATAAAGGGCCTGGGAAGCTGAAGGAACCGGTAGCGCTGGATCACTAATGAGAAGACAAGTACTGTGTGTGAGATGGGGATGCACAGGCTGGGCAGCTGGAGAATTTGTCAGCAGAAGTGAGCACCGTGGGTACAATAGCACTGTCGACCTAAGAGAAGCTGATGCAGTTGAATTTGAGCCACAGAGACATGAGAACATTTTATTGAAGGTAGCTTCAAGGTCTGTTTAAAGGACACTGTTCCAAAGGGTCTGTAGTGAGAATGGGAGCAGCCTAATTCAGTTCATTAGCTGGGGACCAGCCAGCAGCTGGGGGCCCCAAGGTTTCACCTGCTGCACAGCACCAAAGAGGAGACAGCCGGTTCCTAGAAGCTGAGATGAAACTAATTGTGTTTCAGCAGCTGGGATGCATTTGGACAGAGTCTATTAACTGCACATGTACTTAAAATATTAATTAAACCCTCTTTCCTGGCAGGACTGGGTGATGGAGAGTTAAGTGGCAAAGAGGTTTTCTTAGCCCCCCCATTCCCATGTTTGGGATCCTCAGGTGCAGTGCGTTGGTACCCAACTTCTGGATTTTGGGCTAAGTCACTAAACTGCTTCATGCCTGTGGTCCACAGTTGTACAGCAAGAGCTAGGGCAGAGGTGGTCTATGCTCTCTATCAGCCGCAGTTTTGGTCATGGGTATCACCAGTAGATAGTCCCTAGTCCCTGTCCAATTTGCTCTTGGTCAGGTTGAACCTCTCTGAAGGTGTGACTTTTAGACGCATTATCATCAGTGGCTATGATGATAATCCCTTAATTGTTCATTTGTACAGTAATTTAAGAGTTTACAAGAACGCCAAATGAATTAATCTGAGGAGGGTGAGAGGATGGGATGGACAAAATAGGGCCACTAGAGCAAGTAAAGGAATTAAAAAAGAGCAAATAAGTCTGTGGCAAGATGAGGGACTCTACTGTCTGCTCTCTCCACCTAACACATTCACTGTCCGGAACTGAGAAGAAGCAGCTGCTTGACAGCACATTGGAGAATATATATAGCAAACAGAAATACTTTGCATCATCTTCTGTCTTGGTGGTCCTCCAGTCAGGGTGGACCAGCTGACCATGTGATGCCCTCCATGGTCACCTGTACAAGTGATTCAAACAGTCAAGCACCATCACAGCCATAGCCCCAGGCGTCGTGCTGCTGGAAGGGTCCAGCTTTGCAACCTTTGGGCAACTCTGAGGTCAGAGTTGTTTGCTTTGATAGGGACTCTGTATGGCAAGGTCCACACACTGGTAGCTCCTGGTTCTCTGAAATGCCCTCTCTCAGTCACCTTAGTGTGTAGTTGTTTAACTCAGACCTTGGACACAGAGGGTTTGGGACAGTAAGAACAGAACAGGAATCCTTAGTGATTTTTTGGTGGTTTTTTGCTTGAAAACGCCTGCAGATATCAGTCTTATTTTTTTAATGGAGAAACGGATCCACATGTGCTACCTGCCCTGACAGCCCTTGCTCTCTGCAGAAAGTCTGCATTCCTGACCTTAAAACACAGAAAAATTCTAATGAGGAAAACAACAAACAAACACGAAACAAAAAGAAAGAAGCGATGTATTTCCGACTACCCTCGGAGCAGGGACAGTGCCCAGTGCTTCCCAGCACCTGTAAAGGTGGGGCACGCCCTATCCTGGGAAATGGCTGTGCCATGTAACCGCCCTGCTCTCCTGCCGGTAACTCATACCCTGCAGCGAGGCAGCGCAGAGGGATGGATAGACTTGTGCTCAACCAGTCCTGCTTTCTCCTCGCCCAGTGGGTTGTTGGGCAACTTAAGGATTGCTCAACCCAGTGGAAGTTTCTCCATCAGGAGGACGGGTGCTAACTACACTTAAGTAGTCATTAAGTGCTTTGAGATCTATGAAAGCGAATTAAAAGATAAGGAGAGGAGGTGGGGGAAGGGATAAAAGTGTCTGGAATTTAATTGCGAAATCTTTTTCATTGTATCACCTTAGTATTTATTCTGATCCCACTGCTACTGTTGGCTTTCTAGACCTAGATAAAGATTGTGGTGAACCCAAGACCCTGAATCTTGCTGTTGCTGCTAGGTTATGCGTGACATCATTACTGTGTTAACAGCAGCAGCAAGACTGATAAAAAATATTTGTGTCTCCTGGAACGTAACCTCTTTGGGATGGGAAGAGGTCCCGGCACTGCACTCTGCCCAGATTTAGCCACAGATAATGGGAGTTTTTCCTACCGACATCTTGGGGCGATGGATGGTTGTACAACACAGTCCTTTCGTAGCGTCCTTGCAGTGCCTGCTCTTCTCCGTGGGCTTTCTTGTCCGACGGCGGGTGGTCAGGTGCCACTGTGGGGCTCAGGCTGTGCCAGCCATGTGCTGCCCAGTCAGGCAGGGCACAGCTGGTGACTTGCTCTGTGGTTGTTGCAACCCTCTCCCAGGACCTCTGGCTGAGCTCAGCTCTGCGTGTATACACATGCAGGGGAGCATCGCGAGAGCCGGCAGTCCTTCCTCCTCCTCCTCCCTGGTGCCGGAGCTAGCTGGCGAGCCGGCATCAAAGCAAAATTTCCCACTGCTGTCTCTTTCCTCGGAGGCTGCCTGTCTCCGTCGCTGGCTTTCAGTGGCGTTGGAGCCTGCCTGGGAATGGGCGCCACTCCCACATAGCTCCTGGGTCGACTCTCATTAGGAAGGGCGTATTCCTTGGAGAGGGTGAGCTGTGCCTCTCATTTTGTTTCTCCACGTAGGAGCCGGGCTGCAAAGCCAGGACGCAGAGCTGTGTTTCTTCCCCAGGGCTTGTTCTCGCTGGGGCTGGCTGTGGCTGGCAGCCCTGTTGGTCGTGGTGTGGTGATTAACGCTGGCACAGTGGCACTGCCTGGATGGCTGAGCCCTTCCTGTGTGTACTGGGCTGTTCTGCTGGACCCTGGGCAGGTGCCCCATCAGAGCTGTGCCCTGGTTTTGGGTGGGGGTCTTACCGCTTGTCCTGAGTTCCCCATGTACTCTGTGGTGGTGAAGGACATCTTCAGGGAAAAAGTCACCGTCCCCAGTTCTGGTGCTGCTGTTCCCCAGGGTCCTTCCAGAGCTGGTGGCCCTGATGTAGCTCAAAAACCCAAACTGGGTACTTTGCTAGTGAAAGAGGGGTAATGATCTGTGCCAGAGACAAGGAGTGAGTTGTGCCCTCTCCAAACCAAGTGAAGAGATCTGGGCTTCAGAATCTCCCCAGAAGTGGTTTCCATCTTGGCACTACCCAGCGCTACTGGGGTTACTGGGTAAAACACCATGGTCTTGTCCCCACATCTTCCCACTGACTACATCATCATCATTTATCCTTAGGCTTTATCAGGGTGCAGCCGCTGATGCAGCTTGGGTGCTCACTCATCTCCTTAGAGCAGGAGGAGGAGGAGGAGAGGTTGCCCAGAGAGTAGGTAGATGCACCATCCCTGGAAACATTAAAGGTCAGGTGGGACTGTGCTCTAAGCAACCTGATCGAGTTGATGTCCCTGCTCACTGGAGGGGTTTAGAGTAGATGGTCTTTAAAGGTCTCCTGAAACCCAAATGATTCTATGAGGGCAGCCCCCAGCCTGGCTAACCCAGAGGGGCGAGTGGGGTGCAGGGCATCTCCCGACCTTGTTGCAGAGTTGCAGGAATGGAAGACAGAAGCTGGCCCAGCACATGGTGCCATGAGCAACAAAGGCATAGTTGCATGCACTGAGGGGAGATCTGAGTACTCACATTGCTCAGTTACAAATTCCTCCCAAAATGAGTGTCTCAGGACCTTTTTAAAGGCTGTTGCTAATTAATGCAGACCCTACCTGTGCTTGCTCTTCAATAGCGGGGTGCATCAGTCTGAAAGCAGGCTGGAGAGGCAAAACAAGTTTTGGGTTTTTTTCATCTTCCCACAAGACATGCCTTTCTGAACACCAAAAGACATATTTGCATTTTTTGGGACATAGTGTGAATACTTCCAGCAAATACTGAAATAAATACACGTGTCCATCCCACATGAGTATACTCACGGCAGTAGGAGATAACTGCATTTGAAGGCATCAGCATCTTGTTACTCCTGCATAGCTTGTTGGTCAGGGAGCCTCGTGAAGTTGTCATGTCCTTTGACTGTTTCAGCTCATACCTGTATTGTCCCTGGTGTGTACCCAGCTTCAGCCGTGGGCTTCTCTCTTCAGCACCTAGTCAGAAACAGCTTGCCTTGGGTTTGCACTTGATGTTTCTAGCTGGTTCCTCCGGTGCTGCAGGATCGCACAGTAAGCCAGTCAGCTGAGAATTGGGATCACTTCACCAAACTCAGTCCAGTTTTTTTGATAGCACACATATATACAGCTAGTCACTAAAAAACTAAAAGCCCAAGGCCACATTTGGTGGATCATTCCTTTGGCAGCTCAGCAGTCCTTCTGCACTGCTACACCCAAAACCATCTCAGGCTGCCAACAGCAAAGGATGTTGCTGAACACACTCGCAATAGGGAACCCATCCAGCTGACATTTTTTCTCTCCCCTGGGTTGTTGTTCTGTAGATTTGGTTCCCCAATCCAGTTCGCAGTCTCGCATGGCAAACTGGCATGCACTGGCATGGCTGAGAGGGAGGAAGTAATGGAAACAATATCATGGGTTGGTCCCAGTGCCAGAAAGCTTGTGGGGGAGAGTCACAGGCCTAATCACATCGAAACCTTGGGAGCTGCAGCTGAACTGGGAACCTCCTCGGGCTTTGTGCCTGCCCTACTTCCCAGGGCAGTTTGGTTGATGATGATAAATGGGAAAGTCTCAGCACCCAGGTCCCTGCACACACAGCTTGTTCCTTTGTGCTCTTGCTTTTAAAGTTAACAGCACAAAATGTTAGAGATTGGAAGAGTGTTTGATAATTCTTTTCACATTCTCATATTTTTCTATATTTGAATCTCATCCTGATACTCTCTGTCAGCACTGGTTCAGAGCAAGACCACCCCTGACAGATGTGAAGTTTGGGAGGAGCTAGGCTGAGTTCCAGGCTTGGTGCTGGATGCCACACTTAGGTTTTTTGTCCTTCTTGCCCCAGATGAGCCAAGATCCCCTCCCAGGAGCTGTGTTTCTGTTTGGCTTGTGTGGAGCTGGGTTTTGAATCTTTTGCGGACTATTCTCAGCAGTGGGTTGCTTGCCAACATCCTTGCTGCAGTGTGGAGATGGAACCATTGATATCCCTGCTCATTGCAGGGGCCTTGAACTAGATGGCCTTTAAAGGTCTCTTTCAACCCAAACTATTCTATGATTCTATGAGCCCCAGTTCTGTGGTCCAACAGGTGATTATTTCTAACTGGCCTGAGGGAACTCCTTTTGCAGAAGGGGAGAACAGGCACATCCTTCCTCTCCCCAGCTTTCTTCCAGCATGTAGCATCCCTGAGATGCACTATTTCCCCTGGCTCAGTGTGCAGTAGCACCAAACCTTCTCTTTCTTTTGATCCAGGGCTCTTAACCGAGCAGCATGATTCTCATGTGCTAGCCAAACAGCTTTGATTCTGCCGTGCAACGTGGTGTGCATGTGTCCAGGTTGACAGGGGCTGTAAACACCCATTTCCTTACAGAAGTTGAGAGTAAATGAAACCAAAGCTCATAATTGCAGTTTGGTGTATTTATTTATTTATTTTTCCTAATGGTCCATGTGTTTTTAGCACTTAATTTTTTTAACTTTTAGCACTGGATGCAAGGGGATGCTGCATCAGTGTGTACCTACAGTGTCCCTTGGTAGCTCACAGCTCTCATCTCAGGGGCAAGAGACGATGCTAACAGCAGCCAGGTCTCCAAAAGGTGTTTTCCTGTAAATCCTGGAGACGAATCACACTAATGGGAGGTGACTGGCTGCAAACTTGTGGCCAGAGGAAGACGGATTGTTTTGAGCAGGGGTGTTGTGACCTGAAACTTAGGCCTGTGGCTGGGTCACTGCCCTTCTTTCAAGTTGTTTTCACTGGGCTGGAAGCTTTCTTGTTATGCATGGAGTTGCATCCAGGGAGGATCTGAAAGGTCGCTTAACCCTTTGCCTTCTGTGAAAGCAGAAAGAAACCATAATACAATAAATCCAAAGGAAGCCAACCATCCTCCAATAAAAAGACCCTGAAAGCTGAAAAAACCCCCAGAGGAGGATGCTGGGTTTATATTGCCTGTTCAGCAAATAGCCTGCATCTAAGTTGAGGTTGCAGCAAAGGTTTATACAGAAATTCAGTGCCATTTGGGATGTAACACAGGTAATAGCGTTTTTTTTCCCCTCTTCTCTCTCCTCCCTTCATCTTTGCTCTAATGCATTTCACTGAATTACAGTGCAAATCCGTGGCTGTATAAATACCAAGTGGGGAGGGGGGGGAAATGCAGCAGAAACCACAGTCATTGTTCAGGCGGTTCTTTGATGTATTTCACCCGTGAATATAAACTGTGAGCCTTGTGGGATAGTTTTGGGCTAAAAGGGGCTTGAGACTTGGTTTGTTGGGTGCCTTATAAAAACACTTCACAGGCATTTCACTTCCCATCCTTTCTCTCTTGATGCGTGTGCCTTGCAGGAAAGGTGCTTGTACTCTTGGCTCCAAAGATTAAACCCCTTTTACTGTGCAAATACTGCTTGGGATCCACAATTTATTCATATATTTAACACCTTGAAAGATATAAGTCCAGGTTCTGGCACTGCCAGATCCATGTTCTCCGCTAGCATCTTAGCTTTAACCAGGCTTGTCGGGGAAAACATGTTCCTCAGGCCAGATCCTACACCTGATGTTGGAGTCAGGAGTGGAACCATGCTGGCAGTGGTGGGTCTGCAGTGATGAAGGAAAGGACAGGGGGATTTGGCAGCTGGGCTTGTTTGTTTGTTTGGGAGTGCAGGGGGAGGACTAGTCTGTGATGCTTGGCAATAAATTTGGCCTGATACTTAAGTACCAGTTCCCAGGAAATTGCCATCAGAGTAATTAGCGTGTGCTGACTTATTTGTACAGTGATAACAGCAGGAGAGTATTGAAGCAGGAAAAACAAACACATTATTCATTTGAACCTTCAATCCACAGCCTTTACCTGACAGTTCACTATTTGCAATACACAGGTCTATTTTTAGGCTTCCAAGTCAGGTGAACTCTTCTTTCATTTTTGTTTTGCATTTTGGATTTTATTTTGCTGACATAAATTGGAAATGAATCTGTGCTTAGAGATAAACAAACCCAATTTAAAAATAAACATTTTGAATATTAAAGAGTCTGTGGAAGTGCTGAAGCTTCAGTATAAGGCTCTTGAAACTTGTGCCCTTGCAAGTGGGATGAAGGTGCTGCAGATGGCAGCTAGGGTAGGCAGGAGGAGCTCTCTGTGCTGCAGCTCTGGACAATGGAATGTGATCCCTCTTTCTATCGGAAGTATTTGGTGTGAGCATCTTCTTTAGACCAGGTTTCCCTGCTTGGTGGTGAGTGCTGCTTAGCCAGCCAGGTTAGAATTGTCCTTTGAGAGGTGAGCACTGAGGAGGAGGTTTAGTGACTTGGGTAATAATTATTGTTAATGAGACTGTGGGAGAGTGGCACAGGGTCACAGGAGTTTGTGGTTGTGAGGCATCTGAGGAGGATATTTGGGGCAGGGCAGCCTTAAATGTGTGAGTATATGGAAAAGCTGGTAGAGAGCAGGAGATGGGGGTGGGGGATGGGTGTGGAGAAATGTGTGGATTCGCCTTGGAATGGAAACAATGGGGATGAAAGTGTTTGCTATGCCTTTCCTTTCCTCCCCTCTCCTGCTTACCAGCCACCCGCAGAAGCAATTCCCTTCCAGGCACTTGTGCTAAATCCTTTGAAAGCTCCTCTTCTCCTTTGGCGATTATAAATACAGAAAAAAGGGTGGAGGCAGAAGACAGGCTGTCTGCAGGGGAAGAGAGCAGAGAGGCCCCAGGGTTTCTCCTGGAAGATGGATTTTGTGAGCAGCTGAGGAAATCAGTCAGAGCACCTCCCACAGCCAGCAGCTGTATCACAGGCACCCCTGGCCGAAAATGCAGCGCAGATAAATCAGAGTTAAAGTGCCTTTTTTAAATACCAAAGGCTTTTAAAGTATTTGAGCCAGCCATCAAAAAGGTGACTTACCATCTCCATATCTTGAGCTCTTTGCATGGAGCCTGCATGCCTACCTGGAAGGTGGGGCTTGGGCAAACACTAGCAGTACTGCTCAATCAAAGGTAAGAGTGAAACTTGTGACCTCCCTTATGCAAGATTCAGACTGGGTGACCCAATGGTCCTTAAAGTCTTAGGCAGTGATTGCCATGCTTTGAAGCCCCAGAAGTTCATCCCCATCCCTGGTTCCCCCTGTGTTTTCCAGCTACCAAGTGCAGGTTTAGGGCTGGTGGAGGCTGGATTTTGACTGGAGCCTCCAGGTTTTCTAGGGAGCAGCTCCTTGATTTTTGTGCCACAGACTGGTTATCCTTTTAATCCTATGGCTGTCACAGTGAGCCCCCCCACATTTTAAGCCCTAAAGGAAGAAGAGGCAGGAGTGAGGGAAGGGATTGCAAATGCAGTACCATGAACCAGTACCATGATGCTGAAAACTTTAAACAAACCATCCAGGAGATGAAATTTGCTTTCTGTTTGCAGGGAGGGCTTTCCAGCTCTTAGAGAGAGAATGCAGTCAGGGACTATATCCTGGGATATGCTTTTGAGGCTTAGAGGAACCCAGCAGATGTGAAGATCCTGGAATCAAGAAGCACAAAGAGAACCTGAAAGCATAATTATGTTAAACATCATTGGGCGGTTTCAGAGTGTCAGAACTGGGAGCTTCATTCCTTTGGCTCAAGTGCTTGTAGTCAGGAAAGTTTTGTGTGCCTTTCATAGAGCCACAGACTGGCCCAGACTGGAAGGGATCGTCCAGTCCAATCTTTTGTGGGAAGGGAGCCGAGGTGATTGTAGCAACCTTGTCCAGTTGTATCTTGAAAACCTCCAGTGATGGAAACTCCACCTGGGGAGGTTATTCCAGTGAGTGATTGTTCTCACTGTAAACTGCTTATGTCTTATCTTATGTTTTGTTTCTGCTCTGTGAGTATAATTTTTTTACTCTCTTTTGTCTGGATATGAATTTTCCTGGTTTTTTAAAAAACCAGCAGAATGGGTTTCTTGGTTTAACAGCATTTAGTTTTACTGCTTGTGGTATGGATCTGGCACTTCTGCTGCTCTTCAAAATCCACATCTGGATAGTGATGGGATGCAGAGGACCTTTGGATGGGGCAGGGATGTCTGGGGCTGGACAAGCTCGACCACTGATAATGGGGCATCTTGTTCTTCGTACCAACAATAATTGTGCCTCTTGTTCTTTGTACCTCATTGATTTCTAGGCTTTAAGGTCATGGTGCTTGTTTAATCTGACCTGCTGTATAACAGAGGTTCCTTGAATTAATTTCCAGTCCACAGTCAGCAGTTGTGAATGGAACCAAGCATACATTTTTGGGGGAGCAAGACAAGCAAGGTGGAAGCATCCCGTCTTACTGAAAAAATTGCCAGTGCTGGATCCTTGGCCATGCCAGTTGGATTACTTTTCTCTCTGTAAATTACTTGCAGTGTTGAAAAATGGTATAGTTTCTGGTTTGTTTTCTGTTGAGCTTCAACTTTCAACCTTTGGTCTCATTATGCCTTTGTCTGGCAGGCTGAGAGCACTCTTCTGACAGGTACCTACAGGCTGTGAGGTGCCTTTTAACTTTCTCTTTGATTGACTTCCTTGAGCTCCTTGCTACAAGCCTGGGTTTGTTCTTGTGGTTGTCCTCTGAACTCTCTCCAGTTTTTCCAGCAGTATTCTTGAAGTGTGGGTACAAGTATTAAACCTCACACTCCCATCAGCTGTGCCAGCCCAAGGCCCGAAGATAACACAGCCTTTCTGCTGGTACGTGACATCCCTCATCTGTGGAGCCAAGCACCATGGACCTGCCTTGCGAGCTCACGTTGGGCTTATTATGCCTCTTACCTCAGCCAGTCCTTTAGGTCTTGTATGTTTAAAAAGTTTCCATGCACCCATTTCTTTAATATGCCAAGCATCTCTTTAATCTTTTTGATGTTTTTTTTTTTTCTTGATTTACATTCTGAAAGGAATTTTAGCCCAGCCTTTCTCACTGTACCAGCCACACGTCAAAAATCTTTACAAAGCTGAGAGCTGCTAGGAACATGTTTTACAGAGCTGGGGGAAAGAAAGTAGTTCACAAGAGGGAAGTAACACTGAGATGTATCTCCAGTGCATGGTGGGACAGGACAAATGCATGGCTCTGGCTCCAGAGTCCTGCAGGCTTTTTTGACCTCTTCAGCTCTTGGTGGATTGTTTTCTCCCATGGCGATTAACTATGGAGATGGTTAACCTGCAAGCCCTGTGCCAGCCAAACCTGTCATTGCTGGCTATGGAGTGTAGCACCAAGCTTCTTGCCTGGGGGTCATGGACTGGCTGCCCCCATTGGGGGTTTGGGTCAGTGTTGGTGAATTTCTCGATATTAGATGCAGAGAGCTGGCTGTATTTCCAATCGAGGTGTTTTTATTATTGGTTCTATGTTGTTTCTCACGTATAATGATTCAGAGGAAACAGAGGTGTTGATCTGATGGGGAACCTAGAAAGCTTTTTGATAATAACATCCAGATGTTTTCTTAGCACATCTGCTTAAGCCACTGTTGAAGTCAATGCCTTCAGCAGTGCTGCTGGTGTGTTTTACTGCCTGCTGCTGTGTGTGATGCTAATTTATGAGTAATGCAGAAATGGAGGAGGGGGAAGTTTAGCAGCAGAAGCAGGGACAACCAGCTGCCAAGGAAGCGTGGGAAAGGAAGGCAGTCCAGACTGTAACCCAAATTATTCTTGCTTTTACCATTTGGGTAGGCTGTTTGGAAGTAGTCTTGCATGTAACTGTAAGTACTATGCCCCAGGTTTGCCTGGTTACAGGTCACTGTGTACCTGTGCTGTTGCAATTCAGCCATGAAGGTAAGACATTTGTCTGTCTGAGCACTGACTTCAGCTGAGAGCAGGGCAAGCTCTCCTTGTGCAGCGACTGATGTGTGAAAAGATACTCCTGCCTGTCCCCTCATTAGTGGGAAGCTGTTTCTCGCCCGGGTTGTATCTGTTTAGCACTTCAACACTGCCTTGCTAATCCCTGTGCCAGGATTGTCAGCATGTGGTGTTCCTCCAGGGAGGGTCAGCTTTGGGACAGCTCAGCTGCCTCATGCCAGGGCTTTGGGCAGCCAGGATGCTACTGGGAGCTGTGTCACTGTGTCAGCGTTGTGCCTACCCAAGGGAATATTGCCAGCAGCCTGAGGATAACGCTCCATAATTCCCACTACAATGGCTCAGGGCACTGGGAATTATGGAGCGTTATCCTCAGGCTGCTGGCAATATTCCCTTGGGTAGGGCTGTCGTGGGTTAGCAGTGTCTTTTTAGGCTGCTCACTGCAAGCCCTGGGTCGCAGTCCGTCCGATGTGGACTCAGATCTGGTGTGCACTGCAGCTCCTTACACCACACTGCTCTTCCTCCCTCTTCCTCAATGACTTCTGCTGGTGGCTGATTTTCAGTGTCACAGAGAGCGTGTCTTCAGAGCAGACCAGTTTGTGGTGCTCACTGCAAAGTACTGATGTGGACGCCTGGTCTTGAAAGGTGATGGCAGCCACAAGGTCTTTGAAGAAGAACAGAATCTCATAACCCCGTATGAGGGCTAGTGTGTCACCTCCATCCAGGGGCGGTGAGGTGATGTTGGAGGTTGTGCAGGTTAAAATGCAGGAAGAAGGTGGAAGCGTGTGGTTGGGGTGTGGCAAAGCCCTTCTGTGAGGAGATGTTGGTGTGGTAGGTGCCTGTGAGATGAATGGCCCAAAGGCATAGATCTCATCCTACTCCCGTCCCTTCCTCTCTAATGCGTGACTCGGCACCATGAACTGGCCAAGGATGGGCCATCAGGTGCTCTTGGTTACGTGGCACAAAGCAGCCCAGCCGGGTGATTCACAGGATGGAGGTGGACATTGTACAGCCCTAGAGGAGCCTGCAGCGCCTTGGTTTGTGTGTGTGGTCCTTCAGAGAGTAAAGGCCCTGAAACAGCACTGCAGGTGTTGAAGCAGGAGAGACACTGTTTTAAATGTTTGCCTCATGAACACAGAAAGCAGCAAGAGATGGTCAGAGAGACCCTTTTCTGGACCTGTGAATATCACTGCCACCCTCATGGCTTGGGGCCTGTTTCCAGTTCCCATCTTCTTAGCTGTACTTCTCATGCTCCCAGGGAGTGCCAAAGCCATTTGCCTCCACCACACCAGCTATTATCTTGTTTCTTCTGGCAGTGAACCATGCTGCTTGGCTTCCTTAGCGAAGGTGTGTTTGAGCATCAGTGGCTTTTTATCTCCTGTGCCACATCCTGCACCCAAGGAAGGGGTTTCTTCAGCAGCATAGACCAGCCCTCCTGCTTCTCATAGAATCATATCATAGAAAGGCCTGGGTTGGAAGGGACTGTAGAGATCATCTATTTCAACCCCCCTGCCATGGGCAGGGGCCCCACTTCACTGTGGGTTTCTGTAACGAGGAGCATTAAATTTGGGTAGGACCAAACATCCATTGATATAAGAGAGCTCTTCTTTTATGAGGCTAAATTACAAGTTATTTCCAGCTGCCTCCTAAACCTGAGTTAGTTTCTATGTCATCTGCCCTGGCAATCCTTTTCAGTTGCTGCGTTGGAGTTAGTTTGCAGGTTGTTCCTAATGGGATAGGGCTGCTGGCCTCTTCTTCTGCAGCTCTTCCCACCCAAAGAAACCTTGTAGACATCTCCATTGTGTTGCTTCTCCATCTCTTTCAAATGTCCGCTGAACACAGATAAAGGCAGCTTCTTTCTTTCTCAGGACCATTACGTTGGGCTCCTTGTGTCTGGCCAGTGTCCACTGGAGGAGCTCCTGGACATCATGAAAGTCTTTAGATAAAGTACCTAAATGCTGTGTTTCTGTTTCTCTCTGTACACACACACAAAAAATTGCTATTTTTAATAAAACTTAGAATTTAATCTAGATATGCTTTCTGGAGTAGTATGTTACATGCAGCAGAGCAATGTCTACATTAGTGTTAATCAGCACACAGTGTAGTCATTTTGCTAGTCTGTGAGAGTCTGTAGTTGAACACTGAAATTGTCTTAGGGTAGAATTTACATTTAAGCTAACTATATTGTATTGTGTATTAAAATCCACTTAATTTGATTAAAGTAGCTCAATGTTTCCTTTGTCAGCATTTGAGCTGTGACTTTGTCACTAATCCGGTGCCGTGTTGCAGTTGAATGCACCCTCAGGAGACAGTCAGCTTCAGTAAGTCCTCCTTTTTGGGAAAAGTATAGTAAAAATTTGGAGAGGAGAAGGTTGGCTACTGACAGTACATCTAAACTTTCTGACTCCGTCTGCATTTTGGTTTGTATTTGAAAGGAGTCTTTGTTTCTAATGGAAGTTATAATACAAAATGTAAAAGTTTATGACTCCAAAGGGAAATTTTCCAACTGTTGAAACAAAGTGCTTCAACTCAAAATGAGTTGCAATTTAGCAACCTTCAAAATTTCAAGATTTTTATATTCCTTCCCACTTACTCAGGATGATAGAAAAGAAAAGCAAGATCTTTAAATCCCACAAGGATTATAGAACTGGATTTTTTAGCTTTCTTTGACATCTCTTCATCTCTGTTCGAGTAGTACCTTCTGTTGTCTGAGTCTTGAGGCAACAACAAGATGTTCTTTTGTCAGTACTGCAAGGTCGAGGTGTCCTTTGAAGGGTGAACCAGACATCACTCTCTTGATACTAATAGCAGTGATGTATAAAACCTGAAGGTTTGTCAATCTGTACTGATCCAGATAATAAAACTGTGTTTTCATCATAGGTTATCCACTGTTTGGATGATGAAGCTTGATGAGCTGCGATTTGGCTTGGATTACAGTATTTCAGAAGACTTTCTGAACTTGCCAGGCAACCCTCCCCCTAGACTTTGGGGACAGAGGAGCTTAAATTTATATCTCCAGTGTCACAAAAGGAGAAAGAGCAGAGTTGGCTGCTTTGCACAAGTAATGAAAATCAATGCTGTGTTGCTCTTGGGAGGAATGCTCAAAAGGAGAAAAGCCTGGCATATAGATCTTTGTTTAGAGACAGATTTTGCCTGGGAAGAGTGTGCCCAGGGGAAGATACAGGAAGGAGAAGAGGTGATGCTACAAGCCAGCTTGCTGACCTCCAGGGTGAGACTGAAGCTTTGTAACAAGGTAAGAAAAAAAAATAAACCCAAACCATTTTCTTTCCTTTGTACCTCACTCAAGTATCCATCGGACAAGAAGTGGGATGAGTAATGAGTCCATGCATTGAGTACTTTCTCCTGCTGACCCCCAGTCTCTCTCCTGTTCTCCTGGACACTTCCTGTGTCCTGCATCACCCATGCCTTGAGTAGGCTTCATGTAAAAATCATCAGCAAATCTCGACTGCCTTAGTTGTCCACATATCTAAGACTTAATTTTTCAAGCATCTCTGCAGACACACACACACACACACACACACACACACACACACACACGAAATGTGCTGTTTCTGGAGGACCCTTGTGCCTTTACTTTATGCCTGAGGAACTTGCTGCTCTGTTGTTGGCAGTGAGGATATTAAGTCCCTCACACTGTTTGCACTGCACTCTTTGCAGTTCCAGAGCATGACAGTGATATATTTTCCAAATGGATGAGATACAGAGAGAGCTGAAATGTATGGGCTTATCACATTGCTTTGGACAAAACCACAAGAGGAGAAAGACAGGAAATAGAGCAAAATTACCTGTTTTCAATTTACTGCCTTCGGGGAACTGAAAAACATTTGTTGTGGAAAAGAAAGTTGAAGCTTGATTTAGCTTTTAGCTTTGTTCCTGCTGTGGATGTTTTTCCTCATAAACGTTCATGGCTCCTCCCATGTTGGACCCTGGGCTCTGGAGTGCTGGAAGCATTCCTTGGAAGAGAAGGCTGGCCATGATGACAGAGGGGTGTCAGGCTTGGTCTGTTCCAGCAATACAACTCCAGGGGCACGAGGGACATGTGGCTTTCCTCTGCTGCACTTTGTGCATGCTGTGGTTCATCTGACGGCTGTGTGGTGGTGAGGGTGGAAAGAGTTCATCAGACTCTTCCTGTGAGGCTGGTATGTGTGATGTTGCCATGAAGGCCATGCCAGTGTGTGCATGGTGACCTATATTGTCATTACAGTATTCCCTAATAAATTTGGAAATGATGAAAAATGCTGAATTGAACTCCACTGAGATGAAAATCCCCTCCTTTTCTTTAGATCAGAGACTTCCTGGCTGTCCCTCAGCCTTGTGTCTCAGCACTGAGCTGGAAGGACCATCACTTTGTATTAGAAGTTTTTAACCTCTGTGACTATTCAGTTTTTGGATTAACTGCTGATTTCTCCAGTGAGAATGCCAGTGACGTGAGTAGATACGGGGATGGGAAGATACCACTGTCTAGGAAGCAACAATGATTTCACAGTAGTGAAGACACTATCTGTGGCTAAGTGAGTAGTTGCTACATTTCTAAAGCAGATTTGAATCAGAGAATCAAAGTCTGGGTCTAGCTCAGTTCCTTGGAAGAACCAAATTCAAGTATTTGTACGTTGAGCCTAAGTTTCTGTTTCAGGGTGGATGTTTAGGTGTTAATCTTTCGTTTGAGAGTGAAATTCCCCCATTTAAAGGTAGTGGTGAGAAAATGTGTGGTACACGTTGAACAGCGGCCGCACTGTTGAAGATGAAAAAGTGTAGAATTGGCTGTGAAGAGCGAGACCATCTAGCTTGATACCTTCCTTGATTATAGCTAAGAGAGGAAAGAGTATAAGAAACATGCTCTAGGGATCAGGCTTCCTCAGCAGATCCTTGTGGTTAAATCTGCTGAGTGTTTCTTGGGAGTGTCCTTTATGTCCATTTGTCCCCATGGATCAGATGCTCCTGTCATGCTCAGGTTACAGAGTTCATTACTCTGAGCAACCCAAACCATGCAGTGTCTGGCCCAGTATCATGTTTTTATGAATTAGCCAAGGTCACCTAAATCAGAGGTGCTAGGTTGGACTCAGCCAGGGAACATCACAGCACCTGGTGGGCTGATGGTCCTCCTCTAGTGACCAGAAGATTGGAGTTCACCCTCAGTCCTGTGTAGTTCTGTCATTTAACCCCTCCACTTTTTCCACTGGAAAGCATCTACTGGCACTTCATACAGAGCCCCAGTCATACCTGTGGGTGTGAATTCCTGTGTAACAAGTAGGTTTTAATGAGAAGAACAGACCTTAAAAAATCCTGTGCAGCTCAGTCTTCAACTAGTCATGTAGGACTGCTGTCTCCTTGGTGCCTTGATGCTTAAAGGAGAGAGATGCAACCCCTTGTATCTCACAGGAGCCTCTTCCAGGTCTCCAAAGAAGAATAGAGTGTAATTTGGCACTTACTATTTCATTGCATCAGCTTTTCTGGGTCTGGGAGTGCTCTTAGCACAAGCAAATAAATTACCTGTTTCATTTTGCTGCATGCTCTGCAGCCAGCCATATGTTTGAGGCTGATAGAGATTCTTATCTCATGGGCTAAAATTACTGAATGGAGGATGACATTTCTTATCAAGGGCTTTGCTGAATCAGAGAGCAGCCCTGGCACCCAGCTCTGAGACACTGCTCCTCTTTGTCCAGCCTCCCAGCCCAGCAATAAATGGATTTGTGTCTGTAGGTCAGAGGCGCTTGTGTCAAGGTTTTGTTGCAGATCGAAGCTCTGAGGATTGTCTGTGTGCCTGCTAGGACATGGGATTGAGGAGGGGAAGTGAGACTGTGACTAAAGCAGGGCGTCTTAGAGCTGTGCAAATGTATCTTCACTTGGAAGTCCTTGTAGGCACAGCTGCTAACTTTGGGCTTCACATCCAGGGACCCTCTTCTCCCAGTGCCCAAAGGCTTTGCTTCCATTTCCGTGGTGTGAAAAGCCATCCCCTCCTACTGACAGCAGTAGCTTTTCTCCAGACTTAGAGCTTGCATCTGTCCATCCTCCCACCTCTTTTAAGGACAGGCTGTTTTCCTTCCTCTCCTTCCATTTCTGTCTTTGAAGGTTACCTGGTAGCTGCTAATGAGTCAAGGGGTTTTCTGGGGTATTTATCAGGTAGGAGAGAGACAGAGAAGCTTCTCCTTGCATCTTCTTCCCACCCAGCACCTTCTTTTTGCTTTCTCTTTGCCTCTTAGTGCAGAACTGACTGGGATGTTCAGCTTCTGCAATGAATCTGAGCAGAGCTCTTGATGGAGAGTGGAGGGACTCTCCAGTGACTTGGTGAACTGTCCTTTCCCCTAATTGAGCCCTGTCCACAAAGGCAAGTTTGTTCCTAGGAGCCCTCCTGGGCAGGAAGCAAGACTAGCCACCCAAGCACGGTCAAATGGAAAAGGCATCTCTGAATTAAAATGTTTTTTCCTCACAGGAGGGTGTGTTCTGCAGGACAATACTCTTGTACTGTTGTACTAAGGGCAGGGTCATCTTCTCAGATCAAAAGAAATCTGGTAAAACACTGATGGAGAGAGACGTAATGTGCACCATCGATTTCTTCTGCTGAGCGGTCTCAAATGAGTTTTTCAGTTTATCTGTGACCGTGGCAAGGTGCTTCACTTCCCCTTTAATTACAAGTATCTTCAAGTTGGCCTGTGGCAGCCATTTAATGCACAGCAAGAGCTCAGATCCCAGGTGTCCAGCAGAAGCCATTCTGTAGGTCGGTATAAGAGTGGTAACTGTGCCCAGTATGGTGAGGACATTGTGGCTGAAGGTCCCACTATGTGCACCCTTCCTGGCTTAACCCTGGCTTGCTCTTGAAAGCATGGGACACATCTTTGAGCGATGCTGCCCAGAGAAGAGCACTTTATTTCAGAGCCAAACCACCATCTCTGCTTTCTGCAGTGCCCCATGAGATGCCCAGAGATAACGGCCCTCTGTGGCGTGGCAGTGGGCCAGGGCTGTGCTCTGAGTGACTCCTTGGGGAGGCTCCTCTGCCATCTGCAGCAGCCGTCATCTTCATCAGCCTGCAAGAAACGCTGGGGCTGATGGGTGCAGCATCCCCAGGGTGCCCCATCTCCAAGTTAGACTGGCAGGGGTCAGAGAATAGGACAGTGCCACACTTCTTGTCGATGGCACCTCTGGGGATGTGCAGCCGTCTTCCTTCTCTTGAAACACCATCCACAACCTGATTTTCAGGTTTTTCTATGTCCTTCCTTCCATTCTGATGGTGCAGCCCAGCACCCATCACAGCTTGCAGCACAGGGGTCCCAGGCACCTGCAGGTGCTGTCACATGTGGGCTGGGTCCTCCTTCCTTCAGACATTTTCTGTTCACCATTTTCCCCCTGAATCATGCTGAGTCACCCTGACCTCATCGGTGACCTCAACGGAGCAACCTCAGGCCTGCCCATCAGCCTCTGGCCTTGCACCAGCACTTGAGCAACCAGTGCCCTGAGGTCATGCTGGGATGGAGGTCTTCAGGGCATTGGATGACCAGCTTCGCTCCCCAGCAGTGTCCACATGCCATCGCACCACAGTCATGCTTTGCCCCATTACCGGGCTCCTGCTGAGGTGGCTGTTTATCACCTGTTTGCCTTGGATGCAGTGCTCTCCTGTCCTGTGGGAATGGGTGGTTGCCTCAGCAGGGGATTGGGGAGATTATGGGGAAGTGCTGTGTTGAGGGTTAGTGACCATCTGAGGTGACCAGCTGGTAGCTCCCAGTTGTCAGCCTGGCCTGTCCCTCTGGGTGCCTGCTTTTAATGCAATTGCAGGATCATGTTTGATTTGCTAAAAGAAAGAGGAGAGGGGTTTCCCTCCAACTGCCAACTGCATGCTCTGTCCATTTTCTCAGGCGTTGTGTCTGGCTGTGACTTCTGAATTGCTGGAGATAACCTCGGTGAGCTGGGCTGGGGCAGCGTACCCACAGCGTGCACCTCGCATACCCACAGAGTGCACCCCAGATGCCCGTGGTGTGCACCCTGTATGTGTACAGCATGCACCCTACACACTCTCACTAAGTGTCCTGCACACCCTCGACATGCAGCCCATGCACCTGTGGCATCGTGGCATGTACCCCACACACCCAGCATACCCAGTTCCATGCAGACTGCAAGCTTGTCAAGATTATGTCCTGGGTGGCAATGCTTGAGGTGACGAGGAGAGCTCACATCTTTGCTTTCAGTTCCCAGACTGAGTTTGCAGTTGGAAAAAAAAAAGCAAACCCTCTCATTTTATTTGTCAGCTGAGGCAATTCTTTTTCTAGAAGCTACTAAGGCACAGTCAATCTGGAACCCGCAGTGCTCTTGCTAGAAACCATTATCTGGGTTAGGCTGACACACTCATAATAGGAAGGTTGAAGTGGCTCTCACACATGGCTGGAACGTTGTCAGTGCCCAGTTTTGGTCCTGCTCAGGTGCAGCCATGGGTGATGTAGTGGCAGAGGCCTCTGGAGCAGCCACAGCCCCCTTGTTGGAGCTGCAGTTGATGGTGACTGGCAGATATCCCATGGGTAGCTCTGGGAGTACAGGAATGGGGGTTGAACTACCAAATATTCCCAAATACTCATATCTGTAAATCTGTTCACCATAGATGCTGCCGGTCAGGTATGAGTTGTGGAGTGTAGAAGAGCCTCCAAAACTTCTGCTCTGTACTCAGGGCTTCCCAGTACCGGCACAGGCTTGTGCAAGCAGAGCAGGACAAGACAGCAGTTATGCATGGGGGAAAAGCAGACTGGCTTGGTCCCTACCACTTTGAGCAAACCAGAAAACGTCTTTTAGAAGGGGAATCTTCAATAAAAGTACCTGGAAACCTCTCCTTTCTGGCTTTGGTGTCTTGAAAAGACAGAGCCTGTTTTCAGAGGTGCTGTGGGCAAGCCCTGTATCCTGCACCCTTTGCTTGCTCAAGCAAAACCTCAGTGCCAGCTTTTCCCCATTCAGTTTCTGTCCTCATGTCTTGTACTTGATTATCTTCCCATCTGATTTGTTACTGTAACAAGCAGCTCATTTAGGTAATTTCCATCTAGCTTTAATTAAGATTCTCCATGCCTTTTTATTCCAGTGAGAAAAGGGGGTTCCTCTTGATTGCTTTGGAGTATGGGAGCGTGCAGCCGGGTGCCCTTGACTTCGGCAGTATTTAAGAGCACGTGTAAGTGCTTTCCTGATCTGAACCAAAACTGCAGTAAATCTTGACGACTCCCAGCAGGAGTCTTTCATCTGCATGAAGCTCTGTAAGTGAAGGAAGTGTTGGCAACTCTTGGAGCCAACAGAAAGAATGTGTAAATCCTGGCAAGGAGGTGAATTACTGTTGAGTTCAAAGCATGACATGCTCCTTTATGTACTCTATCTCAGTTGTCAGGAGGGAGTTAGCTCTTAAAATGTGGTGCTGGGGATGGAGACTGAGTTATTTTGTGTTTTCTTTTGTGCTTTGTGTTTTGGACTTTGCCAAGCATTCAGGAGGATGGGTGCTGCCCCAGCCCACAAACTCCAACTGGCTGAGCATCGTGGGAGGAAGGATGAAGCTGCTCTGGAGTCCTTTATTTACTTTGGTGCTGCAGGAGTAACTTTACAAAGCAGTTGGTCCATAGTTCAGGAAATATTTTCCTGCTGACCACATCCCTAGCTAGCAACTGCCCTCCCACAAAGGCAGGAAGAGCAAAGTTCTAGCTGAAAGTCCTTCACTTTCAAAGTTAGTCTGATTTTTATTTTCTTTTTTTTGAGTACTCGATTACTAGGTTATTCTTTGAGGTATCTTTAACTGGGCTTTGCAGAATGTTTCATGTCTTTGGAAAACTTTCAAGAAGGAAGTGTCTTAGTGATGCTGTGCAACTCAGAGGGCTGCAGAGGATGCAGGCAGGTGGTAATGCCAGAAGGAAGGGATTAGATGTCAAAATAAATGCAATTTATGCAACGACTTCATGAAGAAATTCAGCCTGATGAGGGCATGGAGCAGCAAAACACCTTCCCAAGGAGAGACAGAGCATCACTGCTTTGCTCATGTGATACAGGGAAGGATCCAGCTCTCTTCCCCAGGGGATGGGCTGGTGCATCTTTTCCATCTCTAATGTCTCTGTTTCCTCATATCTGATGTAAATAATTCATAAGGCTCGAAACGTGATCATGGGGCCGTCTGTGCAGGAGGAAGATTAAAGCCTGGGGCCAGCAGTGTGCAGGAGACCTGGTACCTAATGCAATGCCTGTTCTCCATGGGCAGTATGCCAGGTGAAAAAGTGCTGGATTAATGCTTGAACCCTACCAGAGTCACCCCATGCAGTCATTTTGTTCTTTCCATCCCTTTTTCCATGTCTCCTTCCCTTCCCGCTTTCCCCGCCCCCCCCCCCCCCCCCCCCCCCCCCTTTTCCCTTTTCTGGTCTTTTTTTTTCATTCCTTCTCTCCTTTCTTTTTTTCTCTTCTGTTTTTTCCCCTCTTCTCTCCTCTTTGCCACTATTCTATATATGAAAAGTCAGCATCTCTTTTTGTTAGGTAGTAGTTTTTGGCTATAATTGAGCTGTGGGTATTCTGGTGACTTAAGAACTAAACAAAGGAGTTGTCACTTCTCTACTAGTCTGGCTTGAACCTGGAGATGAAAAATCACCTGTTGATGCAGAATAGAAGTCTGTGAAAAGCTGTGCTGGCACTGGGCTGAGAGATAACTTGAAGTGCCCAAGTTCAAGACCCTTGAATTCAGCCTATCTAAGTAGACAGTGAATACCAAACCCACGAGGCAGGGTCTGGTGTGAATAGCTGCAGAGCAACCGCAGCTCAGTTTCACTGGCAGGTCCCAGGACAGTTGCACAGGTGTTTCAAACTCTCTGGAAAGCAACATAATGCAGGGACAAATCTTGCTGGTTGTGCTGCTCCCTCACTTGGCAGACTTGCTGCTCACCTGGAGCTCCAGAGATTGAGGGAAGACGAATCAGAGTCCTTTAGCCATTCTGAAGCAGCAGCCAGAGGGGTTGATCAAAGAGGTAAATAGAGGCCGAACTCCAGGGATGGGCTCACTTCCAGGAGAGCTGCCTTTATCTACTCTGGTGTCCTGGTGGTGCACCTCTTCTGTGAGGTAAAACAGAGACGGTTTGGGTTGTTCAGCATGGAGAGCATGGAGAAGAGAAGGTTCTAGGGAGACCTTAGAGCACCTTCCAGTACCTAAAGGGGGCTACAAGAAAGCTGGAGAGGGACTTTTTACAAGGGCATGGAGTGATAGGACAAGGGGGAATGGCTTCAGACTGAAATATGGCAGGTTTAGGTTGGACTTAAGGAAGAAACTTTTTACTGTGAGGGTGGTAAGACACTGGCACAGGTTGCCCAGAGAATTTGTTGATGCCCCATGCCTGAAAGTGTTCAAGGCCAGGCTGAATGGGGCTTTGAGCAACCTGGTCTAGTGGAAGGTGTCCCTGGCCCATAGCAGGGGGCGTTGGAACTAGATGATCTTTGAAGGTCCCTTCCTACTCAAACCATTTTGTGATTCTTGAAATCCTGCAAGTTGTGATCTCCTATTTCAGTTGATCCATTTGCATTAATTGAGAGGATAGAAACATGCTTGTGGCAAGAAACTGCTGGCAAGCGCTGCAACTCAGAGGTGACAGGTTCAGCAGACGGAGGAATGGCTGAGCCCAGAGCCTGAGTATAGCATCTCTTCACCTGCACAGGTGAGCTGGATTAAAGGCCCTGGACAAGCATCAGCGAACCTACAGAAATATTCTCTCAGAATATCACTCCTCTCTGATTCTCCAGGGAAACAGGTCAGTCGACCAAATGGGACAGGTGTCAACAATAATTACATTTAAAAGTAGCATTTGCTGACTTAATCTCTCCATGGCTTTGTCTTGGCATCTCTTGCTCTGTTTGTGGAGAGTGCTTTAAATGGGTAATTGCTTGTCCCTGTGCCTGGGTTGCTGGTCTTGTCAGTCCTCCTCGTGTAACTCATGGAAGTAAATTGTAAATATATATATTTTTAAACTTAGGGGTTTCATTACATTGTATTCAGCAACAAGGTCTCCTTTTTGTACCATCTCAAATTTGTCCTTCAAACAACACAATTTTCTTTCATCATTTCAAAATACTGCAATAATGTTATTGTAGACGCAAGTATTGTAGCTATTTATAAGAACAGGATGCTCTCAGTTTCCTGGGACTGTACAGTATTTTCATTTTTTGGCTTCTCTTTGAGAATTGTGTAAACCACTCTTTATTTTCAGCAAAGCATCTGTTTTAGCTTCGCAATTACTTTGTCTTTTAGTCTGAAAGGGGCCTCAGAGCGTTTTAACCTCCTGCTTCCCCTGCCTTGTAATCCCCCCAGGGTTTGCCAGGCTCCTTCCCAACATGAATGAGGGCCAGAGGGGGAGCAGGGAAAGGGGGGATTCGCTTCCGATGAAGTCAGCCGGGCTCCGTCCTGCAGGGGGGAGCCGGGAAGGACCCCTCATCCGTCGCTCAGGATGCTGCCAGTGCCAGATTAGGCCGCGCAGCCCTGGGCTCAGAAGCCGGTGGTGACTTCACTCCCCTGCCGCTGACCTCCTCATGGGAAGCTTTTCCCAAGAGGAAGATGCATGAAGTTGTTAAATACTTCCCAATGTCTGGCTGAAGTTCCCCTTTTCCTAATTTAATTTCACTTTGCTTATGATTTAGGTGATTATTTAAAAAGGAAGAAAAAAGAAAATCACTTTTTTTGACAGTTTATATATTTTTTTCTGTTTGAAACATCTTATTCTACCTTTAAGTAGATAAAAGTCCTTTGGTCTGTAACAGGTGAAGTGGATATTGGCTTTAGAGAGCATCTCCACAAATTGCTTTATCCCGGCATAAAGAGATATTTTAGAAAAAATTAAGTGATAAATTAGAAAAAAAAGAAGCAAGCTTGAAAAAGAAGAAGGATACACCAGGCGTGTCTGTTCTTTTTTCCCCATGGTCATAACTGGGTGCTGCTTTCTTTTTGTGTTCCCGTTGGTGACTTGTGGAGTTCCACCCCTGAGCACCCATCAGCAGCACAGACCTGCACTGCTGGGCAGTCCTTGTGTGTCTGCCCAGGTCCTGGGCTGCAGCAGCCCTACAGCTGAGTTCCTGTGAGGAGCGAAGTGCAGAAGAGAGGGTCATCCCCCCTTCTGCTGTGGAGTTCTGTGGGAGATAAAACACCTCACCCAAGCCCAAGGAGGGTTGCAGCAGGGTAAAGCTGGACCTTGAAGTCCTGCTGAAGTTCCAGCACCTCAGCCTTGGGCTAGGTCTTCTCCTGGGTCTGCTGGAGCTCAGTGGGGAAACTGGGCTGCCTTGGACCACGCTTGGCTCTTGAAGCATCTTTAGGTTTCACTGAGCTTCTGCTCCTGAGGGTGGTAAAGGAATTTATGTCCACTAGAAAACATGACAGGTGGCAGAAGGCGTGAGAAATTTGGTACCATGAGAGCAAGGAGGAAGGAAAACATGGAGGAGGAAGGAGACTGCTCCTCCTTCCTGTGTCTCTTCCTTCCACTCTCCATCCTTCCTCTTCCTGCTTGGCTCTCTGCCTCTGGGACACAACCTCCTCTTAAGGGGTGCCATCACCCCTCCTGGTTAGGAATCCAGTTGTGCAGCTGAGAGATGCTGATTTTTGGAAGCCCTGTTAAATGTTTTTGTTTGCTTGTCTTGGAGATTAAGCGTGGGAGCAGTTGCAGCCTGCACTGACAGTAGCTGACAGTTGCATCTGACATATATTTCAATTTTTGTTATCTTCCTGAAGCTGTTTTCACAACACTCATATGAAAGGTCCACTTATCTCGCTCCTGCCACGGTAGAAAAGGCTTAAGAAAACATTCCTGTTTGTTTGTATTGAAACTGGTATGGTTTGTGGCTTTTATGTTTTCTTGCAGGGTTTGCGTTTTCTTTTTTTTATCATCTTGAACTCTTGAGCAAGAGCTAACAAAACACAAGGGCAGAGTCTTATCTCTTCTACATCAATGCAAAGGTAGGACTGTCACTGACCGTGGGATTGCATCGTCTCATTTCAGAGGCATGCCCTCTGTCTTAAATAAATAGATGAATCCCTCTGCAAATGCTAGGCACATTAATTTTCCACTCCCTTTTCTTACTCACTAAGGTATGTTGCACTGTAGTTATTAGGAGTCTCGCAGATCTCCTATAACACAGCAGATGCATCGTTATTAAAGACCTCTTGTTTTTATTGTTCATAGAAACAGCTGTATCAGAGGGACAGATGTAGAGGGGTTATTTGGCATCCTGGGACAGTGCATTGATCCACGCAAATGCAGCTTTGCATGGATGGACCAGGGGGTTGCACACATCTAGCTACCCTGCATGTAGCCAGCAGCACTGTGAAGTTTCAGAGGAAGCCTGGAAGTCTGGGAGATGGCAGCCCACATGGTGCCTGCAAGGCTGGCCAGGTTTGGCGCTGCAGCTTCTCTGGGACATATGGGATTTGGGACACAAGCTGTGGCTCCTCGTGTCCTTTCCTTCTGGTGGCTGGTGTGGTCTCCTGCTGTTCAGGAGATGTCCTCCAGCACAGCAGTGGTGTTTGTCCAGCCTGGAATGGTAGCCAGGGGCTTGTTTGTTTTTGTTATTAGATTGACTGAGAGATTGCAGACTAGGGGAAGGAAGAGCTTGATTTCTCCTGTGTGTGCTCTCAGGTGCTGGGCTGAGACTGTGCTTGTCTGGTGGGGAGGCAGAGGGGTTTATGATGTCATTACAAGTCTTTGTATCTCTGGTCATTAGCTAGATGCAAATCATGAGATTTTTAAATTGGTTAAAATTTGCACAGAATAAGTGAGTCAGACGCTTCCCCCTTTGCAGTGGTCTTCCTGTCTGCAGATTGGTGGCGGGCACTGAGGGTTTCACTTGTCACTCTGCTCCAGCAGCTCGAGGTCAACTGGAAACCCTTTTCAAAGGCTGCATTCCTTTGATCAGTGACTAGTGAACTCAGGTATTTAAGGTAAATGTTACAGCTTTCTGGGAACGTCACCTGAGTTGCCACATAAATGGCGTGAAATTATTGTCACGCAGCCAGTTCAGCTGACACAGGAATGTTTTCCACATGTGTGGAGATACAAGAGAGGACCTCTCAGTGCTCCTGGATGCTGAGGAATTCAGCCTCTCAGCCTTTCTGAGAAGAGGTTTTCCTGCCTGCTTTGTAAACTGTGAGAACAAAACATACAGATGAAGAGAATTACCCGAGATCGTGTAGGATGCTGCCGTGCTCCAGATCAGAATCGTCATCTTCCCTGTCCCAGTTTTCACTCCATCTATTAATACACCACACTATTTTTAGCCCTCTAAGTAGCCACGTTGTTTGTAATTAGCTTCACTAATAACTGCTCTTCCATACGCTGCAGGATCCACCAGCGGAGCACCACACTTTTCCGAGCCAAGCTAAATACAAGGGCGGCTAATAAAAGGCATCCGCATTTCCAGTTGGTTGCTGCTGAGCAGACACGTGTCCTTGTAGCTCTTGTGATCAGTCAGCTGCCTAAATACAGCTCCTGTACTTGGGTTAAGGATGAGGTGTTACTACTCAGGGTTTCCGGGGCGTTCCCTCGCTGACCTTTCAAGAAAGTGAAGAAGCACGGTTTCTCCCTCTCTCCGGCGTGTGCTGAGTCAAGGCTGCTGCTTTCGAAGAGAGATAGCATCTTGCAGTACCTAGAGCTGGAAATTTAATTAATGGCTGCAAACATCTTAGATGACGGCTGTATTTACACCCAAGAGAATTAGTAGTTACTGTAGGGATTGGGAGGTGCACTTGGAGCAGCTGCATGGAGCTGAGTTACCGAACCAGATGCAGATCCAGCAGATGACTGCAGAGGAGATGATGGGAAGCTGCAGTTCTCTTGAATTCTACCAGTGACTGCAATTTTGCTCCATTAAAAACACAACTGCTTCACCAGTACCAGCACAAGGGTCCTACCTAAGCAAACAGACACATTAGCAGTTAGGAGGAACAGACTTTTTCACACATTTTCTTTTAAGAATCCAATCTCCATACTTCCAAGCCCAAAATTAGGAACCCAAAAATGTTCTCCAGCATGCAGAAAATGAGTAACTGGATGACTGCAGTGCTGCATCACCTCACTGCATGCTTGCTATGTGACTTTTGCAACAACTTTGTGTACAACAGCAGTTGTAGAGGCAGCCAAATGAGCTCCCCTTTCAGAAAATGCCCACATCAGAGAGTTATTAACTCGAGCGCTATGACCTCTTTGTGAGAGCACTGCTCATTGCCTCCAGATCTGTAAGATCTGTGTGAACGTCACCATGTTTTGCATGCGAGGTTTTTTTTCGCTCCCCCTCTTTGATATAAATATATCGAGATAGTTATCTTTAACTGTGCACACACACGTGCCAGCCAAGCTGGTTCACTGAACACTGGCACAAGCCATGTATGCTTAAACCAGCGGTCTTTATTCAGGCAAAGCCCCTGTTGATTTTTCCTTGCTTCTGTAAATTCCAAAGCCTTGGTCCGAAGCTGGCAGTGTACGTTTGTTTGCCTTTGTATCGTAATACAGATGGGTAATCCTTGTAATACAGCTACGTCTATTTCCCAATAGAAATGTGCAGAACTGTGATAGGTTGCTACATAGGTTATTATTGATTTTATTCTTTTTATTCCTGCAAAACTGGCTAGGCTAAATGCTATATTAGACCAAATAGAACTCTCTATTTTTTTTTTCTTCACCAGAAATGAAGCTGGCAAAATGGTCTTTTCATTTGCTGGAGTCTCCTAATTTGTGTCTAATATTGTATCACACGTGCTGCAAAATACTGACAGGGCTAGATTACATCTGTGGCCAGTTCAGTTCCTCAGTGCTTTATTTGCATCCTGGCAATAACATATGACAGTTTTTTCCCCCTCTTCCCTCTATGCTAATTTTGTATGAAATGCATGTTTAGACATTTTAAAGGCAATTTTGATCACAGAGCATAACTGAAACAAAAAATACCAAACCAAGCCCCAAACCCAAAATTAAAGACTCTAGTAGGAAGGTTTCAAAGGAGAATCTAGAAAAACGGGGCTTTCATAGAGGACAAGTTGTCCTTCCAGGAGTGCTGACTGGGTCCAGTTCTCATGTTCTTCAGATAAATTCAAATGGGAAGAGGTGGACAGGAAGACCTGGGATGGAAAAGCCTGGAGCAGCAGGTTGCTTGTTCAAGCCCAGTACAGGTGTATCAGGGAGGAGATGACCGTCTGAGGCAGAAGGATTCTGGTGCTTCAGGAGCAAATGGATCTCGCTTGTCATGATGGTAATTAGGCTGAACATAAAAAGAAAGTTTCTTGTTTTCAGGGAAGCTTTTAAATAAGAGTGTTGGGATTAAGGTGTTTGGTTTGTTTCTGGGCAGGATCATGTGTTTGCCTGAGGTTAATGCATATGGAGTTCATGCCCCAGAGAGACCCTTCTCAATCCTTTAAAAAAAGAAAAAAAAAAGAAGTAAAATGTATATAATGAAAATAAGCTTGAGGTTTCAGGACAGAATAAGTTGGCCTGGTTTTATTTCTAAATGGCTGTCCTCATATAGAGCCTGTGCTCCAATGAAGGAATCATTTTTATTCCAAGGTTGATACAGTTAAGTGCTGAGGATGACTGTGTGAGGGTGTGGTTATGTGGCCCTTTTCATCCAGTATGAGTGTGTCCATTCCAGAGGGGCTGGTCACTCTGCCTTTGCTCTCTCAAACTGGTTTCCATCCCATCCCTGCTGGTGGTGCCTGGGTGTGCCTGGTCCTGCAGCAATGCACCACTGACTTGAACAAAATTTAACCCAGAGGAAAAACACAGTCAAGCTTGTTCTTGATTGTGTCAGTTCCTGCACTTGTCTGACAAAAGCCTTTGTTCCCAGGGCAGGTAAGGAAAACAGAGGTCACCTTGAGCAGTGCTGGGGATGCAGTGTGAAATTGGCCCAGCAGTGGGTCCCCAGTATGAGAGGAACATGGACCTGTTTTAGCAGGTCCAGAGGAGGCCATGGGGCTGGTCAGAGGGCTGGAGCATCTCACCTGTGAGGAAAGGCTGAGAGAGCTGAGGTTGTTCAGCCTGGAGAAGAGAAGGCTCTGGGGAGACCTTAGAACACCTGAAGGGGCTACAAGAGGTCTGAAGAGAGACTTTTGACAAGGACATGGAGTGATAGGACAAGAGGGAATGATTTTAAACTGAAAGAGGCTAGGTTTAGTTTGGACATGAGGAAGAAATTTTTTATGATGAGGGTGGTGAAATGCTGGAACAGTTTGCCCACAGAAGTTGTAGATGCCCCATGCCTGGAAGTGTTCAAGACCAGGTTGGATGGGGCTTTGAGCAACCTGGTCTACTATGCCTGGAAACTGTCCCTGCCCACATCAGTTGATTTGGACAAGATGTTCTTTAAAGGTCAACTTCCAACCCAAACCATTCTGTGATTCTATGAAATGCTAGCCATGACAAGAGCTCTTATTTTCCGGTCCCTTCTAGGTAGGAGGAGACGGAGGTAGCCATCTCAGGCTTCACTCTTGGGTGTGGAGGTCTTGGGGTTTGGTGGATCTGTGTTGGTCCCCACAGCCATGACCTTGTGCTTCTTCCCACTTGCAGGCAAGCTGACAGAAGCATTGTGCCCACCCTGGAATCCCCTTGCCCACAAAGCCTCCCAGCTGGGCTGTGAGAACAGAAAATGGACTCCTCTATGCTGGCAGGAGCCTGCATGGCAGCCTGTGTGAAACGCATTGGTGGCTCTGAGATACCATGACAGGGTGATTCATGCATGGGGTTTTCTCTCATTTTCTGACATGTGAAGCTGGGGAGGTATTTGGAGTTTTCTCCCCTCACAGCCCCCGCTCCCCAGCTCCCCTCTGAAATCTCTGTGAGACACCCATGCAATGACTCAACCTTCTTGGGAGACCCTTGGGGTATTTCCTCCACCTCCCCAGCAGCGATTTCTCTGTGAGAAAGTTCGCTAAGGCTTGGCCTCAGCTCCTGTGGCTCACCAGAATCCTCCAAGGGACAGGCAGGCAGCAAACACAAAGGTCGCATATGGCTGGGTGCAAATGAGCCTGTGCAGTCATTCAGGGTTGCTTTCATCAAACATTTGAAAGAAGGTGTCTTTATCTTTTTCTGTCATTATTTTCACCACTAAATTATTTGCAACTTAGTTGTTGTGCTTTGGTCAAAACTGGAGGAGGTGAGGAAGCATCCCCCGTGTCCAGGATTGTTTTGCACCCAGTGCGTGGCTGGGTTGCGGTTTCACAGCTCTTTGGGATGTTAAAGACACTGACCCCAAGCAACTCTTCCTGAGCACTGTGTCCTTACTTGGACAAACACTCACTGCCAAGCAAGGAAGGGATTAGCACAAACCCCCCAGACTGACACATCTGTACATTTGAGTCCCAGTCCCAAAAGCTGCGTCGTGCTGTGCCATAGGTGTTGGTTGAAGCATCCACAAGCAGGAAGGGTCATACTATGGTTGATTTAGTGGTACTTCACTCACACTCCATGTGGGCCCTAATATTTGTCTTGCAGCTCCTGGTGTGCATGTCTCATCCAATGACCCCCAAACCACCTGTCCCTCTGCCACTTTGGGTGCTGTCTTGCTGACCAGATACCATCCCCTACATTTTATTTCTTTGATAAAATCTTCTGATAGGTTTTTTCTTCTTGTTTTCTTCACAGATTTATCTGGAAAGTATGACCAACAGGAGCAGCTTACTCACCATTAGATAAGTATTGCAGATGACTCATGCTGGAGTATTGATAGCTGTGCTGCTGAGATGGATATCCTGTTTTATAACAGCTGTAGTGTGATACCAAGAGCCAGGAACCTTAATTTCACCACCCATGCTTTTTCATGAACGTGCTTTCGGTCTCTGACACCTTTTCTCCTTGGTTTGTCCATCTGAAGGGTTCACAGGGGATGTTTTGCTTCCTTCAGTGGGGTACAGGGTATGGGGCAGCTCATGTCACCTTGAAGTGAAAGCTACTGTTGAAAAGCTGCAGCTTTATAGCTGTTCTCCAGGACATGCAATATTTGTCTTTTTAATAGATGCCATTAGTGGCTTTCCTCGATTCTTCGGGGTTTTTTGTTTTGTTTGTTTTTTTTCAGAGCCATTATACCCCTTCTTCAGGAGAACAAACCGGAAGGTGCAGAAACAGGTAAGGCATGTTACTTTCAAGTCATTAAGGGCAAAATACTGGCCTCAATAAAGTGCAAAAAAAAAAAAAAAAAACGTTGACTGCATGGCAAGTGAGAGTTGTACCCAGTGTGCCCAGTTCTATGTGAGGCCCTGGAATCACTACATTCAGGGACAAATTTGCAGGGTACCTGAGAGCATGTGTCTGAACCTTCCTCTGCTTCCAAAACCACTGGGCTCAAGGCTGTGTGAGCAATAGATGATGAGATTTAAGAAGTGATGAGCAAGAGAAAGGAACCTGCCCTTGGGGGAGATGCAAAAGGAGCTGAGCTGTGAAGGTAGAGGGTATGTACAGGATGGCAGGAGCTGCTGGGGAGGTGTTAACCCACATGGGGTGGCAGGCGACTGAGGTGGCTTTACCTTGGACGGGTGCAAAGGGCCATACAGCAGTGAGGGAAATTTGGTGTTAAAAGGAGAAATTTTGCAAGGGAGTGTGTTGCAGCGAGGGCCATGCCAGTGATGTCAGTGTGTGTGGGTGGTGTCACTGGGGATGTCACTGGGGGTGGCTGGGGCCTGTACCACACTCTTGGGCATCACCTGTGGTTCATGCCATGGCTTAAACTGCTGAGGATGTTTGGTTTCCATGAAGGTGCTGGGCCATGGCTGAGCAGCTGTGGCTTGAGCAGTGTGTCCCTTTCACCAGCAGCAGCTTGGGGCAGGACTTTCCAGTGGGGCAGTGGAGGCGTGTCAGGTGCTGCACCTGAGTTCTCAGCAAACATGAGCCAGAGCCCAGGACGAAAAAATCTGGCTTGAGGACCTGTGCTGTGTCCCAGAGGCATGATTTGGGTCTGTGCATTTACTGTGAGGATGGTGCGACACTAGAGCTGGTTACCCAGAGAAATTGTGGATGCTCCATCCCTGGAAGTGTTCGAGGTTAGGCTGGACAGAGCGCTCAGCAACCTGATCTAGTGAGAGCTGTCCCTGCCCATGGCAGAGGGGGGTTGGACTAGATGATCCTTGAAGGTCCCTTACAACCCAAACCATTCTGTGGTTCTATGATTTTGATACTTTGCTACATTCATCGGAGCTTCTGTTCTTCAGGCTGTTGTGGCACTTTGGAATAAAGAACTGTGTCCTGCTCATGTGTAAAAAAACACATACTGCATCTGGCTCCAGCAGAAACCCCTGCATAAGGGCTTGTAACGTAGTCTCAATTAGGTCCCTGCCTTATAGAGTAGAAAATGCCTTTAAGGCCTCCTCCCTTTAGGCTCTGCATCAGATATTCACATGCTGTGAAACAATCTCAGGACTAAATTTTTCTGAGTGATAATCTGGTGTTGCTCTTGGTAGAAAGGGTGGGAGTTTGGCTTTGGGGGATTATGTAGCATCAGCCAGTGACTGCAAGGGTCGGGGTATCAGGAATTTTACCACTTGGGGCATATCCTTCTGCATTGACATGCCTAAAAAAACCCCAAAACTCTGACAAATGCTCTTAACCATCACTTGGTGGAAATATTTTTGGGGTAGAGAAATGAGAACACAAGGCCCTGCCTCACTCACCTTGCATCACTGGGGTCAGGATGGCAGCTCAGAGGCAGGATCTGTGCTTCCCCGTGGTGGTCTCAGCTATACATATTCAAATTGAGCACCCAGGCATGTCACCTCACTGCAGCTGAGAGAGGCACAGGGGCTTTCCAGCCCTGCAGGCCATTATTAGTAAGAGGGTTTGCGCCTGATGTGTCTTTTGGTTCAAGCTGTGAACTGCCACCGGGCTCTAAAAACTGCTGCTGGGCCTTGGTAAGAGTATTGCAAAAAGTTTCCGAGAAGCATAATAACTTCCCTAAAAATAACTTCCCTAAAAATATATATATATATATATATATATATATATATATATATATAAAATATATATATATATCTATATTTGTGTCTAAAGATGCTTGGGCATGTGTTCATGCTGAAAGTTTGCTGACCCCAGTAGAAGGGATTTGTACTATTGCCATCATTTGGGAAGCTCAGGCAGGTAGTGGACAAGGATAAGGAAGTCGTCGTTGGGGTTTTGCTTCTCTGTCAGTTTGGGATGGTGGATTTGGGGGCATGTTTGCGGGTTTGGTGAGTAGGTAGAACAATTTAGAACAATGCGAGTGGCATGTATGGTAACTTCAAGATTGTGCCAGTTGAGCAACTAGATCAGGGATTACAGATCCCAGGGCACCTGAAGTCCAAATAGGTTTTTAAGTCACACAGGTCATTTTAAAAGCGATAATTAAGTTTCTGAGTTCCTCACTAGTGCCTACAAATGTTCATGCAAATGGCTCATGAAGCACTTGCAGTCTATAACTTCTGCTAGAGGAAAATGTGCTATTAGGTGGAAATTAGCTGCCCATGTGGCATTTTCTGTCTTGGAGTCTCAGGGAGTTTTACTGAGTTGTGTTAATACAGCTGTGCTGAAGGTACTACTCATCTGCATGCTCTGATAACCATCCTCATGTGAAATGGATCCCTGTGGAGCTGTTTGAGATGTTGCTGCTCCTAGTTCCCAACCTGCCCGCTTGCCAAAAGCTGCTACCCACAGAGGCAGGGCTAAGGATGGGCTTTGCGTGCCGTACCTGTACCTTATCCCTTGCTCTGTATGAGCACAAACCCATCTTTGCTTACTGGGAGAACTGGAGAACCAGGTGGGAAGCTGAAATGTGGCATATCTATTCGGCCTCCCCTTAACTGGAGGGGTGGAGGATCGAAGGCTGGGAGTGCACTGAGGTGGAGGCAGTGACATGTCAGGTGCTGAAGTTAGGCTTTGAGAGCAGTTTTGCCCTCTGGAAGTGTCTGCTTTTTTACGCTGGACTGGTTGGCAAGGTGGGAGCCATCTCATGGCACCCTCCCCATGTAGGTCAGCAGTGCAGCTTCTGGTTTATGCTGCAGCCAGGGGAGATCTAGTCAACATTGTCCATGGGGTTTAAGGTGTGATGGATCTGATGAATGGGATGAATTGCACCTTCATCTTCCTTGGCTGTGTGGCAGATTCTTCATCGCCTGCAGAAACACCCCGTGCCAACTTGTTTGGATGCAGATGCCAACACTGCAAACACCTTTCTCTGATGAGATGTGGCGTGCCCCAGCCAGCTCACTTCGACTCGATACGATACTTCAGATGGCTCTAGGGCGGGTGAGATGAATCCTACACCTGCTCTAGCAATGCTCGTGCCCCAAGCTTTGCTGGGCTGTGTGGGGGGGTGTTAAAGCAAGTTTAGTGACCCCTTCTTGCAGCAAGACTGACTTTCCATTCACTTCTGAAGAAGATGGTGGTCAGATCAAGGCCAGCTTGGAGAAGGGAAAACTCTGTGTACGTCATTTGCAATTTGGCAGTGGCTGAGTCACCCGCAGTCTGTGCACCCACCGCAGCTGTGACCCATGGATGTGATGGGGAGGCAAAGGTAGGACTTCAGGGCATGGCACAAGAGGAGTGTGAGACCTTTTCAGGAATACTATTGTTTGAGGCAGTATGTGGACAGTAAATACTGTCACTTTTCCCTTTTTCCCGAAGATTTAATTAGTTTTGTGGCAAAGGTTGCTTTCTGTCTTGGCTCAAGGATTTCACAGTTTTAACACTTGCCTTCTGGAGGTCCAAAGGCCATGTGAGCATGGGGAGCATGGGCTGATGGGCATTTGGTGCACATTCTTGTGCTGGTGCACGTGGATGGTTGTGCCAGTGAGCTCTAGCCATGTCTCTTTCCAGGTCCCAGTACACCCTCTCCCTTTTAGATGATCCCTGGTGCAGGTGTACGTGGCTGGCTCTGCCATCTGCTCTGGTTACAGTGGCAGCAGATTTCCCTCCCTGCAAGGGGGGTTCTCCCTGGCTGCTGCAGAGCTTGAGCAGGGAGCTGCTACAGCGGGCTCTGCTACTGCAGCAGGTCTTTAGATGTACCATGAACAAGGAGGAGGGGAAGCACCTGGAGACACATCTGCATTGGACCATGTCTCGCAGCTGTCCTAAGTGGGCAGCAAGCCCAGTCAGTAGGTCTGCACAATACCAGTGTCCTGCCCATATGGCTTCACCAGCCTGGCTGCCTGTCCCAGGTAGTGTCAGCCTGTGCAAGAGACTGGTGCTTGTTTGGTTGTGTCTTAAAGCTTTGATTGCTGCCAGATCACTACCCTGAGCCTCCCCCAGCTTCATTTTTCTCTTTGCATTTGGAGTTGCAGCCTGAAAACACTCAAGCTAAACTCTGTGCCCCAACGGCTGCTCATCTGAAAGTGTGGAGCCAGCTCGCAGCAGCTGCTAAAATAGCAGAACTGAAGTGGGGAATGAAAAGTGAGATGGTGATTAAGACCCAATTTCCTGTCGTGGCCCCACAGTGTTCCTGCCAGCAGTGGAGACATTGGCAGCAGTGGTGTGAAATGTCTCAGCCTTCTGCCTTGGGCTGGCTGAATCACTCGCACTGCCCTGTGCTGCTCGCTTGTCCCAGTGCTTTGTAGACCTTGGCTAGGCTGGGCTCAGGGGGGTGATGAGGATCCTCTTTAGGGAGTCTATGCAGGCTGGTCCTGGCTGAGTTGGAGTTGGAAGCAGCTGTGGTGTGACCCAGGCCAGCCCTGAAGGAGGCTGATATTAGTTGCTTTGTGTTACCTGGAAGACATAGAAGAGTGCACAGGATTTGAAAACACTGGTAACACTGGTCCTCTGGAATTTTTTCTCCTATCCCTGCCAGTAATTTTCCTGGGACCCACCATTTAGGACTGGGAGAGAGGAAGATGCAAGAAAGAGAAATTGCTGCTGAAGGGATGGCAAAGCTCCCTAGCTGATGCTGTTTGTTCCAAGGGTATGTGGGTTGTTCACCTGTCCTACCATTTGGTCCCTCATGTACCTAAATGTTGTAAAAAGCCAAATGCATTAGAATTAGTTTATCTTTTTGGACTTCTTGCATCAGAAGGTTATTCAAGAGAAAACATAAAAAATAGAGTGCAAAGATGATGCTGAGCTGATGGCTCTTCCTCTAAGGACACTGTTCCACTTGCACTCACTAACATGCTGTATGTGTATGAGTGTCAAAGGCAGCTTCTGGTTTCTTTCTCACTGTGGAAGTGCAAATCACTGCTCTCCTGTCTCTGCTCCAGCAGCTCCTAGGTCTGTGTTGTAGAGGTTAGAACCTGATGTGTTTCAGCAGTCCAAACCACATAATTGTAAACTGTATCATTCCTGATTGGAACAGTAATGTGAAACACAGAGATGGGTCTTGCTTACACTTCTTCATCCTTTGAAGAAAGCCAGTTGCAAAATCCACTGTGAAGAGCCCAGAACCCCACAGACAGTGGTGTTTGCTCTGCACTTAGTGGTTACCCCATTTCTTTCTGTGTTTGAAAGTCAGAGCAGCTCCCGTCACCCACCCTTCTTAAACCCACCAGAATCTCTCACTAACTTTTGTTCTGCAAAGGAGAGTTGCTGGTTAATTGGGCACCATGAGGGACCACTGCTTGAAACTCTGTTGGCTTTTGCTCTTCCTGGCTTCTCTTGGGGTCACCTGCATCTCCTCCAAGCCTGCCTCTTCCTCTGCATTCATGCAGCACCCAGTGCCACTGGCATGGCTAGGAAGGCTTCTGTTGTATGGGGTCATGTAACTGCCCTGCTCAAATCTGATCAGTTTGTATTGCAGGGGGTCCGATGCTGGTCAGCACTGGTGTGCCAGGACCTTCATACAGAGAGCATCCTGCAAAGAACAGCTCTTCCAGGGGCAGTGGCAGGCCTCCCTGGGCAGCAGGTGATTTCAACAAGTGTAGCAATTTCTCAGCTACAAGTGATTCCAGCCCTTGTGAATCAGCTCTTTGTGAAATCACCCAAGGAGAACTCGGGGACAGAGAGACAGGAGCCTCATTTGGCATTAACAGAGGTAGCTTTAATTGTCCAGAAGCCCCTGTGAATGGAAGGCCAGGGACAAAGGCTCCCTCCTCAGGGGCAGAAACAGGGGCTTTTTATGGGAAAGGCAGGGGGTGGGGTAGAAACCAATTACCCAGCTGGGTACAGGCTATTACCATATAGAAACAAGGCATGCTGGGGGTGGTTCACTTTGTCACCATGACCCGAGGAAGGTTGCTTATCTCTGGGAGGTTCTTTTTGCCCTCAGGCCTCTCTCCTCCAAGGGAGTGCAGAGGGTTCTTGTGCCAAGGGCTCACAGCCCTCCACAAGTTTGAAGGAAATGTAAACAGAAATGTAAATGTGTTTTTCACAGAGCAAGTAGTCAGCACATGGGAGAGACTCTCACAGACAGCAGTGCTGTTGGGGAAGATGTGCTGTTTCACAGCAGCCAGGATAATTGCCCTGAATTTGTATCCCCTACTCCCATTACTTTCCTCCAACCCAGGAGTACTCCTCTGCTTGTGCACAGCCTGGCATGTGCATGGCTGACATGCAAAAGGCAAGGAAGGGGTCAGAGGGCACTGTTGATCCTGAGCCTGGCAGAGCATTGCACATCATCTTTCCTGTGTGAGGAGGGGCAGCTTTCTTGCAGAGAAACAACTTCCTGCACTCACGAAGAGACTCATGTAACATCCTCTACCAGGGGGCAAAGGAATATTTTGTACTCTTCTGGTACATACCAGAGGAGTACAAAGCGCTTTTAAGACTATTTTCATAGTCCTGAGGAAGGGATGAGCAGTAGGTTTTGCATGAAATGTCCTTTCTTGCCAGGAGAACGACACCCATCTGCAGCAGCTGCAGTGCTGGGAGCCAGAGCTTTTCCAGTGCACTGACTTCTCCTGGGCAGCAAAGCAACACCACAGCATGGTGTCATTTCAGAAGACTGGAGAAAGAGCTACCCAGAATTGTTGTGAGTATTTTAGGAGCTATTTTGATGGAGAGTGGATTAAAGGAGAGGAAATAGTGCAGACATGGAAGGTAAACAGCTGCATTTTGAGCAGGTGGGCCAAGAACGGCTTTGAGGTGATAGCAGGGAACAGACTGCAGGTGAATTTCTGTGTGTAATGCCATCATACAGATACAAAACACTTCCCTCTTTGGCAGAGAGATCTTTCATATCAATCTAAGTAGGAAACAATGCTTGGTTGAAAGAAACAGCATAGCCTTGGTCTGGTAGCACCTGTCATATTCCCTAGTCCTGATTCCCCAGTTGAGCAAGGCTATAGAAAACATGAAGAAATGGAAAAACAATAAACTTTCTCCTAGGATCCAGGCCAGAAGAGTGTTCTTCTGGGATGATCCAAATGCCTTTAATTAAACTCCTGCAACTGGGAATGGCAGTTTTGTTGGCATCTGTGAGTCATGGCACAGAAAGGCAGCGGATTGTGTCATCATCCTGACTTCGGGTGGCGGTCACAGGGCAGGGAGGACATGGCAGAAGATCTGGTGGAAGAGGAAGGATCTGCTATACTGAAGAGACATGGGAGATTGGACAGGGTGATCCCAGTGTCCATGTCAGTCTGTGAAAGAGGGCAGATGTGGGCAGCGCTCCAGTGTGTCCCAGTGTCACCGAGGATGTGGTGGAAATGGCAGCCCCTCATCTTGCGGTCTTTTTCTAGAGCTCTGTGGCCATCCACTAGCCTGTCTTGGATGGCTTCTCCAGTGTGGTCCCATGTTCACGACCACATCCATCAAGCAGTGCTGGCATATGGTGTAAGTTGGGAGCTGCATGGGAGAGCAGCCAGAGGAGACCCTGTCTGGCATGAGCCTCTTCCAGGGGTCTCCCTTCTGCTTTCTGGCTTTGCTCAATCTGGTGGTGGAAGATGTGCTCCCTCCTTGCAGAGTGTCCAGCCCAGCCCAGAGGCTGCAGGTCACTCTTTGATGTGCCCTCCCTTTGCCAGCCATGCCAGCTTGGCTTGCTTGCCAAGTCCATGTTCAGTGTGGTGAGTGTCAGCAGCCAAAGGATTGCCAGGGTGTGTTGGACTCTGTTTGCAAAGTCTGCAAGGAGATGGAAAAGGTCATTTTGTCTAGGGCACAGGAGGAAGAAAGAGGCATAAGGAGTAATGCCATGTGGATTTGTTTAATTCCCTTGAGGAAAACAAAGCATCTCTGCAACAACTTGATGATCTTGGAGATATTTTTCAACCTTAATGATTCTATGATAGGAGAGCAGCAGGGAAATAAAAACTGAGATAAAGAAGAGATAAAAAACTGAGATAAAGAGATAAAAACTGGCTCACCCCCTGGCAACCTTCTCTTGCGTCTCTCCTCGCTGGGTCTCTTTATAACAAACGCAGGGAATAAAAAGGCAGGAAGAAAAAAAAGCCACGAGATGGGTTTTGAATGGATGCCAAGGTTGATTTAATTAGATGTATTGAATTCGTTAACTTCTGAACAACGTGGCTGTCACGCGGCGCAAGTGACAAGCTGCGAGTGGCGACGGCAGCACAGCGCCGACCTGCCAAAAGGCTCAGCAAAGCAGAAGGATTGACCTACTTCCCTCGGCTCCGTGGAGAGCACAGGCGAGTACCCTCCGCTTGCTGTTGCTGTGCTCCCTGGAGGGCTGTACATCCCTCTGTGCAGGGCAGAGCTCATTGGGCTGGGGGCTGCTGGGCAGCCCAGCATCACCCGTCATCTCCAGCACAAGCCCGGGGCTGGGTAAATGTCCGTGTGCCCTTGGGAGGCAGCTCGTTCAAAGCAAGGGCTCCTGCTTTGTGTGCTGACTTCTGTCTTCTGGCTGACACTGATTTTCTGCTTCTCCCACCTATTTCACCCTTAAAAAAATACCAGTGTTCTCTGATAATAGAACATAAGTGCTGTGGCAGCTGATAAGGGTGATAAAATCACCCATGCACACTGCCATGGCAACCTACAGCAATTGCTCTTCAGTCTTGCTGTGTGTCTGCTCTTTGGCTTGAGCGCAGATGTGTGGGTTTGGTTGAGACTTGGCCTGGGAGTCACCCAAATCTGGAAGATTTGTTTTCCGTTACGAGCTCTGACATGGATGTGGAGCCACTGAGCAGCTCATTGTCTTGCTGGGCACCCTCAGCATGGAGCAGAGCATGCTTCCCCTTGTACTTTGCTGTGAGCCCTGGCAGTGCAAATTGCATCTTGAAAGATTTGTAAGTGCTGGGGAAGAGGCTTCTGAAAAAGAATTTTCTTTCCAAATGAATTCCATAATGGTTATCAAGAGGAACTGCTGGGTGTCTGCTCCCAGGTCTGCCATCGTGCAATGCATGCATAGATCCAGGGTCCTTCTTTCAGTGACCACAGGATCCTTTTGAGATCAGTGTGGTGCCTCCTGGACAGGTAACGTTCCAGCTAGAGAAGTCCCAACAACTGAGTGGCATTCTGATGTTCTACTCCTGGTACCAGCCATGAGCCGAACTCCACCCATTTGTTTGACAGTCCTCTCCATCTCTCGTTAGTTTAGATGCAAAAATATGTCCTGTCAAATCATGTCTGTCAAGTGGTGAAGAGAGAAAGTGGATTTCCTAAGCTTCCACCATGGAAGTGGTGCTCTTGTGATAGGGAATGTTTGCCAAGACCTTTGGAGCTAAAAGACACCAACAGAGATGTTTGTGAAGTGTACAAGTAGAGAAATGCTGCATGAAGCCATGGTCTGGGTTGTGCTGAATATCGCTGTGTGACCGAATGAGATGCTGACGTGTAAGGGAAGCTTAGGCACACCATCAGCCTCCTCTGATTTTGTCAGTATTAACCCCAGATTGGTAACACCAGGCCAGGTAGTCACCCAGTATGGTGGAGAACTTGCTATTTCAGTGGGGAAATGAGACAAAGCAGCATTGGGGAAGTTGTCTGAGGTAACGCAGAGAAGATAACTGGGATGTTGTTTCCCACCACCCAAGCTCTGGCCTTTTATTCTTCTTCCCTCAAGTGTGATTTCTTCTGGCCCTACAGCATCACTCAGCTGGAGGAGAGAAGGTTTGCTTGAGTGGAGAGATGAAAGAAAAAAACGTTATTCCATTGAGCAGTCTCAAGAAATTATATGAGAAGAAGAAAAGGAGGACAGGTGGAAGGATTCCAGCTGTCTTCTTCTGCAGGGAAGAAATCTCTTTGTAACATTGAGGCTGCTTTCAGGGTTCATGGTTCAGCTTTCAGGTTAGTTGTTGATGGTTAGGATGTTTTCATTTTGACTTCATCTGTTGACAAGGCAGTAAGAGCTCTGTGAGGACGCGTATCTCACCATCACATATGACTAATTGTATTGGGACAGCCGCGAGCACAATAACACTTCTGTTTTCTTCCAGAACAGCTCCATTACAGACTGCCTGGTAGCTGAGCCCCAGCAAGTGTTTTTGCAGTTTTGCTGATTGTGCAGCCCAGATAACCTGTGAGAGAGCAAACATGGAAAGTGTTGAATATTCAGCTCAAAAACCTTCAGCTCAGAAAACAGACGTGTTTCGCTGCTTGTCTGAACCAAGCTTTTAACCGCGTGTTGTCAGTGCTTTTCAGGAAACTCACCTTGTCTGGGACACGTCATCTGGCAGCAAAGTGCTCCCATTTAGCGACAGCCATCAGGAGTTCTGCAAAGGCCAGGCCTCATGGCTAGGCACTGTTGTCTTTGCAGCTTAGTTTTGTGTTTTACTTTCCCCATCTCCTTGGAGAGCAAAACTCAATCCATGCAAAACAGGTGCATTTTTAAACAAGATTTCTCTTAGTCTTACACTTAAGAAACTGTCTCCAAAAAAGCCAGTGCATAGCAGAAGCTAGCAGAAGACTTTCTCTGGATATTTGCTGCTGCTAGTCCCGTTTGTGCAGGAACCCAGGAGTTTTGGTGCAATGTAAGAACTGAATTTAAACTTCTTGGCATTAAACTGGTTGCCCCTGCTCCTCAGGGTAACAGCTGTATTTTTGCATGAAAGCCACACTTGCATTCCTGAAGAAGTGTGTTGGCACAGATGAGCCTTTGACCTCAATATATCAGCTCAGTGGTCAACAGCCTTATGTAGAAAGAGCTTTGGTGTGCAAGTCTTCCACTTGGTGAGTTTAATCTATGTATGGATTACAACAGAAAGTTCTCTACAAGAGGCTATGCAGGTTTAAAGCTGCTCTTGCCTTTGATGAAATCATTGCTTGCTTGTCAAGAAGGTTTGTGATATTTGGAAGCTGCATTCATAGTGTGCAGGTGGGCAGTCAGTCAAACATAGGGAGGTAGTAGAGATCTTTGTGACTCTTCCTCTGTCCGTTTTCCCTAGGAGGGAGGCCAGTTTTCCTGCCTGCAGCAAGGCATCCCTTCTGATTTAGGAGTGCAAGACTACTTCTGTCATGATGCCATCACAAGGCCATAGTTTCTGTCTGGGTGTTAGAGGAGTTAGTCAGCAGGAGAAGGATGATGCACCAGGAGGTAGTCAGTCAGTGCTGACCTTCTGAGGGCATTGACTTCTCACAGCAAATTCACCAGAGGTCCATTTCAGTCTTCTTCTCTCCTTGCTATGTTGGCTTTGTTGTTTGTTGTTGGAGGACAAGTTACATAAGGAGCTCTGGACAACTGAATAGAGGAGTTGAGCATGGGATGTGAACTTGGCAGCTGCGGACACCAAGGAGAAGACTGCTCTCCTGAAAGTATGAGGAATCTCTGGACACGGACAGAGGGTGTGTAGCATTATGACTGTGATCTGCCCAGGGTGAGTGCTGCACAGATGCCCCTTGCAGGGGCTAATCCATGTGTCTGCAGCTCTTAAAAATAAGGATGTTGCCCGATGTCCCCTGTCAGCCTTGAGCGTGGTTCCCCTCGCTCCCGTTGGATGCTCTGCGGTGGGAAGAGCAGGCATGCTGGCTGCCAGTTCAGGTCTAAAAATGATGTCTGTGCAAAGTCTGTCCTTGTCTGGACTCCAAGGGGCTGCTGTGCACAAGGCCTTCACACAGTTTCCTTAACAGGCTCCTTTTCACTTTTTCCAGGGACTTGCACTGTGCTTCATTTCAGAGTGATCCAGTGAATTAACATATTGTTGCTGCTGCCTGGGTAATTGCATGCCCGGGGTCTGCTCTGCTCCAGCACAGTCTTCCCGGCTTCCCAGAGAGAAAGCATCCTTCTCGTCTGGCAAACAAGGTTGCAAAGTATTGCCCTGAGGCCTAGCTCAGAGATTGAAGGAATGGGAGGGTAGAAAGAGGAGAGGGAGGCTGTTTCTAAAGGTATATCTGGCTTCAAGAGCTTACCTATCAACAAGGAGGTGGACATGGGTTTTTTTAATCTTTATTTCTGTATGAAGGTACTAATTTTGACTGAAGCTGTGGTTTCTCTTGCTGATTTATGCAGACGTTGGTATGGGTGCAGTTACAGAAATTTAGTTTAGCACAAGTCACTATGAGGACTCAGAACTGCTTGAAATGAGCTGTCCTGGGTCACACAGGAATTTCAGCAGAAGTTGAAACTGAGTGGTCTGATACCCGCTTTTGTACTGAAAATAAAACTCTTTGAATAGGTAGGTGTAAAAATGCTTGCTGGTCTCACTTCCAAGTACCAAAAAAATCATATGTGGATAAACCCCTAGAGCCTCTAAGGCCCTGTGAGACAAGACCACATCTCAGAACATGTTGGCAAGCATATTATCAAAGCTGGACAGGTTTCTTAATGCGGATGCAAGTTTGCATTTTTGAAAGATGATATTTGGTCAGGACTGACTTTTGGTGGGGAGCTTAGCATCCCTTAGGCAAGGGGTCTTTTGGTCTCCAAAAAGAAGCATGGTTATGTGCCACGTGAGGAGGGCAGCTTTACCTCCCAGCACAGCTTGGCTATCAAGCAGAGGCATGAGGAGGACAGGGAGCATCCAGACTCTGGGATAGCGGGGAGAAGGTTTATTTATGGCTCTGCCACTGACTTTCTTGGTGACCTGGGGTGAGAAGATGAACCTCTCCTTTTCCACCTCCTCCTTTCTGCCAGCCCAATACTTGCTACAGTCACCTTGTAGTTTGTATGGATCCTTTTGAGAAGCTGGAGCTCGGTAGTGTTGTCTGTAAGGTCCCTTTTCATCTTCTCAGTTGTGAACATTTCCTGTGTCCTAGCAAAATAAGCTATTTTGACTGAAAGCAAGACATTGCTCCAACACTCTTTGTGACACAAGGGAAAGAGAAGATGATATGGCCATGTTGACAGTGTAGCTGGATCATCCCACACCAGAGCTTTGCAGTTGGTGGGGCAGAGGCATCTCCATCCTGTGGAGCAGAGGCTGCTGCCTTGGGCAGTGTGGAGTACATGCATTGGCCTGTACTCGGGGCTTAGGGAATCCTGCTTGTTCTGGAACTCTGTGTGTGTACTTACACACATACACATGGGAGAAAGATGGCTGTGTGTGCGCTGCAGATGGGACACGGACAAAGGTTCCTTGGCCACTGATGCCCAAACTGAGATGAACAGTTGCATGTGTGGGTCACTGTGGGACTGCATGCAGCACTGGGGTTTGTCGTGTTCAGAGGGGAGCATAAGACACAGTGCCCAAGGGTGCCTTCTGGGCCTTCATGGTCTTGGGATGTGGTTGTTTCTCCAACTCTTTCACTTGGGTGATATTGCAGTCCCTGAGCACTGAGTGATTCCCACCCTTTCCTCCAAAGCCTTTGCACTGGTGGCAGAGGCTAGAAGATGGTCTATAGGATAATATAGGCTGAAAGGGATCTTGGGTGGGTCAGCTGTGAGATCAGACCAGGTTGTTCATGACTTTGGTCAAGTCCTTCTTTATGTGAACCCATGTCTGTGTTCCCAATCACCTCCCTGCAGGTGCTGTGCTGGGCCTGCTTCTGGATCCCTCAAAGCCACCTCTTGCCCTGGCTGAACCAGCCCAGCTCCCACAGCCTCTTCTCTTCAGGCAAGTCCACCAGTGCTCCTCCACTGCACTTGCTCTAGTTTGTCAGTGTGTTTCTTGTACATGTTTCTTGTACCAAAACTAGATGCAGTGTCTATATGGGGTCTAATGAATGCTGAGGTCTCCTGGCTGTTTCTGCTCCTGCAGCCCAGTATGCTGCTGGTCTTTGCTGCAGTTTCTTTCCTAAGGTCCAGTTGGCCTGTGGTCCTAACAACTGTCCCAGCCCTTGAGGAGTGGCAGAGCTGCTGGGACATTGAGCTGTGCCTACATGGTTGCTTAAATAAGACCCCTGTACTGTGCTTGGAAAGCTTGAGTGTTTCACAGCAGCCAGGAGAGGAGTATCGAGGAGCCCTGGGGTGGCAAAGACTTCTTCTCCCTGCTGATGGTGTGGGCTCCCACAGGGAGAGGGACAGAGCCCAGACAGATGACCTGAGTTCTGCAGAAAGAGGTGTAGTGTTATAACTACCACTGTCTCACTTACTCATCTGGAAAGCAAGATTTTACTCGCTGCTGTGCTTCCCGTGGGGCTGTGACTGTTGATGGCCACGGAGAGCTGAGGTCCCACAATAGCAGTGCACAGGGCTGTGGAACATAGCTCACTGTGCTCACTGGTGGCCTTGAACCATGACCCCTGGGAGCCCTGTGCAGAGGAATAGTATGGATCCATGTATGTATACCATACTCAAACAAAACTCTCTGATTCCATGCTGTGCTGCCAAGTTGGTGTGTGAGTTTCAAAGCAGCAACCTATATTCTTTAAGATCCAAGAGCCTTGGGAAAAGATCCATTTCTTATGCTGTACTAATTTAATAAATGCCTTTTTTTTAGTGTAGGAAGGTAGCAATAAAAGACAAAAAGGCAAAAGAAAAGACAGAAAGACCTGTCCTTCTGCAGAAAGACATGATTTCTGAAGAAAGACTACGATCATTTTAAAGGTTTTCTGCTTTTCCGTTCATGTTCTTTTCAGGAAATGAAACTGGCTATATATGGTATAGGAATGAATATCACAAGCCACTGTCAAGTTCATGAAGTGACCACATTGAAAAAGTAGTGAAAAATGGGTTCTTACTCGTGCCTTCCTAGCCCGTAGGAATCCTGGCTGTGGCTTGTGACTGTAGTAGGGTGAAGATTTGCATTTTCAAGTTGGCGGTTTTCCTTTTTACTCTTCCACTTCCTACAAGCTAATTTGGTGCTGTGTTAATTGTGAATCTGGAATGCAAATCAACTCACCTGCTTGTTTTTTCTTTCATTTTCAGATTTTCTAACTGTGGAAGCTCTCCTGAGGAGCTGCAAGCACTGCTGCCCCTGGGATGGGAAGCAGAGCAAGGAGCGAAGAAGAGCTGCAATGTGCCACTGCAAGTTGCTTTTGTGAGGAGAGGGGCTTTCTGGCATGTCATATGGTGCCAAAAGACATTTTACTCTTGGCAGCAAAAATCCTTATCCTTCTTGGTTTTTTTTTTCCAGGACAGATGATATTTCCTGTTAGAGATGCTTTGTATGCAAATCAAGGTGGTACAACAAGAAAAAAAGTCCTGAAAGCAATCACACTGATAAACTCAGCCCACTGGGGAATTCCTGCTTATCATTTATCTTTTCTTTTTTCAGTTCTGTACAAGATACTTCTTTGCCTGTGTTTTCTTATTGTCTTTAATGTTTGTCCTGCCAGACCTCTTGCTTATGAACTACAGTGCTTGCATTTCGCAGGGCTCCATGTCAGTCTGCACAAACAAAAGGCAGTGAGTGCTGGAAATTGGGGTTAACAGTCCCTGTGTTTCAGCTTGATCTTGCATTGATCTGGTGCTTTCTGAAGTTCAAGCTAGACATGAGCCTCACACTACAGATTGCCACATGCTTGTAGTGATGATCTACCTGGAAAGGTGATCCCAGAAACCTCAGGAAAGAAGAAAAGGAGATATAAAAAGGAAGAAGAAGCCAGCAAAAAGTTTACCTAGTAACTTAAAAAGGAGCAGGATTTGACCTAAGGCACCTCAAGAGATGGTGCGGGCAGCACTGCAGTAATGCAGTGGCATGAGTTGATTGCCTCATTGCTCCAGCAAAGCAAACTCACATAGAATCACAGACTGGTTTGGGTGGGAAGGCACCTTAAAGATAGTCTAGTTGAACCCCCTTGCCATGGGCAGGGACACCTTCTATTAGATCAGGTTGCTCAGGGCCCCTTCCAACTCTGCATGGAACACTTCCAGGGGCAGGGCATCCACAACCTCCCTGGGCATCTGCTCAGCCTGTGCCCTGTAGGTGTCCCTATACGTGGATGGAGCTGATCAAAGCCTTGCTCTCACCAGGCTACCACCCTGCTGCCAGCTGCAGCATCACAGTGATGTTACAACAGGTCGTGAGGGTGAAAAAAGACTCAGAAGCAGAAAAGGACATGTCAGAGAGCTGCAGAACTGCATTGCCGAAGAACATTCTCATGTGTGTCCAGAGATACCCACTGCAGTCCAGGTCTTGTTGAATCATGCTGTGGTTGCTCTGGCCTTTGTGTGGGTAACAGTGATGATAATCATTGTGTGTGGTGTTGGGTTTTATTATTTGCTTTTTTCCTTAAATGTAAAATTAACAGTCAAATTGGCGTTGGTGAGGCAGCAAGCCTGGTGCAGCTTTTATCTATCCTGAACCTCGGGACAAAGGAGGGGAGGAAAATGTCTTGACCAGTTTGGCGGCCGTGCATATAACGATCCTGGAGTTCAAAGCAAAGGGCACAACAGTCAGATACCCAAACCCGCCTGGGCTTCAGCTGATAAGTCACATTTCAAAGTAAAAGGCAATCCTAAAGGGGCTCTGCTGAGTGCCTAAAGCCTCCAGTACTGAGTCTTCTTTAAAAGAGGATTTCATATGGAGTAACATACGAACAGAAATGGCTCTTTTGTGGTTTTACACATTCCAAGCATGCCAGGACTGTCCCTGTCAAGGATGGTCAGTCTCTGGGGTTTTGGGTTCTTTTTCTTTTTTTCTTTTCCCCAAATATTTCCCACAAACTAGCAGCTGAAATGGTGAAAAATAAAAGAGAGTTGCAAAATCAACTACAGTAGCAGTAATGGAAACTGTGAGGCTTATACTTAAACTGGCTGTGGGGTTTCACTCCGTCTTCTGCGCTGTTGGACTGTGAGGATTGCTTCTTTTACCTGCTCTGACCAGTTCAGGATGGATGGATGATTTGAAAGCAGAGCTTTAACTGTTGGTTACCCAGGACCTCAAAAAACAGTGCTTTTGTTTTTTTCAGAAGCAGCACCTTTTCAACTGAACCACTGTTAAGTATGAATTCCTTCAGTGTCAGTGCAGTTATATGGCCATACAGCATCTTTACATTATGATTTCTGCAGGTCTGTGTGTACAGAAATGGGGCCCAACTGTTCTGCTTCACGTGCACTTTTGTTTCACACAGGTTGTGCCAGTTTGGATTGCACTCGTACACTTTAACACAGAATTTTAATTGATGTAAGAGTTTCAAGGCACAAAATTGTGGTGCCTAAAGAAGAGCACCTTAGCTCTGCCTTAAAACAGTCTGAAGTTTCACATACAATAAAACACTAGATGGTTTGTGTAGACCTGCCCTGTTAGATGAGTGCCTAATTCATCAGCCTACGTGTCCTGTTCTTCTCCACATGGGTACTGCTCCTGTTGCCATAGTTCTGTGTCTGGTTTAGGTAGCAGGACCTCATGGACAGCTGGGAAAGCCATGGCCAGAGGTGTTACTGCTATCACCTCACAAAAAGTATGGCTGTAACAACGTGCAATTAAGCGTGGGCCTCAGCCCCCCCAAGACACCCTACACAAGCATTCAGTACCTTCACTGGCAGCACACGCTGACCAGAACCAGCTCAGCACCTTCACAAGTGGGAGCTGCACCTTTACCTGCTCTGCAGGTGAGATTAATCCCTCTGGGTGGGGAGCAGAAAATGGAGCCAGGCTCATCCCAGCAGAGTCTGAACCATGGAACCATAGATATCCATCCTGACAATGCGTTTTCAGCCCAAATTTGGCCAAAGCACAAATGCAGACGGAGGGTGAGAAAGCATCTCTTTGAAAGTGGCAGTAAAAGAGACACTGTTGGAATGAACCTTCTCGCCTGGTTTTATTAAATGTGAATATGGTTACTTAGTGGAACAGGAACTGGAGTGGATTTAGGAGATGGTGCCTGAAGCCCCCTGCCATCCTCCAACACAGGCTGATGTTACAGGGGAGTCTCAAGGCTGTTGCCTGGGATCTTGTGGGTCTGTGGGTGGAGGAACTTCATCACCAGGGTTGTCATCAAATGCTGCACTTAAAATATAGAAGGAAGAAGTGCTTGTGTTAATTCTGTGCTCAACATAAATATTTTTTCATCTTAGAGGAGTCTGGGCTAGTAGCTTTCTGGACTGCTGCCATTTTGGGCTTGTTTCCTTAAAAAAGGAAAAAATTTTTTTCTTTTCCCCATCAGTGCTACCAACCACAGACATTTGGAAACAAAAAGTCAGAAGGGGTGTTCAGCAGTGAGGTGTCTTTTTACTAGGCTGATCTTTCAGGGGTTGGTTTTGAAGTGGATGTTGTTCTGTCCACTCCAGGTCTATGCTGTGGAAATATTTATTGCTGTGAAACTGTAGCAAGCCTTATAAGTGTCAGGAAAAACTACTTTTGTAACTGAACTAATGTGCTTTCCTTACAAGTCACACAGGTGTACACTAGGCATTTTTTTGTTCTGTTTTGTACCAAAATAACTTTTCCACTGTTACCTGGAGTGGGAAAATGAGTGCACCTTGAATTGCATTTTAATGTTGATTTCATCCATTTAATCACAGCAGAAGAGTGCATAGAGATGCTCTGTTATTCTTCTTTTTCTGTGTACTTGCTTAGTCTTTTGTGCCTCAGAATCTGTGTTTTCCCTCTTTTTGATGGTTTGAGAGTTTTGACAGAGAAGTTAAAAATGCTTAAACATTTTAATGTCCTTGGGAAGGCTACAGAAAGTTATGCAGTGGTAAAGAGATGCAGGCAACCTGTAGAAGAGCCAGTTTTTGACAGCATGGGAAGTGGTTAGTGCCTCATTGGACGTCCTCACATCAAAGGTGGACAGTGGGCTGATTGAGATACTCTGTTTGAACCACAAATTGCTGGGCTTCGGGCAGAAATCACTGTATGAAATTCTGTGGTCTTTATTAGGCAGGTGGACAGACAAAATAATTTTGCTGGTTTCTGTCAGCTCTTAGAATTTATGAATCACATAGTCAGGGTGTTCTGGGAGGTTTTTTGAGTTTCCATGAAAAGTTTGCCTTGGTAGCATGCAGACAACAAAACCTGTCTGTTCTCTTGTCCTTTCATCACGCTGTGTTGCTTTTGAATTGTTCCAGAAGGAGGATGAAATTGGGCTTGTTATTTAAATTTCAGCATGGGTGGCCAAAGCTACTCTACCTTGGTTATCATGGGCATCCAGTGACCACAGGAATGGATGGTGCCTAATGCCAGCTCTGATTTAACAAACACCTGAGGACCAACTCATCACTGCAGCATATCCCATGGGAATTGTGTGCCATGGGATCCTGCAGCAGGGCAGTGTCTGGGAATATCACCTCACACTCTTTAGTAGTAAGGATGTATTCAGTCCTTGTAGGCTGGAATCTGATTAAATAGCACAGTGTGGGGAGAAAACCAACAACCCCACACTCATTTATGGCAGTTGAATGTGTGTAGTTGGGAACAAAGAATTCAGGTTCTGTCTATAGTGTGTGGGAGCCCATCTGGGGAGGACAGTGTCAGGGAGAGTCCATGGGATCCTCGTGTGTAATCATGTGAAAGCAAGCTCATGATGGAGCTGTGGGGCAGAAAGGAGCCCTGCAACTCTGGAGAGCAGGTAGAAGCAGGGACTTTCATGATTCCGTCCTTTTAAAGGGAGACACACTGCCTGGTGTCTGTACTTGAAGAAGGGAGGGGAAGTGCCAGGAAGAATTAGTGGAAAGCCACAGATAATTTGGGTTTGCCAAACGAGAACTCCAGGCTTGAGGAGCACAGTGTATTTGGTTAATGGGGATGAAGGCTGGCAAGGGGGTGACTTGATTGCCACATTTAGGGGAAGAAAGTTTTGGTCAGCAGGTTTGAGGTGAGGAGGAACCTTTAGAATTTCTATGTCCTTTTCCAGATTCTGGAGGAAGGGGCAATGTCTCTCTAGCATTGCAGGTTTAGTCAAAAATACTGGGCTTATTATGTAGAGGTCTGTGGGATATGCCCAGCCCCTGCCCTGGAGGGATCTCTGCTGAGATAAGAGATTTCGCAATCACCCAGCAGGACTCCCTGGAAAGGCAACCACTTCTTTGGTCACGGCGAGAAAAGACAGACCCACTATCCTTTAGGAGACCCTATGTAGATCCTTTGTAACCCATTGGCCATCACCCATCCCCTATATCCCTATAAAAGCAAGCCCTCTGGCCCTGTGGGGCTCAGAGAGAGTTCTCGTCCCTGGCTTTCCCCTTCGCCGGAGGGGACCAACAATAAAGCTACCTCTGTGGGGAATCAGCCACACGAGCCTCTCGTCTCTCTCTCTGGTCTGGCTTGGCCTGGAGGCTGCCCTGCAGAGCTGAGCTGGAATCACGAGCTGATAATCACTAAAGAGCTGACAGTCTCTGCAAGGGCCCTCCTGCCAGCAGCTGAGGGAAGACACCGGGCCTCGGGAAGGCGATTCCTTTCGGGACCATCTCCCCGGACCCGTCACCTCTTCCCGAGTCAGAGCCACTGACCCCATCACCAGCTGTAATAGAGGTCCTGGGTGAAAGAGACTGATGTGCAGTGTAGTGAAGGCAGGATGCATTATTTGGGTCTTTCTGCCTTTATGCTCAGAGCTCTGGTACTCCCCAGCACCTTCTTCCCTCAAAGAAGGGAAGCACCTTCTACCCCTCCCTGGGGTAGGGCAGTTCTGCCACAGCATAGTTCTGCTGGCCATAGTGTGAACTATCAGGACAAAACGCTCTGGAGCCATCTCATCTTAAGACAGGTGTCTAAGATAACTGGGTTTCCCTCTGATAATGGCTGTTGTCCTCCAGCAACTGTGTGGGAGACCAGAAATCTGGCTGAGATGTGGACTCCTGTGCTTTGGATGTCTGAAGCTGTGTGAGGTGAACCCCCCTCTCAGTGCCTGCGTGTGTGATGAGGAGTTACTGGAACAAAGCACCTAATGAAGAATCGTCTGACACCACTGAGATGAAAATAATATGGAAACTTTAATCAGCTCTCCGCAGCTGAGCAGTCCCTGGGGGTCCTGTACCAAATCTGACCCACTTGCTGAACCCCAGCAGTGCAGCACTGGGCACTCCTCTGCCTGCCTTCAGAAGAATGAAGGGACAGCAGTCTAAAAAGAGACAAGCACAGGGGACAGCAATCAGTGGTAAGTTTTCAATAAGAAAGAATTGGGGTATTTTGTTCATTATTAAAAGCAAACACACCTTCTGCAGCATTCTTTTTTGTGAAGTGCTGAGAAAGGAGGGAGGTATTGGCAGAAAGGAGGGAAATGTTTGCAGAGGTTTATTTTCAACCTGATCAAATGTTTTCCTAGTTCTTTCCCTGCACCCCAACTCATCCCATCCCAGTCTTTCCAGCCATACCATGTTGGGAAGCAGCTGTGAGCTCATCCTCAGGGCTGAGTTCCAACATGGTAACTGTCCTGTGGTACTCCATCCCAGGCCGTAGCCTGCTTTGCAGGGATGGAGGGAGTGCTCTTGCCACTGGTAAGGAGCAGCATGACTCTTGCCAGATGTCCCAGTTTGCTGGCAGGATCGTCTGACATGAAGGCTCCTCATGAGCCCAGCCTCCCATCCCTAAGCTCCGCAGAGATGTGACCACTTTGCCATGGCTTCAGATTAGGGCATCTGCATGGATAAAGCATCAGTGGGTAAAAATCAAATCCAAAACCTCTGGGCTTTGAGAGGATGATAGCAGTGGAGTATTTGCAGCAAACCATAACCCATATCCCTCTTCCAGGAAGATGTTGCTGAGATGATTCCCGTGTGCTCCTCGAAAAGGTTGCTGAGCTGTCAGAGAAGCAGCAAGCTTTCCTCTTCCTGTGTGGACCCGCCCTGCCAGCTGCAGCCCTTGCTGGGCCCTTGGAGGATGCAAGGCTCTGGCACTCACTGGCCTGACTCCCCAGGCAGAGCGATGCTCCAGGGCCTTCGAAGGGCTGTCCAGCATAGTGAGGGCAAACCACCTCCTCCCTGGACACAAACCACACTGATTTGCTGGTGTTTTTTCTTGTTTTTTCTTTTGGCTGGCTGAATAGCTGAAGTACAAACTTCTTTCACCTATTTGACATTAATTCACTAATGGATGGCAGAAGGTTTCATGTTTGTTTTTTAACTCACAGGGTGATGATGAAATTATAAACCTCACATCTGTGATGTATCTTGGAACCATCTGAAAAATGTGAGTTTTTACAGAAACATGGAGTGCTGGGGGTTGTGGAATAAACTTTTTTAATCCCTGCATTTAATTCTAAGTTTTGAATGAATCAGATGTATTTCATGGGACTGAAAAAGCTGTGATTTTTCTCCTCCCTTCAGTGTTGGGTTTGGTGGGTTTTTTTTTGGGGGGGGGTTGGTTGGTTGGTTGGTTGTTTAGGTTTTTTTTTTGTAACCAACACATTTACTCACTCCACAAGTTAAGTGGTTTCTCATCAACAAGTTGATGTCAAAGGAAAAGTGAGGATTAGGAGAGGCCAGACATTGGGTTTTAGTTATCTCCAATTTTTTCCTTTTTATTTAAGCTTCAGCAAAATAGCAATTGTTTCATTTTGACCCACTGTCAAATCACATTACTGAAGGAATATAGAAGGGGAAGGGTAATCGTGTGAACTTCAAAAATGCAGCAGGTCAGGGACAGGAAAGACCAGCAGCAGTCCCGCTCTGACTGCCGAGACTTGGGTGTTTTAGTGTATCCTACCATATTTTTTGTGTCACCAGTAACAAATTTCCAGTGATTGGAAGGGGATAAGGAAGAAGGAGCCCCCAGCACTCCTCTCCCTATTTGCCTTGGCTCACTTTCAGGTGACAGCAGTGTGCATCTCACAGTCGCTGCAGCTGCATCAAGCACTTAGTTCTTGTGTAGAGCCCATCAGTGCAGGTAAGTGCAGGCAGACAGAGGGTGCCTGCTCTGGTCCCAGAGCTCTGGAGCCTGCCATCAGTGCCAAGGCTGAGCACAAAAACCTTGCCCAGAGGGAGGGTACATCACCTGCAGTTAGCAGCAGGGAGCTCGGTTGCAATGTTGCCAGGAACCACCGAGCTCACCCACATCTCTCCTGGCTTGTGGCAGGACTTGGACATTCCCAGCTTTGGCCTTACAGCAGAAGCTGCAGTGCTTTTTCTTCCATGAGTCCCTGATTTTTTTCCTGGCACTTGTCAGGTGTAGGGAAGGGTGATCTTGGCATTGCATCTCCTGAGACCTTCATTGTTATCCTCAGCCAGTGCCTAGGAAACATGAGCTGGTTATCTGTGAAAAAGAACAATTTTTGAATGAATGATATGTGGGAATATTCCAGTCTCTGCCTGTCTGCTGTTCTCATTGTGAGATTGAGGCACTGCATCTGTCTTCTGTTCTTATCCCCATTTTGGTGATAGGAAACAGGCTGGCTGAGCAGCTACAGAAAAGGTAGCAAACCCAAGAGATGTGGGATGCTGACAGAGCTCTCCAGTGTTTGGAGTGATGCTGCTGGGAGTGCCCAGCCTGGGGTGAGCATGGCAGTGACATCCTTGGAGTGGCTCTTTCCTGCCTGCCTGGGACCTTGCAGCCCGAGGATATGCGATACTACCAAAATTTAACACTGTCTCAGCCAGGTCAACAAAGAAAACAGCATTCTCTGCTCTTAATTGGAAGGAGATACGGCTTTGCTTGGCTTCTTGAGAGCTGCCTAGAGTTTGTGCACAGCTCCATATCCAAAGCCTCCCTTTTCCTGGTGCCTGACCACCAGGTGACAAGCAGAGGTACAAAATCCGTGTCCCCAGCCATCTGCAGAGAGAGAAGTTACCCAGGGACCAGCCCTGGCATTGCTCCCTGAAACTCGTGGAAGTACTACTGCTTCCAGATGTCCTGCCTGTCCCCTGCTTGTCTGGTCATGTTTATTAACCTCTGCAGCAGATTGGGATTGGGAATCAAAGGGATAAAGCACTGTTTGGGGTCTGTGAATGGTTGCAGAAACGTGGGGCAGGGAGATGGGAGCAAGGAGTGATAATGTGCTAAGCCACTGCAGGTGCTGGATCAACAGAGGATGAAACAGCCCCTCGCTGCCCTCCCACCAGCAGGCTCTCACAGGGATGTGCATTCAAACAGCAAAGACCTGGGGGGGATATGCTCCTGTCTTTTGGCACCTCCTCTTGCCCTGGTTGGCAGCCATCATTGGATGTGTTGCCTAATGCCAAACTTATTCATAGATGCCTAATCCTCTGCAGCCAACCAGCTCGTTGTCGAGGACTTCCTTCCACGAGCCAGATATGTCAGTACCATTATACATGTGGCTTTTGAGTGACTTGTGCAAGGCCAGGCAGCAAGCTTGTGGCTGAGCAGGTGTTGAAAACCAGCTCTCCCAAGCTTCAAGTTGGCAGCCTTTCCACCAGGAAATCCTTCGTTTAACTTTCCACCGCAGCAGATAGGGTTGCATCAACGTAGGAGGGAAGTCTCCATGCGCTCGTGCATCTCTTCCCATCCTTCTTCACCTCCCCACACTTCTCCCTGAAGGCACCTTCTCTCAAGGTAAAGAAATACTGCTCGGTGTCCAGGAGAGAGCAGAAAGGGAGCTGGATTGCCTCTGGCACCATGCACTGAAGAAAAGAATGGGATAGTTTTGGGCAAGGTTCAAGGCAGGTCATGCAAGTTTGCAAACAGCTCCTGCAGGGCTTCATCACCAGCTCTTATCCATGAGAGCCTGTCAGGTGTAGCAGCAGGTTTCTGTGCCACCCCTCACATCTCTCTCCTTCAAAGCGAGAACAAACTGCCCTGGAACAGGGTGACCTTCGGCATAATTATTTCTGCTTTTTCCCCCCCAAGTCAGGGGCACCTGAGTGAAAGCTGAGGAAAGCTAAAGCAACCTCAGCTTTTTGTCAGATTTCCTTGCAACAGTGGCAGGGCTGTTGTTCTGCTCTTGGCATTAAGTAAGAAATCGGTGTTACCATGGGAGCAAACTCCCAAACAGGTGGTGATCACACACATATTAACCTGAAGTAGTGCAGGAGGCACCACATCCCCCTGCAGATCCGCCAAGGGTAGAGGAGATCTCATTACTCTTTGTTTGTGCTCAGAGTGTGGCTGTCCAGAGGATGGTGCCCAAACAGATAAGGCTCTGGGCACAGATGTCCAGTTTGATTATTCCTTTCCTTTTGCAACAAACCATATGGTACTATGGGCAGCGCAGATATCTGGCAATCAGAATTCCTGGGCTCCCTCCCTGACTCCGCCATTCGCTCATTTAATTTTCAAAGTGGTTTTCATGCATCAGCAAAACTTGCTGCCTTGAACCACCCCACCCCCTTAAAACAAGAGCTCCCCCACATCACTGGAGGTGCTTTTAAATGTAGTCACCATGTCTTGCTTTGCTATCGCAAAATTAGGTGCACTTAATGCTTGTAAACTACTTTGCCACTAACAGATAAAAGGCACTACAGACAGGTTGCTAATCAGTTTGATTAAGTAAAGCACCTAAAGTTTGCCACTGCTGCTGGAGGATTGCAGGCTGATCCATCTATAACCCGCAGGAGTAAGATGAATTGGGCACGATAAGGATTGTTTGGTTTCTGGTCCGTCAACCAGTGAATGAAATGACTTGGTGTTTATATGCCTGGTCACAGAGAAAAGTTTCTTGTGATTGGAAATGATTAGGCACACTGATTAATGCTTCCAGTGCTCTTTGATCCAGAGCTGCCAGTTGGAATGAGTCTTGCTGCACAGAGACATCCCAACTGCCTGGTAGCGAAAGTGCAGGGGGTAGAAAATTGACTGAAAAAATGCGGGTGGGGATGGGAAGGCTCTGCTGTAAGATACGCTCTTTTTCCATCGGGCTTCAGGCTTGCATTCTTTGAACCATCCTCTTATTCCTGGAAGTCAAGGCGGTTTGTAACTCGTATTGTGCTTGTCAGGTTTATTCATTTTAAAGAAAATGTTCAGGAAGATGGCCAAGTTTTCTAAACCTCCAGCACTGATAAGGACCTCAGGGTCTGCTAAGTTAAGAAGGAAACATCCCAGGTCCAAGAACAGTTTTAAAATACAGTACTTTCTGAGTAGTGTCAACTCTTGTGAAACTGTTGTTTCTCTCAGTGTGAAGGTGGCATCCCCTTGTGATGGATGTTCCTTCTTTAAGCCATAGGATTTCCCATTTTTAATCCTCAGTTAGGATATGCCCCTTTTATCATAGGTGAAATATTTGAAGTAGTTTCCTGTGACAGGACACTGGAAGATTTGCTTGGATAAGAGGTGGATTCCCCCCCATTTCTTACCATTCCCACACCAGCACACCGTTTGTCTTCATTATTTTGCATCTCCTTCATGCCTTGGGTTCTGTGGTTGAACCTTGAACCAGCTGGGGGACAGGAACAGGGCTGCATTGCCCATGAACATGGTTGCATTGCCCACTACATTTTCTTTACAGCCAGGACTGCATTGTTTGTCATGCTCAGTGTCACACCTATCCATCCACACTTGGTCCTTCTAGGGTGACATCCTCTTTTGTGTGATTTGTGTATATCAGGATGAGATTTTTATAAAAATCAAGCATAACTTTTTAGCAGGTGGTGAACGGTCACTCAAAAGAGCTGTAGAAAGTTAGAAGTGAAGACTCTCAAGTGCCTGGATGTACCATGGAGCTGAATTGCAGGTCTCCACACCCAGGGGCATTAAGCCATTCCCAAATCACTATCTGCTCACTGTTTTGGTAGAGCCCCCAGATCAAAATGCTTCTACTACAAGCCCAGGTGGTTCAGCAGCTACAGCTGCTGTTGTTCAGGGAAGAGAGGACGCAGGAGCTGGGGCTGCCCCCTCCTCAGGCTGTCCAAGGACATCCCTGCTGCTCATGGCCAGCTCCGTGCTGGCCACCTTTGTGAGCCCTGCCTGAACCCTGCCTGAGCACTGAGCATTCTGGCCATCCCACATTTCTCTTTGCTTGTGCTTGTGCTGAAGACTGATTTTATGAAACATCAGAAAACTTTTGAAATACTGGAAGTGTTCAGGAGCTGAGAAACCACTGGATAAAAACTGGTGCCAACTGGGGGTGTAGGTCAGTGTAAGGAGGAAACTGTAACACTTTTAAAGCAAAACTTCAGTTTCTTTGGGTGTATCTACTTTTTCCATGTTTTGCCAAGCACAAGAACCGACAACTTCCTCTTTGACATGGGAGGCCCATGTCCCATCTTCCACTTGAGTCAGTCGCCTGCAGAGACCCCTGGCCAGACACCTTCCCACCACCCTTTCATATATCCAGAGATTATCTGTGCCTTCCCTGTACTCATAGGCCTGGGACCACAGCTGGTCCCCATACAAAGCCTCTGATCTCTGATAGTGCATGAACTCACCCCAAGCTAGGCTGGCAACTTTGGGATTTCTCTCCTCTGCTCAGCTGCTTTCACAAAATGCATTGAAATCTTATCTTTCAGTTCTCTGACATGTTTGGTTCCTTCCAGCCAATGTATTCAGCAGAGGGAGGATGGACAGACAGTGAACTCCTGGATCTTGTTATGTGGGAAACTGGTATAAATACGAGCATACATCAGTTTCCTGCCTTTGTGAAGCTGTGCTTCATGCCTGTTTTCAAGCCTATGTTGTCTTCCTGTGCGTGGTCTGAATCAGTTAATACCTAATTGCAGATAATTTTTATAAAAATAGGTGCCTCCTCAGCCTATTTTCTAATTTCCAGGTGGCTCCATGGTGGCTGCTTGGCTGCTGCCTGCCCTGCTGCTAATGTTCCTGCTTTCCTCCCCAGCTTGTGTGGCTGCCCTGGCATGTTGCTGGGACAGGGAGCAGTGACGCGGGGTCTCCTGGAAGCCTGTGGATGGGGCCAAGTAAAACACAGCTGGGCATCATCCCAAGTACCTCAAAGACTCCTGCACCGAGTAAGTTCCCATTGTCTCAGACATCTCATTGTACTTAGTAGCGACGGAGGTGTCTGCATCACCCTCATTTACAGCAAGCTACTGGCTGGGGCCAGGAAAGGGAGGAGTTTGGGGTTAGACATGCCTCCAGCTCCTCAGGGTAGGTATTGCTGCTTATCAGAAGCAATTTTGGAGAGGCATTTCAGGTGTGGCTTCCGTGATGGAGGCAATTTCACACTGGTGGAAGCCATCCCAGAGGTGTGTGACAGCACTTGGTGGCCCCAACACCTCCCCAGCCACATGCCCCTGGCACTGCTCCAGCTCACTGCCAGCCTGCTTCCTTCCTTGCTTGCCTGCCACATGCAGGACAAGAAAATGTTGGCGTGACTGATAAACCCATCCTGCTTATCATGTCCGTCTTGGTATGGATCCTAGCAGGGAGGCAGTGGGTGGGATGGTGAGTTTAAAGGTGCCTAGCCAAAAATTAGACAGCTCAATCATTTGCTTTGTTATTGCTACCATAGTTAACCCTTTGGCTGCTGGCCCTGGACTAGGGTATCTGTGAGGCTCTGTTGATCTCCTGGGCTCGTGGCTCAAGCCATGATAGGCGTTTCTGGTAGGCTGAGACCTTTGGTTGCAGCCAGTTTTGCCTTTACTGGTAGCAGTTGCCTTTTTTTCCTCTCTTTCATGAGAGGTTGCTGCTCCCAGTCAGAGGCTGGGCCATGCATGCCTGACCATGCCCATGAGGTGAAGGGCAGGGCTCATGCTTCAGGCTGGCGCGATGTGGAGCATGAAACAAAACTGTAGTTGGGGAGGCATGCCCAGCAAGAAGCATGAGACTCGCAGCCCCTCTGGGCAGGGTTAGACTGGGCAGACACCTGGCAGAGAGAGTGTCTGCCAGGTGTCCAGGTTAGGGTGCAACCCAGGGCATTAAAAGTCTGGGTATGTGAGAGCTGGAGCTGCTGTCTGAGTTAGTGAGAGATCTTAAAGATCTTTGTATGTTGGACATTCATGGAAAAAAATTGCTGTTGGATCCTTACTGCTTTCTGCTCCAAATTGAAAAGCTTGGGACAATTCTTTCCCTGACATACATGCATAGCAAAGTGTCTATTGAGAAGATAATGGAAGGAATCACAGAAAATAGAGACAAGACTAGGTTAGAAGAGACCTCATAAGACTATCTGATCCAACTTTCCATTAAAAACAGGGCCTTAGATTAGGTTATTTGCGGCCCAATCAACTCACATTCTTTATTATTTCTAGTGAGAAAGATTCCGCTCTCTTCAGGCAACTGATCCTAATGTTTAGTTGCTCTCACAGAAAAGAATTTTTTTAATATTCAGGTGGGACTTCCCTAGAAGCCACTTGTGCCCATTGCTTCTTCTCCTGTCATAGAGCATCCTCACAAAGAGATGCGTCTCCTCCAGAACTACTTTTTAGATACTGGAAGGCAGTGATTTTATTTCCCCATGCTAAGCCTTCCCTGCTCAAGTCTGAGCAAGCACAGTTCATTCAGTTGTAAAGTTGTCCAGTTCCCTCATCTTCCTGGTCCCCTCTGGACCATCTCCAGGCTTTCAATGTCTCTTGAACTGGGAAGAGAGAAACTGGACAGTGTGTTCCAGGTGCTGAGCAGAGTAGAAAAATCACATCTCTTCATCTACCAGCAATAGTGTCACTAATTCAGCCCAGGATGCTGTTGCCCTTCATTGCTGCCAGGATACTTGGCTGGCTCATGTTCATCTTGCTGTCTGCCAAGACACCCTGTGCCTTTTCAGCAGAGCAACTGTCCAGCCAGCCAGCGCCCAGCTGGTCTCCTGCTTGGGATTATTCCACCCCAGGTTCAGGACTTGGCATTTATCTCTGCTGAACTGCATGGTAAACTTCATTCTTGCTGGCCAAATCTCAACAACCTGTTAAGGTCTCTATATAGTGACTTTTTCTTCCAGCACTGCTACCTCTTCACCCAACTTAGGCTCATCCTCAAATTTGATGACAGTGCTTTCAAGTCTACCTTCCAGACCACTTATAAGTCTGAATTGCATTGACTCCAGAAGAAATTAATTTGTGCCCAGATGCCAGCATGACTTTGAGCCTTTTAATTTTGAGCCTCTCAGCCAAACAGTTTAGTCGGTTCGTCAGCTGTTTTGTGTTTCATCTGGCCAGTCCATATTTTATTGACTTGTTAAAAAGGATTTTGAAGAAGGCTGTGTCAAACACTTCGTGAAAATCAAGTTGATGATGATATCCACTACTTTCCTTTCATCCACTGAGCATGTTGTTTGGTCAAGCAGGATTGACCCTTCAGTTTGTCCATGTTGGCTTTCAGCAGTCAGCTTCTTGAAATGTGTTTGCATGGAAATAGCTTTTGTAGGGACCTGTTCCATAGTTCTCTCTGGGATTGAAACAAGGCTGACTGGTCTGCAGTTTCCTGGACCTTCCTTCTTGTAGACAGATATAGTGTTCTTGTAGGCCCTTTTTGTAGGCAGACATAGTGTTCTTCACCAGTCTTTAGACTGGAAGACATCTCTCCACACAAAGCTGTTTACTCTTTGTTTTTCACTTCCCCTGCATGGGGAAGTAATGTGCTTGACACCAGACAAATGGCTTAAAGCACTATGGATGTCAACATGCAAGGAATAGAAAATCCTTGTGTGTATTGATACCAGTACAAATTAGTTAAACAGAACAAAATCTGAGCTGGAAAGGACAATGGTTCATGGTGGCATTTGGTCATCACCTAAATTCTAAAGATGCTCTTGTTGATGGTAAAATAATCCTATCTGCAGATCTAGGTGAACTAAAGTGCAGTTCTGTGTAGCTTGAGCAATCATTAATATTACTCTTGGAAGTTTAATCTAGCAGGGACCCGTCTTTGGTCTTGCATGCATTCATCAGTCAGGGTTTTGGCCTCTCTGCCAGTATCTGGAAGCCAGGTCTCTCTAAGGAGTGAGCTTGGTCTCAATGGACTGTTGTGATATCGCATGGAGCTGTCTGGTACCATGATGGGGTCCTTAGAGTTGTCACTTCCTGAGATGCAGCTAGAGTTCTTTGAGGTGAAAGGTATGTGTAAAGTTTGCACAGACCAGAGCAGTAAGTGTCCTAGTTTTGGACTCACATTGATATCAATAATTATATATATTAATATACAGATAGTTTAGTTGATGCAGTTACTTGGCATGATTACCCCAGATATACAGCAACATACACTCTCAGGCTTGTACACTTCTTTCATGTTCCAAAACAAGATATACATCTTAAGCTTAGACTATCCGGTTTTGAAATATTAGGAGTTATCCAGTGATACCATAGTAGTTGCATTGGAGCCTGAATTTTACATTTTAATAATCACCACATTAAGTAGGAAATACCTTCTCTCCACTTCCAAAGGATGGGTTTTTCTGCTCCAGCTCAACATATGACTAAGTCCTTCACATATCAGTTGTTGGTGCTCACAGCTTGGCTTCTTGAGAAGAGCAAGAGGAGGATAGCAAGGGCTGAATAGGAAGCTGTAGAAAGACCAGGGAAGTTCATGTGAGGCTTCTGAATGGGGCTATCCTCCTAGGCAGTGATTTGTTGACATTCAGCTGCACAAGGGTGTCCTTTTTCTGCACCTATGGATTCAAATTTTAAGGTATAATTGTAATTACAATTGTAATTGTAAGGCAATTGACATGACATTGCTTAGCACTGTTATTAATATTCACAGAGCAGGTGGCTATATGTCTTCCCTTTAGGGGAGTGGAAACCTGGCATCCACCCAGGCTCTGTTAATACTAATCCCAAGTTATTTCAAGATATTAAGGAAAGTGTTCTTTTATTCTTCATTTTTCTGTTCTCTTTTTTTTTTTTCTCCTTACTAGAATTACCGATTTGTGGTCTGTCTGGAAAGGGTCAATAGAAAACAAGATTCCATTGGAACATTGAAACATGTCATTGCAACACCCTTGGTCAGTATTATGGGTGTATACTTTAATAGTCAGCTGAGTTTAAATAAACATGCAGAATGCCTGGTTTTGGACGAGCAAGAAGTGGCAGCTGTTTGCACTGGTGTTTCCCCTGTGCTGTGGGCTACCTCCTGGCTTTGCAGAGGTGGAACAGTTTGGGGTGTCATTTGCTTGAAGCCCTTTGTCATGCCTTCCCACCAGCCCTCACTCCCTCTGTCTGGCTGCTTGCAGGTTTTCAGTGAAAGGCCCTGTTCACACATGCGGCAACTCAAATTATCTCTAAATAAACCAGTATATGTGAAGGGTAATTCATGAGCACTTCCAGCACGATGATAAATGGCAGGCAGTACAAGGTGGCCCCTCAGGCATGTGTCTCAATCAAGTTGTGAAAAGATGCTATAGAAGGGTGTGGAAACATGACCTTAAAATAAGAGCTGTGTCTTTTGGAGCTTTAGAGACCAGATTGTAAGTGACAGACATGCAGTATTTGATCTGTCACCTCTTGTCTAATATTTTATTTCCAGAACTTGACAGATACTTCAGGTTCTACCCCCTATTCCTCCCCATGTGCCTACCAGTCTGCTTCCTGAAGAAACAAGTCACTTTAGCCCTTAAAAGACACCTTAGACAGCCAGATGTGATAAATAATAACAATAAAGTCTAAGAGTTTATGTGCTGACCAGCTGTTTTCCAGCCCTTGCTGACAAAATTCTTGAAGTGCAGTTGAGCTTTGTCTTAGCAGACACCATTCTTCTGTGATGACCAAGAGAGAGGAAAAGTCTGCAAATGCAAGAGCTGTAGGAGGTTGTGGCCAGGTTTATCCCAGCAGGTTAAATAGGGACAAGGCATAACTCTGAGCACTGCTGTATACCTGTCCATTCTGTCAGCTGTTAGCACGGCTCCAGCCCCAGCTAGAGCTTCTTCAGACAATGCCTGGGCACCATCTGGGGATGCACACTGGCCAGAGGCCATCACCAGTAGTAATTAGGCTGCAGGCTCCTTGTTCTGGGGATGTGAAAGGACTTGGCTGTCTGGATACGAGCTGCTGGGCAGGTGGTTCCAGTGCCAAGGGATGGAACCAACGTGTCTTACTTACATGTATGGACAAGATGAAGGTTTTGGAATACGAGAGCCTCAGTGGTGAGGTACAGCAGATGTGAATTTTGCAATTTCTATTAAACTTTCAAGTACTGCTTTCGGATACTGTATCTCTTGAAAATCCTATGTTTGCTGAGTTTCTATTATTTCATATGGCAAGGAAGGGAAGAAACTCTTGGACTTCAGATAGTAGACATAAAATAATGTGAAAGAAACATTTAATTACTGGAGAGGAGTTTTGTTCTTGTCTACAAAGTATAGGAGATTCTTAGATTGCTGCTGATACAATTAAAAAGTGTGCTGTATCTTCTTATTTGTGAGAAGAGGAAGAAGGCACAGAAGGAAAGACAGCTCAAAAATAGGGGAATATTAAACACAAATGGTATGCAACCTGATGTTCACTGTCTTGCTTCTCACATAATAGTGTCTATGCTATGTCCGTACACATCTGTACCAGTGTCTGTTTTATTATTAGGAATAAAAAAAGGCATCCACTGTAGTCAAATCAGTCATGCTTGTTGTTGAAAAAATGACTATTTTTCTGCCCTTAAAATTCCAGCTAAAGTTGATCTGATTCAATGCTGGCAAGCTCATCCTGCATAAACCAGCAGTCCTGGAATCCACCACACCTGAATTATAGATGAAATGTATTTTTGCCCATTATGTCAATGCGTTGCTTGTACTGGAGAACCTGAAATTGAACACAATGTTCCAGATGCAATCTCACAAGTGTCAGATAAATGGGAATTAAAACTTCTTTCAACTTACACAGTTGTCTTACCATAGGAAGTAGCCTGGTTGGCCAGCCAAGAGACCAACAGCACTCTGTTTGTCTACACTGATGTGATGGGTTATCTCCAGAGGAGCTGGCACGTCTTTGGCTAAGGCACTAAGCTTAGAAATGTGTCTGACTTGAAAAGTAGAAGGTGGACCTTGGTCCTGCCTGTTTGTACACATTGGGGTATCTTCGTGTCCTGTTGAAATGGACTCCCATGAGCATTAGGCGCTTGGTCTAAACAAAGAAGGAGGCAACACGGATTATTTTGGTATCTCAGAGGACTTAGTGTGTAGGATGGTCCTTTCTCTGTCATGAATGTTCTTTGTACCTATTTCTGTATCCATCCAGTCTTTTGTATCTTGTGCTTTTCAACACAACTAGACCTGAAGGGACATGAGACCTTGCTGATGTGCCATGCTATATCTGAGCTGCTCTAGTTGGTGCAGCTGCGTAAGTGTTTGCAACAAGTTTGCAGCATGTTAATGTGAAGAACCATGTGAATAAATGAGTAGCCCTAAAGTGCTGAAAATGAACGCTTTGTGATGGATTGAGGGACTGGGGGAAAAATGTCCCCCTCCTCGCCCTGCATCCTCTCACCCCCCTTCCTTTCATTATGCTCACCAAGGCGGGTGAAGGGGATCCTTAGAGGGGGGGTTACAAAGGTCTTGTCACGTTCCCAAGGTCTGAAATCAGTTGACAAAATGTGCACTGAGCAACCCGAGAGCCTCTCCTCTCAGGCTGGGAGGTCTGAGCACTGCCAAAAGCTTCTGGCCCCCTCTCCCAGCCTGATGCTTTGAAAGAATATCGTTGGCTCCGTGACACTGCGGGTCTGTTGACTTGTGTTTGTATGTTTGTGCAAGGATGTGTGCAACTCAAAAGCAGGTCTGAGGTTAAGTAAAGCCCCTTGCTTGGTGGGGAACCTTGATCAACATGTCACAGAACGTGACAATTTCCATAATGGTTTTTAAAAAATGTGTACAGGGTTAGCTGCCAGCTTCCAGGGAGGGATATGTGTAACCACTTGAAATATTCAACTTGTGGGCTCTGCCATCTTCTCCACAGCAGTTTTGAAGACTTTGTTTGATTTCTCTATGCCAGCCAGTTAGTGTGCTATTTATCTGACATCTTTGAGTGTCGTGTGGCTTACTGAAGGGTTTTTCATGTCAGAGGCTTAATATAGGCTTTAGTGTTTTGGGTTTTTTCTTAGTGTTCTAACTGAAAAAGGATTGTTGCTTTTTTAAAAGTTCTATCTCTATTTATGTCTCTATGGGCAGATATTTAATACTTCTGAAAATTTACTCCTTTTATCATGTCTTAAGTCAGGCATCTAAAACCATGGCCCACTTTGAATGTAGGCCAAACAGCCCTACCATGACATGACATCGTTTTCTCTTGGTTGGGCACACAACTTAACTCAGGACAGATGGGTTTGGAGGTGAGGGTGATAAAAAGATACCTAGGCTGCAAGGATATAACAAAGTTTTGTCCTGTGTGCATCAGTTGTGACATACTCTTATGTCCCTCCAAGACACTGGCTTTTGCCCTTTATGAAAGGCCTGTATAAGCATGAAATGCAGGAAATAAAAAGAAGATTGAGAATGATTTTGCAGTCATTATGGGCTTTTATTTCAAGAACAATGTGACTACTGGGGTCAGTAATAATAACCAGAGTAGGCCTACCTTTCACAGACACTCATAAACAGGTGTTGGGGTACTTACATGAAAAGAGGAATACTTAAGATGCACAAAGGAATATTTTATTAGATAGGCAGAAACCCAGAATTATGCCATGACCTGCCTACCACCTTCTAAGGTCACAGTCACCTCTTCTGCCAATGCTGTAGTAATTTGCCCCCAATCTCATTTGCTACATCCTTTCCACTAATATACTTCTGCTACACATCTTGAAAAAGTTTAGTGTTAAACTGGTTCTCCCATCCCCACTGTAGGTCAGTGCAAATGAGAAATGAGAATCAGTTAAAAGCCTTATGACAACAACTATTTTTGGCTTAGCCCTGATAGGACAACAACTCCGTTGTTCTGCTCTGGCATTGTCAGTGTGACTCATCTGTAGAGGACTTTCTGGCCCATTTTCTTTAAAAATGTGCTCTATCCAGAGAACTGTCTGGGACTTTCTAAAACTGGAAACACTGAAAAAGAACAGCTTGCCTGTTTGTTGGGTGTTGGTTAACCCTTTCTATACCACCTGACCTCAAATGGTAGAATATATGGTGTTTTATGCAGGAAGGTGTTTTCAACCAGAAGTGTGTTTTTAGAGAATTTTTTTCCTTCTGGTGGAGGGAGATTATGGAGAGGTTAGGTTTTAAGGCTGTCGTGGTGACTGAACTCAGGTCTCCTCAGAGACTTGAATAGCTGGGTGGCTACTTCAGTGTGGGAAGAATGGGCAAGACCGGATGATGCCACTCTGAACCTCATCTGGCCTCTTGTGATACCTGCAAACCTTGGATTTCAGAGGATTTTCGTGGTCTTTGGGATTCCCAAAGCATGAGGACTGCTGCCGAGCTTTGTGGGTGCCACCACTGACAGAAATGTGATGCTCAGCAGAGAGCCTGGAGACATTTCCTCCCTTAGTCCCTCATTATCTAGGACCCAAAGTGGCAAAATGTTTTCTTCAGTCACTCAAATACCAGAAAGCAACATACGTTTGAGAGAAGTGTTAGGGGGAATTCAGTCCTGCCATCCTCCCAGAGAGGACATGTCCCTTTTCACTTCTGTGTTTTCCCTGAAGATACAAATTTAGGTTGCAGTTGGATAAGTGCTTACTTAGTGTAACACTGAATAATCTCTCTCTCAAGGGCTTTAAGTACTATGTTGAATGAGGTCTTTAGAAAGGTAAAAACCAAGTTCCCTTTGCCTAAAGGAGCTTCCATTCATGGAGTCTGGAAGTGGTCTGACATGGACATTGGTGACCTGCTTTGTTATCTGTATGTGAAATCTGGCTCTGCTGAAACCAGTGGCAAAACTGCCATTGATTTTAAGAGTTCTGAATTTCATTTTCAGTATGTTTATTTGCATTACCTTTTTTTCCTATAACTCTTGATATGTAGGCATAGAGAGGACTTAGGGAAAATACTGATATGATTGAGACACAGTTTCCATTATGGTAAGGGGTGGGAAGATGTGACTGTGGGAAGATACTTTTAGAGTTTTGCCTGGTGCTTTGAAATGCTTTTAATTTTTTCCAACCTGCCATGCTTCAGCCTTCCAGGTTAAACTTGTGTATGAATGACAGGTCTTATTATTTTGAGTGTTCTGTGTTTTTCTTCATTACTTAGATACTGAACTTGCAAAACATTCCTCTTGCAAAACATTCCTGGGCAATTCATCCTCAACTGGATCTTAATGAGACCAGTGCTTCCTTTCCTGGGAAAGTATGTGCCTCTGGTGAGAGAAGCCCACCTTTCACAAACCACAGCTAAAACTTGTTTTTTCAGTGAAGCGCAAAGCACACAGCCACTTGTAAATGTCAGTTTTCTTAGCATGAAGCAAATATGCATTTTGTAAATGTGGGACAGACATGTTTTGATGTGGGTCTTGAACAGGGCTTCAGTATAGAGATAGCTCATCTTTAATTTATAGTTACATGCAATCGAGCCATTCCAGGAAAAGCCATTTTGTGGTTCTTGGGCCAGGGAAGAAGAAGAAGGATAAAAACCTTCTACCCTAAGCAGTAGCAGATACAACAGGCAGAACAGATCTATGTTCCCTAAATGAAAACTTAGTGTAGGGCTCTTAAAATGTTTTTCATTATTAAAATCACGAAATTATTAAAATCAAGAAATTAATGTTAAAACTCTTTCAGGTATCAGCTCTTCTTTCTCTGGGAAAAAAAGAAACACTCCTTTTTTGTTTGCTACCTCTGTTGCCACATGCGAATTCAGCTGGCAGCCAGTCACCAGTGGTGTTCCCCAGGGGTTAGTACTGGGGCCAGTTCTGCTTAATCTCTTTATCAATGATACTGATGAGGGGATCAAGGGCACCCAGTAAGTTTGTGGCCAACATTAAGGTGTGTGGGGGTGTTGATCTGCCAAAGGGTAGGAGAGTTCTGCAGAGGGATCTGGACAGGCTGGATTGATGGGCTGAGGCCAATTGTATGAGGTTCAACAAGGCCAAGTGCCAGGTCCTGCACTTGAATCACAACAACTCCATGCAGTGCTCCAGGCTGGGGGCAGAGTGGCTGGAGAGATGCCCAGAGGAAAAGGTCCTTCGGTGAACAGTGGCTGAACATGAGCCAGTGTGTGCCCAGGTGGCCAAGAAGGTCAACGGCACCTGGTCTGCATCAAAAATAGTGTGGCCAGCAGGACAAGGGAAGTGACTGTCCCCCTGTGCTGGGCACTGGTGAGGCCACGCCTTCAGTCCTGTCTCCAGGTTTTGGCCCCTCACTGCAAGAAAGACATTGAGGGGCTGGAGCAAGTCCAGAGAAGGGCAATGGAGCTGGTGAAGGGTCTGGGGCACCAGTCTGATGAGGAGCAGCTGAGGGAGCTGGGGGCGTTCAGCCTGGAGAAAAGGAGGCTCAGGGGGAACTTACCACTCTCTACAACTCCTGACAGGAGGCTGTAGCCAGGTGGGGGTCGGTCTCTTCTCCCAAGTAACAAGCAATAGGACAAGAGAAAATGGCCTCGTATTGTGCCAGAGGAGGTTTAAATTGGATATTAGGAATAATTTATTGATTTATTCAGTGAAAGGGTGTTCAGGCATTGGAACAGACTGCCCATGGAATTGGTGGAGTCACAATCCCTAGAGAGATTTAAAAGACATGTAGATCTTGCTGTTTAGGGACATGGTTTAGTGGTGGACTTTGCAGTGCTGAGTTAATGACTGGACTCAATGATCTTAGAAGTCTTTTCCACCCTAAAGAATTCCATGATTTTAAGATGTAACCACAGGTTTTAATCTGATTATGAGACCTACTGCAGGAAATTCTCTGGGCTCTCTTGTGCCCAGTTTTGACTTAGTTGAATCAAAATGTCATTTCCGTACTGAAAATTCATCAATCATTGGAGTCCAACAGAAAACTTAAGTCATGTGGTATGTTTTTAGAGGGAGTTACAGTCTTTTAGGAATGAAAAACATTTTATAAACAGTAATTGGTTCATGCTTTCCTCCCACACATATGCAATCACCACCAAGGATGAGGAATGTCTTGGTTTTTTGTAGGGGATATCAATGGGGAAGATGTATGTAGGCAGCACGAAATTACAAAAAAATTGAGTTTTATCATAACTTTGTGTTCATGCTTCTAAAAGAGCTGTGGGATTTTTTAGGGGTCTGTACCTGTTGGTCTCTAGAGCACCAGCAGTAATCATAGAATTATAGCATTATTAAGGTTGGAGAAGACCCCCAAGATCATCGAGTCCAACCTTTAACAGAATAGCACCATGGCCAGTAAACCGTATCATGATGTTCCATGTCTACCCAGGGATGGTAACTCCACCACTTCCCTGGGGAGCCTGTTCCAATGCTTGACCACTCTTTCAGTAAAGGAATTTTTCCTAATATCCAACTCAATCCTCTCTTAATGCAACTTTCGGTCATTTCCCAGTGTCCTATTGCTGCTTGTCACCAGTGGATTTTTTGGAGGCTATTGCTTCTGTACCAACACTTGTAACACATTTCTGGATTATCATTACCTTGGCCTGGAATATCTCAGTGCTCTTTGATCAGCATTTGGGTGAGAGGAATTTCGTTGTACCCCTTGTCTGTTACTGCAAGTGCCTGTGTACTGCAAATACAGCTGCGTGTCTGGCAGTGCTGATGTGTGCCTGCCCCTTGTTCAAACCAGCTGGCTCTGGCTCCGTGCTGAAGGCTGTCACCTCAAGCAGCAGGGTTGTTCTGCACTGTGGTATATTCAGCCTTTACTGATGTTCACCACAGCTTCTCCTGAAAGGAAAATGAGTACTTGGCTAATCTGTCAGAAACGGGCTTGTCCTAAATCATAGGAACAAAGAAAAGCTTGTAAGGAAACTGCTGCATTATCTCTATCAGTCAGCTTTTCCTTATTTCCATTACATGCAGCTTTGCTTATGTCTCTGACACTTGGGGAATACTCAGATTCTGTTCTTCTTTTCTTTTTCTTCAGACCAACTGTCTTTGGGTCTGATCCAGACCCCAGTCAGTTTGAGGGAAGTCTTCCTAATGCTGTTGGCTGGTTTTGGATCTTCTCCGTCACTTTAGTGAATTGAGGCACATGTTTAACTTCTTAGAAAGCTGATCTCAGGAAGGTAGAAATCAAATAATTTCAGTGTAGCACCTCAATGCTCTGCTTGAAACAGATCTGTCAGACGGTTACTCATCCCAAAGAAAGACATAACGAAGGGTTTTCTCCTGAATATAGTTTGGTTTCTAATATTTTCTATTAAATACAATTCAGTAGAAAATATAGAAGAGAAAGAAATCTTTTTTGTACAGATTTCTTCCTCTGCCCCACAGACAAATTCCACAGGATCAACTTCTTACACCTCTACTTGAACCATCCTTGCTAAAATAAAAGACCTTAAAAACTAGTCAGATCTCACCATTTAATATATATCAACAGAGTGAAATGGACCAGAAGTCTAAATCAGTACTGTCAGATATCTGTAGGAACTAAGGAAATGGCTTCAACTGCTTACCCCAGAATCAGCAATGAATGTGGATTTTTGTTTTGGAATTTTTGTTGGTTGGGGGTGGGGGGGGGGGAGGGGGCTTGTTCGTTTTGGTTTAGGTTTTGGTTTGGTATTACTATTACTAATACTATTATTATTACCACCCTTATCCCTGAGGAAGGGTCTTTTATGGTAATAGAAGTATTGCTTATTTCTGGCCTACTGGACTGAGGTCTAAATTAAAGGAGCAGCTGATCTTCAGAAGTCCCAAAGGTATGGAAGAACACAAAGGCAAAGGGTGCTTGCTGGTGGCTTCATGGAGGAATAGGAAAAGCACAGGGAGAGCCTGGAGACACCAAGGAGCAAGCTCCATGGTGCCTCCTCCGTGTCAGGGTTGTGCATGGGTCACAGTGCCATTGTACCCTAACTTTGGAGCAAAGCATCACTGAAGAGGGCAGTGTGTGGGAGCTCCTGGCCAAGGGTGTCTGGAAAAAGGGACAGCTACTGCCAGTCACTCCAGGCAGATGGGATCAGCTGCTGAGGGAGCACCTGAGCTGGAAATGGGGATCTCTAGAACTCCAGCTGTTCTCCGAGCTGTACCTCTTGGTGCCAGTGGTGGTTCTGATCCTCAGATCAGATGGGGCTTTTCAAGAGCACTCAGGAGCTGTCACTGGAAGAGGACAAGCTGAGAAAACTGCAAACTCAGCTTCTGCTTGGGCTGAAAAAATAAAAATTTCAGTGAGGGCAACTGTATGGAGTGTGTGGCAGGTGTGAGGGGTAGAAGGTAGTGTGATAGGGAGTGTGGTTTGGTGTTCCCTTCCTTTCCCTAAAGAAAGAGTTTCACGTCTTTAATTTGGTACTTTATAAGATGAATACTGTTTGTGTCAAAGGCAATCTCAGCTGTTCTCCTATGCATCTGGGCTGGGACTGGTGCTGATTTTACTGCTGCTCTTCAACAGGGACCTTTGGAGGCTAAACCTGACCTTTTGAGGCTCGGCAGAGATGTTACAGGTGAGCTGTGTCTTGCTTTTGAAGGCCGTGGCTGGAGCCTCTGGATGCTACTGAAATGCTTACATATAATAAAAACAAGGGTTTCTTTTCATCTCCTTATGCTGAGTGGTATCTTACCTTCTGGAGATGGCATCTGCCTGGGAGAGCACTGGATCTAACGCAGGGGAATGTTTGGGACCCAGTAACAAAGGTGTGGGTGCTCTAGTCCTTTTCCACAGAAAACCTGAAATCTAATAAAAATGTTTATTTATTGTTTTATCTTGGTTTGCTTTCAGCTCTTATTATATTAATAATCACCTAGAGAGATTTAATTAAGAAGACTATTGAATGTGGTCAACTTTGTGCACACTAAGGATGTGATAAAAACAACAGCTACTGTAAAAACCCTTAAATAGTTCTGTCAGGCTCCTGAAAAAGAGGAAATGTGGTGTTTTCTAACCAGTCTTTTCCTATCATGAAGCAGGATTGGGGGATTTTAGAGGATGATAAATTGACTATGAGTCAGTGGGGCAACATTGTGCTAAAGGAATCTGCTCTACTGTACTGCAGATAGTGTGGGGTGTACTTCAAAAACTAAATAAAAACTACCCAGACACTCAATTTTCCACTTTCCTCAGCAGTGACTGGACCACAGGATGCAGTTTGGGGCTTCATGTTATAGAATTGGACAAGTGACAGTCTAGAGGTGAGACCACAGCAGTTGTGGAAAATGAGAGTCAGTATTTTTGCAGAGGAGGGGTGCTGCCCTGATGGGAGGAGTAGTGAACAAGGACCCCTCATGACAATTACACACATAAACTCAGACTCTGCAGCAAGACACCTGATCATCAGAGATGCTCTGTCTCCAGGACCCTGCTCTGTATGGGATTAGAACTGCTAAGAGACAGCAAATAGAACAGCACAAGACCATATCAGTGGGAAAATGGAGACCCAGCTGCTTTGTTCCGGTTGTTATGTTGCTTTTGCATCTGTTCCACATTGCAAGAAGGCTGATACCAATTCCTGTATAGCCAAATACAGTCAGCAAAGCATCCTGTGTGGTTTAAGCCCAAATTCTTGGGGGAGAATTAATCTGGAGGGTGCATTTTTATTGTCTTGACTGGCAAACAGCTGATCTGACAAGAAGCCTGTGGTAGTGCTGAAAGCTCACAAAAGTATTTCAGAAGCATCTTAATTCATGGCTCATATCTCAGTTTGTGCCTCCACATTACCGGTTGCTCTACAGTAAATCTTTCAGCATTTGAGCTCAGCTGCCTCTGCTCTTTCCAACAGTAAAGATGAGGGTCACTTCTTCTCTTTAGTCAGGAAAAGCTGAATTTAAAAATAACATGCTGATGTTGCTGCACGGAAGTGTTTAAGTTGGATTAAATATGAGAGAAAAATAAATCTGGGAAAAGTGAGCTACAAAGAGAATTGGAGATTCACTTTCCAGTCTGAAAGATTTTTAGGGCAGAGACTGTCAATTATTTTGTTTGTTCAACAATCTCAACATAAATGGGGCCTCTAGCTGCTTCCACAATGTAAATTATTGATGCTGTTAGGATCCACAAAAGACATGTGCCTAGCTTTAAGCACAGGGGTAATAAAACTGATGTCTAGAGGAATCCTTTAGCTCAAAGTTAAATATGTGCTTATGTTCTTTGGGCTTCTGGTGGCTGCTTTAGGGCTTATGTACCTGATGGGATGTTGAAGTAACAAAGCTGGCCGTGCTGTGATAGAGGATGCGGGTCTGAATAGACACACTTGGAAGTTCCGGATAATTCTTATGACCTCTCAGAGAAACCCGGCCCTGTTGACTTCGCAGGAAACCACTTGAAATAGATAGTCCTTATCCAAAGTGACAGCAGGTACACGATCCTAATAAAAGAAACATGGTCCCGTTGCACATCATCCTGTCATTGCGTTACCTTGCCTGACAAAGGAAGGCGGCACACCGTGATCTGAAAGAGATCTGAGGTGACACGGCACCTCACAAGACATCCTGGCTGATGGAAAGGGAGCTGGGAGGCAGGGAGGGTGGGAAGGAGGCGAGGCTGGAGCCACCTGGAGCTGTGGCTCTGCACTCACTGGTTGCTTTGTGTTGGGTGGTCTGGGCCTGCGCTCCCGGCAACAGATGTGAGTTTGTGAGGTGCCAAAACGAGCCTTGACTAAGCAGAAATAACAAAAAGAAAAAACTGAAGAGACAAAAAAGTTAATAATCCTCAGGCTCTGGGGCCTTTTTGGCTTGCTGTTTTTCACCCCAGCCTTCAAACAACCTGTGCTACAGCAGATCGCAAGCCCTTACAGATTTGCTAGCCTTCGCCTCTTGGAAAAAGCCTTGTTTTCTTTTTGGCTCAGTTTACATTCCTTTTCAGCCATCTCTCCCTCGCTTGGAGGTGGAAGTTTGCAATGTGTTATGCATGATGTTATTTAAACCTCTGTGTTGATTGCGGTTTCTATGGGGGCCCTTTTCTTGATGTTGGTTTTTTTGAATGTTTCACCTGCCTTTGGAGCAAGACACTTCTGGCTTGGCTGTGAAATGGCAGAGGGAGCAATGTGAGAGGAGCCCTAAGTCCTGCAGACACAGTGCCGTGGTGATCAGCAAAACCTACCTGATCACACCTGTCTGTCCTGCTTGGGCCTCTGTGCCCTCTGCATCCTTCAGTCTCTCTTCTCTGGTCTCACTTTCACACACTTGCCCCTTGCTGGGGGATAAGTTGCAGGCAGCCTGTTGGAGGCAGTGCCTGTGCTTCCAACCAGAGGAACACCCTTCAGGAGGGGGAACATGCATCAAAGGCATCCAGCTGCTGGGAAGGAGCTGTGGATTTTCCCTTTTCTTTATTTTTCCTGGGCAAAAGGGAGAGAAGCTGTGTAATGCCTCCCGTTCATCTCTTTATCTTCCTAATTGAAGTACAGAGCTGAGGGGCAACTTGCCATTCCTTACAGTGGAGTTGTCACCATGTGGTTATTTCTCTCAGGAACAAGGTGACACAAAAAAACTTTGGGGAGATGTGCAGCAGGAGCCCATGAGAGATCTGCCTCTGATGAGCCCAGAGGGGTGGGGTCTGACCTCTGAAAGCAGTGCACTACTTACCCCAGTGCCTCCTGTTCTACCTCAGCCTCCAAAAAAATGAGATTTTGCTTCAGTGAGAGGAAGCATGACCCAACTTTCCCAAGTGCTGAGGAGAAGGTTTGGCTCTGCAGAAGGAAGGTCAATCTTAGGGCATCCAGTACAAGATGGCAACTCCTGCTCCTTGGGCTTGGAAGGAGACCCTTGGCTGAGCCTGGTGGAGCCCATCTTGAACTCTGCTGGTTCACTTGACCCTTCTGAGCATGGATGGCCACCCACAGTTCTGAGACTCACATAACACTGAGCCCTGTCACCTGAAGAGATTTCCTTTCTTCCAGCTTCTGGCTGTATCCTCAAAGCCTTTCCCTTCAGGAAGAGTCTTTTTTGGAGTGTGGGTGTACATATGTCCTCCATGGAGTCATTGTCAGAGCTGTGCTCACACAGCACTATGTTACGGGCAGAGTAAAACTGATATTTCAAACTGGAAGATGAAAAAACCAAAGGGAGTTACACAGATCGGGAAGCCGTAGATGAGTGAATGACACTTTTACCCCTCTGCTGAATTGTGTATGTAGTACACAATTTGGTTGTGGTCAATCAACCCTACCTAGGGCAGAGACCTAAGGTGAAATGCCTTTTAAACAAGGAAGACGTGGGAACTGTGTGCTCCTCAAAAAGCTGCTAGAGACCTCAGGGACATTCTTGCAAAAGTCAGTGCTGCTACATCTTCACAGCTTCCCCATCACCAAGCTCCATGTGCTGCAGTCGCACTGCTTGGTTGCAGAGGAGATTGCCTCCCAAATATAGAAATCTCCATGCTTTGATGTGCCAAGCAGCCATGGCCTCTGCTGTAAGGCCATCACTCTCTGATTGCCTGGGCACTGTGTGAAAATTGACAGATTTCAGCTCTTGAAATCAGGTTTGGTTCATTAATCTTTGCACTGGGCTGACTCCCAGACTTACATGAGATGATTAATTTAAGGTGGAGAACCAGAGAAATTTGAGATTCAGAATGTAGGGTTTTTCTGACTTTGGGGGCAAAAATTTCTTGCTTCTCTAGAACACATTTGGGGTTCAACCCTCTCTTTATGATGCCTCTGTGACCCAGGTAAGGGTTAACATCTCTAGTCACCCACCCCACTGCCCACTCTGCAACAGGCTTAGCTTGCCCTTCCATTGTTTGGACTAAACCTTCCCAGATTTACTTACTTCCTTTTGATGTCTGGCAATGTTTGTTTATTAGCGCCAGTGGCCTGTGTTAACTCTGAGTAAGTCTTTGACTAAATCCCATTCTCTGCCTTTCCTCCCTTCACGGACTTGTGAGCTGATAAACTTCAGTGCTGGCTTTCAAACCCAGTGAGGTTAAACATGAACTTCTTTTACACCTGCCTGCTTTCCCAGCTAATGGACTCTGGTGGCTGCCAAGAGAGGAGTCCTTTTATGGTGAGGAGAAGGCTGCAAAAGTTCATTTCGTTTCTGGTTCGTATGTTCGAGAAGTGGGGTTTTAACTCTTGGAGAGGAAAGGATTATTTTAGTGAATTCCCTACTGTCCTGAGGTCATCTGCTTAACCACAGCAGAGAAATAACAACAGGACAGGTATTAGCCCATAAGTCACATAGTGTTATATATAGTCCACCAAGCATTATTTTATTATTCCATTTTTTTCACGGTGCTTAAATACCATTTTGGGACTCAGGGTGTAGACAGCTTCAATCTAAAGTATGAATCAAGAGAAAGAAGATGAGAGCTGTTTGGGAAATGATAAGTACTTCCTATGGAAACTTTTGCAACAGTTCTGTTTTTCCTTTAATCATGGGAAAGTTCCATTAAAAGAACCAAGCCTACCAAAACAAAAAAAACCCCAGCAACCAAAAACCAAAAGCCAAATCCACATTTTTTTTTTTTTCACATTTTTAATGTTTGAAATTTTAAATTTTGTTATGGGTCTATCTCAGGAGAGAAGGTATTGAAAAATCCCCTTTGACTGTTTGTGGCTTTTCATTTTAAGACAATCTCCTGACTAGAATTGCTCATGTTATTTAATTACAGACATAAGCCCTACTCTCAAATTCTATATGGGTTATGTGCTTTATGTATATGCTCTAAGTTTTACGATTTACAAATATAAATTAAGGCTGCATGATAATGACTTTAAAGTAAAGAATTTTTGGATATTTATTACTCCATTATTTCATCTCATAAAGTTCTCTTAATCAGCAATGATTAATTTTTGAGTCATCAGTATCTAAGAGTCCTAAAATGTCTTGTGGGTGCTTAAATATTCTTTTTATGGGATTTACAAATTCACTGATTTTTAAAATGGTGTTTCAAGAGTCTACAGATGTTCCAGCATGGAGAAGTAACTCTTGTGCCAGTCTGAACTTTTCTATGCCATATATTTGTCTTTGCCAAAAAGAACTTGCATTCAAACTGCAGATGATTGACAGGTGGCAAGAGGAAGGATTATAGAATATGAATTACAGAGTGAATCCAGATTGCACTGAAAGATTTCAAAAGCCTAGGGAGAATTTGTGGTCATCCAGAACTGAATTTACATGACAGTCAGATGACAAAGTAACAGCCCTCCTTTTTATCTCCAATATTTTTTCTTCATGTATTTTCTTGAACTGTAGCATTTGGCGGAGGGGCTTTTACCTCATTTTACCCATCATTCTTTGGCAGTGCCTTTGATCTCTTTTGGTGTGGTGATGGGAGACCTGTGCTGAAGGTTTCTGGCATCATTCAAGAAATTGTCACTTAGTTCCTCTCTATCCCCATCAGAACAGTGAGGGGAGCAGATGCCTGCCTTTCTACCCTTCCTATTCATAGCCCAGTTCCATCCCAGCCTTCTCCATCCCAGCCCCCCAACAGCTTCTTCTCCAGTGTCCCATGCCAGCTCGGAGCAGGACATGTACTGTGTGGCTCTGCCAGGAAAGGCCACCAGCAGGGACCACAGGGGTGCTTATGTGCCTGACTTCCACCTTTCTCCACAAGCATCAGGGACCTGGTCACCAAGCCTGCAAAACAGACTTCTCAGGATACTTAGACACTGTGAGGGAGAGCAGACTGTTATTTAACTTTAAAGATCAAAGCTTGACCCTGTCTGCCTATAAGAGCTATTCCTGTCTATGTAGAAACCTTTTGGTTTCAAGAGGTCTCTGGTTTACACAACAAGGGCTTTCTCCAGCCCTTTCTGCAGCCAGCTTAATGATGAGATGTGCACAGAAATACTCTGCAGAAGCCTGGAAACAGCTCACTGTGAGTCTGGGGGCACTATTTTCCAATAGTGCAATATTTCTGAGATTGTTATGATAACCAGTAACAAAAAAATCTGTTTACATGGAAAACAGTATTGATGTAGCGAATGTAGTTGCAAATCCCAAGTGCATTTCAGCACAAATCTGCATATTATAGACACAGTTCTTTGTAAACGAACGCCCTAGTGCCATAGCAGCCTTCAGAACAGCAACAGCTTTGTCTTGTCTTTAACTAGGGTTGTGAGTCACAGAAAGGTTTTGGTTCTCCTTTTTGCATGAAAAAACCCCAGCCTCTTGTATGTTCCAAATATCTTCCTTTAAACATTTATTTGCCTGTTGCAGTGCTGGACTGCTTGTGCCCCTTGCCTGAGCAGTCAGGCAGTTCCCTTTGAAGATGTTTACTAATTAAATAAGAACAAAGATGGAATGAATGTTAAGCATTCCATCAAACACTTGTTGTGTGCTGCAGTTCCATGACTGTACTTCACAAGCTGCGTAAAATCTGTACATTCTGGAATACACCACCACATTCCTTTAATGGATTCTCTTTGTTAAAAAGGTTAAGGGGAAACAAAAGGAATTCTGGCTTGTTTCATAGTCTGTTTTTCACATCTGCAACTTTTACAGTAGGAAAGGTGCAGAGTTTGTTGGATCTGGCAGAGCACTGAGACCCAGCATGGCAGATCCCAGCTCCAGCTGTGGCTTTAGGAAACTTACTGGCTCTGCCTCTTTTCCTTATCCACTGTGCCTGTAGGCTGGTACCTACAGGCACAAGTGCAAACCAAACCCCTGCTACAAGCACTGCCAGATTCAGGGGTATCCAAATTCTGAATAACCCTTATTTTTAGGATCTGGGGTAAAGTTGCTTTCTCACTCGTTTGGGTGTGACACATTCATGCTGATCTTAATAGCTGGAGATCTTTTTAATTAAAGAACAATGATAAAAAACCACATAAAATGGGTTGCATCAAAGCATAATCATACTACAAATGCTAATTATTATAATTATATAAGATTGCTCACGTTTATTGTCTAGGTGGGAAGGCACACCAGCTGGCTGGGTTTCAACGTGTGGCTATTTCAGCAAAATTTCAAGGAGTCAGATGTCTTGCCTAGGAGTTGTCCCTTCCAAGCTGCATAGCTATGGTCAGTCTCTCACCTAATGTAAACACCTCACTCAATGCATGAAAAATGACATGAGGGACTTTCTTTGAACAAGTTCTAGTCATTGACTTTCTTTGGTTTTCCTGTTTTAGGGACCTCTCCCAGGCTGACTAATGCAACTTCCTCTGGGGAGGTTGTAGAAGTGTTGTAGGTACATGCAATGTCCTACTGGGCTGCTTGTTCACAAGTGGTCCAATCACCTCTACTTAGCCATCCCCCTTGGATTATGTCGGGGTTTGGTCCCTTCCAGAGGAATAACAGGCCCAGCATGACTGGTCCTGCTGTTAGTGCAGGAGCTGGGGCATGGTGTGCAATAGCAACAACCTCCTTTTCCTCACTAAGAGGCTGGTGAAGAGGTTTCCTGGGACAGCAAATCTGGAGTCATAGCAGATACTGTTTGTTTGCTCCAGATAAATTACCAAGGGAAGCTTTGTCAGAAAAGTTGGAAGACACAGAACCCCAGGAGCAGCGCTCTGGTATTGCAGCCAAGGTGGAGAGAAGGAGCCACGAGCTGGAAGAGGTCAGGAGACAGAGAGCAAAAGCCTCTCAGGGCACAGGAGGAACCACTGCTTGGTTGGGCTGCTCTTTCAAAGTGTGCAACCAACATTTGTTTTACACTGACAAAACTGTGTTAAAATATACTTTTGCTGAGCTAATGAGCAGCCCCAACACACACCTTGAAAAGTCAAGACTGGAGTCCTTGTCTCTGTATAAACAAACTTTGGGAGAGAGCTAAAACATCTTGTTAGGAACAAACAAATGAAACAAAGCAATTTTGAATCATTCACAATTAAAAATAATTAAAGGCTGTTAAAAATCCTGTCTAAAGATGATGGGTTTAAAAAAAAAAATCCCTAAGTGAAATGGTTCCAGAGTGTAGTGTGTAATTTTTCAAACTAAAGCAATTCAGTGGGTTACTTAGAAACATGTGAAAAAAGGAGCTGCCAACCCCAGTTTATATTTTTCCTGGTTAAAAAAAAAAAAACCACCACCACCTCAAAATAACATTTGGTTGAAATTTTTACTTATCTTTTTCTTTGGGGCTGGTGAATGGAGATGTGCAAGACAACTAAATTTGCATCAGTTAATTGTTAAAGCTCTTGAGTAAATATTTGCATGATCATAAGATGAATTGGATTGGAAGGGACCTCAGGAGGTCTCTGGTCCAAACTCCCTCAAAGCAGGGGCAGTGCTGAGATTGGGCTGCTCAGGGCTTTATCCCTGAGGTTTTGGATACTCCGTGAGGGCCCTTGAGGTGCTGAATGCAACGTTCTCCCCCTGTCAGTGCCAAGAGAGGGCTATGGAGTTGCCCCATTTCTGTTCTCTGCCCTCATGGGTTGGGGCCTGACATCCTACTGCATGTAGAAGTCTATCTTACAGGGGAAGAGTAAAGTCAGGGGTTTTATTCACTGTTTCTGTTCAACAGCTTTTCCCTGGGGCAAAATTAGCGTCATGCAGTTCATCCAAAGCCAGGTACGGCATCCCATTTCATGTTGCAGTGGGGATCCTGCAACACGCATATATCAAACCAGGAGTCCCGTGGAAAGGAAAAATATATGGACAGACAGATTCTTGATAGCTGTTTCAGAGATGTTTATTTCTCCAGCCGCATGGCCGGAGCTCTGCTGAGGAACTGTTCCAGTCACGGGACCAAGGGTCCTTCTGCCCGCGCAGGGAACACAAACCAACCAATGGGAACGAGGCTGAGCAGGGGCAGGGAAACCCTGTGTCTGTGCCCTCAGGGCCCCTCTCCCAGGGCTACACGGCAGGGGAGGGACCCCAACAATTTCAGATCACCCAAAGCTAAGGGCACTGATTTCATAGGGGAAACTGAGACAGTGGGCACATCTGATGAGACAGAGAGAAAAATCTGGGCAAAGGGCACTAGTGAAAGCTGCTACCTTTCTGTTATGGTGTTTCCTTTCCTGCACTGGAAAAAAAGGCACACACCCCTAACTTTCCATAGGCTTTCTTGTCTCCAGGACCCAAAGCTGCACAGAAAAATTACTTTCATCTTTTAAGCAGCAGCTTTTCACTATGATTAAAGATGCATTTTCTTTTTGTGCCTAGTAAAGGGAGCTCTAACACATATTTCCATTCTTTATTTTCCATACTACTGCTTTAATAAAACTTCCTCTTAATAAAGGCAAATCACTACTAAAAAGTGCAGATAGTTCCGTGAGTAGCAAAGCCAAGGACCCTTCATTTCCTATAGGTTTGTATCTTGAGGCTGGATTTTTGTGTGGTGTCTCTGGTGTCTAATGACAGATCAACCACATACCATGATTTAGGTGGGAAGGGTCCCCTTGAGGTGTCTAATCCAGCATTGAGGTCAGAGAAGGTCTAGTTCTGGTGGTACATCAGATTTCTTGGGCTCTCATTCAGCAAGGTTTGGGAATCTCCAAGGTTGGACAATGCCCACCCTCTCAGGGGTCTTGTTCCAGCTCCTCTGAATTCCTCTGAAGATGAAACAATTTTCTTCTGTCCAGCTGGAATAGCCTCCAACATAAGTTGCGATTGTTTCATATTGTCCTTTCACTGTGCATCTTTCAGAAGGGGCTGTCTCCATTTCCCCTGTTTTCCTTCCACCGGGCAGCAAAAAGAAGGGAACCTCATCCCCCTGCCCATAGTTTTCTCCTCTCCTTGTTGAACAAAGCCAGCCATCCCCGTCTCTCCTTGCTCATTATGAACTTCAGTGTCCACTCCATCCTAGTGATCTTCACTTGGATGCCTTCAAGTTTTTATGGCTCTTCTGGCTCTTGGGTGATGGTCCCAAATCAAGATAGAATACAGGGGGTTTTTCTTGCTATTTGATTTTTTTCTTCTTCCTCATCCCCCTATTTGCATTGCTTTTGTGTCTTTGAGTCTTTCACCTCTCTGTCAATGTATTTAATAATTTTTAAACCTGATAATGTGTTTTAAAATTATTGCTGGAAAAGGTTAATATACAGGTACAGTCTTATACAGAGTAATTACACAGGCCTCATATTCTTGTGAAAGGAGGCTAAAATGCCAGTAGTGATAATGTATTGCTCTTACATGGAAAGAGAGAGGAAAACCACATGGAAAGAGAGAGGAAAACCAGGTGATGATTGGGCAGATTTCATTCCAGATCAGTTGTGTCTGTAGAAGAGGTTTCTTTTCTGAGGTATTTGCCATGTTTTCCTGCTGGTATTTATTGATCTCTCAGACAAAATTATTTCTTCTAAAATCAGCTGGGTTAATCTAGACACAGAATTGAGTCTGTTTCATCTCTCCTGGTGGACGCTGCTTCATGCAGAAGTGCCAGTAGAGTATCAGCAGGTGTTTTGAGTGATGCCCTACTAGGTACTCATTCTAGGTGACCTGAGAGGGTGCAGGGAGGGGGCTGAAGACACAAGTCATTGCCCTGCACATGGGAAATCTTAAAGGATGTGCCTCACCCAATGTTGTATCTTAAAGATTTTTATTAGTCTGAATGAGACCTATACTGGTAAAAAACCTGGTTTACACCAGAATAATGTCAGTTTTTTCCAATGAACATATTTCTGGCATGGAAAAGGGGGTACAGGTTACATGGGAAAAACTCTTCTTTCGCCTTTGTGGCTTAGTGGAATACTCTGCTTGGCTTAAGGCGCAGCCATTTGGAAATCTGAGTAGGCTGGGTACTCAGTGTCTGTCACACATCACCTGGCACCCTTATGACTGATGCTTTCCCAACTTTGTATTGCAGACATGGTCTAAAGACAACTATTGTAAATATTTTTGCACTAGCAAAGCTGTATCGATTCTTGGAGGGTCAATGATTCTGCTTTGCTTATATGATTACAGCTAAACTGGCAAACCTTCCTGAGAAGACACCTCCGCTCGATGGCAATTCATTTTGAGCTTCTCAGAGGTTATGGTGAACATGGAAAACATCCGACAAATGGATTGTTCCCGCAGAGGCAATGAATGCAGATTGAATCGCCCTTGAGTACGGCTGAGTTTTCAGACAGCAACAGAGCACCATGCCTGTGTTATATTAGTTTTACATATTTATAAGCTAGTGAGTGTTACACATTTGACAGGGCAAGTCATTGCTCAGCTTCCAAGGGCTCTTTCTAAGACAAACAGGCACTTTCAAAAAATCCACAGAATTTTTTTGTTTTTTTGTAGAGGAAGCTGGAGGCTGAAGTTGGAAACATGAATTTCAAGGAGCTAAAGCCAGAGTCTTTTAAATTACTGGGTTTGTTTTTTTTTCTTTAAACCAGCTGTTTTGTCTCTTTCCTATGCGGTTTCCATTTCTTGCCTATATGCAAACTTCTGTTCTTCATTCCTCAGGTCTTCATCCAATAGTTAATACTTGAAGGAGCACCTAAGATGGCAATGGATAATGAAGCCAGCCTTTTGAAGAGTCTTCAAATAATGAAATGGTCGTGCATCAAGCTGTAGGATTTATTTCCCAAAGACCGTGAAGAAATTAGCATGAACTCTTCACATTTTTCAATGTTCTGTTCATATTTATTTTGTTTTTTTCCTCCTCTCCTATGTTTGGAGTCTGATCACAAATCATCTCTCTTTACCATGCAGACTTTTTTCTTTCTGTCTGGTCTCACAGACTGTCTTCTGCTAAGTAACTGAGTCATCTGGCTCATCTCTACCTCAGACTTCCTTAGGTGCTGAGTACTGTTCTTTCACAAATTAAAGTCTGTTTTTTTATGCTTGGGGACTTTTCCACTTTTTAGCCCTTCCTTCTTTTGGACAGTCTGTACTGGTTGTCTTTTCCTATTCATGTACTTGCTTTTCTTTCCTACCCTTCAGGAAGAGCACTGTCATAAAGAAATTACTTCCTCTTTGCTTAGTGTAACTTCTGGACAGGAGACAGTATGTACTGAAGGTCCTGGCAGCCAGTGGGTTTTCCCCAAAATTCAGCATTTCAATTTTAGTGGCGTTTAACAAACCACCACAGTCAGAAGTCCCAAGATGCCTGATGAAGCTGGTTTGTATGCACCGACTTACCCACACACAAACTCTGATTGTACAGAGTGCTCAGCATCAAATTGAGCATCAGCAACCTGAATCCTGATGGCACCTAGATTTCAGTGGTAGCCAAGCAGCAGTCTCAGTTTTTCTCTGGTCATTCCTCCCAGCAAGGAGAAAGTGCTTTTGATGTGCTTTTATTTATTAAGGTTGCCTTGCTGAAAGTGCAGTAGAAGTTGTGATACTCCACTTTTATGGGTTTTCACTGTTAGTTGTTAACTAGGGGCAAAACCAGAGCTGGGTCTGAGATGGAGCAATCAAAATGGCTCAGACCAGAACCTGTCTGCCTGCCAGTGGGGCTGCTGCATCCTCTGTGGTTGGATTAGTGCCTTAACATCATCTCAGATCACCTATAAAACTAAAGTTGTAGAATGCTATGGTGCCTGCACTGAACACTCATGTTCTGTCACCTTCACACCCACTTACTGAAAAAAAATATTATACTTAGGGCTGTATCTTCATTGCTCAGAAAAGGAATTTTTCTGAAGCAGAAATGAAATGTGCAGCAAGAACCCATGGGGTCCCATAGGCAGCAAGGTTCAGGTCAGTCACAGTTTCAAGTACAGCACTGCCAAGCAGTTGAGAGGACCTATTGTGTTAGCACTGTATTGCCCTGTTGTTGGCTTTCAGGAGATGACTAATGTGCCTTAATTAATCCCTGTGTGAAAAACATACTTTGTCGGCAACACAGACAAGGCCAAAACTGTGAGCAAGTTATTGGGAGCTGCATCTTCATGACATGCTTTTCTTCAGGGAAATGTTGTCCACATAAGGAAGCCAACACAAACTGTGCTCTTTGGTCAAAACTTATTTACTGAAAATGATGAAAACGTGACCCTAGTTCAAGAAAAAGCATCTTCATAAGTAGAAAAATACTGCTCAAAATTGCAATTAGCCAGGAAGACATGATCACCAGCTCACAGAGAATGGCAACAGACAGCGGCAGTGCCACAGCGTAGCAAAGATATGGTGAGTTCAGATGTATTGCTCTGTATAATCTAGACACGATTTTGGTATGCAGTGTGAGTGCTGTAGGAATTTTTTTTTTTTTAAATCTTAGTAATAAAGTCAAATCCTTACTTAAATCAGCGCATTGGTAGTGATGGCAGATACACACTGCCACCATCAGCCAAAATATCTCAAATCTCTTTGTAGACAGATATTCAAAGGTCATTTTGTCCACAGCTGAAAACCAGCCCTCTCTGGAAAAAAAATGAAGCTGAAAGTAGAAATGTGCAGAAATACCAGGCCAGGAAGTGAAGACTTCCCCTTCCAGTTGAAGGGCAGAGGGATGGTTAAGTGATTAAAATATTAGCCAGAAGACTGACATAACAAAACTGCATCGTCCAGTCTCTTGCAATACAGAGGAACACCGTATGAAATTGAAAATACCTGATCCAAGTCAGTGGTGCATGAAATCTCCCTTAGTGTTGGATATGTTGTTGATTTTACTTTGAATGTTTTGGCACAATGTGATAACAGCAGTAACTGACCATGAGATTAGCCCCTGGTCCAGACTGGCCAAATGGAAATTCTGAGTGTGAAAATTGACTCCGTGGGGCCTAAAGTGCTACATGTATATTGATTATGTGCTTGCACGGGGATATTTATCCTGAGTGTGCTGGTCACACATGTTATACCCATCCTGTAGGCACTGAGGGAGGTGAAACACCCGCCTTTCAAAACACTCAATTAGAAAGGAAGACTGAAGTAAAGGCAGGAGTATTGAATGGGGAATGGCTTGACTGTAGCAATGCTTGTGAAGCTGAAGAAGTTGTTCCTGAGTCCGATCCTTAGCTAGCTGTGGATACATCACCACGCTGAATGAGGCTGCATTGAGCTTGCTGGAATTTGGCCCAACTTTAATACTTCATTCCAGTCTTGAGTCAATGGTCTGTCATGGGAATTAGTTAAAATAAAAGCTAAAACTAGGCTTGGTGTGGGGGAATTTCAGTTTAGGAAAAACTATTTATGGGTGGAGGTTAAGGAAAACAAGAAAAGCAATTGTGATGCCATGACGCAGGCAGCAGTTTGAGAGCAGAGATAGTTCTAGGGAGTGAGCTCTGAGGTGGGGACTGTAATCCCTCATCACAGGTGAAACCAACACCTGAATTCCTCTGAAATACTCAGACCAAATCTCCTGCTGGGAACACAGTGTATCCTCGTGAGGCTTTGCTTTACCTGGTGATTTAGGCCTCTCCTTTCCATCATCTGATCACCAGCAAAACAAATTCTGCAAGCAAGAGCACTGGAGATTCTTTCATGCTTCTGGAGTTAGCACAGCTATGCCAGTGCAAGTCTGGCAAATTTGGCATGGCAAAATTTAGTAGCCTTAGCCTGGCCTTATGCTCTCACCCTCTTTACTCACTTGGATGCTGAAGCCTCCTGGTTGTAAAGTCAGATGTGAGATTTCAAATGATAACATGGGCTGGATCCAGAATTTTCTCTCTGAAATGCACATTTCACTGCTGGGAGAAGAAGATGGTTTATGGTGTATTCCGTGAAACATCTTCTCCCTGCTCTGGAAACCAGGGCAGACCTGAGCAGGTTGCAGAAGTTCGTGGAGGTGTGTGTCTTACACTGATAGGACCCAGGGTCTGTATTCTTGGGCTGTTGTTATGCTAAATGGTAGGAAAGAGTATTGTGAATATCTTCATATCATAGTCCTTACCCTGCATGTTTCAACTATTATTTTTCATACAAGAGAGACTTCTTTTTACACACCCTGCTTAGTTGCTGCATTACTTCCCTGCTAAGATGGGCAACCAGACATTAGTTAGGAACTAATGAGAATTTTAAGCCAGTGGAAATCTTTGCAGGCCTTCCAGTAGTTTCTCTATCAGGCTTGAACTCAGATTCTTCCTAGTAATTGGTAGGTAGCTCTGTGAATGACAGTCTGATGTTATAGGGATTGCACAATGTGCTCAGGCAGAGCCTAACCTGCTCCAAAAGACTCATGTGAACAAATGCATGTCCATAAACCACCCAGGAGCAATTAAGTGATTGCAGCCAATTAAGTGATTGCATCCACTTGTTATTTTGATCATATTTTCCCAGTTTTAGTCACTGCAGCCTGTTCCAGTTAAGTACAAAACCTCTGCTCCTCAGAGGACACCTTTGTGTGTGAACAGGAAGGTTGTGTCATACCACTAGCAGAAAAGCAGTGCTTTTACTCTGCTGGAGGGACAAGAGATGGATGGTCATTAGAGGAGGAGCAGCAGTCTGTATTCCCAAGGATATTTAGGTACTTGATTCCTATTGATTTTCTCATGATCCAGGTAGCATGTAAATACCTGGAACAATCTGGACAGAGATAAGCTGGTTTCTTTATGAAGCTGCACTGAATGTTAAACACAGCAATGACTCAAATGCTGGAAACAAAGCTGAAGAGCAGAAGAGATGTGATTACCTGGGGCCATGAGAAAAGGCCTGAAGGACAGCCAGGCAGGAACTGCTCCGGGAGATCTGAAGGCATTCTGTGCTGGCAGTTCATCGATGAAGGTTGCTCATTATTTGCTTATCTTGAACATGCTGTTTGCTGAAGGCCAAAGCCTGTCAGATCTTAGGAAGGTTCTTTTTCAAGAGCTTTTGTTGCCTCAGCAAACAGGTCATGAGTCCAACCCACCCACTCCACAAACAAACATTTCTCCAAATTATCAGGGGAATGGAGTTCATTTGACAGAGATGTCAGTTTGGTAGAGACAGATCACTTAGGGTGTGGGAGTTTTATTGTGTGTATGTGTCCAAGCCTTTGCCCTCCACTCCTCAGCTTTCTCCTCATGCATCCTGTATAATGACTCTGTGTGTGTGTTGATTTAATTCCTTTTGGAGCTGCTTACCTTTCTAATTATACTCACTAAGTATTCAGTACTTCAGTTGGCTGTGTTCCCAGAACAAAGGCTATAGCTGAATATAAATAACTGAATTAAAATAACGCTGGCTTATAATCAGAGGAAGGCCCTGTGTTGCTTAGGAAGTTTGAGATATCACTAAGCAGAAAGGTAATTCTACCAGCTCTCATGTAAATTGGGTGCCTGTCTGCTTCCCAAACCAGCCTCCACACTCACATATCTGCCAGATCGCTTCTCCTGGTGAGCTTTGCAGGGGTCTAAAGGGAAGTGATGCCAACAATTACCATAGTATTTAGGATAAGAAGGAACTCTAAATGGGTAAGAGCATTTTTCAGAGACAAGAATTACTCACAGAATGCCCGAGCTTGAGCAGAGGCCGTTTGAATCATTGGAAATAAAGTAGGGCAGGAATTACATATATATGGTATCTGGAAGACAGTTTAGTGGGATCCTGCTGCAGATCTTAATTTCAGTGTTCAAGAAAACAGTTTGGTTTTGAGAAAGAACTGGGAAGAAGAGTAGATGAGAGCAGCTTTTGGAGAATGTCAGACATTGCTCTTGCTCTTCCAAGAGAACAGAGAACAGAACTGATGTGTGCAAAGAAAAGCAGAGCTCATCTCTCTGCACTGATGATTATATAGATAAAAAGAATTACTGGTAGACTTAGCTCACTGTGGTCATGCATATAAAGCCATCTAAATTGTCAATAGCCATTAATTAGAAACTATTTTTGTCAGGTTTTAGCCCTCTTTTTTTTTTTTTTTTTTACTATGGTTGGGAGTTCATTTTTTTGAGATGTTTTTGTTTGTTGGGGGTTTTTTGAGAGGGAGAGGGGAAGAGCTTTTTTATTTTCTCTGCTTTTGTTTAAATATGGCTAGTGCAATCCAGACCTGAGGTGCAAAAATAAGTTTGGTTTTTTTTTTTCCTTTGGGAGCAATTTTGATGATGTTATCATGAAATGAAGACATCCTAGATTATTATTATTATTATTATTATTATTAACAGAAAAGTTTTGTCTCTGATTTTTGTAGTTTTTGTTTATTTCCCTGATGAGTTTGATTTCCAGTCTTCACCTCTGTGCTACTGTTTTCTATCTATTCATTCTTTTCTGCAGGCATCAGATGTCTGTCTGCAGAGAGTCCCACCATATGATGTGAATTTGAATGGTATTGAATTTTTAATGCATTAAGTGCCTAAAACATGGGAAGTTCTTTGTAGCCTATTGCTAGAGATCCAGTTGATAAGGAGATGGGGATGTTAAGTTAGAAGGAAGGCTGGAACCTGCTGTTGCCTGGTAGTGTCACTTGGACATCCTGGGCATACCTGAGAATAGGTATTTTATGTAGAAGTGAGAGGAGAAAGGTGGCATCAGGGATGCTTCAGCCCTCTGGGGCGCAGTCTTGAAGGTGCTGGAGTCTTGCCTTGATGTTGTAATGACCAAATTGCCTCCAGGACCCTAAGCAGTAAAGGAGCAACAGCAAATGCTATGGAAATAGCTCAAAAGAGCTCAAAAGAAATACCTGTCAGCTAGTGGTCCCTCAGGCATACACCCTTCCCTCACAGAATCATGCATAGAATCATTCATTAAGATTGGGGAAGACCTCCAAGATCATTGTGTCCAACCTTTGACCAAACACCACCATGTCAACTAGACCAGAGCACTGAATGCCACATTCAGTCATTTGCTGAACACTTCCATAGATGGGGGCTCCACCAATTCCCTGGGCAGCCCACTCCAGTGCTTAATCAGTGAAGAAATTCTTCCTGATGTCCAACCCAAACCTCCCCTGGAACCTGCCTCTTGTCCTGTCACTTGCTGCCTGGGAGAATAGACCAACCCCCACCTTGCTACAATCTCCTTTCAAGGAATTGTAGAGGTCTCCCTGAACCTCATTGTCTCCAGGCTAAACATCCCCATCTCCCTCAGCCACTCTGAATGTGACTCACTCTCCAGATACTTTCCCGGATCCATTGCCCTTCTCTGGACACGCTCCAGCACCTCAATGCCTTTCTTGCAGGGAAGCACCAAAAACTGAGCACAGAACTCAAGCTGTGGCCTCACCAGTGCTGAGTACAGGGGAGCTGTCACTGCCCTGGTTCTGGTGGCCACACTATTGCTGATACGACCCAGGAAGCCGTTGGCCTTCTTGTCCACCTGGGCACATCTGGCTCATGTTCAGTCACTGTCACCCAAGACCCCCAGATCCCTTTCTTCCCAGCAGCTTTCCAGCCACTCTTCCTACACCCTGTATCACTGCAGGGGTTGCTGTGACCCAAGTGCAGGACCTGGCACTTGGCCTTGTTCAACCTCATACAATTGACCTTGGCCAATTGACCCAGCCTGTCCAGATCCTTCTGCAGAGTCTTCCTGCCCTCTGGCAGATGAACACTCCCACCCAGCTTGGTGTCCTCTGTGAAATTACTGAGGACTCCATCCTCACTTTCTTCCAGCTCTGGGGCTGCAAGGGTCATCAGAGTTGGTTGGGTTCCTCTCTATCTGCGGACCTTGTATATGCAGGAGAATCCCCTCTGGGGAGTTGTGGTTGGCTTCCTTTTCCCTTTGAGCTCTTGGAACAGATCAGCTGTTGAAGGTAAGGTAATCCCTTGAGCTGTGAGGGTTCATACATGGTTCTCAGAGCCCTCAGGGCTTGTGGGAAGAGCATCTTCCAAATGTGTGTGCAACCCAGTCCCTGCTGTCTGAGTTGGGCTGTCAGTGTGTGCACAGATCACCCACAGCCTCCAGGCAGTATCAAAACACCTTGGAGTCATCTGCTATCAGAATTCGTCAGAGATGGTTTAGGTGTTCCTGATCCTGCCAGGGATTGAGCTGGATGGTCTCTTGAAGTCTTTGCCAACACTGTATTTCAGTAGTTATCATTAGCAACAGGATCCTGCTCTGAGAAAGGCTGGTCTGTGCTCCAGCTAACTGGAATGGGGGAAGAGAAACAGCAAAGCAGGCATCAGTCTTTATTAAGCAAACTGTGCAGATGCTCCAAATCTAACCTGGTGTTTTCTGAGCTGCTGCTTTTATCCTTTAGCAGTGTAAAATATGATGTATCGCATTTCTGGCAGCATATGTTGTTCGGCTTTTATTTTTCCCCTCTGGCTTGGGGCTCTGCTTGTGAAACAAAAAGAAGAGGAAAATTATTTTTGGAATAAAAATAGTTTTAGTGAAAAAAGAATGCATGAATAAAAAAGAAAGCTGCACCTTTCCAGGTAAGTTATGCATGAATACAACATTCAGAATATCAGTTTTCTACTCAAATATTCAGTAGTTTGTAATAACTGATTATCAGCTTTTACAGGTAGCTTTCAGAATTTCTTCTGTGATCCAGATGCAGTAGGTTTTGCTCATTTAAATCTCATCTTTGGCCTTTCGGAAGAACCTGTGTTTTGAGATTGAGAGAAAAATAGAACCTGATGGCTCTTCACTTTGGTTGCTGTATTTCTGTGGGCAAAGCCTTCACCTTGTGAGCACTTGTTATGCAATCCAAGAGGAAACCCACCAGGGCAAACAAGTAGGGGAAATTCCTTCACCATGTTCTTTTCTGCTTACATTCTTCTTCCCCATGAAAGGAACTGCTATTTTATATCCACACTGCTATCAATAGCCACACTTATCTATGTGTATAATTGCTTTGGAAGTAAAAGAGTTTGGGGGAATTTGTGGGGGTTGTTATTGCTTTTTTTTTTTTTTTTTCCTTAGCATGAAAAGGTGAAATAGTGGCAAACCAAATCCCATTTATAGAGCATTTGGCTCACAGATTCTTTTAGATCCTTCTTTTCTGGTTAATGGAACTATTTGATATGATCCAATGTCATCATCTAATCTTCAGTGATAGCAGATCTAGACCATAATGAACTCTGTTGGTCCAGAGAAAAGGAGAGTATAACAGCAGTGTAATTTAATTGTGAACAGCTCTTCAGTTAAGCAGAAAATGATATTAAAAAGTCAGTGGTTGGAAGCTGAAGGCAGAAAAATTAAACCTAATTTCTAGTGTGATTTATCTACACATTCAGAATAAATGAGATTAACAATCATAATAAATGTAAGGATGCTTTGGACCTTAGGATTCTTGGCCTGGGACATATCTTACCCAGTTCTGGATGCCTGTGATGCATCTATATCCACTTGTCAGAACTCTGTGTCTTGTTTCTTTTGGGTGAGGATCCAGTCAGCACGAGGGTGTGATTCAACCAACCAAAGACAGGCACTTAATTTAGGATAAAACAAATAAAGATCAGAATCTCCAGTGGATATATTGACCATATCCCCACCAGATGTATAAGGGCCAGGTGACATGACAGACACCTACATGCAGGTGGGTTATTTCTGTCTCTGAAGAACTCAGCCTAAATGACATTCTCCAGACCAGGCAGTGATAAAGAGCCTGAAGCAAAGTGAGGTTTTAGTTGCCTGTTGTGCAGGAAATCAGAGGGTATGATCACCAGCCCCTTCTGAGCATAGAATATGTGAATCACCAGTGAGTAATTCTCCAACTGCTGTTGAAAACTCTGCTGATCATTTTGGGGCTTTCACTATGATTTCCTCCATTCCCAACGATTCATTTCTACCCTGGCCATGTTTTCGAATGAAGGCCCATGGAGAGGCTGCTTTTCTTGGTTTGGGTCTTGGCCTGCTGCTGGGAAAAATGAGGTACTGAAGTGTGTAAGCACCTTTCAGCTCATCCTGGTGATTTTTTCTGACTGATGCTAGCAGAGACATGAAGAGTCACTGAAATCAGTAACATTTTGAACAAGTTTAGGGGCCTGCCCATGCAGAACGACTCACAACATTAGAGCCTCTTTTTCTATCTTTCACCTGATAATGATCTTCTTGGACTCAACCCCATTTATTGTTTGTTCCTTCCAGGCTGTTTATGTCCAGTTTCACACAAGAGCTGTTTGCCTGACGTGTGTGTTTTTGTAAGGGTTTCCTCTGTGCCTTGAAATGGTTCCCCTTGCCAATGCACCCTGCCTGTTGTGTCCCATCTGGTTGCTTTGCTGTGGACATACACTGTTCTCCACCTGCTTTGGACACAAGAGACTTATCAATGTGTGCAGAGAGCCTTACTGAGACACTTTGGCTCCCTGGACATTTCTCCATTGTGCATTCCCTTCAAGTTTTCTTTTACAGATGCTCTTTTCAGGCCAGTATGCCTTCCACCCTTGCATGGTTTTCCTGGGCACCCTTCTCCCTGATACCATGATTGTTCTTGGCTGTCACCCTGCTGGTTCCCTGCCACCCTTCCAGCTGGGATGCAGTAGAGCCAGTTGGCATCAGGAGTATTTGACTTCATTCAGCACCAACTTCCCTTCCTATCTTTCGTATAAGAAATATGGACAAAAACTTTTTAACAGGGCCTGCAGTGACAGGGTAAGGGATGAAAGTTTTAAACTAAAAGAGGGTAATTTATATTGGACATTAGAAAGAAATTCTTTACTATGAGGGTAAAAGAGGTTGCCCAGAGGACTTGTGGATGTCCCCTCTCTAGAAGTGCCCAAGGCAAGATTGGCTGGGTCTCTGAGCAACCAGGTCTAGTGGAAGGTGTCCCTGCCCATGACGGGGGGGTTGGAACTGGTTGATCTTTTAGGTTGTTTCCAAGCCAAACTATTCCATGATTCTGTGATAATATATCTCTGCTAAAGTTTCCAGCAAATTTGAAGAAACTTCCTGGGGTTTTCTTCTTGACTCTTAATTTTGTTTATTATTTCCTTTTCTTCTCACATTACCTATTGTCTCAATAGTACATTATCCTATACCAGATAAAAATATCCTGTGCCTTGCTTTTCTTCCCCCCAATACAAAAGTTAAGGTCGTCATTGTGTCCTACTTTCATTGCTGTCTCCTGACTCATTAGTTTATTGCCAAATTCTCTTTTAGAAGTTTGTAATTCTTCCCAGTACTGGCAACAATCCTATCACTACAATCCTATCACTACAATCAAATGTCTAGCAGTTTCTATTTCTTTTCCGTCTCTTCTGACCTTCACACCTCGTGGAAAGTGTATGTTTGTTTCACTGTTGTCTTTTTGTAAATGTTGCAGCAAAATAATGCCCTTTAATTTTCATTTCACTAGGGACTTTTTAAAGTTTTCTCTGTTCTGCCAATAAATTGTGTCACATCCTGTGAGGATTTAAACCTATCTTCTTTGCTGAACTCTTAGTTTCTTGCAGACTGTTGTCTGCATCTGAATTTTACTGGTCTTTTCATTTAGCATTTTAAGAAGTTTGGTATCCTTTGAGTCATTTTGTTTCCTTTCCTTCCCCATGACCTACTGTCTTTATTTTTCACATTTCTTGCTTTCTTCACTGTCTTCTTCATTAAATGGACTTCATTCCCACCAACTTGCCACAGGTATCAAGATAAATTTTGGGACACAATACACATTGGGGGTCACTTAATTCTTCCCTCCCCTTCCTTGGCACCAAGTTTCCTCCAAAGTGCCAAATCCTTCTGACCGAAACCAGAGCACACTGTACCTCATTTCTTTTCTTCCCAGTGCTGAGACCACAGTGATTAGTGGTATTGAGTGGGTTTGTTTCAACACAGTTTCTCTGTGCCAAAGGAACCAAAAGCATGGAAAACTGAAGTGCTCACACCAACACTTTTCCTCTAGTTGTGCTGGACTAACGTGGCTCTCATTGGTTCAGCACTCACTCAGGTGCCTGTGTTTTCACCTGTGTGCCTCAGCCCAGGTACATATTCTATGCCCTCCTCATTCTTTCACCATTTGTCTCGGTGTTTAATTGTGAACTGATGCAAATATTTATTCAGGGAGCTCTGCTGGCAGCACGATCTCAGCCGTGTGATCCCAGTTGCCCAACATGGGCTGGGGGAAGGCATCTCCTGGAAGATTCCCTAATGGGATATATGTTGCAAGGTGGGGTGTTTGAGAAGAAATTCTGCTGTTTTATTCCACTCTTGTTTGTCCATTGATAAACAAAGCATGCCTGATCTTCAATCTACTTGGAAGCCTTTGTTTGCCAAAGGATGTTTTACTGCCTCTTCAAATCCTCATAAACCATCGAAGCTGAGCAAAGCAACACAATTAAACCTCTCAGTCCATGTTGTTCTGTCTCCAGTGAGTGTTCCTGAGCAGGAGCAGCAAAATTTGCTACCACTTGAAATATGCAAAGAGTGCCTCTAATTTATTCATGAAAAATAATAAGCTACCTGCAAATGGAGCCACACCTGTTTTCTCCAACCAGAGGAGAAAGTGGATTAAACCCTTGTCTCATTTTTCCACAGCTCTTACAAAACACTGAGTACCGTTTACAGTTGGGAGCCTGATTATCGTTATGCTTCTTTAGCTCAGGGAAAAACAGCTTTTCCTGGTGTAGATTATATTTGCATTTATATTTATTCATTTGCATACAGATTTTTGTGCCCTACTCTTGGAAGGTAAAGAGATTCCAGCTCTTTTAAGGCAATAACAGTTCATTTTATGCCCTGTTCTCCATAACAATAATTGCTATAACTCTGAAGCTCCCCTGGCATTTTAAGGGCAATAAAGAAAGGGGTGGATGGAAGAAGAGAAGAAAATTCTCTTATAATTGGTGAGACTCTAGGTTTCTGTTCTGCAGTGTTTTACTCCTGTGAGTAATTTCATTATCCTTGATAGGACTGATTGTACAGAGGCAGCAGGATCATGCTCCAGAAGTCCAGCCTTTAATCAAATCTACCTGTTTAAAAGGAACACATGGTTGCCTTTCAGTGGGAGCCTTTAGCTCTGAAATGAGGATGTAAATTAGCCAAAATGCCTCAGAGGAAGGAAAACTTCATCTGCCAGGTTTCCCCTCTGTTCTTGCTGAAATTAATCCATTGGTTATATGTGTGTGTATGGAGTGATTCTTTGCTATTTTTCCTTTCATAGAGGTTCAGATCCCCCTTTGGAGAAAAAAAAATTCACCATGTGTTTGAAAAAAAAAAGTATAAAGAGCTGTGTTGTATGAATGCATTAAAAAAACATATAAATCTTTAGTCAGGGAATAAAAGAATTGAGGGCTTAAGACAAACTATTTGAATGCTAGTAAATGTATTCAGATCCCCTAAATGTGAGTTAGAAAAGCAAGTCTTTGAGATAGTCTTCCATCCAGAATCAGATTTAGCCCAAAATCCAAAACTGTTGCATAATAAGAATAAAAATCATTGTGTTTTTTATAAATGCGAACAAATGTTACCACTTAATCTGTAGCTATCAGATGGGGTAGCGCAGAAAAATAACATCATCTTTCCCATACTAAGAAATAAAATGCCAGATGAAAACCAGAAAAGATGCAGAAAAGCTCTGTTTGTCTCAGAAAGATTTAAAATAAGACCCCAAAGCAGCCTCAGTATTCCCACCCCCCCCCCCCCCCCATAACAATAGACATAAACTCAAGTGGAAAATTAGTCAGAGCAGAAGAGCCTGGATCTTCTTCTACTTGCTCTGTCCCCTGCCTGCCACCTCACCAGGCATCCAAGGTTCTCTCCATCTTCTGCCACCTCCCTGGCAGCCTTCAGGAGCAACTTGAGGGAGGGTCATCTCATCCCATGCTGATGACCCTCCTACATTGATTTTCTACTGCTGTGGGTAAAGCAGCAAACTGCACAAAGAGGTATCGATCACTTTTTGAGTCATTCATCCCATGGCAGAAGTTTTGAGCCTTTTAAGGCATTTTGCTGTTCAGCTGCTCACATACTGCCACTGATAGCCTGGTGATCCAGTCAGTGTCAGGGATGGAAATGGAGGTGTCCTCTGCAGGACTGGTACTGCAGGCAGTGGACGTGGAGTGCAGGGGGAGGTTGTGCTTGACCTTTTGAAGAGCATCTAATATCAGGACAGGCATTATAAAGTGACCTTTAGTGCCTGGCTGCTTCTCCTGACCTGCTCTTTGAGACCAGTTTAAGCCACACCCACTTACACCAAATGAGGATCTGACCTCCATTTTCAGGAAGAGCATCAAGCTTGTTTATGAAATAATTGGCTTGGCATCCATCCCGAGCTAAGCATCTTTTTCTTTTGGTTTTGGTCAAGCTAAGTTCCTATTATGGTTAGCCAGGCTTGTACAATAAATATTTGGCAAGTGGCAGTGTGATGTTGCTCAGTGTGAACTTTTTGTGCTGCGGTTGCTTACACAAGACCAGCGCCAGGCCAGCTGAGTGGCTGCTGCTATGGGACAGTATTGGTGAAGGTGCAGTGAATCGGGGTGGGCTGGACCCACCAGCTAGGCTGACTCATGCCATCAGCCTTTCCTGACTCCACACCAGCCATCCAGACCCTTCTCAGCTGTGGGACCCTATGGGAATCTCTATTGCAGTCCCCACAATTTGGAAACAGAGGATGTGGAGAGGCTTAAAAATGCCAGTGGTACAAAGCAGGGGGGATGTGAACAGAGCATCTGGGGGAGGCTGGAGGAGAGGCTGCATGGTGCCATGGCTGTTTGCTTTACCCAAGACTGGTCTGTAGCTGCTGGTTGTTCTCCAGCACTGAGCAACATGACATCATCCACTTTCACACTCAGATTAAACTGGAGCACTTTAAAGCAATGTTTACCTTTTTTGTTTGTTTATTTTTGAAAAAGGAGCTCTTTTTTTTTTTTTTTTTCACAGCACAGAGACCTTCAGATTATTCTTTGTATGCTGAGTGTATGTGAGTGAATTAGATATGTGCTTCAAGGAACAAAACTGTACATAACACCACACTATTCCATATATTCAACTTCACTCCCATTCACAAAGAAATAGGTTCAGCCTCCTGCAGCCCCAGGAGAGACTTGGCTTCCCACTCAATCCGTAGAGATGACAACTTTCTGGGCAGAAGCAGATTCAAGTTTTAAACAGATTTATTTATTAAAAATCGATGCAGTCTTATTACATCAATGACTTAATTTGTATGCAAATATGTTAGAGAAACATCTGTCAGGATTGAAAAAGGCTCAGATAACTGTGTCTCGAGCATGGAGATAAACTAGGAAACCTCCTAAGATGCCATCCAACTCTTGTTTTCAGTGGTAACTTGATCCTTTAAATTGACAGAGTTTTCCCAGGTAGGGCATGTATACACAATCCCTGGGGTCTTGAGGGCAGTTTTTTGCTAACAAAGAAGGTGAACCTTACTGAAGTGCAGCAGCTCGGACATGCAGATGAACTCAAAAGTCACTGCAACACAAAAAACCTCAGTTTTGTGAGGGTAAAATCTGAAAGCTTTTGTGTCATTAGCTGCTACATTACTCCCCTCCCTGATCTCAGACCCATCCTCTCAGACTTTCACTTCCTTGCTCTGATTTGGTTATGCCCGTGATGTTGAAACACTCTTCTCTGTGTACCTCCTCCTGCTACTATTAGTTCCTTATTTTTTTTCTGAAATCTCTTACATTTGTTTACAGATGAAACCCTCTAACTTCCCCTAAGTCACCACCTCTGCTTGTTTTCCTGTGAAGACCTCTTTCATAATTTTACTTTTCCCACTAATTTTAAAGCTTAATATTCTTTGCTTTCTCTCATGCTATTTCCCTTCACTCTGGAGTTTTCCAGTGTATATCTCATATTCTTTTCCAGTCTTTTCATTTTCCTGGGGCTGCCTACTACAGAAATTGTTGTCTTTCTTTTCTCCCAGTCAATTTAATGGGTTTTTGTTCACACATAACTGTTTTATCTCCCTGAAGCTCATGTGAGCTGTATAAGCGCAAATTGTTTCAGTCCATGAAAGAAAGTCTCCCCAGACTGAAATCCTTCCTAGCTGCACTAACTTTCCTGATAGTTCTCTAAGGTTTTAATCTGTGCTTTTCATAGGGAGTCTAAATATGAGGTTGTATTCTTTTAGTTAACTAATCTTGCCTTGCACAGGACAGGTATTTATGGAACTTGCTTGGCACATGAAAAAATCGAGCACCAGCCCATGATGGGGATGAACAAGGGACTTGAACTTTGGCCATCTCTGTCCAGCATGAAGGCCCTGCCCATGACATTACTAACCCAGCTGAGATGGGTAGCTCTCAGAGGTCCAAGAAAGTCTTCTAGATGTCACAGAACTGTTCTGGTGTGAAACAAGAGAAATCTCAGAAGTGGAAGCAGTTTGGGAAAACAAATTCTCACAGAGCAGCCACAGGGCTCATATCCTCAGCTTTGTAGAAGTCATCACAATGCGAGGACTGGGCTGGTTGGCTGCTAATTTCAACCTTCTCATAGAATGGTTTGGGTTGGAAGGGACCTTAAAGATCATCCAGTTCCAATCCCCCTGCCATGGCCAGGGACACCTTCCACTAGACCAGGTTGCTCAGGGCCCTCTCCAGTCTGGCTTTCTCCTGGACTTCAGGACCACTCGCAAAGTAGTAACCTGAGACTTTTCCCTAATTTGCTCCCTGCAGGCCCAAGCGTGGACACCAAACATTGTTGAGTGCTTCTACCTCTTATTTGTCCCTTAGAACAGCATGAATTTCTTCTGCTCTTGTGAAACTTAACATCACCAACTTCCAAGTATAATTTGCCTCACTACATAGGATCACAACTGTCTTCACACTGTCTTTTTATTTCTCCATGTTGTACATGCTAAGAAGAATCTCAAATTTTCATTGCTATTACATTTTTAGATGAACATTTCCTTCCTCTTTGCCAGTTTATGCAATAGAGTAAAATTGCTGTCAGGATCAGCAATGCTTCCTTTGACGGACCCATACAGGCAATATCATTACCTTATCTCCTAAAAATAAAATAATTAGGAAAAAAATAGTGCCCCATTTTTCATCAGCCATTGGAAACGAACCTGTGTTTTAGATGGAAATATTGAAAGTATAAGTCTTCTTATTTTCAGTTAAAGCAAATCAGCCTGTTCTTCCTCTTTATTTACAGGTGAAACTGTAACTTTTCCTGCCAAACAAATCTATGAAATATGATTGTCTTTAAATAGTTTTTTAATTTTGTTTTGTTTGTTTTGGTTTGGTTTTTTTTTTCCTCTGTATGGCTGTAATGTTCCAGTTTTGCAGTTGTTTTGCACAGGAATAAGGAAAGACAACTCTAATTTATATGTTTATTTTTAAAAGGTGTAAAATGCAGTGCAAGATGCAAAGGACAGTAGAACTGGTTTATGCATGATTAGTCCAGTCACAGGGTCCTGTGTTCTGGTCCATGTCCTTAAATTTTTGTATAAGCGCATCCTCTTTTACTAGAACTGGAAGGATGAAGAGGTTCTGTCTGTGTTACATTAAAAATTTGTTAAATTTCACTAGTGTTATTCACCTGCAGTCTCATTCCTCTCTTTGACATACAGACAAATTAATCTTTACCTAAAACTCTGAGTTTCTGTAAAAATACACTGGTCATTAGCTAATTTTTCCTTTTGTTTTCTTCTCTCAATTGTTTTACTTTTATTTTCATGACCAGAAAATGTCAGCCCTTTGCCTGTGGCTAAACAGCTAAGTTGTATAAGACTGGAACAAACAATATTCGTTGCAATGACAGTACATGCAGACCTTCTGAGTCTCGTGCATTCAGAGTGAGATTGCTTCAGCCTCCCCTTCAGATTCCTCCTTTGCTGTGGCTGTATCACCCACTGGTGAAATAAAATTTCATGTGCTTTTCCCAGCAGCATTCCAGGAGAGACTAGTTTGGTCCAGACTGGAAGGAGGAGGCGTGGAGTACGTGATCATTGCCACGAGGATCAATGCTGCCTGGGCTTCACGAGGACGGCCCAGCTGCCAGTCTCAGGAGCCTGCTCACCCTCACTTTTTCTTCTTGTCCTCTGGCTTTGAGGCTCCTGCAAGTCACTCTTTCTACTTCATCGCTCTCCTCCATGGCAGGGGAAGGGTGCCTTGCTTGCTGCAGGGTCTCATGAGCTGATGTCTCTGAAGGCTTCTTCAGCAGAAAGCTATTGGCATTTGCAGAGTGCAGCTTCATCACGGAGCTGAAGTAGTAAAAATGTTTCCAGAGGATGCTCTGTGACATCTGCTGCTTAGACTTCGAGGCATTTGCAGAGGTGAAGTAAACATAATATTAACTGACTAGAAAGCAAATCTCTTCTCTTTAAAGTTCATGTTAAATGCAAAGTGCAGTGGAAGAGGAATGGAAAACATCAATCCAGATCATTTACTGTTACCCCTAAGGAGCAGATTCGTTGTCTTTTTTGTTCAAAGGATTGCTGTACAGCTATTAAAGAGCATTCTTGGCTTCATGGGAAGGAGGGGAATGTACTCCTGTTGTCATTAATTATTGATAATTGATGGCATATTTAATGAGTTCAGAAAATGATCAGTTCGTTCACAATAATCTCTTCTGCCTGCCCCCTTCAGATCCTCTAGGAAAAAGAACCCAACAGACAGCAAAATGGAGCCACTAAAATTCAGGATGACTAATGGGACTTGCATAGTCTAAAATGGCAGAATGAAGACACAATTCTGTGAAGGTTGTTGCTAGTTAGATAGTTTTAGAAATACAGGTGAGTTTATTTCATTTTATTTTTTTTTAAAGAAGGTAGGGACAGAGACAACCATAAAATACCACACCTACTGAAATGTTGTTATGTTAACTTAGATTTGAGCATGCAAATAAAGGAAAAGAGTGAGGAATTAGGTATTCAGAAAGTGTCCCCATAAAGGCTATTTAAAGCCAGCAGCAAGAATGAGGAGGCTGGTCCCAAAGGGGAACCCATGCTGAGTGAGAGGGGAATTGCCCTCTGAATGTCTTTAGTCTGCAGCTGTTTGGGGTGCAGCTTTTGTGCTATGCCTTTACAGTCCACAGTAAAATGGGTCACTGGCTTGTGACTAGGAATCCTAATGCTTATCCCTAACAGCAGTCACCACTGTTAAAATATCAGCAAGAATGATAGGAAGTATCAGATATTTGGGAGTAGTGGGAAAGGCAACAACTGTTTATTCTCTTTTATTTGCAAAAATGGGTTCTGGCAGTTCCACATCCGCTGAGGATTGCTTTGCTGCTTAGGAATAGAACAGGAAGGAGGAATAATAGGAAAACATTTTATAAAGTGTGACAGCAGATGGGCTATTAAGCATGACTCACTGTGTGGCGTGCTGGCAAACTCTTACTAATGACCTTGTGACTCGGCGGCCACTTCGGCAAAGGTTACAGACTTGACAGACCATCTCTGCCTGGCAAAGGTGAGCCTCAGCCTTGCAAGTATCATGCTGTTCTGAGACTTGTGGTGCCAAAAATGTGTTATCTGAGTCAGGGAAACTGAACTATGTGAATAATTAAAATTTGTGTCAGAGTTGACTGTTGTGCACTATGTGGATGGTGAAGTTAGTTCTGCCTACGACCACTTCATCAGTCTTTTAAGTTATCAAACCAAGGGGCCTGTGCTAAAGGTGGAAATATTAAGTGGGGTATCTTACCCGCATATTAAGTAGGGGGAAATGAAGGGAGGGTCGTATATATCAGAAAGGTGAAAAATGCAGTGAAAATGCCAGAGCCACCTGTAAATTGATAGATCCATGTTTAATTTGACCTTTAAAAATCAGATGAGATGACCAATGTATGATGCACATTAGGGAAGGCCCCTGCCATAGAAAGGGAAGGTACAGACTGACCTAGTACTTATCTGGTTTTAATTTCTGTACCACGGATGACATTTTAAACATCAAATGTTCATGAAACCTGAGGATCGCTGGTTTTAGAATGACTGCATATTCCCACCATGGGCATAGGAGACTATCAGGGGTAAAAGACCTGTGACTGGTGTCAAAGCTCACCTTTGGTGCTTGTATTACAAGGGACCTAAATCAGCCTTTCTTCCACTGTCTGCTGAAGCAAGCAGCCAGAGTTGTAGTCCTGTAGCTGCCTGTGATATTTTCAGTTCCAGGTGCATTTAATTTTGTTTACAACTACACTGGACTTGCTCAGAGAACCACTTGCACCTCTTGCCAGTGCTTTGGAGGTGATATAGTCACGTGGAATAAGGAAATTACTATTCTGTTATTACTTCAGACTTTACATAAGAAAATATAGGAGGCATGAAATAGCTTGTATCTTGCCTATTTTTGGTGTATTATGGAAATCAAATACTTTTTCTTTTTGTGGGCTGGTGAAGTTGTGTCTCCTTCACCTTAGAGGTGCAGTTTCTGTAGAGTTTGCTCCAGAGGCCATGGGTGCTGAGCAGAGAAAGGAGTGTGTCCTCTCTACTGAGCACCATTAATACGTGCCATTGAATTATTATGAGGAGCCTGAAATTTGCTGGACAAACCTCTTGGGAGGGTTCAGGATGAAGGGGATGGCACTGAGGGAAAGCCTGAGGGCATATCTCTGCTGAAGGTGCAGCACAGAGATTTGATGTCAGGGCAGGCAGGTAAGGGAAGGTGGGAAGAACAGCACCTCTGGTTTCCCGGTTCTTTGAGAGAGGGGGGAGATTCCTGCCCTTGGCAGACAATCTACAGACCTCCAAGAAGGGAGGAAATCTCAGTATCTTCCTCCTCAAAACATAGGCCTGCAGTGAGTTCAAAGGGAGTTTGAAATGTTCTTTACAACACCTATAGGACCTGAGGATTCAGAAAGCTCACTTTGGCAATATTTATGAAGACTGAGTAACTTAGTGAAGCTTGCATGCTCATGTTTTCCAGATCCCTGCACCAGATGGATATTTTGAGTCAATGCAACAAATCAGAGCACCCTCAGTTCAGTGAACAACATGGGGCTGTGACATGTGCATTTCCAATGCATTCCTGGAGTTAGGGATTATTGGAATGGTGCAATACTGGATGTCCTCCTGCCATTGGGAAATCTCACAAAGGTTGCCCCACAGAATTTGCAAAGCATAGTGAAAAACTTGGGCTGTGATGTTCTTGAGTCTTACCCCTGTTCATAACCATGCAACCCAGAAGAATATGGAGGAGCAGAAGGAAACAGGTGGCTCTCCTCTGACAAGAAGGGACTGAATGCCCTTTTGCAATAACCCTGCACTCTCTATTTCCCCAAAATTTTATTATCCACTCTTGCACGAAGTCAAATTAAAACTATCTGGGGACAAGGACCAGCATGCTCTTAAAGCCTCCCGATCTACCTGAGGCCAGTGCAAGTGCCTGCTTTTCCTGACGCAGGATTGCTGTGTAAACTTCACCCTGTGACTTCAGCCGTGTAATCTGTATTCAGAGAGATGCTGCCTTTGTCCCCCCCGGCTTCCTTTGTCTGGCTGCTATCTGTGCAACAGTGGCAAGGGAAATGCAGCAGACACAGCTGGAGGTGATGTCAAGGTGGGGGTAGAAAGCCATCACAAGTGGAAGGCAAGAGTGAAACTTTAGTTGAGACTCTGTAAGGTGCTATGAAAAGGCTGTGTCCCTTCAGTAGAGCATGTACGGAAAATGCAAAAAGTTCCCTGTCCTGCATCTTGTGCTACCATGTGTCCCTGCAGGTTTCAGCTCATTTGCACGTAATGAATCCTCTTATTTTGGCAAGAGGGGATCCCCATGTAGGAAGTCAAATCCTAGGGAAAATGGGCTTGCTTTCCTTTGATTTTCTTCTATAGACTCCATAGGAAACTGCAGTCCTTGTAAGACACCAACTTTCCCAGGATTCCAACTCAGCCACCATCACACTTGATGCAGGGAGGCAGCCTGCTCTGCAGATTCCCTCTGTCCCACCTATAAAATAGGTTTTGAGCATCACTCAGCAGCAAGGCCTTAATGAGGCTCTCTCAGCCCTAATACAAAAAAACTCCATCTCTCAATGAGAGTTCTTACACTCTCCATCCCCTCAACTTTTGGACAGATACACATTGACCAGCTAAAATTCTTTCTTTGTTTGGGGGTGAATAGGTACAAATTGACTTCCTTCTCTGTTCCAGGGCTGGAGCAGGACCTGGCAGCAGTGTATCAGTATGGGCAGCTCCCAACATTTTAACAGCCAAGCCTCTTTTGAGCAGATTGGCCATGTCTTCACCCCTCCCTGTATCCCCACTTTCTTCCCAGCCTGGTGGTGATGCTGACACCAAGCTAGCAAGACCACCTGAACCTCTCTGTCCTTTAGCCCTTACTCCAGGGCTTCCTGTATGTGAAGACATTGGGAGCTGTCAAAGCTCAATCAAAAAAAAAAGTTCACAGGGTAATTCATGCCCCATGCTGGTAAGGCACTTTTATTTCACTGAGCTGTTGGAAACAACAGCTCTGTTATGTCCCATTCCTACTGAAAATGGGGCATCTGGGGTGGATGTGATTCCCAATAGTTGAGAGTGACACAGGACGGAGTTCTTAGAGGTAAGGTTTTGACCTGTTTGGTCAAAGAAAAAAGAATGAAAAGAAAAAATCATAAAGTAAGTCTGTGAAAAGTTCAGAAAGATTTCTCTTGTGAAAATGAGGTTAGTGCAAGGAGACAGCTTTGCTCAGCATTTACCTTCTGCAAATTTCCAGCCCAGTCAGCTGCAGTCAGTAAAAGAATGAGTAAGTGGAATGAAGGACAACATTTTTGCACTAAATTCTTGGTTATCTGAAAATTTCCTCGGGATTGAAAAAAAAGCTACTGCCATCCATTCCAAGAGTGTTTAGATGTGATCAGGTAGAAACAATCTCAAACAAATGCAGCAGAAAGAGCTTTAAATTGCAGTGAGTGTCCTGTCTCAAAAAGAATGATTTTACAGGGGAAAAATCCAAAGTAAAACTGCAAGAAGAATGCTAATTAGAGATGTGTCAGGTGCTGGCTCTGGATTACTGTTCTCCTCCTGCGTGCGTTTCAGGGACAAATGACAGGCAAGAACTGGGGTAGATGTTGAAATCTCCCCCTCATTTTTTCCTTGAATTGACCCAGAGAAGTCCTTGGGAATGGAAGCTGGAGTGTAAACCATGCTGAAGGCTCACTAGCCCCAGCTGGTATGCTATCTGCAGCTGTTTTCATTACTGGCTAAATTGTTGGAAGTGCAATCCAGAATGAGAGGCAAAACTGAAATCTGTGGTGAAAATCTGGCTGATATTTTTTAACTCTCATAAACTGGTACACTTCCCAGCTTCAGACAGGGCTGAAAGCAGTGGTACTGTCAGAAAAGACTGCTTCTGGCTGCGCATCCTGCCTCACTGCAGACTGACAGGAAATTTAGCCAGAAATGTTGAGCCTCACAACTCTGCACAAGATCTACTCCCCAGGGTCCCCACAGCTAATTAGTGCTCTCCTGCCATGAGCAGTGATCTTTTCAAGGTCCAGCTTTCTTTTTCTGTTAAAACTGAAAGGCTTTTGCAAGCAAGGGCATTAGTTGCAAGTGAAAGTTTCTTTTTAATTAAATTGACACAGAGTTTCTCCCTGAGATTTTGAATAGGTGTTTTGTCTATATTTTAATTTTTTAAAAAAAATTTCTTACAGGTGTTCCTTCTAGTGTCTCATAATAGTGATACCTCTTCAGTGTTTGCTCTCTGGGTTAACCTGCACATTGTTGGAACTCTCCTCACTTTCAGTATATATGAGCCAATTCAACCAGTCACCAGTTTTGCTTGTGTCTCTTGCATTCCAAATAGTGATATTTGCAATTTTTTTCCTATGTACACTGTTTATGAAAAACAAATGTCAGGTCCTGTTGCCTGTCTGTCCTAGAAGAAATTCCTTCTGCTCAGAAGACTGACTTATTATTGCTCATGCTTGAGAAAGACCCCAAGGGTTTGCTAGGTATGATTTACACTGTTTTCTCATCTGCTCACTCAGCATTCAGCCATTTGTTTTCTTATTGCTTTAACGGTGTGATTTTTGCTTAGTATTTGACTCTGTCTTAATGTTAGGATAAAAAGCAGTGGTAAAATGGGACAAAAATAATGACTTGTGTGCACATGCACATATATCTATGCATCTGAATGTCAGTCATCAGATGTATAACAGGATTAATAACTGAAAAACTGTTTTTTTCTAGTTGAGCTGCTTTTTTCAGACTCTGTGATTTACAAGGGTGTTTAGGGCACTGATCCTCACAACCTCTCCCTCTGCTTTCTGCTTCTCTGCCCTGCATCCTTTGCAGGTAAGGAGGAGCTTGCCCTCAGTGGAGAGATACCCACGCAGGAGAAGGATCTCTGGCAGGCCATCTCATGTCCTGTCCTAGCACACACCCTGTTTTCACCCCCTCTTTCACCTGACCTCTGCATCTCCATTTTCTGGGGCTATGGGTGAGTCCAAGCCCCACATCAAAACCTCTCTCTCACAGCCAAACTCAGCTCTGCACTGACAGCCCCACTGCTCGGCTCTGCTGTCATTTTGGATCTTTCAGGAGATGAGAAAATACTCACATGCAAAGTTGTAAACTGCTTGCAGTTCACTTGTCTCTGCTGGTGAATAAACAGAATATTCTGCTTATGACACTTTCTTTTTAGAGGGAAATATTTAGCAGGTGAGCTAAGGCACTGAAGTGTGAGCAGCATTAGCCATACTTGCAAAAAGAAAGAAAAAAAAAAAGAAAAAACAGATGTAGTAGGGCAAAAATCCTGTAAAATATTGTAAAATATTTCCTGACCATCCTACCTCAGCCACATACTAGAGAATCTAATCCTGTAAAAATTCTTCCCATGTCCTTCCAGCTGCATAAGAGCCTTTAGCTTTATAAACTTCTTATGAATACTTCTCCAACAACTTATGCTACCTGCATAAGTTTTAGTTTTTCTTTTTTTTTCTTTTTTTTTTTAGTATGTGATTTTTTTTAATAGAAGACTCTTTGTACACTGATGGCATTACAGAGCTGATGAGTAGTTTGATTTACATGAAATAAAATGGGGAAAATTGCATGAGTAAGACAAGCTAATGAAGCATTGAAGAAAGAAAATGTTACTATGCTGTCAAAAAAAAGCGTACAACAAAAAACCTCTGTAGGCTGACAAGAAACCAGACAAGTAGACTCTCTGAGTAATAGATTTACCAGCAGTGTAAGTCATCTTTAGTTTTGATAACATCTTCACTGGGAATAGGCCTGAACCAAACTTTTAAGTTTGAATAACTTAAGACTGGGGTTGTGTGGTTAAATAGGAATATGCAAGTGTGTCTCTGTTGGTTTAATGGATTGACTGAAAATTCTAAGCCAAATAAGTCTTAGCACTTATATCCAGCAGTAGTTTTAGACATTCTTTTTCAGTGGAAGCTTTAGGCTTATAAGGGGCAATTTCACTTACTGGAGTAGTGAGTTGTTAACTGCTCAGGCATATTTGTCTTGTTTGCAAGAAGCAGTGGAGAGTGGGAAATCTATGGACCTTGACTTAATTTCCCTGGAGTTGAAATGACAGTGTTTTTTTTTTTTTTCTTCCTTTGCTTCTACAATATTCAGCCTCTAGATCTTGGTGCCTACAATTTCTTACATTAGAGATATTGGCACATAGGAAAAGCCTGGTGTGAATCACCCTGCCACATAAAAAAAAACCAAACCAACTTTTAAATTATTTGCTTAAAAACAGAACCACTGCTAATGCTAAAAACAGTTTGTAGAACAAACCCCTGTTTTATGTGTTTTATACATTAAGGGAAAACACTTCAGGGTTGGATCTGCTGGCTTGCACTAATGCCCAAGGGCTATGATCCAAAACTGCAATTTATTCTGCCTGATGGGAGACTGCAGATGTGGCTTTGTGTTTCTGTCCCAGGGTAGAGGCTCCTGTACACCTGTCAGAGCTGCATTTCTCCCAGACAGTGCATTCATCTGTGTGTGTGCCTCCTGCATCCCAAATGAATATGTTGGGTGGTATTAGCAAGCATTTCAGAGGTGCCCAGCTCTGAAGCATGTGTGTGCCAGACTTGCAGGATAAATCGGTCAAGTGAGTGCCTTGGGATTTGCTGTCTTCTTGGCAGATTTTTGATTTTTGACCCCTGTGAGACTGCCAGTGAGTGCAGTAGCTTAGACAGGAGCAATTAGTGAGGGACACCTGGGTAGTGTTTCTGCATTCAGCCTTTTGGCAGCACAAGCAATGGCTTTGGGACCCACCCTCACAGGCAGAAGGTCTGATTCGCATCCACCGGACTCTGGAGCATCATTTTCTCCTCTCTGATTCACTGGCTGTGCTCTAACACCCTGCTGGGGCCACCAGACAGCCTAGGTCAGGGATGCTGGTCTGTCTGACTTGTTCCTTACCCCCATACCCACCAACCTGTCCCAGACTGACTCCTCAGTGGAGTGGTTACAATGTCCCTCAGGTTCCTCCTAAGTGCCCAGCAGACAGACCCTGCCCTGTGCCTATTGCTTCTTTCTCTCTGAGGAGATAGTGAAGCAGGAAGGAAATATGACACAAAGACACTAAGACCAAAAAGTCATCAGCACAAAGATGAGCCCCAGTCCTTGCTGAGTTGCATTGCAATCTCTACAAGGTAATGGTTTATGCTTCGTGTCACAAAGCACATCTTCATATAAGATGGAGGAAGTTCAGAGATGTTTGGCTGCACAACAGGGCACTGCTGTCCCTGGTTATTTTTGATATTGGTGACATTGCAAGTCAGGTCAGCCCTTAACTGAGGTGCTTGTGCTGAGGCTGACTTATCTGATTGGTTTGTCTCTTCCTTGAGACCAGTGAGCAAGAAACTTAGCGGGATCCATCCATATTGTTGCAGATTTGCATTAATATACCCATACCATTGATCCACGTATCCTTTTTGCATTGACTTGTAAGGGAAGTGCCAAATTTGTTGTGCCTCTTGAAAGTAATTCTCTTTCTCTTATGCCAATCACTGACATTATCTGGTGCTTTCTGTGTGATTTCCTCATACTTTTGTTACTTTATTGACAATGCTGGATATTTTAAACTTCCTATCAGCAAATTCCATTTACACCAGGCTTTGTTTTTTTTTTTTTAGTAATGCTATTAATGAAATTATTGTCACATCAGTCTTGAGACCAATCCTTGAGGAACTCCAAAAATATTCTCTCTAGCCCAAAAGTTCCGCTTTGCGCACAGGCCATTGTCATCTCCCCATTAGTCAGTTCCTTCTCTCCAATTTTGAGTAGTGCCTCACATTTTAAATTTGCATTGTCACCACATCCGAGACATTGGAACTTGTCACAGACAAAGCGTGATGAGGGCAGCTGGATCCTGAAGCACATCCATATGTGTTTGATACCTTTTGGCAAGTCCTTGGTAGCAAGCTCTGCATGCATGTTTCAGACTTGGGAACCTAATTGCCTAAATCTCAAGTCTTGCTTCCTATCCCAACATTAATAGTCTGGGAATGTGAAAGACATCTTCATCCTTGTCAGAGTTTTAACTGGATTTATATGGAATTGCAGTAGCCCTAGCTGGTGTGTCACTCTATGCACTGATCACTGTGGGCTGCTCTGTGGTCCCATTGAAGCAACATCCCTTAAAGTTATTTTCTCAGACTTTCCCACCAGCTGACTTCCTGCCTACCTCTTCTGGCTTCTGAAGAAATTTTTCCTTTGCTTTCACCCTCCAAGAGTGATCCTTTTACGGAAGATTGCCAGTCAAGCTGAGAGTAAGACATTCATATGAAGTCAGTAAAGGGATGATCTTTTAAAACTCAGGTCTTCTCCAAAGATGAAAGAGTTACACTAAAACTGCTGGAAACATCGGTGTGCATTGACTTCATCTGGCCTTTTATATATGACTTTTTCTGTACTGAACCTGTTACGTGGCTGAGCTTGGTGCCAAATCATTGCCTGACTGAAACAATTTTCAATTCTAATATTTATACCAGGACAGGTTCTGGGAATATAAACTTCTGTAATCTACTTCTTAACCAAAGTAAAATGATATTGCTCTTAATTTCAGTGAAGCTTTGTTAATACCAGCTGAAATTTTGGGTCATTAATTTTTTTTTCTTTGCCCCACTCCTCCCACCTTAAAACTTCCAGTAAGTCCTCTCTGTGAAGAGTCATGTGGACCTGGTAGGTCACAGAATTTTATAGAGTTTCACTCAGATATATATAGCTGGGAGAAAGGTTACTCAAATATTTGTTAGAGGAGTGTTGTATCTCCTATGTAGAGTGACTGATTGGCATCAAGAGCCTTATCTCCCCCCATATCATGGAAGAGTGCACCAGGCTCAATCGTCAATAAAAGCAGTATAAAAGGAAGACACTGATGCTTTGACTGCATGAAAGCCTGTTCAGGGTTACGAGACTAAGACAGAGCAAAACCAGGTCATGTGGTGGAAATGGAAAAGCAAGTTGTGGTGCATTGCAGGATAAAAAATCTCCTCATAAGAAGAATTGATGGATTTAGGATAAGTTAAGCACTGGACAACTTCATCCTAGTGAGCTACTGAGCAGGATACATCTGCTCCCAACACTGGGGCTATGAAGACAAAACATGAAATTTGCCCCAGCCAAGACCATGACCAGATACTGATCAAGAAAGCAAAATAAACTAAGCTCTGTGAGAAAAATGACAGATACAATTGGGGTGGAGGGACAGAGGAAGAATATGTGGGTGTGTGAATTTCTAAAACTACCATATACTTCCTCCTATGATTATTTTCCCTACCAGTGGCAACTTTTTCATAAGTTAGAACTTTCACTGTGGTAGGAATTACACTAAAGACATTGATACTAGCACAAGTCTCAAATTAAAAATGTTGTATTTTTATTTCTCCATTTGCATTTCTATATCTTTTTCATTGTGCTCTGATATTTGGTAGCCCTCTCAGTCTGTCTTCCTCAGGCTTGCTTTTGTTTATTTCCACTTAGAGATAATTTAATTTTATTAGTGAAAAATAGCTTCTTTTATCCATCTCGAATATAATCTCTGCTTTTAACTGTAATTGTAATTTTAACAAACCCCTTCACTTTCATTGAATATTTGGTTTATTGGGAAATAGCAAATGTATTGACACCATTTCCTTTAAATTAGTACTGAAAAATTAATCAAACACTGGGTGTTTCTCAATTCAAAATAATGAGATAATTGATATCTGATGAGAAAATGCAGTCACCTTGAGGAAGTCATCAATGGGTTAATGAAAATGAGTGTGTTACACTGTTTTAGGCTCCCTTGAAAAAATGAACCCTGAACATGTTTTTCATTTGCAACGTGTTGTACAATGGCATCAAAGCCTGTAGGTGCTACAGAAACATCAGTGATGCTCACAGAAACAGAAGCTTTGGTTTTCCATAGCCATACCTGCGACAAAATATTCAATACTGGACACTTGTTCCATCAAAACAGTGCTGGCAAACTGAAAGTCCATCAATAAAGTGTGAGGCCAAGTTAAGAAAAAACATCCTGAGTGCTGGGAACTAGAATGGTCAGATAAATCATAAGAGATTTCCATAGCTGGAGGCACCTGAGATACATTTATGTGTATCTCACATTTATGAGATGCATAGCTCACATTTATGTGTGGCTACATGGATGGGAAGAAGCCTTTGATACTGACCAGAACAGAAATCCATGTATCTGTTGTATTCACATGAGCTTGAATTCACATCTTCAGCCTTACATCTAGACTTTTTTGCCTTTGCTGTTTCTTTGCCTTTTCTCTAAGCAGAAAAGTTTTGAAGTATTACCTATAAGATGATGAAGTGAAGCGCATGTATAAGCATATGCAAATCACAAATTTGCAGGAAAACTTATTGGAAATATCAAAGAGCTAAATGTAGCAATGTAGGAATACCATTCAAAGAATAACAGGGCAACTACGGGACAAACGTCAAAATCTATTATTGGACTAGTAAAAACTCCCCAAAGAGTTGGTGTAGCCCCCACTGCATGAGACTTTTAAAAGGAGATTGAACAAAACACTGAGAAACACACTATGGAAAGTGTCTTCTGTGATGGACTGGATGACCTTGCTGCTTTTTTATTCTGCTTGCCTTAATCTTTGAACAATAGTGCAGTGAACCAGTCACTGCTTTTCAAACACACTTCTGAGGATACAAAAATCCACGAATGTGTGCTTGCTTCATGGTTCTCATCCCTCCTCTGTTAAGCAGCACCTATATCCAACAATAGACATTTCTCAGTCATTGCAGTTCCAGGTATTTATGAATATCCTACTGAAATTCAGGACTGGTTCCCCCTCTTGAAGCCAATAATGACCCAAGTTTCTTACAGATGAAGGGAAAAGATACCCAGCCTCTGAATGTTATTCAGAGAACTACAAAGGTGATCCTCTTTACTCCTTTATGATCTGGCATATTCTAATCTTGACAAAAAATACTTTATCAGAAATGGGAGGGGAACCCAGGCAAAATGGCATGCTCCACATGAGTCCTGAATGTTGCAAGTGCTAAGTACTTGGAAGGATTTTCGCCTCTTGCAACCTCAACTGCATAAAAGTCAAGCATTTAAAATAAAGTAGTAATTAATTTGATGTCCCTCTGTAGTCAGTGGAAGGAGTGGTCTTCAGAGGGTCCTGATCCTGCCCAGGTATGTTGCCTTCTCTCTCCGTTGAGTACAGAGCCTAGGAAACTTCCTTAGCTTAGATGTTTGCCTCTTAGATGGCTAATCTCAGATAAAATGAATTCTGCCCACCATGACTCGTTTCTTGCTGTGTGAATGACCTTCTCCATTTGGATTCCACAGATAGCAACGAATAAAACTTTGGTTGAAAATATTCACGAGAGTTTTTCTTTTTTTTCTTTTCTTGAATTTCTTTGAGATAAAGCTAAAACCAGCATTGTTTCCTGCCCTGCCTTGATCACACTCATACTTGTGCATGAATGAGATCTCCGGATATTATCTTTATTCACAAAGAAATGCTACAGTCCCATCCAAAACTATACATATTAAGGATCTTAAAATATCCTGGGTTGGAAGGGACCCACAAGGATCATGGAAGTCCAACTCCTATATGCATGTATAAGCAACTTGCAAGCTACTTATGAGATGGTATGAAGAAAGGTCTGAAGAAAAAAGGAACTGCTAGAACACATTTCTGTTAGTATAAAGAAAGTATAAAGCTGCACTGGAGTGCCAGCAGTCTGACCTTCAGCCACCCTTCTGCAGATAAGTAGAGCCAATTGGCAATGGTTCCACAGCAAGCATCATCTGTTCTTCTGCAATCATGCCATATCAATTCCATGCCATTTGCAGACCTCCCAAAGGCTGCAGGTCTGACCTCCAAGGTGTGCACAGTCTATACAGTTTTTATGCCACCCGAGTGAGTCATTGGAAGCTGAGTGTTTTGGAGAATATGCTTTATAATGTACATCCACAGAAAAGTTCAGCAAAACAGGATTATCAACCTCTATATCTCACCTGTGCCAAATCCCCCAAATCAGATGGCAATGGTAACAATTCAACATCCAGTTTATGCTCCATGCTTGATGCAGTCGTTCCAACTCTTTATACCCAGTACCTTGTGTATGCTGCAGGTATTCACTGTCACCTTGAAGAATCCCCAGACATGTTCCTGGGTGATGAAATGCTAGGTTTTGTGAAGGAATTTTGAAAGGGTTTTTTCAAATTACATTGCTCAAAGATCCATCCTGGAGAAGGAGGGAGAATGTGCTTGCAAATGATACAGTTGAGCTGTTGATGAAGGGTTTGTAAAGCTTAGCAACAGATGACTATGGATATGTGAATGACAGCTGTTGGCAATTCCTCTGCATTGGACACTAGTAGTTCCTGCAGCCACTGCAATTCTATCTCGGCTTCCCATGGAGATTTCAGTTTCTGTATGTGTGTGTGGCCATTGGTTTGATGCAGTGCATATGGGAGAGGAAGTTATTTAGCTGTGCAGTCAATTCACCATTATCCATGGGTGGATTTTGTCTATGAGCCATGCAGTAGGTGTTGAGAGATCCAGATCTGAACCACCCAAGCCATCATTTACTAGTGCAGGCACAGTGCCAAGTGCATGTGCCTATGCTGCTCTCAGAGCCAGTGCTGGTCTCAAAATAGTGTAGCTATACTTGCAATTTACATGGCACTGAGCGCCAGTTGATAAGCCCCATAGCTTTAAATTAGATTTTTAGGTCCCTCTTCAGCATGGGTTCATAAGTGACAGAGGTATGTGGAAACCATCCTGTGACAATCAGAGGTTTCATGTGCCCCTTGCTGAATGTAGGGGTGATCCTGCAAGGCCATCATGGGAGGCTTTGTCCATCATCCCCAGAGCTTGCTTCTCAAAAAGCAGCTTGTTGTGGTTCAGAGCTTCATGTTGTACCTCCACTGAAGTTCTTTTTCACCATGTTGGATTGGAGACCTCCAAAATGTGTAAGGATTGTGGCACTTGAACCAGTCCTGCCAGAAACATTACCCAGGATTTTCTTTCACCCAGGATATCCCTGCCTTACCATTACACCACTAATTTCTCATAACCCTCCAATGTGCTACATTACTAAATGTGTTGTAGGATAGAAAGGGATGTACAGCTAAAGCACTTTCATTTAAACTATACCTCTCATACATGGTCAAATCTCTGAAGGGTCCTTACCATCGATTGATCTCTTAGCCTTGAGATATATTGTGCAGTTAAAGAGTGCAGGCCTGAAAGGGGTCTCTTGTGTGTAGGCAATCACATTATATAATCCCTTTTATAGACTGATTAAACTCAGACTTTAAAGTAGTTAATATGTTTTATGCCCAGATGTTCTCACATGAAGCTTTTTCTAGTAAACTACTGCCCTGATGTTTAGAGGTTCTGCAGTCTTTCATCAAAATCAGTTTACACTTATTTGTTCTTGGAAATACAAGCAGATTTTGCACGGGACATTGTGCAAACCAGTAAGTCCACAGGGACCTTGCCTGAACTGCCTGTAATGTTGAGGTTGCAGGGACATGACTATTTTTTTTCTGTTGAGTAAGCAGAAAGCAACCTACAGTTGAGCTCAGATCTTTGAAAAAGAAAAAACAACTGCCCTTTAATTTTCATCTTTTTTTTTTTTTTTAATGAAATGAAGGCACTGTGACTATTCAATAAAGTAGATCTGCTGAGTAAGGTGTTGTCACCTTCAGGTAGATGGCTTTCAGTCTGGAAATGGCCTTCAAGAGACTTTCCTGAGGTCAGACAGCAGCTCATGGCAAAGTTGGAAATGCAGCCTGGACTGAGTGATTTGCTGCAGTCAGAAAAAAGTGTCTATCAGTCATCTGTCTATGTCAGTCATTCTGCTTATTTATTCTGACCACTTAAGTACCTGTGCACCTTGAAAATTATAGAGAAAATGAAGCGTGTCCTGTGTGATGTTTTTTTCCTTGGGAACCTTTGCTGAAGACTGAATGGGATCCTGGCTGTTACTGTCAGCAGGGTCCTTCACTGATGGCAATGGGTACTAGGTCAATGTCTTGGTGATTCAGCTTTCCATAGCTATATACCCCATAAATTTTCCCAAAATGGGACACACCAGCTCACACAGGGAGGTCACAGGCTCTTTTTGTTTCAAGGTACTAAAGCAAAAGTGTGGGGAAAAGTTTTACTGTGAATCTCTGTTCAGTCATGGGGGAACCAAGCATGATGCAAAATCTGAAACAAGGGAATAATGATGGTGGCCTGTACTAAATTTCTTCCAAATGTAGTGCACATGACTGGAAGGCTGTGAATAAAACCTGGGAGAGGATGTAGAGTTCCTTTCTCAATCCCCTTTGCTCTTTTGGAATGATGCCAGCATGATTTGCCCCAGACATGAAATATTTTGACTCTGTTTATGGTAGGATAGTGCTAAAGGAGAAATGAAGGAGGTGAAGGGATGTGTGATGCTGTAGAGGAAACTGAGGCAATTGTGTGACAACAAGATCAACCTGTCTGCTCTGCTTTAGAGGTCTGCTCCCATCACAGTGGTGATGCAACCACACAGTCCATTTCCCAGGACATAGAGATGAGGATTTTCTCAGGCTGCTCAGTTCTTTAGGTGAGCCAATTCACTGATATTTAGAAATTTTCATTTCACTCAACTAAAACATCCAGGTAGGAGGAAATCTAGACATGAACCCTAGGAAACAAAGCCTGTTTCAAAACATTGCTTCTGAAATTGCAAAGGCTGTCAGTAAAATACAATAGGTAAATGTAGCACATATGTCAGGAGTTTTAAAACAAGCACTAGCTAGATGCTGCCATTTCAAAGCTAAGAGTGAAAATAATTTACAGAAGCAATGTTTGGTTGTGACTGAAAAGCATGTCTCCCATTCCACTATAGATGGAGGCTGTTTCTTGATCTCAACTGCTTTTATTTAATTTCACTTCAAATAATCCTGGCATAGAGCTTTTTCTCATGCCTTCATTTTTTATTGTTTTTTCCATTGGCCATTCGGCTACCAATTACTGTGACAAATTCTATCTTGCTAAGTGATAGGCAATATATTTTTCTCCCTTGGAATTCTCCCTTTTTTCTTTCCCCTACAGAATTTTATTTGCCAGAATTTCATCCATTCATTAATACATACACTGAGTACTGAAATATTATAAGCAGGTTTAGCTTCAGTGATTTTGGGGAAGGCACACCCATAGATTCCCCTTCACAAGCTACCCTTTATATGGGAGAAATGGGCCATTCTTTTAAGATAGAAAGGGCCATTGTCCTGTCTTTGAAATATCTCCTGTTTGGTACTCAGTGAAGATAAATTTGAGTCTTTCCTTAAATTACTTTTCACTCTGAACTGATGTGACATTTATCTCTGCTAGAGTGTTGACTATATGAAAAGCTGAAGCTTGTTTAAAGAATGCTGCCAAACAAGAAAGATTGTAATCCATCTAATTACTGAGCTAGGATGTGCCAGTGCTGCAAACTTCAATTACCACCATTAAAGCATCAATTGAAAGCTTCAGCTGATTCCCAGAGAGTCAGACACTTCCAGATATTTCATGCATTATACAGATGTTTTGCTGCTCCTTCAGTCACTAATGGTTCTCTATTTTGAACATTTGGGACTCCTGTAACACGAGAAGTAAGCTCCAGATGTAGAGGGATTTCAAGTGAATTTTGCCTCTTTAAACTATATTTTGTCAATTGTTCCCCCAGTAGGAACTGATGACCTCATGCTGGATGCCTTTTATTTTTCCCAAGTGTTATAAGATAAATTTGCCCACAGGGTTACTTACAGTTCCTGAGAATCCACATTTCCATGGATATCAAAAGCCCAGTACTACAGTGAGGTCCCTGGGACAGAATTCTGCAGGCACACAGATCTCTTTGTAGCCTCAGCTGCTAATTCTTTATATGTTAGTACTGCTGTCCACACATTTAAAGAATAGCTCCAAAATAGCAAAAAAGGCCCCCATGTTTTGAGCAAAGCTCTGGAAATTTTGTGGGCAACACCTTTTGTGATAAGCTCCCCCTTGTTTCACTTTGACACAACTGTTAATAACTCAGTTTGATTGATTCCTTTCTGGCAATGTGCTCTTAAGTCAGAACTGGGTCAAAATCAAAAGAAAAAATCCTGGAGTCTAACCTTTAAAAAAAAAAAGCCCAAGGCTTTAGTAGCTGAGCATTGAGGGAAGTTTCAGAATTAAAAGTCAATTTGAATCAAAGAGACAAATAATTTTATTTTGGAGACATTGAGACAAAACTGTTCTATTTCCAAAACCGTCTCTTTTCAGATGCAAATCATCTAAGAGAGGTCACAGAAGTCACTGCTTCTGTGTCACTTACGTTGCTTATATTTGCCAAGGGCAAAATTTGCACCTGTGCAGAACAGCCAGCTCCAGAGTTAAATCAGCATTTATGGGCTGCCCAGTGACTTTGGGCACTGCTGACTTGTACCCAGCTCTCCAGAGAGTATCCCTCAGGAAGATTACACTGCCTGGAAAAGGGATGTGGCTGCAGGCCGAGGCCCTCAATCTAAAATGCTGTGTGGAACTTCTGTGCTTAATATTTTCTACTTTAAGAACAAAATTATTTTCACTGACAGCCAATTAGCAGCTTCTTTCTGTATCTATGTAGTTAAACCCCCTCGGTCTAATCTTTAACTGATTTTTCCAGGAGGGCTCCCTAAATAAATACCAGTGTTTCTGAGGACATATTAAAAGAATGTGAACTGTATTTTTACCAGGGTCTGGGAAGTGCGAGTTTGTGGCCACAATTATCACATATTTCTGTTTGCCAGTGCATCTTTCGATCTCTTCCAGGTACTGCTGAAAGAGATTTGGAAGATAAAGGGAAAAGACTCCATCCTGTGAGGAGAGATTTCAAGTGTAGAGGCTTCATGTCATGAACAGCTTTTACTTTTGGGCAATGCTCCAGAGCAACAAGAAATGCTAAAACACACAAAGCTGCCTGGAAGGAATTGTCTGTCAGTCTTTTACAAAGTGGTTTCATGAGGTGTTCACACGAGACCAATTAGGAGAAACTGCAAGAGTGAACACCCCGCTATTCTGCAAGTAGTGGAAAATAGCATTTTAACAGCATAAGGACATAGGCAAAAGTATATAAAAACTGGAACTGGTTCCCCAGAGAGATGGTAGGTGCCCCATCCCTTGAAAACATTCCAAACCAGGTTGGATGGGGCTCTAAACAACCTGATTGGGTTGAAGATGTACCTGCTCATTGCAGTGGGATTGGACTAGATGACCTTTAGATGTCCCTTCCAACCCAAACCATTCTATGATTCAATGAAAGTATGAAGCCCAGTGGCTTTAGAAACACTGTGTATAATTAGCTATTCCACAGGTACTGGCAAAACACACATGGCACAACCATACATTCTCATTCAAACTTTCAGTTTATGGTTGCCGAAAATATAAAAATGAGAAATGGTAGACAGCAAGTGTGCTCAACAGCTCTGTAAAAGTTCTACTAAGATCTAAATAAAAATGGCAGCCACTTCTGGCAAAGAGGGGACTGCTAGCAACTGAAGTTACATCACAGAAGAGACAAATGGAAACTATTGCCTAGTAAGTGGGCCATTCCTTGTTTTAAAGACAGCTAGTAGCAGAATTGCCCCAAAAAAGAAATGGGTATTGACAGCAGTTGAGGAAAGGTTATGCCTTTTAAATACAGAAATGGAAGAGCAGCTCCACAGTCAAGATCCAGGTATTCCAGGATTTCCGTCTATGACACTGATTTGCTGTAAATGTTTAAAGACGAGTTATAAAAACAAATCAAGCCTTCAGTTTCACTTCCCCAGCATCTCCTTGCAGCAACATGTGGTAAAGGAGGTGTGTATTTTTTTTTCATAGTTGCTAATGGATTTTTATTCAATACACTTGTTTAATGGCTTTTTTAATTCATCTAAACTTCTGGCACCTACAATATCCTGTAGCAATGGGTTCCATTTGTTTAGGTATGCATCACATAAAAGGTACTTCCTTTCAGATTAAATCCTCTACTGATAACTCATTGCTTGCTTTCTAGTTCTTGTTTTAGGGGAAAGAATGAATAATTGTTCCCTAATTGTTTGCTGCTTGCCACTCAAGGTTTCATACACTGGCCTAAATATACAAAGAATTAAAAATATTCAGTCATTTTTGAGACGTATTTATGGGAAGAAATTCAATGGTTGTTTTAATTCATCCTTCTGCCAATGAGTGAAACAGTAACTGCAGGGTTTTTTATGCTCAGCAGCCAGTGGCAATAACTGAGGACAGACAACTTAAGAAGTTTTCTGTAAGTTCTTCCTGATGTTGAAATGCACATGGAAGCACTGCAACTGCTATAGGGTTCAAAAACTGAAACAGTGCTAAACATCAGTGTAAGGAATTATGGGTCCTTCCTACAGCCGTGGTGGTGAACTCCGTTCTCTGTTGTAACCATGGTGTTCTTCCATTTGCTGCAAAGATCAGGACCAAAATAGTTGGGCTTATTGTGTCTAACCCAAGAGCATCCAAACCCTGTGGATCTTTCTAGTAAGTCAGAATTTAGAATGTGTGTTTTAGGAAACTCTCTGTTTCTCTGCTCTACCCTGTTGGCACCTCTGAGTTAGCTTGAGTAAGGCTGGTTCATACACTCAAGTGACATAGATATGGTAACAAGGGTATTTATTCTGCTCAGGCCAGTCTGAATCCTTAAATTTATTCTGTGCTCTGTGTCTCTGTGATGAGCAATGACTGCAGCTGACACATACCTTGTGAGTAATCTGGGAACCATGTTCTTACTTATGGAAGAAAAAGTGCAAGCGCTGGCAAGGGGAAAAAGTAGCCTGTGTTGGGAGAAGGCAGCTCTTCTTGTGGATGTATCCACAAATACTAAACTGTTAAATTCCTGGATAGGCATCACTTCAAAGGGCCTATGGGTACTGCAGAAAATTATGCAAGCTATTATGCATCTTGCAAATTTTAATACAAAGGGAAGGGTGATGTTCCAAGATAATGACCTGTGTAAAGACTGGAGGCAAAGAAAATCTTGGTCTGATTGAGTTGAAGCTAGAGGTGATCCATGGGACAGAGGAGGATGTAATAAGATTGAGAAAACTGATCTGTTTTCATACTTAGGTGACCCCATAAGACTAGTCAACTGCAGGCATGCAGACACAGTCAAACTTTGTTGAGTAGAAAAATTCAATCTCGTTTTCAAAAGTTGTTTCTGTCTTCTATTGACAAAAAGGGAATGTTGGGAATACGAGCTGTGAACACTGGAGCAATCAGTCCCAACAATCAGAAGATACTTTCAGGTGTGAAATGTTTTTCTGGGTTCATATTTTCATTTATAGAAGTTACTTCCCAAGCACCCTTGGACAGGTGCAATTCAATAAACTGATCTCAGAGGCTTGTCTCTATGCCCTGTGTTGAGGCAGCCTATGAGTACCTGGATGGTTGAAGGCTCCATATCTTCTGTGGATTTGTTAAAGGAATCACTGTGTTACCGGTGTTAGGAGTATCCTGAGGATCACAGCGTTTTTTTTTCTTGTATCCCCAATCTTCAGGACAACATATCCACTACAAAGAACAAAAGGCATTAGGACTGTACTCATAGCTGAGGCCCTGCTTTTCCCACTGATGTCAAGTTTGTCAGTATCTGACTTTGCTGGAGGAGAGAGAAAAGTGAATGTTCATAAGTGGCTCATAATGGGCAAAATTATGTAAATGAAAAACTATTTTCAGTAACACTGGCTTGTAATTCGTGAGAAGGACCCCAGAAATCTATTTATTTCTAAAAACCCTGAATGGTTGCCGCTATTTCTGTGTACTTCCTAACATTATTAGGAGATAGTTTCCCTGCACTGAATGACAGGGACGGCTTTCTCAGAGACTCTGAACTGGTGGGAACATTTATGAGTCTATTGCTTTGTTGAAGGATCCTCTGCTTAAGTATAATAAAAGGCTAATGAATAATTGTTGTCTCTTAGACTATGTGCACATTTATGTATGCAAGTTTAATCATTTTGCTCTGTTGGTTTTAAGGCTTGTGTGTCTCTCCTAGGGGTTGTGTTCTGTTTGCATGGGGTTCACAGCAGAGCATTCATACTTCTGTAAAACTGTGTGCTCTGCTTTAAGACTACTCCAGAGTTATTATTAACAACGAAAGTTAAAAAAAAAAAAACAAACCAACAAAAAACCCAGAAAAAAACACCTTGCTGCAAGTCATTAAGAAAACCAACTCATTGAGTAAAAAAAAAATTATCTTTGGAAAAGGAAACAACCAATATAACTGCAAACTACCGGTCTGACCACTCATTTTTCATTCTTACAACTACAGAACATACAATGAAAAAATCCCCTATCTCAGAGATTAAAGAGAACTCAGACTGACAGCTTATTTAAATGAAGTCTCTCAAGCTGTTTAAGGCTGAAAATCACACCTGTGCCAAGAGCCTGGCACAGAGATGAAGGGCTGGGTCCGATAACAGGCATAGGGCTTTGCAATTCTTTGGTTTTAGGTCATGGAAAAGAATTTTAAATTGGTCAGCCATTTACCTCTGAGGATGTGCTGAGAACCCTCTGAACACGTTCCATGGACCAGACCCCTGGGGTGGGGACAGCCCTGACTGCAGAGCATGAATCCAGCCTGGGACTGGGTGTGTGCAGAAAAGTAAACACGTGTGCCACAGATCTTTCGAAGAAATGTAAGGAAAGGAGAGCACAGGGCTAGTGCTCTCAGTCTGCAAATTTGGCACTGATGTGCAGCTTCAGTCAGAATCAGTTAGATTCTTAAATCCTGAACTACTTCTAGGTGGTCAACAATGATTCAAGGCCAGTGCTGAAACCATTAAAAATTATCTGAAGTCTTAACTTATGTCCCTGGCTGTCCTTCAGGGTATTTGCTCATGGTGTGCTTTGGTGACTAACTTGTAAATCAGCCTGGTCCTGGCTCTCCGTCCAGAGCTGAGCAACTCCCAGCTTACAGTAATAAACATGGACCACAGAGGGCTGAAATCTGCTGGCAGATACACCCCTACTAGACAGAGGATACCTCATTAACTTCATCTGGGGCTGCTTCTGATTTGCATTGGTTTAACTGAATAACACACTTTGGCTGGAAATGGACGGTAGCAGCAAATCAGCCCCAGTGAAGCACAGCCATGCTGAGATGGAGGAAGGCTCAGAAAGGCCTTTTCTCATGCTAAAGCAAAATATAAAAGTCCATCCCACTGCAATCCAGGAATCCCACTGCATCATTGTGTTTCATCCTTCAGTTCTATCATTGCTGATTTTAACTAGGCAAGAGAATCAGGTCCAGGATGATGTTTCCTGGAGCTCTTTGTCCCAAAGCACCCTTTGATGCATGAGCAAGCTGGAAGGTGATGTTACATGTAATGCAGCTAGAAAAAAAGAGGCAGCACATTCTTCTGCTGTCATGAAGTCTTGCTCATTTCAGTCAGTTTGTTTGAGCCATCTGTCCTCAGCCACCAACTATTCATTTCCAACATGGTCCCCATGTCAGCCAGCCAGGAAGACTGTGTCCTGAAGATAATGTTCAGTTGTCCTTTGCTGCTGGAGGAACGTGCCCAAGAAACATTTCTCTCTGCTCAACCAGCCTCAAAATGCTGGCGATGAATTCAGTTCTTTGTCAATACCGTATTAAACTGCATTTCTTACAACCACTGCCATTTATATAATGCAATATCCATATGGTGATTGTTTTATTTATGTTTCCCTTACTTCAAGGTAGAGGAAGTCAGCAGCTGGGGCTGCAAGATAGAGGTGCCCACCAGTTACTGGGCTGTGTTGTTCATGGGGGTGATAAGCTTTTATCACCCACTGGGAGTTAGGATCTTGTCTAAGTGATAGCATCCATCCCTTGAAAACAGAACAGAGCTCTCACTGTTTGCTTGTCTGAAAGGAAAGAGTTTATAACCCCAGACTTTACAGTGGCTGTGAGCTAAAACATGACATAGCTTGATTGCCTTCCTTTCTTGACTCATGCAAGTCACAATATGAGCATTTGCTTCCTTTGCATCAAGAGTTGAATTGTGTTTGCATTGCCCCCTTCTCTGTATTACAGACTGGAAGTCTTTAAAAATATCTCCCCTTCCTATGTGACTTTGATTCTGCTAATCCCTACCCACCTTTTGAATCAATTAAAGGGAAGTTTATGGTTTATAGAGAGAAAAAGTGTAAATCAGAAGCAATTCCTTTGGTCATTGTGTGTGTAACTGGAGGATGTTTCAAACACAAAACAGGAAAAAGGTTTACTTCAATGACTTGTTTCTTTTGCTCTTTGGATTTCATAGCAAGGGAGACAGAGGGAAACTCTTGTCATTTTGCTTTTATAATTAAAATAACATCATAAGATTAGCTATATTGTAGTTGGATATCATCTGTATGGAAAGTTCTTCAGTTAAAAGGAAAACAGGAAATTTTCAGAAGCTCTTTTTTTAAACTACTCTAAAGAATTATCTACTTGTGTTAATTCTTCACATGGATTCCCAGGAATTTCAACCTTCTTCACAGAAATAGATGTTTGGCCCAATTCTTACACTAGTCAAATAATTTTATAAGAAAATGTAAAGCTACAGGGTCTGATTTTAGCATTCTAATTTTGCACCTTTGTGATTCCAACTACAGAAAAATTATTTTAGAGTGTCTCTTCAGCTAGGGAATTTCTACAAAGCACGATGCTGTAAAATCATAGGGGATGGAGTTGCCACTTGTTTCAGTGACTCTTGTTGTTTCCAGAGTCTCAACAACCACAGTCTAAAAACCAGTGAGGGCTCAGGCTGCAAAAGTAAATGTGACCCAAGTGGGAGCTGAGCAAGAGAGAAAGGGCTCTGCTGTGAAGAGGAATAATCCTCAGACACACTTTAAGCTTTAGCCACCGTCTTTTCAGGCACAGGCTTTGCTTCTTGTGGGGCAAGCTTGCTGCCTTGGTGTAGCTTGTTTTATTTTGTGTGGCTTCTTCCCCAGAAGGTTATCTCCTACAGGTGTAAGTGTCAATTGTGCAACAGCAGTGACACAGTAGGCCCTGATGTGCCATAAATTGCATACACTCCTGTCTGTAGTCAGACTGTTGCACGAGCATCTGACATCCTCAGGTCCATACAGTGGTACTGTACTGTGGCTGGATGTGACAGTCTAAACTCCTGTGATGCCTTTACATGTTTAGCCATTTCAAACTGATGTCTTCACAACATTTTTTAAGCCATAAAAGGCTTAAAAAAAATGAGAAAGAGCAACCTTCACCTCTGCCCCAACCTCAATTCCAATGCTTAGTAATTGAATTCCCATAGAATTACTTCTGTTGGGTAATTTCTTAGAAAGATGCATCAGCTTTTAATTATAATATTATTAATATTGCATGTAAGGGATGTCTCTCTTTTTTGTTTTTAAACAAACTCTTTTTAAGAGTAAACTCAGGGAATAGAGCCGGATTTGATCCAATATTCATACAGCTCTGTGATCTAGAAATTCAAGTGTGTTTCATGATGTAAATTGCCTTTAGAAAGCTATTTATTCTGATACATTTTTGGTCTGAAGTGAAATATTTCTGGGAATTCCTCACTCCCACTTAAATTTTTCCAAGGAAATGCCTGTGACATATCAAAGGAGACATTTGTATTTCCAGAGCATAGCAGGAAGGGATGCATAATGCTTTTTCCAACTTGATTCTGAGGGTGGGTTTTTCATAAATGCTTATCATTGGAATAGCTTCACTCCCACTTAATGAGTGGCTTATGGGATTTTCAGGGCCCAAGCACAGCGTGCCTGCTATGTGCCACAGTGACTCCTCTAAGTTGGTTAATTTTATTGCTCCTGCTCATGCAAAATTTTTAACAGTAGAGGTGAAGAGGAAGAGTGGGATGGGAAGGAAGTGGTGTGGAGACCTGACTCCAATTTGTGCTCTTCTAACAATTAATTCATAATTTGGAAAATCAGACCTGGGGCATATTCAGAGTGTTGATTCTCTGTGTGTGTTTGGGGTTTCCCATTTAACAATGGTATAGTAAGATCAGTAAGATATAGTAAACTCGACATTTCTAAGGTGTTTGAACTATGATTCTCAGTTTTTATTTGTGCAAAAGGGGGAATAGTCTTTCATTAATATTGTGAAGTCTTGTGATGATAAATCCACAGGTGCCAAGGAGAGGAGGGATACTTAGATCTAATGGGTGAATGAACGGGGGTATGAAGCTTCATGTCTGTGGCAAGCACAGGGTGGCCAGCTGGCCCACCAGTGGTGCACCAAAGTAAGTCCTGCTTTGAATTTGGTATGGAAGGTCCCTTTGCCCTCTGATGCTCTCCCTAGGAGAAGGAAAGCAGGGAGCTGAAGCAATGATGGCAGAGAGGCGAGCGGGAGGGCAGGCGGAACTGACAGCACTACCTGGCGCAGCAGGGATGCTGAATTCAAGGAGTAAGGTGAGACAATAATGCCCCCTCCCTGCAAAGACGGGTGACCTCCGAGGACGAGTCCTGCCTCCCGCTGCCTCCCACAGCCTTATCTGTTTCTGATGTGAGCAAATGCTGAAGTGAAAGAAATGTCCTCCCATGGCAATAAAAGGAGAATGAACAATGACAAAAGTTAAAGTGTAACGCATGAAATGTGAGGGGAAGAGCTCCGCCCAAGTCACAGCCAAACCCAAGCCGTGAAGAGGAGATTATCTGCACCCAACCATCCTGAAACGGCAGCAAGGGATGTGGGGGTACAGCTGCAGGGATCAGCCCCAGGTGTGCACACCTACTTGAAACCTCCAGATACTGGCAGGGGGCTTTCTCTGACATGAAACTCAGGGAAATTCCTCTGCAAAGAGCTGCAGTTCACTGCATTGAACAGCAAGCTGGAGGGCAGGCATTTTCACAGAGATGGGCACCCTGCACCACTCAGACACGCAGCATGTGTGCACATAAAAGGCTCTTCACCTTACCCAGGGTCAGGTTTGTACCCACGTTTGACGTTGACCTTTACAAATTTACCTCGAGGTAAAACTGGAATGCTTTGACTGTGTTTTTAAATTATGATTCCTTGTCTGTGTTTTCCTAAAGGAAAGCACGAATTGTTATTAGCCACAGAGATAAGAAGATAAGCCAAGCATTGTCCTCAGCAAAAGAAGAAACAAAGAAACAAAGAAGCAAGCCAGAGATAAGAGATATGTTTTGTTTGCAGAAAGTTTTTAAATTTCTCTCACACTGATCTGAAGAAATGACGAGGGGGGAAGCATTATTCTTTATGTGCAAACATACTCGAAAGATATTTTTGATGGCAGTGATTGTAAGAAATAGGGGCAAATGTGAATGTCTCCCACAGAAATAGTCACGTGTTTTTGTCTGCCTTTAATTCTGGTATTTATTCAGTAGTTTCAGACACACTGGTTATTTCTCAAAGGTCACAAATTATGTCTTTGTCAGTGGACCATCATTATAAAAACAATTATTACTACATTTTTTTATTTTATGGGATTGTAGAGATGTACTTGAACTTCAGAGGTCTGTAAAAATCTCTGGGTATTTCCCATTTCATCTGCCACTTGAAGCAGGACAATTACCAGTACTACATGAGATCAAGGTTATTTACAAGGCTTTTTGAAGAGTAAATAAATTCTTTTTAATTTTAATTTTCAGAATACTGGAAGTAGCTTCTGTCCCTGAGGTCAAACATTTGCTGAGCTGAGACACATCCAAGATTATCTCCAGGTCAATCTTGTCACCCACTGGCAAATTCTGGAGCTCTCTGGGGCAATAATTTTTATGGTGCAGGTATTGGCCACTGAAATTACTCTTTCAGTCCTACTGGTATAATTTGAATAAAGCAATGTCAGTCATCAGTAAACAGGAAGCTGATTTTGGCAGAAGCCCTGCCCTGCCCCTGAAGCAGCTGTCTTGCTTCCACCTCTCCTCTGAGTATCACAGTCTTAGCGTTGAACTCAGCTTCCCTGCAGCATCTTGCTCAGGCCACTAGCACAGACTTTCACACCTCCTAATCCCCAGTCCCACGGATCTGTGTGGCCATCTCTGTGTGCCAGACGTTCATTTCTGCAGCTGCTGAGGAGCCTGTAAAGTTTTGCAGTCAAATATAATAGCTTCCACACCTTGGGGGGAGGTTGAGTTCAGTCCATGTCTGAGCACTCTGAAAGACTTGGGCTCCATTTGGGTCCTGAACACACCTTTCACAGTTGCTTGATGTTGGACTTCAGGTTTTTTCCTCCTTTTTGGGCTGGCCTGTATAGAATTAATGTTACGTTCATCTTTAGTTCCACCAAAAGAAAAAAATTATACCTGCATCAAGAAAATAAGAGGAGAGAACCATATAATAAAATGCTGCTACACTTAAAAGTGCAGTGATGGGGTGAGGCAAGAAAGTGATCTTTATAGGAAGTTGTTTTGCTTGAAAATAATATTTTGTCTTTCAGGAGTGTTAGGGAAGGTGTGGGCAGTACTGTAACTGCAGGCAGAGAAGGGCCAAATTTGGGCTTATTCCAAGGGAGTATCGGAAGAATAAACTATGATGACATTATTTTGGTAAAGTTTATCAGTTAGGCCATGGTTTGTAAACCTCAATTCTAAACTCAGCTTGTCCAAATTGTGAGGCTTTCAAGCATCTGTATTGGGTCAATCTTTAGAAAAATGAAAACAAGAAATTCCAGAAGCTTCTGGTATTTCCAGCACAAGGCCAAATTTTGCATGATCTGAAGAGATATGTTTCGGTTCTGGTTACCACTGAGAACCCTAACCAAGAAAAACAGAAGAAACTTCTATCTTAGAAAACCATAAAATTATCTTATAAAGTTTCAGGTGAACAGAATAAACAACTGAAAGATGAGCTCTGGATGAGCAGAGGAATGTGCTCCCTTGCTTTCTCAAGCTCATCTGAAACACATTTCCAACCTTTCTAAGGCTCATCCTTGCAGAGGAAAGAAAAATATACATCTACTTAGGCTGCTATTGCTCTGGTTAGGAAACTGGAGAAGCTGTAGTTACTATTTTTACAAGTTTGCTTCCTTCAGGGGAGAGATATCTCAGGGTTGAGTGGGAGGTAATGTGATGTCTTTTTCTATTTTTATAAAGGGCCAGGGGATGCACCAGGAAGCTGCAGATCTGTGCAGTTGAAAGTCTTCAGCTCCTCTTTTGAGATACTAGGGGAGGGAGGAACAGTTAGAAAAGCATGGCCTAATTAAGGATATCTAATATGGTTTCAGGAAGGGAAGGGCATGCCTCATTAACTGACTGGAATTCTTTGAGGATATTGCTGCTCAGGGAGACCAAAAAAAAGGCAACTCACTGTGACCATTGTGTACCTCGGTGTGCCGGGAGAGAATAAAACACATTTAGGAAGGTCTGGGGTTGATACTTCCATTTACAGAGAGGGTAAAAATACAACACAGAATTACCTGGTATTTAAACCTGTGGGGAGTATAACTCTTTCTTAGTTCTTGAAATCCTGGGTGCATTATGGCTTTTAAATATTTTATTTCTTTTTAAAAAAATTATTATTATTATTGATCTAATTGGATTTTGTGATTCAGCTGAAATGAAAGGCACAGCATTTTCAAATGATCTTGTGCTAAATTTGGAGGGCAGCAAGGAAAATTCCAATTAGATACAGACAGAGTTAAATGCTTTTTAAAGTTTCTATCATGGCAGATGGCATATTCAATAAAGGTCAGATAAATGTAGCATCATGAAAATAAGTCAAAGAGCCTAGAATCAGGAGAGGGAAAAGGTGGGGTGGATGGAGGGTTTCTCTGTGTATTGACAGCTTTAATGTGGGAATGGCAGGAGATGCAGTTTTCCCAGATTTTTGCAGAAACAGAATCTAAAATGCTTAAAGTTATATTTGGGAGAGAGAAATTACTCATAAAGGAAACTGAAGCATGTTTTGTCTAAGGAAAAGTAGAGTTTCACATGAACCTGCTCAGTGCATCAGGAGCAGGGCTGCAGCTGAGGGAGAGCAAGAGCTCATGGTGGAGGGAGGGTTGATTGAGGTGCGAGATTGAGATCAGTGGGGATGTGGAAGCAGAGAAGCCATTTGAGCTCTTTTCAACTGGGGGTGGCATGGGGCCAGTTTGGCCCCTCATCTGGTTGCCTGGCCATCCCAAGGGCTACAGGACCAGCTGAGTGCAGTGCTGTCCACTTCTAATCCTTCACAACCCTGTTGCATGTCTGTCTGCTGGGAGTAAGGGTGCTGTCCTCATAAGATCTCCACCACCTGGAAATTCCTTCAGAGCCAGGAAAACTGCATGGTTTTGATCCCACTGTGCTCCTTAGAGCTTTCAGGGCTGCTCTCAATCTGTTCGTCCCCATGACTGTATGGATGGGGGGGGTTCCCAACCCAGCTGTAGCACCTTGACTCAGGTGCAGCGCTTGACCCATTTTCTACATAAATAGTCCTTCCATCTTGATTTCTTGGGAAAGCCAGGTACTTTCTTTTGTTTACAAGAGACAACTGGACCCTGAGAGCTCATTGAAGGGGCTGAGAAACAGTCCTGTGACTCAGGGAAGGTTTAATTCCTTGCTGAGCAAAGGGACCATTATTAGAAGAGGGAAAACAGGTGTTAGAGGAGAAGGAAATGGGGAAATCCTTGTGTTTCTTTTATTAACCATGAAATTTTAAGTGCTTTGAAAGATTCTTGCCTATGTGTCTCTATTGATGAGGCTCCTTTGCAATTTAGCATGAGATTAAGCAAACATCACTCTTCACTTTGATGAAAGAGGATGGGCACACAGAGGTGGAGGTCAGGTGAGGGGAGTGCAACGAGAATCTGCCTGAAGGAAGCACCAGGCAACAGGCATGAGAAGAAGCATAGCTCTGCTGGAGGGAGATCGCTCAGGGATGAGGGCTGTGTCAAGCACCACCCCTTTCCCACATCCCCCTAGAGTCTGCTCACAGCTGGGGTCCAGGCTATTCCTGTGGACTGTCCCTGCCCCTTAAGACCTCATAAGAGTCTCTCTCTTGTCTGCTACTCCCCAAAAGCCTTTCTGCCAGTGCATGTGTAGAAGATCCACTCTTTCTTTTGGTTGCCTGAGGAAAAAACAGCATGAGTGTCATTGCTGGGAAAAGGTGGCAGACTGGTGTTCCTGTGTGCAGCCGTAGGCTGGTCACAGCAGACTCAGAGTGAAGATGCTTGCAAGACATGTCCTGAGTATTTGTCCTTATTTTCTGATTTGTTCTGTGGGAAGGGCTCCTTTTCAAGGACCAGCCAATCCTCATGACTGTGTACAAGCATCAAAAACAAAGAGATCCTCCTTCTACAGAGCCTCGGGTATAGGCTGGAGATAGAAGCAAGCAGGCAATGATATTTGTGAGACAGGGGAGGGAAAGTAGCTGGGGGATACCAAGAGACAGCATCAGTTGCACTGGCAGACCATGTTTGGGGTTGACTACTCGTCTGTCAACCGCATTTTTAAAGTCTTGCAGTGACAAAGCATTTACCTTCAGGATAAGAAGCATAACTTGTTTTCCAGAGGTTATTCAGTTCTCGATCTCTGGATTAATACAGTCAGGGAGGATATTATCCATGATGACTATTTTGTGAGCAATGTATCTGGTTTTTAGGGAGCTGGAATATTCAGTACATCTTACTAAATCACTGGCTAACATTCAGCAGGGAGGAATAATGGAAAAATTTGTTGGAGGTGAGTTTTGAGGTGGAGGAGCTTGAATTTTTGTGTGCACTGACGTGTATCAATGTCCCATAAGCCGTATCCTTCTAGCACCAAATTTTCCATGGGGAAAACCCTAACTTGCAATTGAATTTGAGTCAGTCACCAACCAGCCAGGCTTCTGAGACTATTATCTGTTCTTAATAGGACTTGCACCAGGACTCTAAGGTGTTATTTGGCTGAGTGCTGTATGAGTACAAGGGAAGAAATTGTAGTCTGCAGACCTGTAACCCAGGTTATAATGAAGACAATTTTTGAAATTCCAGCTGAACTATACTCAATAAGTGTTTTACTACTGATCTTAAAAGATTGAGAAGACAGCACAGAAGCACACAGAAATTATAAAATACATACAATAGGCTATTCAGTGCCCCAGAGGAAGCAAAAGGAGGCAGGAAAACAATAGATGTCCTAGACTGGTTTGATTGACTGTATTTTGAGAATAACATACCAAAAAATAGCATTCAGTAAATATATACATGCACAGTCATTTGTACTGTGAAATGCCATGTGCCTGCAAACAAATAGACAAACAAGGTCTTGCATATTCATTCTCCCACCAGGATGCAGGAGCTTCCTGGTCTCACAGCACAGCGCTCTTTGCACACCAAAATGCCTGGAAAATACACACGTCTGGATTAAAATTCCAGAGTCCTAGACTGGGTTCAACAGCCACTAAGGACTTCAGAGCAGAACTTGTGCTGAGGAGTGAGTTTTAGTCCTGGGACCTTCCCATGATATTGGCAGCCCTCCAGCACCCAGCTGTGGCTGTGCAGCTCCTAGCACTGGAGCAGCCCTCTGTTTGTACAGTGCCTGACACAATAAGCTGCCAGTCAGATTTGCTGGATGCTGTGTGATCTTGTGATATTAATAATATAATGATAGCATTATAACTGGACCATTCAACTCCGTAGTTTGTTCTTCTATAAATGATTTATAAGTTTTATGCATTTTATATGTCTCTCATTAAAAATGCATTGAAAAATACTATCAAAATACCATTTTGTGAGGCTCAGTCTCTCTTTATTCTTGTTACAGCCATCTGCCATTAAGCTTTAATAACTGGCTGATTATAATTTATTAATTTATCACCTGTTCTTTATACAGTTGGATAAAATAATTGTCAACCAATGTGAAATGGCCTCCTATTGTGTTATTAATCCCCAAAGCAATTAGAAAACCCACTGATTGCATAAGCCATTGAAAACGGGCAGTAACTCACGTTAGAAATTATCTGCAGTGCTCGCATCAGTGCGTGATTGGTAATGGCATTCTGTTGCCAGTGAGAATTTGAAAAGGGCAGTTTAACTGGGGAGGCTTTTAATTTTATTTATTTATTTTATAATAAGCCTGGATTTATGGGGCTGACAGTAGATGTGTAGGTTCCAGCTTGTCTTACACATTCTGTGGGCACAATCTGAGAAAGGCAACATCAATTTCATACAGTGTTATGCTCTTGCTCCTCAAACCTTCTTTGGAGAGATTTCTGCCCTGGCTAACATCCCCAAGGATGAAAGGGTAATTTAGGGATTGCTTTAAAGGCCAAATCTTTTAGGAGATTGACTTCAGTCAGCTTTGGATGAAGACATCAGACTTCAGTATCTCTCCTTTGATTTTTATCTGCCAAGGATTCAGTATGGGTTAGTTGTGGGCTTTCTGATATGGATATTTACAGTATGTGAAAAGGGACAGAGCCAACGGTTTGTTGGATCCAACAACTGTCATTTAGCAAAGCCGTTTGCTTACTCTGCCAGTGTGAAGGAGATATGCAGCCCACCCTAGATGTGAAGAAGTTCCTTATCTCCCAACCTATTCGAAGTGCAGACTGTGTGTTACAACACCTCTGGCACTAACAAGTCACATTCCGGTAATGCTGTCCCTGATGCAGATTTAACTGCATTTCTGGTGAAAGGAAAGAAAGGAAAAAAAAAAGCTACTGACATCAGAAAGCAGAGACACACCACTGAGGAAAGCAGCTGTAAATGGTTCTTTGTCCTAAACGAAGCTCCTGGCCCCTGGTGTGTGTGCTCAGGCAGGGACCACGCTGGTGGGTCAGACACACTGGAGGTACAGAGCTGTCAATTACAGTGACATTCTGTTCCACATGGCTTAAAGTGGTCTGGGAGAACTTTTACTTAAACAAGATGATCACATAGATCAACATTCTGCTATTGAACAGGACTCTGATCAGACTTAGGAAGAGATTTTTTCATCTCTCTTCTGTCTCCAGCAATACCTACCACTCAGTAAATACGTGCATTACTGCGATGTAGTGATTCCAGAGTATAAGAAAGTCTTGAGTCTTCCACCAATATCACACTGCCTCTGCACAATGGTAGGATAGTTGAATTATTGCCCTTCTACTTAACACTTTGGATGCCTGTGCTGTCCTATTGCAGGTTTTGTAGCTTCTCCACAGTTAAACATGGAGAAGCTACTTTGACAAAAAGACCTGGAAAAAATGATGTTGAATTGAACATATTAGGAGATTTGTACTTCCTCCTTCTACAGGGAACCCAAAGCAGAAGTTAAGAGGTCATTCTTGAAATTCTTATACTATTTCTGGCTTTTCTGGAAGTAAAAATCAGAAGAAATCTTATGCAAATGTTTTTCCTTCTGAGACATCCAAGCCAAATATGCAGATATAAGGGGTTTAGATAAAGTAGACAGTGAGTACATAAAGTACAGAGAGTCCCTGAGAAAACTTTCCACTTTAACCCTCCAGTCTGTGTCCACAGATAAAATCCAGACTGTAGAAAGTCCTCAGAAATGATGTGGTCACTGTAAGTGTCTTGCACCTTTTGCTTACACAATCCTCAGCTGGGATGAGCACAGAGAGGATTTTCCACTTCTTCCCACCTCTGTAGATATAAACAAGACTACTCTTCAATCTTAAACTAGAGCAATTACTACAACCTCTTCACCTTGGGTCACAGCAGAGAGTTTGCCCTCTACTGTGACCAACAGCCAACTAATTGTGGTTTCCCCAGATTTGAATTTCATGGTTCTTCTTGAGTCAGGTTCTCAGCACCAGCTGGGGAACTCCTGGGCATGAAAGCTGGTTATGGCATGGCACAGACTTGCAGGCAGGTCATTTTTCAAAAGGTGGATTGACAACTGTTACAGGTTGTGTTTTCACTGCAGGTAGGAGGTCTCCAGTTAAGGTTAATCTTGCAATGTTAGTGGACTCACAGTGCATATAATCCTCTCTCAATGAAAGAGCAACACAGAAGGAAATCCACACTCAAAACAAGACTGGGGGCAGCTATCCATGTAAGAGAGCTCTCTGGCTTCTGTTGTCTCCAAAATTGATGGTCTATATAATGCACCAGAAAAAAATTTCACAGCTGAAGAACAGTATCACAAAAACCTCTGAATCGTGAGGGAGCACCACTGGCATTTCTCTTCCACAAAATCATCATCTAAGGAATCTGTCATATTTTTACTTGACAAAGCTCCAATTTGGGAATCCATTAAAAGAATCACTATCAATCACATATTAAGGTCTTTATTACAGAAATGTGGGTGAATTCCATGTGGGTCTGTTTAGCAAACCTTGGCCATATCCCATATTCATTATTTCCACAAAGGCATTGCATACACCCTGCATCCCTGAACCCATCAAAGTAATATCCTGTAATTATTTTTACTGCATTAAATGATGTTCTCTGGCTACATCTACCCTGCTGAACACATCCACTAATGGTTGCATCCCCACCAGACTGGCTGGCCTCCTTGAGAGCAGCGTATCTCTATCCTTTCCTTACCACACTTGGCCTTATGTCCTTCTGGTCCTTCCCTCCCTAAGACATAGCTGTCATTTTGGGTCCCTTCTCAGTTCAAACTCTGAGCTGTGCTACAGTCCTGATGCTTGGTGTACTCATGGAATGAAGTGGAATTGGTCGTGTATGTATGATATGACAAGTCTGGAGTTTCTGAGTTTGCAAAGACTGTAGGGAGTTGCTGGAGGACTCTGCAGAGCACAAGAAAGACAGCTTGGTACATTCTCATCCATACTGCCTGCTGGGAGATATTCCCAGAGCAGAATAGATAAGACACAACGCTTTGATTTTTCTTTTAAAGGACCTACCTGATACTTTCCAAAAATAGCATGAGAGTGAATTAATGTTTGTTCAATACGGAGGATCAGTGAATCCAGAACATGCATGCTGTGGGGAATGAGATGATGGTGTAGACATACCCCTGCCCAGGTGACTGTATGTAAATTGGACTGATTTTCTGGGGACAAAGAGGTGTGGGAAAACACTGGGGAACTCAGCTTTCAAATGCTGTGACTGCATCTTCAGCACTGAGGGTGCCAGCCCTTGTGAAGAGATCCTGAGCATCAATTGGTAATCCTGCTCTGAATGAAAAACACACCCCCAGATATGGAGTTTCTCTGTGAAGGAGGAAGAGACAACAGCTTCACCTGAGTTAATTCTGAAGTGAAAACATAAGCTCTGACACACGTGATCATTTGCACTTTTATGTGGGAAAACATATTATTAGAGCTTGACTGAAACATGTAGGAGACTAACAATAAAGACACCTAACTTCGTGTTTCAAATACTGAGTACTAGAGTTTGGTGATGACTTTCTCATCCTTGTTTAGACTCTCCTTCTTAGGGAAGGTCTTGTGAAAGTAACCTATTTCTTTAAGAGAGCTGTGCTGCAATGTGGATGGTAAAGACAATGAAGATCCTCTGGAGATCCTCTGCAAAACACCCCGGAGCCATTTGCATCAATTAATTCCATGACCAGCATGTGGCTGCCTGTAGGCCAGGCTGTTGCCTATTATCTCTTGAAGTGGAGATAATTTTTCATAGAGAAAGTGGGAGGCTTTTGCTTACGAGGATGAATTCACCCAAGGGTGCTCATTTTAAGGGCTCCTCTGAAGTCTCCTAATCAGTGTGGACAATTTATAAGACAGTGCTTAAAAGAAAAAAATAATTTTCATTTAGTCTGTTGAATTTTACTTAATGTGCTGCAGTTTGTTGTTAGGACTTCTAAGCTCTGATGAGCACGTGGTGTGTCACATTCCCAGGATGTGATCCAAGACAGTAACACAGTGGGGTAACTACCATCAAATGGTGTCCCTGGTTCCAGTTCTGACTTGAAAAGAGCATCCCTAACACCTCTAGCCACAGTTTTTTGGCTTTCTTCCAAGGTTTCCTCCCCAACAAATGCTGAAATCCCAGAAGAAAGCAGGGATGAATATAATGGAGCAAATGAACAGCATAGTTAATTAGTAATTAAAGTCTCTTAAAATAGATAGGATTGCACTGAATCAAAAAAGAAGGAAGGTTTATTGGATCTCTAACCTTAGAAGATTTTTCTGTTGCACCTATCATGCCATTTTCTCAGAACTAATTTTTAACGAGTGGAAGATGGGAGCATGTCCTGATGTCAGATACTCAAAGCAGAAATCCAGAGCAGTTCTGCCATCTCCAGTAAGACAATCCAGTTTGCTGCAATGGTAGCAAAAGATAAGTTTGCAGCCAGGCTACTGCTTTCAACAGAGAACCAGCAAGAGAAACAGAAGGAAACACCCAGAGAGCAAGCCTATCATTAAAGGACAGAAAGGGCTTTTTAAAGGAGCTCCTGTGGACAGGTCTCATTATGTTTGTGCAGCATCTGGCACAACAGAGCCTTTCTGAACTCAGTTTTTGGAGCTGCAAATACAGCACCAAATACTGAGGCTTAAAATAAAATTGGTGACAGATGTATTAGGACCAAGATTTGGAGAGGAAGAGGATCAGGGCTGATGGACTCTGACAAAATTCCACCACAGTGAGTCACATTTTAATTGAAAAACAATAAAAGAATGCAAGGGTGGGGAAAAGACATGGGTGAAAATCAGAGGTCACCTGCCGTTTTGATAATTTAACTGAAGTTTTGGAAATGAATCATCGCAGCAGGCGATGGAAGGTTTCACCTCGGGCAGTGACAGGAAATGCAGGGCTGTAGCTGTGTGCAGAGCATTTTGGGCTCTCAATCAGCTCTTATTGATTGGGAAAGTACAGCTGTGCTCAGAAATTCTCAGCTTTTCTCTCACTTTCAGTTCAACAGAAAGAAAAATCTCAAGCAGCCATTTTCAGGTTCTTTTTCTCGGAAGCAAGGGGGTAAGTGGGAGGGGAGTTCACAGGAGGAAGACACAAAACTCACAATTTTATTCACACATCGAATGAAATCACATGCTGTCAGTGGCCAAAAAATAGAAAAAACAACAACAACAAAAAAAAACCCCAAAAAAACAACAAACCCCAACAACCAAACCAAAAAACCCAACCAAAAAACCAAAAAAAACCTCGCAACCCCATGCCCTTGCTTGAAAGAAGAGATACAAACAGCTGCTCAGGAGAAGACCCTGTTGAGAGATCTTTCAGAAAGGCTCACTTTTGTTCATAAGCATGCAGCCATCTAGGACATTCCTCTCTGGGCATCACACTTCCTGATGGGAAATGATCTTGCCCAGAAGTTGAGCTAATGCCAGTATTTGTAAGCCAGAGTTTTTCAAACTTCTGCTGCCAGGGTGCCTGACACTGCCTGTGAGGTCTCCTCATTCTGGGCCAGGTTGCAGTGCGCATCAAAACAGTTCACGTTCCACATCAGTACACTTACTTTGGAAGGGTATAATCATATGGCTCTGGATGTGTTTGCCCTTGGGGTGAGAAAGGAATGTGTAAAGATCAAGCCAGCATATCCACTTGGTGTGGCACAACTCTGTGGCGGCCTCAGCAACGCGGGAATGGGTTAAATGCAAATGCCCTAATGCTTTATCTGGTTGCAAATGTCTTCTGTACCAAGCCTAAAATGTCTTGGGAATGGATTTTTTCTACAAATCAGTAAATTCTGTGTGGTGTCTCTATCCTTTCAGGCATCTCTGTACCGTTTTTTATCTCATGCTGTGGACACGGTGAAGAATGGTGGGCTTTTTAAAAATCATTGCAACCATTAGATATTAAATGGTGTAAGCGAGGAACTAGCTGCAGAGACCCCTGACATCTCTGAGGTCTTGTTATGGACCTTCACTTTGCCTTGATTTAACTCTTGTCCAAACATGGCCCATTGGACCACTGCCCCCTGAAGAAACGATGGGTGACTGAATGGCCATTAAGTGACGGTGCACAGAAAGAAGCAGCATTTCCATTTTTTGATATTGCACGGTCCTTAAACACATGCATAAATGGATAAATATGTGCTTGTGCATGTGATGCCCCACTGGATTATGGTGTGGTGCACACTGATATCATGTGGGCTTTACCAGGGTTTCATATGAGAGCTCCACTGAACATGTAATACATGCACAGTGACTTGTGCGCATGACTTATGGGTGTGCCGGTCATCTCAAAGAGGAATCAAACTCTGGGAAAGTTAAATAAGATTATAGGCTGTGAGGAACACATAGACTTAAGAGAAGGTAAAACTCTCCATGCATGATGGATGCCAGGCAAGAGTTGAGGAGATTCACAGGGAGGAACTTACTCACAGGGTTTGTATGGAATAAAGATTTTAAAAAGTGTGAGAATAGGTAAAACTTAGACACTGCACTAGGTTTCCTTGTTTCCTTATTTTATGCTTAAAAATACCCAAGAAATTATATGCAAAACAAGAATTAACAAATCCCCACCTCAAAAGAAGAGGCCAAAACAAAACCAGAATCCCCTTATCTCCTGTCACCCTTAAAGTCCCCCAGCATTTTCACAGTCTGATGCATGTGAGACGAAGCATTGAAAAGCCAGGAACCTCTGAAAGTTACGGTATCTCACAAAATTTTTCATGTCTGTATGAGAGAGGTGTCAGATTTTCCTTGTAACTCAGAATATCTGATTTTTATCATGAATTAATTAAATATTAATTTATTATTAATGTAGACTAAAAAATGCAAAGAATACAAAGTGCAGCAGAGTGATTTTGAAGTACAAAATGCAGCCTTTCTAATTTGAAAAATGTTTTACACCCACTTTACTCTGCTGTTACTTCCACAGATACAAAACCCTGCAAGGCAGTGCCCAAGTAATTACAAAAACCCTTGTTAATTTTATTAACTGCACTATTTGTCATACTTATTGTTCCCTGTGTAAACAACAGACATATGGTGATTTTTGTACCAAAAGTCTATTCCCAAGAGAGTCTCAGGGTTCTGAGCATCACAGCAACATGCCTGTAGATGTTTAAGTGAGATTGAAAGTTTGTTTTGATCTCTGAAGCTTAGCCTGGCTTGGGCACAACCACAAAAATAATGCTACTAGTCCTAGGATGCTTTTGTGCTTCAGAGAAGCAAATAGTAGTACAAAAACTGGAGCTAGAGGTAGGATGAGCCAGCAGTGTGCCCAGGTGGCCAAGAAGGCCAATGGCATCTTGGCTTGTATCATGGATAGTGTGGCCAGCAGGACCATGGAAGCGACTGTCCCTCTGTGCTCTGCACTGGTGCTGGAGCATGTCCAGAGAAGGGCAACAAGGCTCATGAGAGGACTAGAGAACATTTCTTATGGGGAGTGGCTGAGGCAGATGGGTTTGTTTAGTCTCGAGAAGAGGAGGCTTGAGGGGCCCTCACTGCTGTTTACAACCACCTGAAAGGAGGGTGTAGTGAGGTGGGGATCGGTCCCTTTTACCATGCCTGCAGTGAGAGAACCAGATGAAATGGCCTTAAGCTGAGATGGGAGATTCAAATTACATGACAGAAACTTTTTGTCACTGTTAGGATGGTCAGGCATTGGAATAGTTTGCTCGGGGATGTGGAGTCACCATTCCTGGAGGTGTTTAAGAGGTGTCTGGATCTGGTGCTGGGCAATGTGGTTTAGTGGTTTAGGAGTTACACTGGTGCTGGTCTGATGGTTGGACTGGATGATCTTAAAGGTCTCTTCCAACCTTGATGATTCTATGATTCTCTTCTATGTTGGAGTAGGGTTTCCTATAGTATGGGGGCACTAGCAGGCCATCCCCATGTTTATGACAAAAATCTCAGAGCATGTGGAGTGGCTCTTTAAACACACAGGTTTTTGGCATTTTTGGAAAGGAGGAAAAAAATTACTTTCAGGAGTTAGTAGATTTTAGTACATAAAATATGCAAATTACTGCATTTCAAATTAATTCTCAGATTACTTTTGAGGCCACCCAAACCTCCTAGATCACAGAATTATGGAATTGTTTGGTTTGAAAAGCATCTTAAATATTATCTAGTTCCACCTACCCTGCCATGGGCAGGGACACCTTCCGCTAGAGCAGGTTGCTCCAAGCCCCATCCAATCTGGCCTTGAACACTTGAACATCCACCTTGTCTCTAGGCAACCTGTTCCAGTGCCTGGAACACTCGTGCTAAAGAATTTCTTCCTAACATCTAATCTGAATTAATCTTTTTTGCAGTTCAAACCCATTCCCCTTTGTCCTATCACTACATACCCTTGGAAAAAGTCCCTTTCCACCTTTCCAGATGAACACCTTTGTTAGCATTAGGGTAAATTTTAAGTGTACAAATATTGAGTAGGGACTTGGGGTGCTGACAACAAAAAATACTAAAGCAATGAAGGTGCTTCATGACCCTCATGACTAGTGCACCCCAGCATCATGGAGCATCACTTGTTCATTCCTGCAAACTCCAGCAGGAAAAGGAGCAATAACCTTTCTGGGGTCTTTAAATAGTGATGGTCTATGATTCATGTGACCCAGGAGGGACTAGAATTGACATCTCCAAAATCCTGTGTTAGTGTCCCTATTGTCAGACTTGGTGACAAAGTTGTTACAAACATCTGTAATGCAGTGGCAATATCAGACCAGGTCTGTCTTGTTGGAGGTGATCTATGAGATGAGCATGAGCTGAGCTGGATGAGTGCGGCTCTGTGGACCTGGGGTAGGGTCTGATGCAAAGACTGCAGAAAGTTATGAACTCTATGTTACTATCTATTAGTTTGTAAGTGATCAGGCTTTTAACTGCTGTGGTTGAAATTTGGAGTTTTAATTGGCTTTTGTAGATATTTAGATTATACAAGATTTCCAGCTTTGGTGGTATGAATATTAAGGAGACACACTTAAAAGTATGGACTTACTATAATTATTTTTTGACATCTCTTAAAAGCTGAGGACTGTTTTATAAGTAAAATAACCAACACCAGTATTGCTCAATTCTGTACCAAATTAAGTTTAAGAAGTTTGTACATAATAAATAATGTTATGATTTGAAAATGTTCCATTACATTACCTTAATAAGTCTTAATAGGCATGGATCATCACACACAGTTGTTAGCTTTATTGTTAATCAGATCTTTCTCATTAACACACTGTAGTTAAGGATGAAGTGCCCTAAAACTGACTGTGTAATGTTAAATGTAATTTCTGAAACTGCCATATAATGCTGTTCTAAGTACCTTGGAATTGTTAATTTAATGGAATATTCAGCCCCTAAAATAAATCCTTTACTTTCTACCATTAACTTCACAAAATGTTTTAAGGACAAACATAAGCACACAGTCCTTTCAGGAGAAGGTTGAAGTTATTAGAGGTTTGAGAGATCCTGATCAGCAAATGCCAAATCTAAACTTGTCACAACTGTACTTATAATAGCTGAACTTTCCACCTCCCCATGAGTGGCCTGTCTTGTCACACTTATTCTACCTGACCTATTTTCCAGCTCTGCACCTAAAGATGTTAAAAAAATTTCTGCATCTCTTGAATGAGGACAGAAAGAGTTTTCATAGTGCTGAATCAACAAAACCCCAGTTTGTGGCTGGGGACCTCTGCCTCCTGCTTCCCACAATATTTTCCTTCTGGAGCACTGGACTCCTTCCATGTCCATCATTCACTGGCTGGGGAGTTTCATAATGAGGTGAAGATGCAAGGACCTCATGGCACATCACTGAACTGATGCCATGGCTTGAAGGTAAAGAATATAGGGAATGAGGAATAGTGTGCTACAGGTGTTCAGTAAAAGTGTTCATCCTGCTGCACTGTCTACATTTGTAGAGGGCTCCAGAACACAATCAAGCTCTCTTGTCTTGGAATGACTGTGGCATTATTTAACCTATTGGAGTAGATGTTGTCTAAAAACTTCCCAGTTAGTCCTTGGTGCCACATGATTTATAATATCACACTAAGGAATAAATCATAGTGTTCACGTGAAGAAAAAAAAGGTTATAATTTCAGCTTTACATATCAAAAAGCTAAAGCCCATAGGACTAAATCCTCAGAAATTGTTGGGAGTCACGCCTATAAGCAGGCAAGACTATAAATGCTTATTGAAATTCACACCAAAAAAACCCTATAAAAACACTGCTAAGAACTGCAGATGCAACAGTGACATGGATGGCCATGGACCTCATCCTTGTTTTAAACACAGTGGACCCTTTATTTCAACAAATACATGGCTTACAGACAGCTCTTCATTCTCACTGGACTTCCCCAACTTTTAGAAGTTTTGGCAAATGTTTTGTCTTTTGCACATGCATAATTTTGCTAAATGAAACAATTAGTCAATGTGGAAACTGGTTTTTACTGTAAAACTGTTACTGGAAAACCAGAAGGGAGTACTGTGCAGCTGTAGTCAGGTCCCCTGTTTCTTCTCCTGCTCTGCTGAACCAGCACTTTGTCATCAGTCTATTGCCAAAGGAAAAATGCTTCTTTTTTTTTCCATCTGTGGCAATTTCGGGTTTTTCAGAACAGAGTCACAAAGGTGAAAATTAGTGGGGAGGGGATGTGATCTTCCCTCAAAAGTATTTCAGTACCATTTACTGGTAGGAGAAATATGGATTTAGCCTGGACCTCCCCCCTCAAACCTGTATTCTGCCTGTGTGAGACAGATCAGTGTATTTTTAATTAATTACTCATGTCAGTCAGAGCTTCTCTGCTAACACCAGTCATATCTTAACAAATGGGCTCCTAACACCTTTCATAAATATTTTCTCTATCAGATTCAGCAAGACTGGACCAGTTTTTAGTAAGGGAACACATGGTTCAGACATAAGGGTCCTATCTGAATAATGGCATAAGTATGGTGAGGTTATGTCTCACATCAGTGTGTGTGTCGGGGAGAGGGCATGTAGTTTTGCAACACAAACGTTTGAGGCAATATGCTTCCCTTCTGGCAGATTCAGAACTTGAAAAATTCAGTATGTGACTGGATGTTCTTTGGCCACAGAGCCATAAAAGCAGACAGATCCTCAATGGGCCAGTTCCCAAATTATTGATGATCTGGTTCTTTGCAGAGCATTTAATAGTTCCATTTCCTCTTATGGGCTGTGATTCTGAAAAGCACATCTTTACTTTTGCACTTCTGCTCCTGTCTCATTGAATTCAATATTTGCACAGTTGATTGTTGAGCTGAGGTTATGTTTCTGGAGCTCTTCCTAACCTTAGCTTCAAAAGTCACTCTGGCTTAGTCTAGAGTGTAGGTGTGGGCATGTGCACAGAGCCTCGAGGTATCTTTAACAGGGCTAACATAGGCACAGGCAGGAATTTTCACGTTTCAGCATAAGCTTCAATATCAATACCTGAACTAATTTCTAAAATTAGTTCAAACTCTCTATGTGTGTTACAATCATGTTTTTGACAGATCTAGCTGATAAAACACATTATCCTGTTAGCTATTTTCTGAACTTACATTATCAAAATACGTTTTGCAAATGGGTATGATGACTGGAACTTATATCCCAGCAAACTTATCAGTAATGTTGTATATATTACTAAAGTACTTCTCAAGTTCTACTTTATATTGCACATTTTTAGCAAAGATGGAGACAAATCTAGGCTATTCAAATGTACATCCTTTTGTAAGGTTCAGCTTTCTGCAATTGCATGAAAGGTCTTCAGATGACAGTAAAAATATTGTTTGCTCATACAGCACAAAATACACGTTACAGGATAAACACTCTTCATTACTCTTCATTGCAAGCTTCTTACATGGAGATTTTAACAGTTTGTTATCATATAATAAAAAGCAAGACCTCTAATAACAGTATTTAGAGATTTCTTTTAACATTTTCTTCTAACTCAAACACAAATCTTGGTTGTATTTAAAATCCATAAATCATCCAAATTATTCGTGCTTCAGGAACTAGGTCCATGGGCTAGGTACCCTGTGTTACATTTGGTACATATCCTGTAACTGGTAAAAGTAGTACTTATTTTATTGCACTATCATAGAGTTATCAAACATTAGAAGGTTAATGAAAAACAAATCATAATGATAGGGTTAACTTACAAGGACTATTTCTGCTAACACATCCTTGCTCTCCATTTAAACACCATTCCAGTCTTTAAATATTAATATACTGAAGGTTGATTATTATTATGCTTGGAATTAAATGATCTTTGTTATATTAAAATAAACAACTAAACATTAATTTCACTGTTGAATATTCTGATATGATATAGAATATGAAATAATACAGAGTCTGAAACAGATACAGAGAATGATACAAAGTCTGAAACTTTTTGCTAAAATTCCTCAAACCTTCAGGATTCTGTTTTTATGTTGAAAAGCCTTATGGATTCTTAAGTAATTCAGCATCCCATTAAGACTTCTGATGATTGCCATGATAAATTTAGATGTCACTGGGGATTTGGGGTGCAGTTTTATCTTCAATTTAACCTGATACAGCCTACTTTCCCCTCTCTGCCCCCACTCTCATATTCCTGCCCCTTCCTCACATCGCATCTGCAGATCATGCAAATGTACAGTGAGTCGGTGTGGAAATTAACCCCATGCAGGAAAAAAAAGGATTTGTTTTCTGCTGGTTTAGCAAACAGACCCATTTGTTCAAGGTGATGGTAGATCTGATGCGAGGAGTGCTGCCGGGTGGGAAGGGGTAAGACCCAGCTGGGCACCTTCTCTTGGTGGCTGCTCCAACTCTGGTGTAAGTGTAACGGGATGTTTTGCCTCTCTGTCTATTTAACTCTTTATCACCCCTGGCTCCCACATTTGCTGCTTCATTGTACCTGCAACATGAGACACAAAGTATGTGAAAAAGGACAAAAAACCTAGAAATGATGCCAAAACACTAAATGAAGGGGAGCAAGCATGCTCTGTCTCTCATCCATGGTAGAAGTTGCAAGAAAGCCTGCCCTTTTTGCAACCACAATGACAAGGAGGGGATGCTAAAGGAAGAAATTAGATCTAACAACTCGAGACCTACACACAAATTACTCCTTCCACTGACTGGACTCCAGGATTGCTGATCTCCAGTAGGAACACAGGACCATGACCAGGCTTTCCACTACCTTTAGTCAACGATAGGGTAGCAAATGTGTTTGACATTGGTCAAAGCTCTGGTGCATACAACACAGATTTTACGTACTAAGCCTAATATAATCTTTAACCAAGAAGAGGATTGGTGAGAAACAAGTGTCTTAGGGTTGCTAAGGATTTTAAACATAGAAATATTGAAAATACTTGTTTCTTATTTCTTTATTCAGTGTTCATGCAAGTGAAATGCACAGTCAGGCTGCATGAGAACTTGATAGTAAAAAGGCAATTCATAGCTGTTAAAGTCATCATCTTGCAAAGAAATCATTAACTCAAGATGCTGAAAAGATATCAAATATCTGCTGAGATTCTTTAACCTGGAATTTTTATTCACTGCTGCACAGCTTGGATTGGTTTTTAAATGGTGTTGGTATTGAAGAGGACATCCCTCTACTCCCAGGTACCTCTTCCAGTGGCAGGAGTGTCAGGATGTATTCAGAGCCCCCTGGCTATACTTCCAGAAACCTTTTCTGTAGGAAGCAGGTCTATATTTTATCTCAAAAGTATTGGGACACTGAGATCTGGAGCAAGTAATATGTAAATCCTAAAATTATTTACATTAAAAAAATACTCATGGGCTTTAATTTACCTTTTCAGCTCCTGCATGCCTACCTTTGAAAGTGGCTCATCTTACAGAAATCATTTCCAACTTACGGCTTTCAGGAAGAGAAGACCTTTTCAGGCATCTCCTCTTAATGACCTGAAATTAGTAGTTACTTATGAACCTTAAGGCCCATCCTAGTGACTCTGTTTCTTAATCCTTCCTGCAAGTCTGTGCCATTTGCAAAATATTTTTTGATCTGCTTGCATTATTGAATTTGCCTCTTCATTCTCATTTGCTGAGTTTTTCATCAAATATGTGCTGCTGGAAAGCACCAGAAATGTGAAGTGCTTTGACAAAAATCAAATGTATTTTATGTGAAGGGGGTGTGTGTTTGGGTTGGGGTTTTTTTTGATTTTTTTTTTCTTTTTCACATCATCATGTTTGGTTTTCCATTCACAGGAAGTCCAAAGAACATTTGCACAAAAATTAAACCTCACCAGAGAACAACAGGTATTTTCCTTCCACTTCCTCAATGGAAAAGCAGGACAAATGCCCACTCCAGTGTATGCAATATCAGACACTGCCTCAATGGGCAGCTGTAAAAATTTCTTGTAAGATTCACAGCACACATACAACCTACTCCTAATTTCTGCCCAACGCATGAAATTGAACCTGACAATTTTTAGTTACACATGGCCACTAAAAGAAACATTTCTGTAGGAAAACAAACATGAAACCCACTTAAAACCCAAAGTTGGCAGCAATCAATTACCTAGAAATCCAGCTTTGCAATGCTTAACTTATGGGATTAACTATATACAGGGTACTTTATATCGCCCAGGTGCTCCAGAAATGGTAATTCATTGTAGTGTTTTGCAGAAACTTAAGGAAAGAGTGGTATTACTTCCCAAGGCCACAGTCAATAGTGGAGGCAGGGTTTGATCCTGGTATTCCCAGTACTTAACTCTGGGGTTTTTCTTTGGCTCACCAAGTGCATAAAATTTTACAATAGAGGACTCCTTGCTTCCTCCAGGTGTTCACAGGCTCCTCAGGAAGAAACATAGGAAAAATGGCCAGCTGCAGATAGATATTCACTTCACAGGCTTTGACCAAGAAAACTTCTGTGAAAACCTGTGCAGTCTCTTCTCTGCTTGCTGAATTTTATCAGGGCACCCAGGCTTCCAGAAGTTCCAGACCTAGAGCACTTCTCTCATTCAGGCAGGCTGAAGGGCTGTGCTTTCTAGAGATTATAGAGTCTTTAACACCCTGCCATCACAGATGCAGTGAAATGGAGCTGGTGTGACACCAGGCTGTGGAGCCCCTGTTCATCCCATCACTGTGCTCCTGATCGTTTGGAAAATTTGAACATCTCAGTTTAAAATGGGGCACTGGCAGTTCCACAGTTTTCTTCCAGGCTTTCAAAAGTCAGCAGATGCTGTTCTCCAACTCTGAAAGTCTGCATTTGGACAGGCCTTCAAAGATGTTAGAATTTCCATATGAAGAAACATTAGAACCCTCTCTAAATACTGGGTAATATTCAAACATTTGCTTATTTCATGGTTTCCTCTTCTTCTCCCCACCATTTCCATGCCCCACAGAATTTTTTTTTTGTGTTTCTGCTTCTCATATGAAATGGAATGTTTTAATTTTTTCCCCTAAACTTTGAGATTTCCCTGGATTTTTATTGGGTCTTAGCCCACTGTAACTGTACCACTGGACCTTGACAAGCTGCTAACAGTTCTCTTACTGCTGTTTTACACATACCCATTTGGAACCAGTCCTAGTGAGCAGACCAGAGGGAGAGACTTCTGATGCTGATCCCTGAAGATCAGGACAAGCTATTTCTTTGATGGGTTTCCACAAGAGTTTCCATGTTGCTGCTAAGCACAGAAATGAGCTGCCAGCGTCCTTCCAGCCACAGCAGCTGCTGGCTGCAAATCTGTGGTTTAACTAATGAGTGTCCTCTGCCTGTCTGTCATTAACCCTCTGCCAAAGACAGTCTCCAGCAAAGGCTGCCTGTGGAGGGGTCTGTAGGAAAGACACTGCCTAGCTGGTACCAGGTTACTCAGAACAGCCCAAGTACTTGCTTTGAAACAGGCCTGCTGATGGTCCTGAGTTGGAGGAGGAAGAACCAACATGTTCTGCTGCAGCCCTGGAGATGAGGGATGGTCACTTGCAGTTCTTGAGCACACACAATCAGCAGAGCCAGATCCAGATGAAGAAGGACTATCACAGTCCAGATCAAGCTGCATGTCTGGAGATGGTAGGGAGGTCACTGGCAGTCTTGGCTTCTTTGGGTTTCTTGTCACTGCACAGGGGTTAAGCCACAAGAGATCTCTTGAAAAGGGAAATATTGTGTGGACAAAAATCACACTTTGCTGCCTGCACAGTAAAATTTACATTAAAAATTATAATTGTGTATTGACAGCCATAGAATTCCACATATGAATATAGAATGAGGCTACAAACACACCCCAGACCTTTGTCGTGGTGGCTAGGAATATGATGAGAAGTATGATGAAAAACTCAGGTGATGCATGCCTGATTTTGCCTGGCTGTTGAGAACAGCTAGACAGCAAGGGTGAAGTTTTCCTGGTCCAATATATTGTAGGTTTCGGGTGTGGGTTCGGCAATCACGGTGGGCGCCAGACTGTAGGTTATGGGGGTTCTGGGGTCCTGTTGGGACGGCCGGACGTAGATGGTGACGGATGGAGACGAGAGCTCTATAGGCAGGTCTTGGGACACAGTCGGTTTATTGTAAAGGGCGTGGGTATTGGGGCACTGCTCAGAGCTGGTAGACTCAGCTCTGAGCAGGCCCAAGAGAGCAAGAGAGTGAACGGGTGAGAGAGAGAGTGTAAGAGCAAGAGTGGAAGAGAGAGCAGGAGAATAGAATGGAAGAGAGAATGAGAATGTCTGAAGTCCTGGTTACAATACAATAAATCATCTTCTGCACTGAATATTCTAATTGTCACTAACCAATCTAATACAAGATACAAATCCTATAGCATTTACATACAGCCTATAAGAGTTCTTATATTACCATAGAGTGTTACATCTTAACTTCTAAAAACTACTCTTTGGACCCCTTCTGCTGAGCTAGTAGGGTCTGCTCTGACCCTTGGACCTGTTTGCAAGCAGAGGGTATTGTTCCATCAAGAGGGGATTACTTCAGTCGGCCATACCATTGTTTTCTAGTTGTTCAGTAACTAAGACCTGGTATTTCAAAAGTGGCTTTCATTTCGATGTTGCCTGTAGTTTTCATATTCCCAAAATCTTTTGTCAGGCAATCATATTTCCAAGGCTTTCCTGTTTCATCTTCCCCAACATATATGATCTCAAAGAAGTTGCAAATAATAACCTTCTTCCTGATGCAGTCGAGTGGACTGAAGACCTGCCCATCAGCAGGTTACTGATCCTGCAGCAGAGCATCCCATGTCCAACTTCCCCTGCGTCACACTCCAGCCCATTGCAGGAGTGACTGTGGGCGACTTTTCCTGAAGTGAAATAGTCAGAGCTTCTGGCCAGAAACTTTTTTTTTTGTAAAGGTAATGACATTTTAACAGCATCTCATGGTATTGCTGCTGCTTAGTGAGCCAGGGATCCCTCCTCAGCCTAAAATGTTTTGCAATACCAGTTATACCACTAATATCAGTCACTGTCTTTCACTGTGAAGCCAGCAGCAGCAAAATCACAATCACATCAACAACCCTCTGTTGCCTGATGAGTGGATTGCTCAGCATAATTCACAGCACTGCAGGTTAGTCTTAGCAGTGCAATTTTGTTCAGGAACATGGTGCTTTCACACATCTAATTGAATAGCTGTGCTTGATCTTTGTATCTCAGGGTGGGCCCAAAGCATATGATGACTTGCAATAAAAATGTAGCTTAAAATGCCTTTGTGAAAAAACTACTATTTTCACCAAAAACCCCATTACTCCTCAAACCTTCCCCATCATGGTAATGTGAGTAAAAGATGTGTAGTCCAATTTCTTACACTTGCACATACTGAGAGTAGCACCTTTGGGGCTATTGACAAACACGAGGCAGCTCTTATTTGTAAAGTGGTTATTTTTGCGGAACAGACCTAAACATTTCCTGTATTGCCCTTACTGAAAAAACGCTCTCAGCTTTGAGGGTAACACTTGCCAGTGCAGGGTGGGAGCTGCAAGGAGGGGAAGCAGGGCAGTGGTGGAGCTTACTGCTCCTTGATGCTAAGGAGGTGTCAGGGGACAGGATGCCATCACACCATCACACCTTCTTGCTGCAGCAGCTGCCTACATGTGCACACTTTCTGACGAGAGTGGATTGAGGACCTGACAAAGCCATGGTGCTTGTGTAACACGACCAGCAGTCAGGGCATTTCATGCTCTGCAGATGTGGGCAGAGACTCCTTAGGGTGAAAGAAAACTCATGACACTTCAAACTCTCATATTTGAAGCATATTCAACACTCACCAGGTTTTCACTGCAGTGTGGGCTGTCAGCCACTTCTCTGGAGATATTTTAAAGTAGTATCACCAGTATCTGATCTTATCACTCTCTCAAGATCTCATCAAGATTACTTTTGCTTTCACTGCAGGGGTGAAGGAACTAAAGAGTGTCAAGGGTCTCTTCACCTTATCAATCCCTTCTGCTCCCTCTTAAAATGCATTTGTAAACTCTTTTTATGACCAGCCAGTTGCAGAGGGGGAAATCTGGTGCAGAGACTTCTTCACTCTCTGCCCAGCCAAATGAGACAAGTTCTTAAACCTCTGACTTGCCCTAATTCTCTTCAGGGTAGGACTCACTAGGTTTGATTTGTGCTCTTACACAGTGCCTATCCCTGTGGTACCTGAGCTTCCTCTCACTTCCTCCTCCTCTAATTCCCTTTGGGTTAGTTTTGAGAAGCAACAGTGACTCATATTCCTAATCAGATAGAAAATGGGAGAAGAGATGCTTATAGAACATAATTTTTATGTGTCACATGCATACTTCTGTGTTGTAAATCTCCAAATTATTGTACAGTGGTTGATGATTGATTCTGCTCTTTGAAATTCAAACCTCTAGTCTTCTCAGAAGGCCTGACAGAATTTGACACAAAATGATTACTTAGCTATGGATTTTTTTTCCGTCTAACCGACTGAATTTAATAAAATATTGAGAAGTGATTTCACAAGAGGGTTCCAGAACCAGAAAATGGAGGGAGGAATTGTCCTTTAGTAGCTTGTATAGGATTTAGATAATTTCTGGATTAGCTTGTTGAATTTGATTTACGTCCTGATTCAGCAGAGCATTTTAGCACTGCTTACTTTGCTGAAATGAATAGGGATGGATGTGAACGCAGAGATCATTGCATATTACTGGATGAGATTTTTAAAGGTATTTAAATGTTTAACTCATCAAGTACCTTTAAAAATCTGTCTTTAAATACCTTGTTGGATTAGGGCCCTAATTCCCACTGAATCCTCTGTGGGCTGGATTCTCCAGTTTGCCAAGTTCATTTGTTCCCTTTAGACTTCCTCCTGAGGTTTCCCTTGATCAGCAAAGGTGTGTTGAAATACACCTTGTTCTGTCTGTAGCTGGCATTTAAAATAGATTCATTAAACACGTTGGCTAATGCGTTATTAAAGAAACACCTTTTATCCTTCTCTAATCATATTCTTGGTACATCTCTCACGATGCAATGGGTGTTGGGTACATTTCAGAGGTGTGTAATTGTGTCTCAGAGCATCATGATGTAACAGGCTTCTCAGGTATCATCCTTCCATGCGTGAGACAGGGCTGTGCTGGTTTATGGGAGGAGAGCATATCTGATATGTTGGAACTGGGTGGAGGAAGAGGTTGGTGGTAATGCTGTCAGGAGGTCATGCAGGATTCTGGTCCAGTGCTCTTTCCAGAGCAGCCACCCCACTGCTGGGGACATCATACAGAACACGTTGGACAGGTACATGGGCTGACAAGGCTATAAAAGCCGGCGTAACAGACCCATGAGGGGAGCACAGGGAGAGCAGTGGTCTCTGCACAGTGCCTGAAGCAGCAGCTTCATGCCACCAGGAGTTCTGGTGACCCTGGTCTGAAACAGAGGGAGGTGTGCTGTGCTGCCAGGCCTGGGTGACACAGAGCACACCCATCACCCCACACTGCCAGGGGGGCTATCACAGCCTGCACATTTCCCCCAGGAAATCTCTGCCTGTCCATCTCATCCCTCGGTGCCTATGCCTTATTGCTGAGCTTTGGAAGGAATGTAAGTGCTTCATTGGCCACGGGGTTGAATTTCGCCTGGATTAAATCCCTTTGAAAACTTAAACTGGCTTGCTGATGAGCTACACAGAAACACTTCCTGTCTCCTGCATTAGTATCTCTGAGTTTTGCCCTTTCTGAAACACAAAGCATCCATGGAGGGATTTCAGACCTCGTGGTAGACAGTACTGAAAGAAACATTATCCTCCTGTAACATGGGGATTGCTCAGTTGACTTAAGCCAGGTTTGGCTGAAGGAATTTCCATCAGCTTTAGCCTTGTATGCTAAAACCTGGCATAAACATGATTGAATATTTTTGAAATTAGAGAAAAAAACAGACCCATGAGAGAAATCGTCATTAGACCCTCAACAACACAAAATCTACCACCTCTCTGCATTTGTGCCATTTATCAGTATTTAATACAAATAGATGCACATTGGAGCAAAAGGGAAGAAGAGAACCCCACAGGACATGAGTTCCAATTAGCAGGGGGTCACATCCCCTGCTGTGGTTTACTATTGGAAAAACATGCAAAAGATAATTGGACATTACACTCTCCTCTCCCCCTGCTGCTGGCAGCATTAGGAGGAGAGCTGCTCTGGACCCCTTGGGGAGATGGGGAGAAGGGATCAGGCAATTACATGCAGCGCCACATAATAACAGTGATTCATACCCTCGTGGCACTAAACTCACTGGGCCAGATCTTTAGCTAGTGCCCGCTGGTACAGCTTCATTGACTTCGCGAGGGAGATGCTGATTTACGTCAGCTGCTGATCTGGCCCATTTACTTTTTCTCTTTAAGAAAGCAATAAAGTATACAGAGGGAGACCAGGATGTGTAGTGCTCCACAAGGCAGCATGATGGGATTCTGCAGAGGAATGCTAAATACCTGAGAGATAGTGACCACTTCTGCTACATAAGATCAGGTTATTGTGCCTTTATGAGTTGGCTTAAACTGTGAAATTTGCTATTTTGCACTTGAAATGCCCAAAGAAGCTGGAGCGGTGTTAAACTCCACCAAGCAGTCAAGGAAAAATCGCTTTCTGTACAGCTTTAGAAACAGGTTCTTGCTACCAGAATCATTGTCTGGAGGTGCTGGTATTCCTAATATTAGAGAAAGTTTCCTTATTCTGATCATTTTCTTACCCTGATTTGCCTTGGTCTGCGTTTGTCTAAGGGAAGGGAGCATAGTACAGCCTGGGGACTGCGGGTCCTCATGTCTCAGTCCAGCTCCAGCAGTGACTTGCAGTGTGACCTTTAGCAAGTCCCTCGGCATTCCTGCAGGTCTGACTTTCCTCCTTGGCTCTTAAGAAGATTTTCTTTCCTTTGTGTGATTGCCTCGGAATTTTACAGCTTCCTAGGAATAACAGGCAACCCTTCTCTGATGAGGCCCAGGCCAGACACAGCCTTTTGGGCTGAGATTACACACGATTCACCCCGGCCCTGGGGTAGAACAGTTTTAGCAAGAGGATCTTGGCACTTCTGGGGTGCAGGGGCTAGGACAGGCTGAGGTCTGTGCAGCTGTGCCAGGAATAGGCTGCTGTAGGAAGCAGGTTTGTGATGGGAGCACCAGGGCCGTGGGACCTGCAGACTTACCCATCCCATTTGGCACAGGCTGCAGTGAGGAATTTTTAATGACAAGGTTTAGAAATGCTAGCAGATTGTGTGTAGCTCGTGCATGCTTTCACTAGCTGAACCAGGCAGTGGTTTAATTACATGTGCGGCTCACAGCTAAATCATGCATGCCCGTCTGCTGCATTCCGGGCAGCCCGGTGCGGGAGGTGGGCTGGCCCTGGGAAAGGCTGCCGGGAAGCCGTGCCCGTCTGAGCCGACCTGCGTGTGACTGCCAGGGCCCCGATTCAGGAGTGGGAATTGCATTCCAGGGCACAGTAGTTTCCTCCCTAGTGACCAGGCTTGATGTGGTTGCAAGAATACATAACCAACATGTCTGCTTAATTCTTTTTCTTTTTATGTGGCTTCCTGTTCTTGTCCCTCTGTATTGCAATGTTGTCAGCTCCTCGAGGCAGGGACCATGACTTTATATACCTTTGCTAAATGCTAATACACTCATCACATTGCTGCCTAGTGAGCGAGACAGCCGTGATGTGAGCTGGCTTCAAAATAGCATGAGCTCTGTCTCACTTTCTCAAAGGCTCGGGTGGTGCTGGGGTTGTAATTTAGGTGCCTGTACTGGTGAATTGGAGCAAATTGTGCTGACCTGATCTTTACTGCAACAGCACCTGAAGGGGAAGAAACAGGAAGAACGAACCTTGGTATTGTCAGTTCTGCATTTACAAATAATTTTTTTTTTAATCCTTAATTAAACCTCTATCAGCTTAGGAATCTTAATACTTTAAAATAACTATTATTGGGCTGTTCCAGGTGCTCCCCTTTTGCATTCATGTTTTTCAGCATTCATTTCTTTCCTTTGCCACCCCCTAACACTCCAATTTCCTGACTATGAAACTTTAGGCTTTATTTTAATGGGGAGTGAGATTATGAAGAATCACATGAATCTAGGAGCTGTGTGATCAAGGAAAAAGCAAACACAATACCACAAAAAAACCCCATGCTTGTTACATCAGCATTTTCTGCTGCTAGAGAAGTCCTAGGAAAGAATTAGACCAAGGCTAGAGATGGAGCCTGGGAAATGGTGTTTCCAAGATTTTTATTAGCATCATATACCAGATGCATCAAAATTAACCTTCTTAATGCCATTTTGCAGCATGCAAGTGCTGTTATTTCCATGTCACAGCTGGGGAGCTGGGACACAGACAGAATTAACAACTTGCCCAAAGTCACTCAGGCAATCCCAAAAGAGAGAGAGAGAAAAAAACCCAACAAATGTGTCAGAATCCTTGGTCAAAATCCTCATCAGTGGATTGTTCCTTCTTGCAGGTGAAATGAGCTGGAGAAGAAGGTTAGTAGCACCGGCTTAGCCACCCCAGGCTGAATTAGGGCTCAGAGTAAGGAAGCAGGCAAATGTGTGGCTGTCTATCTGGAGGGTATTTGCACTAATAAAACTGCTGAGTCTGGAAAGTTGAGCATTTTCCCGTGTGATTGCTGCTGTTTCATTTTCTGGTCATGGTGGGAACAGCCTTTCTGGTTCTTAATGGAATTAGTAAAACATCCAAACATTTCATAACTTTAATGGCTGTAGAAGTGGGAGAAACTCCAGCTGGTAGGAGTAGAGATGGCTCCTGGTTTTCCAAGTCAGCTTGCCCTTTCTTTAGTGAGCTATTATATTTTATTTTAGTCATGTAATGTTTTCTCACTGTTTAAGTCTGGTTGGAGGAAAAGGGGAAAGCAGGTAAGTAGGGGTATAAAGTTATCATGTAAAGAAGCATCCCAGAAATTGGAAGAGATACATTAAATCCACCTATAAAAATTATGTATCTACTACATCTGTGACTGTGCACACAGATTGGATGAGTATCCTATTTGTTTGGAACATAGAAAATAAACATTTTAGGATTTTATAAAACTACATTTAATATGCTTTTTTTGAAGTCAGTAAATAAATAAATAATGAATTCCCTGGGCTAGCAAAAAATGGGAATTTGTAGTGACCAGACATTGAACAGGAATTTGGGAACACTGTGCTCTGGGTTAACTCCCACAATGAGTCATCTGCAGCCTCTTTGGTAAATCACATGGAGGACTGAAAGAAGATGCTCGAACTCACCTGTAAATGTTCCCCAGTATGTTACCCAGTGCATCCACTCCCATCTGCATGGCTCCTTCATCCTCTGTCTGCACATAGACAAAGCCTACACTTATGACTCACAAAATCCTACGTGAGGATGCTTTGATCCTGCCAGAGTCAACATTTGCAGGTACCCAGTGTGGGAGACCAGCAAGCCTGGTCTGAGGCACAACTTTCAGTGACCTTTTGGAGACCAGTGCAAACCATTCAGTTTTTCCATTAGTTTAGAACAGGAGTAACACTTTTCTCTCAAAAGCATCATGACACTTCTTTGGTAAATGTTTGCTTGTCCTTGGTGAATCTTGCTCTGCAAACAGCTCCATGGATCATTTTTAGGGTGTGGCAACGGGTGGCAGAAATGGACTCTGAGTATTTGTGCTGTGCCTTGGGAGCCTGTGATGAAAGGCGAGATGCAAGTGCGAAGTATTATTATTCTAATGACGTCCGACTCTGACTGAGCTGTGCCTTGTGGAAGTGTGTGAACTTTGGAGCATGCCCTGATGAATGTGAACCATGACAGCTCTCTGGAGATGCAGGGAATGCTGGCAACAGCTTAATCAATTATGACAGCAATGGTAAGATCTGTCCAGATTAGAGCACTTCAAAAACTACAAAGCCTCAGGCTGCTCTGTCTAGGTTTTTGCGAGAGTGGGACAATGAAGGAAGTGGATTGATTTGGGTCCTTTGAAATGTAGTAATACTAGCATCTGCTGGCTTAAATGCAAGCACAGCCAGATAGTGTTTTACCATCTAAAGATTCAGGATGGTACAGGAGGCAGTGCTGTGAATTTTACAGTTATGCTTGACTGCGAATGGGTTTCCCTGGGAGAAGGGTGGGTTCTCTCAAATGTGTTACTGTAAAATAAGACAGGAATGAAAGAAAACAAAAGGCAAACATCACACAGAAAAGATCTGTTGGGGAATGGCTGACTGCAAAAACATCAGATCAAAGGAGGATGTTTTCTGTTAGGAATCAAATTATCCTCTTCCTTTCCAAGTCAAATGGACCTATTTGAGGAACAGATAGGCAAGATAAAGCCTCTCAGACAGAGTGATTTTATCTCCCTCTCAAATGTGTGTGTATGTGTGAATCTCAAATAAACACAGCAGCAGAACACAAGAATTATGTGAGCATGACCAATTACTTGACTAGGTGTGTGTTTTCACAAGAGAAATGAGAAAATGAAACCAGGTGAGACTCAAAGTTTCCAAATCAGCAAAGAGGAATAAATACATTATTGTTGTAACAATATTTCCTAGATATTGTCCCCACAAGCAAGCCACAGACAAGATATTCAGCTGAGTGGAATATTCAGCTACGTGAATATTTCAGGTTATATGAAGATGATCAGCTCACTTGGAAGCCACTGGTCCTTTTAAAGGGTTTCACAGGTAGCTGCTCAATGAGTTGCCCAGACGTTGCACAGAGCTGTCCTTTCACACTGGCAGGAGTGGCTGCATGCAGGGATGTGTCTTATGCCAGGGCTCTGCTGCACAAGAATGAGTCAAGCCACCACGGCCCCCTTGTCCCCAGCACCCACCCCTATTTTCTGTAACTGTTCCTGACAGCTACATCCCTTCCTGCTGCCAGAGCATGGCCTCATCTGGATCTCAGCAATAGGAAATCAGAATCGAGCGTGCAGGAATGATCCCGAGACACACAGTGTGTTGCCACTATTTGCCTCCTGGCCTGGCTGTGCCACTTACGTCTTCAGTGATGCATGGAAGCTTTTTTACACCGCAGTGACTCTGCTGGTGTCACCTGCAGCACTGCCCCATCCCTGCCTGACGTACCAGAGGTGGAGACAGGAGTCAAGCACGCAGGTCTCATGTCTGGCATGTGAAGCCTGGCAGGTCTTACACAGTCCAGTGACAACAGCGAGAGCTGGAAGCAAACCTGCAGATGTACAATAAAGTGAGCAAACATGGCCGGGCTTGTTCAGGAAGCAATGCACTCTGACTCCCGAGGGAAGAGTGGCTTTGCCAAACACCTTGGCTTTGCCAAGCACCTCCACCTGCTGCCTCCATTCCAGGGTTAATGCCTTGTCTGAACCTAGAGGATCACAGCAGACCTGTGGCTCTGACAGCCCTGCATACATGGCAGGAGACATGCTAACTGCTACTGCACTGTGCTGGGGTGGATGAAGCACAGGGTTAGAGGTGCAGTCCTGGCTCTAGATGCTACTTTGGAGGTTGGTAGCAGGCCAGTTTACAGTTTTTCCTCCCAGTGTTAGGCAGGACTCTAGGGAGCAACCATTTGGGTTTGACTCTCACTGTGAAACCTTGGTGACATTACAACATTTCTGTTTCCTCCAGAAAATGCAGATCAATAACATTCACTCACTTAAGCAAAGCACCTTGAGGTCAGCCCATGTGGGGGAGTGAGGAGTGCCACACATTGCTGTGGGTTGGTGGCCCGCTGCCTATGCTGTGAAACCTAAAAAACCCAATGAAGCATTGCCATCCTTCCTTCATATATTGTTTGAAATTACTTTCTGTGCTTGACCCAGCTTAGATAAGGCTGATTTTATTGCCAAACAGGTCCCCTAGTATGAACCCAAGCACCTAGAACAGTGTTTTTGTTTGGTAGGAGATCAGAGTACACCACCATAGACCCCGATCCATGTACAATAAAGGGACATAAGTCAGTGTTAGGCAGATGGCTGACTGTGAGTGCCTGACTTTGATGTTGCAGCTCTTTCTCTCTCTTTATTGCATAGAAAGGCACAGTCTGGCAGTACTAAATGCTAGGCAATGAATCACCTACTTAATGACTGTAATAGGCAGCCAGAACACAATCCACAGCCTTTTGGGGTCTGTCCAGCGTCTACTTGCCTGTCTGTAAGCACACATTTAGAAATAATAATTGACCCCTGATTCATAGGGTCAGTACTTTTACATACCTATGTTTTTATGATGAAAAGGAAAAAGTGTTTTCTTCATGGGATTTAATTTACCAAGAGGAGAGGATTGAACAATTGTTGGACTGGTATTATGGGAATAAGAAGGTTGTAATTCAAACACGTGAATAATCCTGAAAGGGTTTTGACCTTTCTTTTACTTTTAAAAAATTTTCTTTTCCAACCTTGCTGTTTTAGAGCTGCATAGTCTCTTTAAGAAAGTGGATTTGTTGCCAGTGTGAGAAAGGTGTTTGTCATTACCCCAAGGCCAGCTACCACCTAGTTGAATAGTGTAACAGAGCAAATAGTTTTTCATTTCCACCATGAACAGAGACCTGTTCTGAGTACCCAAGTGCAGCCTCTTTTGCAAACTCTCCTCAGTAATTAATGAAGAGCAGAGACCACCACTGCACGTGTTTTAACACCATTCAGGATGGCTGGAGGTTATCTCCACAGGCATGTCTCCACAGGAAACCCAGGATGTCTTTCCTTACCATGTATTAAATCATGGCATCTTCTCTTTGTCCTATTATACCTGTTTACTTCCTAGCTTGGAATCTGGCATCATGACTTCCTCAAAGTTTCTTAAAGTAGCTTTTACCATCATTATCTGAGCTGCACTCTGTGTTCCCTGCCTACAACATGAAAAATTAGCAGTCACCAAGTCTTGCTCTTTCCTGCCACCTTCCACAGCCATCAGAGACATTACACAGGCTGATGCCTCTTCTTCATCTGTGTTCATGAACTCCTGGATGGGGCTGAAAATGAGTTAGAAGAATCTGTTTGCAACTCCCTTCTGGCCCTTGTGCCCAATCTCTCTTCCATTGATACCATGGAGTAGGGAAGGGAGCTGCATGACTTGGTTTCTTGACTTCACTCTTGCCTCGTGATGGCCACACTCACTGGACAAATGCTGAGCTGGGAGGGTGTTATTGTGTCCTTTATCCCTCTTGACTAGTTTCTATCACTCATTACATGCTCTGTCTCTCACAGCCATGATTACTGACTTTGTACCTGGCCCTGGAAGCTAGAAGGCTTTGGGAAGATAACTGGATTTCTCTGGGAAGGCAGGTTGTTGTGGGCTTGGGTTTATTAACTCTCATTGCAAAAATGACTGAGCCAAACTGCCCTTTGTGTTCACAAATCTGGTTGTAAAGATGTTGTAGCCTCCGGAAAAAGTAAGGACTCCCCATTCTTACCCAGCAGCATTGCCACATGCTTTCTACCTATTTTTTTTATCTCTAAATTTCCACCACTTCCAAAAAAGCAATAATTTCACAAAGAACAAGAGGACTGCAGGAGTATCAGTAAGTCCTAATGGGCATTTTGAAGCCCGTCTTGCCTGCATCAGCTTAAAAAAGATACCTATATCAGCATGAAATGATATCTATATCAATTCAAAAGGATTTGAAACACCAGGTCTGACCTCCCAGAGCTGCATCTGCAATGAAAATGGTGAACTGAGGAAGAAATTTGGACTAGTTCTGGAAAGTCTGTAAGGCGAAAGGTGGCCTTGGTCTCTCCACAGACAAAGTAATTGATTTTTTTTTCCCAGTGGCTTCTTTGGAAGGTAGCTTTTTTTTTTTTCATTAGAATGATTCATAGACTTTTAGATATTGAGCTTTCATGAACAAGAAAGTTGGTGGCTTTTTTCCAGACAGAGGTATGCTAAATTTTTCCACAAGAAACAAGTGATAAAGAGAGATGAAAAACCTGAGAATTTTTTGACGGGAAATTTTACTCTGTAAGAAAAATAAATCTCTCTTTGCTGAAAAAAGGCCCACAGAAAGCAGAGAACAGCTGGACTGCAGGTTCCTAGGAAACAAAAAATACCTTTATTCTGCCAATGTCTGTTGGGGAATTCGGCATTTTTCACCAGGCTGAGATTTATGAAGGGCATTAGGGTTAGTAACCACCAAAGAGCACACAGTGGGACTAGCTTTAATGTACCTGCAGAGGCAAGGATTGAACTTTGCGTTTATGATTAATCTAAAAGACAGCACTTCTGGTGGTTCTGAACCTTTCTGACACGATCTAGCCACATTTGTTTAGATCTGACTCAGATGTGTGACTATCTGCCACGAAATCATTGGCACCTGTTTTGCAGCACAAACCATGACCTACAGCTTCTATTTTTTTTTTTTCTTTTTTTTTTTTTTTTTTTTAATTGGGCAAGATCCAGACTTGGAACAGTTTGGCTTCCTGAAAACTGACAAGGTTGGAGCTTAAATCAATCTGGCTTGAGGGGACAAAACCTGAGAAACTCTTCTCAAAAACCAGTCTCTGAGAGAAAGAATCAGGGGTACACACTAGATTTATAGTTCTGCCTCTCTGTGCAAAGTAAGCTTAGAATGAGCACAGGTTCTAGAAAAGGATTGTTCTCAATGGTACAGAAATAACTCCATATATAGACAAGCACTGAGTAAGCTGTCTATCTTTCCTCAACAAGCCTATTAATTACTGGTATTTTTCTGAGTCTGAGGTATGTTAATAGCATGAAAGGGAAACCCCTAATATGTGACGGATTTATGCTGTGATATTATAGAGGGTAAGTGAAGTTTTACCGTTTGAGAGTGGGATGTTCACTCATGGAGATCCCAGCAGAGCTGGTTAATTTTTTTTCACCCATTTAAGTCACCACTGCAAAGGTTTTTCTGTGACAGGAGGAGGTAACTCACTCTGATCTCATGTTAATGTTTGACTACATCACAGTCTGAGTGACCTATTAATTGATCAGTTACAAACTGCTGAAATGACAGGTTCGTATATGTGAGTGTAGAGAAAACAGGGAACCATATTCAGGTCAGGTCTTAAGGTTGTGCAAAGATCCACAGTGGTAGATTATCTGCAGACAATGTCTAGGGAAATTCTGTATGCTGCATGCTGTGATAATTATCAGTCTTAGAAAAATGTCTGAAATTCCTGGAACCATGGAGTTTTCTACTGCAATGTACAAAATTATGTGTTCTATAGCAGCTGTGCAGTTTGGTCTTGCTAAAGATGAATACACATTTCTAGCAACCCTTATCTAGCTGGTTAATTCTTAGTTCATTAGAAGACGAATTGGAATTGTGAGGGAGACAAACTAGGTGAGAAGTTTAACTGTGCTGATGCCATAGAGTGAATCTTAATAATGTGTAACGTCCTACAAACAAACAATACAATAAATTGATTTGCATATGGAAACATCAGACTAAATGATTATTCAAGCTAAATTGGTAGGATAACAGCCAAGTGAAAGACATAGAAATAGACCCTAAAATAGTATGTTAAGGTGAAATATCCAAAGATGTGAAAATGTAGTAAGAAACTATTAACTAATTCACTTAGAAGTGAAAGTAAGAGAGATCTTTAACAGTGTTGTCACCTGGCAGGAGCCAGATTCCAGGTGAGAAGGTGAGATAGTAAGGGTCTGCCACCTTCAGGGTGACAGATGATGGGGTAAATCTGGGAAGAATTTTTCACCTAAGGATAATAATTTGTAGTTCAGTAGAGAAAACACAACCACATTAGGATATGCATTTGAACTTGTGCCCCTCTGTATTTTTAGCCATGAACAGAACAGCAATTTTAGTGTACTGAGACTTGAGCAACAGTTTGGCAGCTTGGCCTTCCTGACAACAGCTTCATCTGTGGTGGAGATGATGGATAAATAACATGTCACTAAGCCAGGGTTGTTTTTTGGAAAGTCTCTACAAGGCTAGTGAGCAGGAAAGATTTTCCACATGGATCATCAAGGAACATCTAGGAAACACTTCCAATGGATTGATAGAAGATAGCTAAGAAGAATGAGCTTACGCTTTAGAGACTCACATTGGCTATACAGGGATTTGCTCTTTGATCAAGCAGGGTCTCCTAAACCAGCAAAGTAAAACTGGTTTTACACACAGATGGAGAGAAGCAAGAACTTGATTGAGGCATTTCAAAGGCAAAGGAAGTTCTATGCCTTGACAGGGTTGTGCGTTCTCGCCTTCACAGGGCCTATTGATACACACTCATCACAATTACTGTGATAAGTTGTTGTTCTGGAATAAAAAGTCTCTTCCATGTAAGGTGTTAGCACAGCTGTGCAAACAAAAACTTCATTTAAGAAAGGTAGGGGTGTGTGTGTGTGTGTGTGTGGGTGTGTGTGTGGGTGTGTGTGTATGAATATCCACCCATGTTGGAATGACTGGATGAGACAACCTGTGTATGAACAGAAAATAGTTACCCAGGCCTAGTCCTGGTGCCACTGAGGTTGGTGGGAGTTTTGCTAATGTGGGAGGACAGAACCAGGTTTTGTGATGGTTCTCTGGGGTGGGACAGACAAAGCACAGTGGACTGAGTGGTGTTCTGATAATGTGCCACAATGTTTTAATCAAGGGACTTGAATCGTTCTAGGAAAGAAGATGCCTAGTGAAGGGTGGAGTGCCTCAGATAAATGAGCAACTGAAAGTTGGGATGTTCATTCCCCCCTTATCTGAACTAGCCAGATCTCTTTGTTGTGCAAAATGGGGCTGAAAAGCTTTCTAGGATAAGCTTCCTTCTGACATTTGATATTCTCTGCTTCTGCTTCAGCTGCAGGCACAAAATCAGCTTCACACCAGTGTCCATTTTTCTGCACTTTGGTTTGGCTCTTTTCTTCACCTCACTTTTTACCATGTGCCAGCTGCTACAGGACACAGTCAGCGGCTACAGCTGCTGTTGGAACCAAATCCCTTCACATCCCAGCACCTTCCCTTATAACTCCAAGTGGGGTTAATGGCCTGTAAGTGAATAACAGAAAATTTTGGCAACATTGCTTTTGTGGGTGCAAGGAATTGCATCTAAACACAGAGAATTATTAAGGAATTGAAGCAGGATGAGTTCAGTTCTGTCCAGGAGCTGCTGCATCACTGTGACCCAACATTTCTGTGTACTTCAGGTTCCTAAAAGCATTTTCTTTCCACTAAACTTAGATGTGGCATTACTAGTAAGCAAGGTATGCAGTTCAACATTAGCTAATACAAATTTTTTAGGCTAATCTCAGTTTCATTCTGTGGCTATCAGGTGTAGAACTGGTGTTTTGCTACAGGTTTTCTCTTGGTTTGCGTTTCCAGGATATTTAAGAAACAGGTCTGGATATGCAATCCTATTCTGAAGTTTTAAAGGTATGGCTTTTACATGTATAGATGGCTGATTTATGGGATGAAACAGTTCTTAGATGATTAAATGATATAATCTAAAGTGAGAAACAGAAGTCCAGTGAAGACAGAAATAAAAATATTTTATTTCTGGAAGATGTCTGGATAAAATTTATTTGAAGAATAAATTTCCAACATTTGCAGAAGGGTCACTAGTGTCACTTTTTCACTGAAAAGTCAACTGAAATGTTTTGATCTTCAATGGCTGAAAGCTGAGCTTTTTTAGCAAGTGTACTGTTGACAAAATTCCTGTGCTAGGATGGAAACCTTTTGTCTGTTAGATTTTGCACTTTCTGATGAAGGGTCATGCTCTTCTGCAGAAGGCTGATTCCTTTTATAAAAGTAGGCTGTTTACCTGAAAATGTATTTTTGTTTTAAAAAGGTTTGGTGTGCCCAAGGTCAAGATCTGCTATAAGATCTCATCCTTCCTCATGTTTGACTCTTTGCAGCACCATGCTTTTCGGTTTCCAAAAGGAGCAAAAACTGCAGGGCCACTTTTTATGGCTGTTTGGAGAGGGGTTTACTTAGCTCTCTACACTATCAAATGACTCAAGGAATCACCATATGTCAGATTAGATCAGCTCAAAAATTACAGCCAGGAAACTGCTGATAGCTTTTTTGGAGTTCCATGAAAGTTTACATAATTGTCATTGCATGTCATTTGGTTTAGCAGCTGCAGGAAGATCCTGCTCTCCAATAAACAGAGATAATTGATTAATAAACTGTATCTGCAGCCACCAGAGTTTATTCTATGCATAGAGATCTGTGTACCCAGGTCTGGAGTTCTGCTCCTGAAGATACAATTTACACATTCATTTAGTATAAAGTACGTATCTGGTCTGAAAAATTGTGGTAAATCATTTAAAGACCCAAAACTGATTAGGCCACATGTACATGTTCATAGGATTAGCATTTCAGAGTGAGCCCAATTAAATTTGTGGCAAAATTTGGTTTGGTGTTTGTATGATGTAGGGGATGGGAAGGTTGCTGAGTTCAGTCCCTCTGCTCAATTCACAAATTTCCACAACTTCCTATGAAAAATCTCCCAGCTTTTCTAATGTTTTCAAAAACTTCATCTGATGGTTAGAGAACCCCTATTCTCCCTTAAGGGTATTCACAGGCAGCTAGCTTCTTTTATTAGCCAAGAACCATCCCATTGCTTGAGTAATTTTTCCATGGAGTTTATCAGTATGGGTTATTTAGATACAGCAAACACATTCTGTGTCAGCCTCTGTCCACCGAAGTTAAACAAAACTTGTACACCTTGTCTCCTCTCATTAAATGGGCTCTGCGTGTCTCTGGTCAGTTCAGCAGCTTCCTCTGCACCTATTTCCCTGTGAATTCAGCTTTCTTGCAAAGGGATGGCCAGAATCACACAGGATGGGTTTTTCCAGGGCTGTGCACTTTCCCACTGCCCTCATCCGGCAAACTCCTCTAAGCCCAGGCTGCTAACATGCCTGAGCTGTTTCCAAGAGCTAATTTTGGGGGTGGATGCATCCCAGAGGAAGGCAGCCCCACCAAGCAGGCTCTGAATCTTCCTCCCCAGGCAGGGCCTGGGATACTTCAGTGGATGTCTTCATTTTATGACTTTTTAGAACTGAGAGGCAAGATCTCGAAGGCCATGACCCTGGGGGAAAGGAGCGCTCTATCTCCTGCCCGTGACTGACCCAGGGTGGTGGTGTTTGCAAAAGCCAGTTTTTATGGGGCTTTTGTGACATGATGGAAGCCAGGCTGGGTGGGTGGAGGGTGCAGGTACAGTCCCAGATTGTTGTGTACCCAGTGAGGAGCAGGACCCTGAAATAAATCACCTGGGCTCCAGCAGAGTCGATGTGGATGTTTATACCAGCCAATGATCTGGCCCCTGGGCTTAAGGTTACTCTGCAGAAATAATATATTTTCCTTTTTCTTCTGGAATTTTAGTGGATTTTATGCAAATAGAAGAATGATAGTGTAACTTCAAATAAATATTTCCAACATTTTTTTCTCTTCCCCTCCCCGCCGCTTTCTCCTTGCCTCAGCTCTTTGTATTGGACAGAAACAAGACAGTCACTGGTCTGTTTGGCTCCCTGTCTTGGTTTGCTGTGTCCAGGCTGGCTCCCACAATAGGGCTGGTGGTTGTACACCCATTACAGCCCACCAGTCCTTCCTTGCTGAAGCTGTGTGTCCTCTGCAATCCTCCACTCCCAGGTTTGGCTGACAATGCGTGAAGGTCAGGAAAATATGCTCTCAGTTCAGCCAGGCAATGTAACATGTCCCAGGCTTTTGAAGAAAGCCTTTTAGGTAGCACAAAAGAAAAGGCTGTGCAGTTATAATGAAACTTCCTGATATTCCCTTAATATCTCAACATCTTCTGAGTTTTCCAAAGGCATCAATAATAATTAAAAAAAAAATCTTCAAAACTATCTGCTTACAGCAGATTCAGTTTATTTAAGACATGCAATAAAACATTCATGAAGTGCATGGTTTAGATATATTCTATAAACCTGTGGGCGTACATATTAAATTCATAATCAAAATATAGTTTTCTTTCAAATGCATTTAAAAGAAACAAAGGAATTATTCAAAATCTCATTTAAAAATACACCTACAAGTATATAAATATGTATAATTAAAATGTATTTATATATGTATTCCTCACAGGAAGGATTCTGCACTGGCAGGGAAGGTAATTGATGCAAACTGTGCTCAGAAATCCCTTTTGATAAGATCCTGAATCACTGCAGAGTTAGACAAGACATACAGTTATTTAGTGTGTTGGGGTTGGGCCCATTCTTTTGCTTCCATATACTGCTAAGTTTTTCAGTTATGAAAGATGGTCATTAGTAAATGTCCATGAATAATTTTCCTTCAAGGAAACAGAAGAAAAATTGGTCAGAATAAAACAGTTTAACAACTGGAGTCGAATTTATGGGATTAAGCAGAAAGAATTTCCTTTAAATATTGCAACATTTCTTTCTAGGAGTTATCTATTGCAAACATTTTGACTTTTCGGTTGAATGTGGTGTTTCAGTTTAGAAATTAACCCTGAAAAGAACTCTGAAAGGGAGGAGATAACGCTGAAAAATATTTCAGTTTAAATAAAGTTTTTTGTGATTAATACAAAGTAGTTTTTTTCAGAGAGGTTTGGATTTTTTTTTATTTTTTGATTGATTGAAATGGGAAATATTGTTACTAATGCTCTGGAAAAGGTAAAAATTGCCCAAGTTTAATGACTAATACTTCATTGAGTAAAAATCTGGAAGATGAATCTTCAAAGTTTTCCTTAAGTTATTAGGCATAGTGTACTCTCATGTTACTCCCAAAGCAGTTTAGCAGATGTACAAAAATATTTTATCAGTTCATGTGAAAAATTCAAATTATGAGTGCAATAAGGCATAGATTTATTGTGTTTTACATGTCCATTAGTCTGTACCTTCAGAATACCCCTGGATATGTGTATGACAAGGATTAATCTGTGGGTGCATTTTATCATATTTTTGCATGGAGGAAATTTGTGCCCTAGTTTGGACGTAATTTACCCAAAAATTTACAGATGAAGGGATTGTTTATTTTATTTGGTTGTTTCACAATCGTTTCTGATTTTTTGCATGCTCCTGGAACAGTAGCCTTCCTTATTCCTTCAGGCTCCTCGTGGTGGGGTCCTATTCAACAAAAATTCAGGTGGTTTCATCTTTCCTAGTTGTTTCTGCTTTCTGATGGCTTGATGAAATATGCGTAAAACCAAACCATTGCCTCAGTGTTTTGTCTCCCTGTGGACATGCTACGGATAAGCACCAAAACCCATCTCTTCACACTTTGTGGAGGGGTAACATAAGAAGAGATGAGCCATAAAATTGCACCCACTGCCCTGTAAGGAGCTGGCACTTGGTTGGCTTTGATGCTAGAGGGGCCCGGGTACCACCACACTGACTGTTCTTCCAGGGGAACGTGCCTGCACCGAGGTGTTGGTAACAGAGTCCGGCCTGTGTCTGAATGCACAGGGAACAGAGGACTCAAAGGTCATTTATTTGTGCATGCAAGGCCCCGCTGTTCTTTCCTTGTCCTGATGTGAACCTCTGATTACTGTGTCGCAGGCTTTGAAGCTGATTAACTACTTCAGTCACCCCGTGCCCATGTACATGCAGGTATGTGTGTGGGGGCACTGTTCCTGCAGTCAGCCTGCCTCATGTGTTTGAGGACACGTAGGTTTGTGTGACAGCATCTCAGACTGGGATGGGGGGATATTGTGGTGCCCCTGCTCACAGCAGAGGGGTTGGAACTAGGTGGTCTTTAAGGTCCTTTTGACCCCAAACCATTCTATGATTCTATGATATTTAAAGAGCTACTGTAAGAAAACATCTTAGTTGATGCAGGGAAAGGAAAGGCCTTCTTATAAGCACATGAATATTCTTGCTTTGGGAGCTCTCTCATCTCCTAATTCTTCAGTGATGGGAGGAGAGGCAGGTCTTTCACCCAGGACAAGAGGAGAGGTTTCCTCACTGCCCTGCTATGGGTGGCAGCCAGAGGTGGGGACAGGAACATCCCACACCCAGCCCCTTCCCCTGCCATCAATAACTCCATCCCATTAGGGCTGCCCCAGTCTCCCTTGTAGATCTAAGAACAACTGGGCTTTAGCTTACAGCCCTGTGGAAATATTGTCTCACTGTGCAATCCCCAGAGCAAGACAAAGGCAGGCAGTGTCTCTCAGGAAAGCCTGGCTCCCTGCCGTGCTCCTGCTCTGCCTACATGGGAAAGCTTCAGCCTGCTGTTAGTTAATGCTGCTTGCAAACTGCACAGGCTGAGCTGTGCCAGCTGCTGCCCCAGAGGAGCAGCACAAGCCTTCATTCCTCTTTCCACTCACCTTTCCTGTAAAGCTTTTGCTTTTGAGATCAGAAACTCAGTGACCTTGGCAGGGAGGGAAGTGGAAAATGGGTTTAGTTGGAAGATATTACTCAAAAACACTGTTCAGGGCTCAGATATCTTCCCCTGGGGATTACAGAGTGAGCAATGCTAAAATCAGTGTGTCAAGATGTCACCAAGCATGCACTGGAAGAAACTTTACACGGCACGATGAGAGTGCTGCCGTCGGGGCTCCAAGTATAGAGAAATGTTCCAATTTAATCAATGTCCCTTCCTTTATCCTACTGCCTGCTCCTTGTTCAGCAGGAAGCCTATTTCATTCCTTTTACTGCTGCTGTGCTCTTTACTGCTTCCCTCTCCATGAGCATCTATCACAGAGCCATTCCCATCCTCTGGCTCCGATAGCTAACAGGCACCTGTCACCAGACGGGGGCTCTGATGACGCTCCATCGATCACGCAGAAGGAAATGGTTATTGAGTGGGTGGCAATCATCCTTTTACCTCTCCCTGGAGCCAGAGTGCATCAGCGCTTCCCAGCATTAGGCAGAAGCCTCTTAGAAAGTATTTTTTGCACACACATTTCCTCACGTGTAAGGCTGTCATGCTTGTGCTGAGTCACAGGGCTCAAGGGACACAGTTTCAATTTCTTGCTAAGTTTCACTTTGAACTTAGGGCCAAAGGAAAGCAGGAAAGAGATGGTGCCAGTGGCCACATCTTCTGGCAGGTTCTGCTTTCCAAGTCAAACCTGCTATTGACATAAGGGGAAAGAGTCCTGCTGATGCTCAAGGTTTCTATCACCCCTTTCCACCTTTGCAAACACACATCTAAACTGAGGTAGAGTGCAGAGATACATTAGCCAGCATTACGGCCAGCATTACTGGAGGAAAGAAGCCCCACTGCAGATGTTCAGTGGGAAAGAAATAATTGGGATTAAATCTGACTTGATACTATATACTGGTATAATCCCAGCATTTGCTGGAAAAATTTGAATTTTCAGTCTGAAAGAAGAGAAAGACAGAGCATTAAGAAGAAACAGATCCTCTGGTTTCCTTACTGGAGTAGGGAGTAAACCACAGCCCATACGTCCTGATCCTTAGTGGCATTTGGGTAACTATTTTCTTTAATTCCCATTAGTGTTAGCAAATAATTGCACTGGAAGAGGTAGACTTCAGCCAACAGGACTCAGGCGGCCTCAAGAAGCTGCAGGGCTGGCACAAGGCATCTGATTCTGGGCTGCACACACACAGCACTTCACATCTGCCCACACATTCATTTCTGAATGATTTGTGGACATTTTTTAATGACCTTATGAATGTTCTAATTGGTTTTTAATCAAGCCCTGCCTTCATTTGATACTGTGTGGCATATGGGATGATGCACACCTCACTCTTTAAGGCCATAGACTTGGATCCACTGAAGTTTTTCTGCATCAGAACTCTGATTTCTAACTAGTGCTGGCAAACCAGATGAACAGTGAGGCCACAGTGCTCAGGAGCACCAACTCCTCATGGCTGGTCTACTGCATAGGGGAGGTCCTGAAACAAAGTGTCACAGCTCACTTCAAAATGCCAGGTTAGAAACTGGTGGTTCGCATGCTGATTGATAATCAGCTGCAATGTCCCAGCTGTCTGGGCAGTGAGAACAGCTGGCTGTGTCACCTCTGCTGCTGAACAGCGTGGAGCCATTCCCACTTCTCAGTTGGAGCTTGAGGTCCTGCACCATAGCAGGACTTGATGGTCAACCTCATCCCATGGTCTAACTCTACAGAAATGGTCAGCTTCTATATCCATCATCTCTGCTGCATGTGACGGTTTATTTTGTCTCAGTTGTGTTTGTTTGCCCTTTTCCCACTGGCTTTGATTTGCGTTGTCTATTGGGCCAGCCAGCAAGTGTGTGGGTGCTGCTTTTGGATTTAGTACTGCTACTAGCAAGAGCATGGCAATGACTCAAAATGAGTGCTTTGTTTCATGAAGCTCCCCATTTTCTGTTCACAAATGGTTCATGAACAGAGTGCAAAATTCCCTGATGTGGCCATTAGCAAAAATAATTTGCAGATTTCTTTTGGAAATTAACTCTTGATCTGCAAGGGATCATTCAAATTATCATTCGTGTTACTATTGCAGACGTGATGTGTGCAGTAACGTGTGTAACTTACCAACATATGTAACTAACTTAATGACTCAAAGCATTTGAATTCCAACCAAGTACTATAGCTGATTCCAGGATAATCTATTGGAGCAGTGTTGGTCATCTGAATGGTTGCTTGGTCTGAAGAAAGGAACTGTGGCAGAGAAAAGTATCCTTAGGTAGTCCGTACTTGGCGTAGATACCTGTGGTTCTTGTTGGAAGTGATGTCCTGCTCCATATTTCTAGAATAGAGACACTAGTAGGTCACCCTAAACACAACACAGATAAAAAAATCCTTAATATGTTCTTTCAGGAATCAGGTGAACAAAAGAATTTTAGTCCCTCAGTAAGAGGAGGGGAATGTCTGTATCAGCCAAGCTGGTGTTTGTGGCCAGGGGCCACAGCAGTTTACCTGACTTATCAGACTAAAGTCTACATCACTTCTGAAAATTTTCTCCCCTCTCCCTGAGTTCCTGTGGGAACATTGCTGGAATTTATGGAGTTTTGTGCATCCACCCACACCTATAGATAAGCATGCTTTAAATTACTGCAAAATAGTTGTTACAAGTGATGGCAAGATATCAGGATTCCTGATTTCCTCAATTTGCAAATTCTAGCAATTGTTTCTTCCTATAACAAGGAATAAGTAGGATCACAAAGGTATTCTGTATCAAAAGGCTTTTCATTCTGCCTTGGCTTTTAGACAGCTTCCGATCCAGATCTACTATAGATATCTCCTTTTGGCTACTATTGGAAGCTCCCTGCAGCGTGCAATAAACATTCACTTCATATCACACATCTCTCCCTGACAAGCAAATCCCTTGCATATCAATGTGGCCCTGTGAAGAGATTTTGCTTTTTTACATTCCTTCCACTCCCAGCTGTTAATTTGCACTGACTAGATAGCAGGGGGTCCCACTCTGCCCCAGAGACATGCTTGCGACTTTCACCGACTTTAATAGGATTTGCATGAACATACACGGAGTCAGTCCCTCGGCAGAATTCAGACGAGCTGGCTAGAAATTTCAAAGTCATCAACGGTTTTAAACAGCCAGTTTTTCTTACCTTTAATGGGAAGGAAGTGTTCAAAGCTCAGGTAATCGTTAAAAACCATGGAGTTCATAATAACGAACTAGGTTTAGTCTTACTGTCTCTTCTGCAAAGCAAACCTACTGTATTGTCTGCATTCACCCTCATCAAGACAAAAAATTAAATGAAGGTAGAAATTGGTCTTTCACTTATAGAGATTTTATTTGAAGTGAACTGCAGAATGTTCATAGGTTTGGTTACTACAAGTGTGAATTACTTCTACAAATATTTTGACAGACCTGCAGAGGACCAAAAACACCTTTTCCTGCCACCATTGTTTGTAGAAAATGATTTATGTGTGCTACTGATAACTCCTATTTCAGATTAAAACTGAACTACTTTAGATTAAAAGTGTAGGAGAATACTAAACTGTGCAGGAAACATGTAAGGATATTATGTATATGTATGGCATCCTGTGTCTGATTTCCTTTATCCACTTGAGGCATAATCAGCAGTTATTAAAGTTATTTTAATACACAGTGGAACTGACAAAGGCATCTAAACAGTTGGATATTCAATTCCCACAACTTTCAGAGAATATATGTGCCAAGAATACACTCAAGGAATGGGCTGGGATTTGAGAGTATTTTAGGCCCCAATTCATTCCAGAAAGAGGAAAGCACTTACATGTTTTTTAAAAGTCCATTTTTCAAAGATAGCATTTGATATCTCTGGTGCCTCAGTTCTGGTTTGTCTGTCCCCCTAGAACAGCATGGTGCTTCTGATGGAGCTGATACACACAGGCAGTGCAAAAGAACATGATTAGCTGTTTGTTTTTTAAATATTAACCAAGTCTTCACTGTTCCAATTAAAATTTATCAAATTAAGCAAATTGCTTGGGGATTGGAAAGAAAAAAACCAACCTTCACTTAATTATTTAGCCAATATTTACTGGGTATGAGTGTATTATTAACACAGCAAAGGAGGCTATTAATTATTATTCACAGCATTTCTAATAAAAAAAGATGGCATCTGCTATTTCTGTAAAAGAAATATTGTCACTAATAATCCATTCTAAATTGTAAATGCAATATAATAAACTGGATGTGTCATTTCTCTGTTCTGTACTGACGTGCAATATGAGGGAGTTGAGCTTTTTTCGGGGCTGTGTCAAAAGGCTTTTGTTGGTGACCTTTAATCAGCTAGTATCCAATTATGCAGAAGTCTAATGGCATATTTGTGTATCTGAGATGTATTTTCCACCAGCCAACTGTGCTTTAGTATCATCAATTTTTACTCATTTTATGATAAGAGAGGCAGCAAAACTAGAATGAAAAAATCAAACAGGATGCTATTTTCTTTGCAATGTGAAAAAAAATTTAATGTGCCATTTATTGCGTACTTTACATGTACAATCTATTTATTGAGGCAGAGGAAGTGAGAGGAAAGATATTCTGAGGTAAAGACTCTTGAACTGGTGTTGTTAAGGTCAGCCTTCAATTTTCTGCTTGATTTTAGATGCCCCCTGTGAACTTTGGTTAATCATCCATGACCTGTGTCCCTGAAATCCACAGTGTGTCATGGAAAGAAAAGATGGATAAAAGGAACATTTTGAAACCTTTTAGGCCATATGTCTATTCTGTGTTAGGATCACCTCTACCTAAACTACTTCTGGCAAATGTTTGTCAAATTAATTTTTTAATGTTGGATTTCTTGCTACAATTAAAATCCATGTTTCCTCCTAGCCTAAGCATTTAAGAAGAGCTTATTCCTTTTCCCCTCAAGCAATTCAAGAATGTTTTCATGTGTCCCCTCAGCCTTGCCCTGTTCCAAGGGAATCCCAGTTCTTTCCTCCTGGGTCACATTTTTCTCTGCATTGCATTCTTGCTGCCTGGTCAGTCCTTCCTGAAGCTGGATGCAGCCCTGCAGGGCTGAGCAGAGCAGGAGGATGTTTCAGAGGACTTACAGGTGACATTTTTACTTGTAAAATCAGTGTCATATTTGTCTTTTCAAAAACAATGCAACATTGTTGATTTATGTTCAGTTTGTGATTACCAAATCACTTTCTTTGTCTCTACAACAGTTCTTTGTCCTGTGTTTGAACCAATTGTTATTCTCACCTATGTGAATACATTTCATTTGTTCCTGTTGAATTGGGCCTCATATTTCCACACCACAAAATTTGCCACAATTTTTCTGATTCCTGTTCTATCATTCAATGTGTTTACAGACTGTCTGCCTGAGCTTGATTTTATCTGTAAATGTAATAAACACATTATTATCTCTTCTTCTTAATCATTCATAAAAATACTGAACCAGACACAGAACAGAACTCTGTGATTTCCACCTGGTACAATCCTACCATTTTGACACCAAATCATCGATAAATTACTCTTCAAATTCAGATTTCCAGCTATCTTAGTATGTCTTTTCTCTGTAGTTTAATCTTGACCAGGTTTTTTAGCTTACTTCTGAGAATATTATGTGAGACTGTGTCAAAAGCCTCACTAAAGTCAAGACGCATGACATTTTCTTATCCTCCTCTACCCATGAGGCTTGTTACTCTGTTGTAGAGTGGAATTAGATTGGTTTGACATGATTTCTTCTTGACACATACATGTTGGCTGCTACTTCTCTCCTTGTTGCTACCTAGGTACTTAGAAGTAGTTGGATTATTTGTTCCGGTGCTTTTCCAGGAAGCAAGTTAGACTGTCAGTCTGGTAATTCCCCGTCTCCTCCTTTATTCCTTCATACAGATAGGTGGTCTGCTGGCTCTTCTTCAGTTTTCTGACCCTACAGATCTTGTATGAGTTCTCTAAGAGATTTGCTAATGCCTGTGAGATTGTTTCTGCCTGTTCTTTAAGTTCTTTATGTATCTTGGGATAAATGTCCTAAAGTCCCACTGAACTGGCAACTGGAACCCTAAGTATTCTTTAATCTGATCTTCCCCTGTTGCAACCCGAGTTGTTGCCCCTTGGTTTTATCAACTGTCTAGTCATAGTTAACCTTTCCAGTGAGGGCTGAAATAGAAAAGGTGCCAAACATTTAACTTTTCTGGGACTCATCTGGCAGGAATTTGTTCTCTCCTTTGAGCAGTGAACCACTGTTTTCCCTCAGAGTTCTTTTTACTGCAAATGTGCTTACAGAAAGCTTTGTGCTTCCTTTGCAGATTTCCTCTCTTTTTGTACCTTTGCCTTTCTGAATTTTTCCCCACATATTTATGTCATTCATTCACACTTGTCTTTAGTATTTCAATGTAGTTTTCACTTCCTGTACATTTTATTTAGCTCCAGGTCATTGAAGAGCTCATGGTTTAGCCAAATTGTTTTCTGATTACACTTCCTATCCTTCCTTCATGTTGGCATGGCTTCTGATTGTGCTCTCACTGTCATTTCTTTAAAGAATTGCCAACTCTTCTGGACTCTTTTGTCACTTCAACTTGTTTCCGAGGAGATCTCACCCACCAATTTACAGTGTTTATTGAAGTCTTCCCTCTTGAAATACATTGCTTTTAGTTTTCTTTTTCCCTCCTTCCTTTGCTAAAGATAGTGAATTAATTTCATGGCAATTATAACTCAAGTTTCCTGATCCATAAATTTGGATAATGTGTTTGTCTCTATAGATTATAAACATTCTGGGGAAGAAAAGAATTCTTTTTTTCTATTTTTTAAACTTTTTTTTTCAAAATGCAACACAAGGCAAGAGTTTTCCAGTACCAGCTGATTCCTTTAGCTTTATCTCTGAGAGATAGCTTTGATAGCTCTCTGCTCTGACATCCTGCTGTAGTAACTCAGCATCTCCTCTGTTGTCAGCTTCCTAATTGTCTGCTGTTAATCAGGTTGAAGAGCACAGACAGTTGTACTGGCAATTACATCAAATAACAATATAAGTGCTGGTACTAGCAGAAGAAATAGCCATATTGAAATATTTTATATATATTGTGGGTCTGATGCCCTATTAGAAAAAGATACAAGTGCACAGAGGTGTATGGGTGTATTTCTCCTGAATTTGTTCTCTGGATATGATGTGAATGAATGTGGCTTTGCAGGTCAGAAAACAGCTTTGGTACAGTCCAGTCGGCTCCTCAGTGTGAACATCCGGGGGAAAATGTGGAGCCTACACATACTCCAGAGACCAGACACAGCATCATATTCTGCTGTTCAGGGAAGGGGTAACGTTGTATACAGGAATGTAAAGAATTTCCAGACAGAGATATCTGATTACCTTCAATTAACTTCAACTGTAAGAGCAATAAATGTAGGTCACTTGGTCATTTGCTCTGCATTCATCTATGGATTGTCTGGGTGTGGAGAAGACTAAAGAATTATCCACAGCATCGTTGTTTTACAGTCTTCCTGTGCAAGGCTCCTCCCTTGCATTACAATGTATTGCACAGGGATGGAAAAAGTAGCAGGAGTGGTTAGTGGTCAACTCTGGCCACTCATATCATGTCTGAGTAGCTGTGCAGTGAGAAAATGGGCTTATGATGCTGGCCAGAGAAAATGGTCAATCAGACCTGCAATCCTCCACTCATTTACCCATTTGAGTGCTGTTGGCACCATATCATGAATGGCAGCTGCTGAATCCAGCCACATGTGACACATTTGCAGCTAACTAGAGTTTGCTAGATATTATCTGACAAATTAGGCTTCTACTGGGAAATGTCTTAATATCCATTTATTAGGGAAAGCGCCTCAGGTTCATGATAATATTTCGGGAATTAAAGAAAGGCAAGTGGGAGATATGGGCTGAAGATATGATCTTGCCCTGAAAAATCGTTAGTTCAGTACATATTCTTTAGGGGTCTAGGTGGTTGGGATTCAGATTTCAAATCCTAGCTACTCTGAATTTGGTCTTTCTGCCTTTTTACTTAAAATTGTTTCCCTTTGTGTCCCTATATATTAGATTAAGGATTTTAACTAAGGTTTTCCTTACTTGTGGTTGTATTAGAGCCCCTGGATTATACAGACAATCCACTACTAAGACATGTTATTTAGTCTTCTCCTCTGTGCCTGCTGTTTATATCACCTCTGTGCTGGAGAATCCCATGGTTCCATGAGAGGAGATCAACACAAAGCTAGAAACCCATTTTAATTATTGCAATTGTATTATTGCAATTATTAAATGAATGAATCCTTACACTTTCAACAAAGATTGAACCCAGCTCATCCAAAAGTGTTTTATAGTGAGCAAAAATGGTGTGAAAAATTTTGTTTCCTCTCATAGTCATGTCTGAGGGTGGTTCCTTGGGATTTATATATAGTATTCTTAAAAGGTCTTTATTTCATCTGAAGTAAAATTTGGAGAGAGAAAAAGATAAGGAATTAAAATCACTAATATTTTTGCAGAAAATTAATTCCCGCCATGATCTACAAGAAACATCTTGAGAAATTCACAAAGGAATTTGCACTTGTAAACAGAGGAAAATGAAAACAAACCCAGTTTTATCATCTGAATGCAGTACTGCCTCAGATGCCAGGATTAGGAGATTTCTATTTCAGAAACTGCAGGAACACTAGTCTGTGGATTACAGCTAAAATACTTTGTGGAATAGTGAGCCAGACACAATGTGTATGAATAGCTTTTCACTGCCTTGCTCCAAAGTCTTGAGTATTACAAAAGCCACAATGTGACTCCAATACAAATGTTTCTATTTAGCAATTGCTACTGAGGGATCGTAAGAAAAAACTCTGCTGTGCTCCCGGCAGTGTCTGACTCAAGTTTATGATGTCATTCATTTGTTAAATGCAATCTTAGGTATTCTGTGCAACCATTGCGTGTCAGAAAGTGAAGTGAGCACTTCTCTTGGCAGCATCAAAAATGCATTTTCCCTCTGTAATTCCTATAAGCAATGGAGCATCAACATAAAGAGTTGGATTTGCCAACGTTGATTCTCAGAATAAATCTTAAACATGTAAATGTTACTCATGTCTCATATCTATTCTTATTCTATCATCTGGATGAGCTAAGTCATGCACATTCTGAAACCACGCACTATTGAGGCTTCTGATATTTTATAGATGTATCACTGATGACTGATGATTTTCACCTTGTAGAGGATTTTGAAATTTAGGCAAGGTAGCAGCAGTTGTCTTGCGCAACTGTGAAGATGAAAGTGTTTGCCATTACATGCTGCAAAGTGGAACAGATTCTGATATTTGAGTATTGGGAATTGAGATGAGAAAACAGCAGAGATATGTCTGAGGTGGTGAGCTCTGGATACCTTTTGATTTGGAGAACAAAATAAAATCAGCATTGTCTCCAGCAGTAAATCCTATACAAATTCCAAATGTATTGAGATGGGTTCAAAAAATCCAAATTAATTTCTTTAGGTTTTGGCTTATTAAAAATATATAATATCAATTATGACATTAAAAAAATGTTGTTTTCAAGTATCATAAAGCTTGTTTTATTAAAAACTTTTTCCTGTTCTGCAAACTAAACATCAAAATTTGATGAGATTTCCTGCAGTATTTCAGTTGTCCTGGAGCTAAATTTTCTGGCAAAGGTGAAGCTTAAAATTGATGTAATTCCACACGTATAAATACTGACTGTTAGAGGAATGTATGCGCAACCTGATCCCTGAAGTTGCTGCCCTATTTTTTTAACGTTTTAAAATAGTTTTAGAATAAGTTTCCTAATATTTTGCAGTTCAAAAGAGCAACCAAAAATGCATAAGACGACAGAATCATGTAAACTACATGATTTTATCCTGGCCACTCTATTCCTTTTTTATGCAATCCTCTGCAGTAGCTGGAAATTTATGTTGCTAGCATGTAGATGAAAACAAGCAGATATGTAGTAAACTATTTTTGTGAGGATGATTTAAAGCGTTTCTGAAATGTCTCTGTTGCTGCTTCAGATCACTTTCTACACTTGCAATGAAAATGCTGAAGGGACTTTGAAGCTTCCTATAGCTGCTTTCATAACTTCAGTTTTTTGACCAAGTCTCCTCTGACTTGACACTCTGAATTTCATACAGCTGGTTATTTATTTATTTATTTTTAAAGCAGGTAAAAATAAATTGTTACTGCTTTTTACTACACAATTTTTTAAATGTATTTTTTCCACTGAAAACTTCAAATCCTCAGAGGACATCCCAGATAGCCATGCATACATTACCTCTTTTCCCTCTTGTGAAGCTGATATCACCTCAACCACTCTGAGGAGCTGAGGGAAACCTCTGCCTCGTTTAACTACAGCTGTCCCAACATGCAGGTGTATTATATCATTATATTATTAGCGCCACAGGAACCACCAAGAGGTCATAAATCTGCTGCATGAATATCAAATGGGCTTCAGCTGAAACTTATGTTTATGCAGAATAAATGACTTGTATTTACAGATGCTCTCATACAATTACAAGTGTCAGGCTGGTGAAATGTGGCCAATGTTGGGAGTCTTGGTGACGTAACCAAGATGAGGTCAGTAAAAATGCATGCAGTTTATATGCAACCAGAGGCCTCCTACACAAGTGCAAACAGGTGGGAGTTATTTTTATTATCGTTTTGATCAGCTTTTGATGGAGTAAACATGCTAGATTTTAAATAACTTGATGATCTATGTGCCATGAGCTTGACTGTGATTATTGCTAGTCATTTTGGTGGAACATCTATGTAAATTAAATAAGTAAATACTCTGGGGCAGGATTTTTTGTTGTGGCTGTGCATTTTGAGAACACAGGCATCTACAGCTGAACAGCTCACCTCAGTCTCTCTTTGTATCTAGAGGAGAGTCAGAGTCAGCTAGTGGAGTACTGCATTTGTTTTAGCCAAAAGATGACATTTCCATTCAGTATGAAGTATTTCTCCCCAACACTATTGGCTCTGCTGGTCTGGTTTCCACTGGCTACAAGAGGCGCCCAGACAGCTGCCTCAGATACAGATGTTTACACTATGGGGACCTTGGGAGCAATACCCCAGGCCTTGGATGGCTGGATCTAATTTAAGGCCAATTTTATTTGTTGTGCAGGACTTAAGCCAGCTCACTGTGAGTTTAAGTAGCTGTGGATGAATTTGGCTACTCACTGTGAGTCTTAAGGTTTGAAAACAAAAGTATTTCAAGTGAGCAGAGGGAGCCAGGGGTAAGAGAGTGAATTGTATTCAATGAAGAGTGGTCATAGGGTCCATTTCATTGACTCAAGCAGGGACAATGTCTGGTTTTGGTGCTGATAGTAGGCCAGCATGTCATACAGATGTGCATGTATGGATTGATGACCCTCATTTTGCTCTTTTGAAGAAATTGACCTTCACTTCAATGGCTACAGAAAACCAGGAATGACTACAGATACTACCTGATCTCTTGCTACTGATGACATCCCCAAGGTTTTTTTTTGTCAAAAGTAGCAATTATGATGGAAACTGCTTTTGTGGTTTGGGTTCTGAGATGCTGAATTGTTTCGATAGATACTTGGTTGTTATGCTCACTTGAAACCATGGCAGAGAGAGAGAATTCTATTTAAAGAGCAGAGTCAGCTCCAGATTCTCTTCTTTTTGTGTACTAATCAGTGCCAAACCACAGAGCAGTGTGTGAGTTTGAGACTGTTCCTTGCCTAACGACCTTCCTAACCAAAAGTGAAGGAAAAAAGTTGAATATATGCTTGGTGTGAAAGATGTAGAGGATTTTGTTGGTTTTCCTATGGATCTGTAACACAGGTATGTTTTTGTGGTGTATGTCAGTGAGTAAAGCAACTTGTGTAAGAGGCCTAGGCTAAACAAAGAGTGAGGAACCTACTTATTAATCAGTTCTTGTTGTGAAAGCAATAGGGGAGAGGAAAGGAAAATTAGACATGAATAAATGTAATTTCAGCACTGGGTTCAGAGTGCTAACCACCTGGGTTATGGAGGCAGACTCGTATCAGGTTGACCAGGGAAGGTACTCTTGAATGTGATAGAAGCAAGGCCTGACTGCTTGTCTTGGAGACTGGTGAGATGCAAGGGTTGATGCACATTATTTCTTACAAACTGTTGACCTTACACTGGTACAGCATGGGTCAGCTATACCAAACTTTAGTTCAATGCTGAGTTCTCCTTTCTTTCAGAACATGAGTGTGTGTTTCCATCTGGTTTCACTCAGCTGCTTCTCTCTATACTGAAATGCATGGAAGATTCTAGGCAGGAGATGTGAGCCTGGTTCTGCCACCTCTGCCTGCCCTGCAAGGTGGTTGGGTCAGCTTGCCCGAGAGTTACATTACACTGGGCTTATCACAGTAGAGTGGCAGAGGGATTGTTAAGGGTTGCATCTCTTCTCCCTGATCTGCTCCTGAGTAGATCTTATTGACGTTATAGACTAAGCCAAGGTGAGCTGTCAGGGTTGCCATATTTATTACCATAAGGTGGATACTACTTTCGTGCAGGGAAGCATCTGTGTACCACTTTAGACTAAGCTGATATTGGTTCAGTTACTTGGTCTGAGCTCCTGTCACTCAAAAAGATTTTCCCTAAGCACAGATGAAGCTGTAATTGATTCCCCATGCCCCTCTCTAAAGAAGCTGCCCTGGTTTTGGATATGACCCTCAAGCAGTCTCAAACAACTACCTAGACTGTTTAACCCAAACAAGACCCATCAGATGGGCACAGTGTTCAGCAACCTACTGTGCATTTGAAACTGAAATCTCGGAGTGAAAGGCTTTGTCCCAGCAACATCCAGTCATTCACTGTTGTTCACACTCACACCAAGGATGAGATGGCAGTTTATCCATCTGAGAAACAAGCCCTGTGCTTCTCTTCACTCTTCTGGATTTTTTCCCCTTGTTTTCATAGTTTCCTTGCTTAGAATAATGAACTGAAGTAGGTTTCTCAGTGTATGGTTTATCTGGTTATTAATGATGTGGAGCACTTCAGGACCCTTAGGACTTCTGTGTTGTTGCTTTAATAAGCATATTTCAAGATGTGCCACTGGCACACTTTCTATGCTTTTATGGTACAATGGTCTTAAAGTAGCATGGTGCCTTTTATTTATTAGCCAGCCCATTAATCACACAGGTATCAGTTGGCTTCAGGGAAATTTTTAATTAGCGATATTTAAGGTTGAGAGAAAGTGCTTCTGTGACAGACAATGAGAGCAAGCAGAAGCAGGAGGCAGGCTATCTTTGTGACTCTGTGATTAATACAGGATATAAATAAAATATTCATGAAAGGAAATTGAAGTTATAGCCAAATCCAAATGTTGAACCTCCTTTAAACCTCAAATATAAATTCCTTGGAGATTCATTCTTTGTATTCATTAGTGGAGAGTGAATCTGATGAACATGAGAGAAAAGGGAATTTGTTCCCTAATGTAATAATTTAGCAATATTTAAAAATGTTTTTACTAAATCTTCTTGAACCACAATTTAATGACATTTTAAAAATCTGTATCCTTATTTGAAATGGCTCACAAGTCACTGAAAGAGGTACAAAGGAGATATTAGGGGTGGAACTTGGGACATCCCTGACAGCACACTGACATGTATGAGACACAAAGGAAAGATTGTGTGGATGGCAACCACATCCTTCTGGCAGTTTTGGTTTGGTGATTGCCAACACTTAAAGCCTGCATTGTCACATGAAAAATGAATGGTACTGGTTGTGCAAACATCTCCCTTGTTAGATAATTAATCAGGTGTACTTTGTTTTGATATAGCACCTCTCTGGCATGCTCACAGGCATTTCTTGAAATCGCCCTGTAAAATGGATTGTTAAATAAGGCAAAAAAAAGAGCCAAACAAACCCTGTCGGAAATATTGCATGTGTCTCTGTCTGCACAACTGGCAAAATGGAACATTAAATTCTTCTACTTGCACAAAGCAAATTTTTCAGTCTTGGCTGCCCACATTTAACAATTTAAATGTGGAGGGAAATCAAATTTTCTAAGTTGTTGAGCTCCTTCAGCTCCATTTGTCTGTTCTCCTTACCCTTCTTTTATGCAGCATCTGTTTGCCCTAAACACAGAGCACAGAAAAGTCCTTTGGCTACAAACTTCATACATCTTTGGTCTGGGTCCCTGCTCTGGAAAGGAAAGCTGAAAATTGATGCCTTATTACTTGAACTTGTTGGAAAGGAAGGAACATGAGTAGTGCTGTTGATAACGTGAGTCATACTGACTAGAGGCAGAAAAAGATCAGGAGTCTCCAAGGCTGCCATGAGCAGGTATGTGACAAGGGGAAGCAACAGCCCAAAAAGTACCATCAGGTTCCTGCCTACAATGGTGCTGGGACCAAGAAAAAGAGTTGTCTCACATCCCTTTTCTGCTGGCTTGTGGGGGAACAGGGAAAGCTACTGGTTACACTGTGTTACACAGTGGTGGTCTTGTTGGGAAAATGTGGTCCATACACTTGTCAGCTTTCTCAGCTTTGAGAGAACCTGTATAAGATTTCTGTATGAGAAAAAAAATCTGTGATTTTTGTGTTCTCATCAGGAGACATCTAGGCAGGTGCAGGGAGCTCATAGAGGCTTACAAATCACTTAAACCCCTTCAAATATAGGCCAAATACTTTGCGTGCACAGAATCACACAAAGGCAACCCAGGGCTCTGGGTAAGTCCATAGCTGGCTCCTTCTTGTTCAAGCCCAAATGCTTCTTATGTGCTCTACTTTGCCTTGTGTGAAAGTGGGTCTAATCACCTTCCCTTAGCCACTGAGACTATTTTTTCCATTCTACTTTGTCTTCAGAGGTAAGGGCTTCCTTTAGCAACAAAAGATTTCAGCCTTTACCTTCTGTGTGCACACACATAGAAACACAAAGTGCTTTTGTATTATTGTTGCTCACAAGATCGACAGGTTGCAGAATTAAAAGCAGATGTTCATACCTCCCAGGAGCATAATTTTAGATGCCTCCTGATCTTTGCAGGCATAATTTTTTCAATTACAACTTCATTAATTTTCTTTGTGACTATAATGGCTACAAATATGATGATGGAGAGGTTTTCGTTAGGCAAAAAAAAAATAAAGGTTGAGATTCTGAATTAATTGCTTGACACCACGAGTTGGGTTTGATGTGCTCTGGCTTTAGTCCAATTGCCTTTGAATAGGATGAGCATGGGGTGTACTGTTGTCCAAGAGCACAGACCTTCTATATGACCAAAAAATACAGGTAATACTGCATTTTCCCAAAACCTTGTGGACTATTTTTAATTGTCTTAGTGCTCTTGGACAAATAAGATTAGGATGTGGATATCCTATTTCAAATCTCTTTGCTGATGCCATGGAATAAGCTGTTAAATTTGGTAAGAAGACGATCTGAAATGTCATGTCTATCACTGTAGAGTTCTAATTAACTGTAAGGTTTATTAGCTTAAGTTGCCTTACAATTTGAATAAGGGCAAAGCTATTCATAGGGCTATATGCAACCTATGCCTTCAGTAGCTTTAAAAATGAGTTTTCCAGCCAAACCAGAAGAAAAATCCATCACTCTTCCTTGTGCAACTTAAGCTTTACCCATTCTTATTATTAAATTATTGTTACCAAGAATTTAAATTAGGGATTTTTCATCATTCACAAAGTAGACATTTGGGAAGAATTTACCATTGGAAGAGAAGTAAGACCCAAGCCAGTATCCCAGGGATGAATGAGAGCATTTGTAAATTGCTGATAGGTCTTTTTTCCCCCGCTTAAATAACAGTCCCCTTCCTTCACCCTCTCTGAAGTCCAGATTACATGAAATTCAGAATTCACCTTCTCTTCCATTGTAACAAATACGTCACACTGAAACATATTTCCCCTGCTCTAATTTTTCACAGGCCATTTGGCAATCCATCTTTCCAGACCATGCTGTGCAGGTGTGTGATTGTATTTGAAATTCCTGCACCCATTAATCACTGCTCTGTGACTGCTTTACTCCGTACTCGCTATGCTCCCTTCCTCAGTTCTGGTCTGCCAGTGCTCTGTAAACTGTTTACTTTTCTGGTGCAGCATTCACTCAGCATTTTGGCAAGCTCCAACAAATGTTCCCAATTGTTCCCAACTGACTGTTGGCCAACAAATGCAATAGACTTTTCTTACATGGAATTTGATGCCTACATATGTTTTCCCTTGTTCGCTGTTTCAGGCAGCTCTTTTAATGCTGTTATCACCTGGTCTCACCTTGCCTCTGTTGTGACTGTAGAATGGAAACAACTGTCACACAGGCCTGAACATGGTTTCCAGCTCCTGCCTCTTTGGTTTTTTTTTTTTTTTTTTTTTTGTTTCCTACCATATATCTTTTGGTTCTCAGGAGGCTCATTTAACTCTTGTACTGCTTTCAATCAGACAGAAGACAAGGTTGCTCTCATGGAACAATGGGGAAAAAAAAAGAAGTGCCAATCAGAGATGCAAAAAACAGCAAAAAAAATTAGAATTTCCACCACATTTTTTTTAAAAACAATGACATAGAACTGATGCTTTAAATATTTTCATTACAATAGGCACACAGCCTATTGTAGTGCTACAAATACTCTGAATAGGAATATCTGGAAATATCTAGCTATCTAGAAAAGCCTAAAGAACAGTCCATCTGTCTGTTTCATGTTCTGATCTATATTTAGCTCACTGTTACCCTTTTGTATTTGTGTGTTGTATAATTTTGGCTCTTCTGCTTTGAATCTTAGCCAAAATAAGCCTGGAAAAAAAAAAATCAAAAAACTTGAAACCCAAGCTCCATTGTGCAAATATTTTAGAATGTTAAACAAGGCTTAATCCTATTCAGGAGAAAAGGACTTCAAGAGTTTCATTATGGATAGTGTGTTTATTATTGTTACTCTGTGCTGGTTGCTCATCTATCCTGCTGGAGCATAAAACACACTTTGCACTCTGTGTGCTGGTAGATATCTCAATGCTTCATCTTTAGGCAGAAGAATATATTTGGGTCACTTGAGGACAGAGTGTGGGTGGTGCTTGACTGTTTTTATAAACAAATCAAAATACCTCTGCTCTCCCCAGTGCCTAGTTAGCTGTATGCTTTCCAAGTTCACAGTGCTGAAAGTGTGGAAAGTTAGATCCTCTCCATGCAAAGAAAGAGAGGTAAGTGTAAGTTTGATGTATTTCATCTGACTTCTGACTTCCTAATGGTCTAGCTCTTAAAATTCCCTCACCCCTACTCTATCACTGCACAAGGAAGTGCAAAATAAACATAACTTCTATCTTGAGAAGACAGCAGATAATTTGTGAGACCACAGATGAGAGAGATGTTTCCAGCCTGCTTCTGCCTACACCCCTTCTTAAAGCCTTGATATTTAAATTGCACCCATTTATGCTCCCTTATGCAGTGATGGAGTAGGTGTCAGCAGGCCTACAGGAGATTGACTGGTGATACAGAGGTACAAGGCAGAAGAAGGGAATGTAATTTTCTCCACTTTCACACCAGTTGTGAATTTGGCACCTGACAAGTTTGTCAGATGCTCTTGCTAGCTTATCCCATTGAAAGACACATAAGGCATCACTCTCTGAGAGAATTTTTGTCCAGCTGTTTCTGAGTGGGAATATTGCTGTCAACCACCATATCTTGTATATTTTCTGTGTCTTGTGGACCTACCTGACTAGCAGATGCCAGTATAATGGGCATTTACTTCTTTGCTTCCTACCTTTCTACTGCTAGACAGGCTTCTTCATACGGCCTAGTGATAGGTACATTTCACTGCTGTGATGTTTTTTAGTAGTTGCAACTTCTTAACCCACTCAACTACTACAGTAGTAGTCTTGAGGATGTGTTCATTGCACATTTATAAAATCACATGCCAGCAACTGCAGATATACAATAAAATTTTATAGCTGGTCTCAGTGCTACTAATGAAGAACTTGCCTTATTTGATTGCCTAAGTATTTTAAGTACTTAGTTGAATAACATCTTTTTGCCTATAAAAATGGATTTAATGATAGACAATTAAGGCCAGAAGAGGTATTTTGAGATTTTTTTTGTGATTAATTTTTTTGGGTGATTTTTAAAAATTATTTTAAAGGACAAGAAAACAAGAAGATTAATGCTTAAATCCATTTTCTGTATGAAAGAGCCATCACCATTTAAAAAATTTGTTAGAGGTGGCCTCGGGAGTAGTAGCAGAAGCTCCCATGATAATTCTTTTCCCAGAGGCACTAGGAGCTTTAGAGTCCAATTTATTCACTGATGTAAGAAATGACCCATGCTCATGAGTCAGTCAAGTGAGAGAGTTAAGCACCACTAGCAGGTCCTCCACTTCAGAAACAGCACAGCTGCTCTCAAGCCTCCACTTCCACCACAGAAAAGTCCTCCTTACTTAAATAAAATGGGAATTTCTTCATAGTATCAGACATTTTGTTTCTTCCCTACCCTGCCTTCCTGTTCTGAAACCATTTGTCCCAGCACTACAACCCAGTTCACCTTAGCAGGTCTACCAGCCATCCGTGGGCTCTTGCCGCCTCAACTCCAAATGAGTGTGACTGAAGACAAGAAGGGAAATTTTGCTTTCTATTCGTGGAAGGAATAGTAAGCAGTTAGAGAGAAGAGATGAAAATGTCTGATATTCTGCCTTCCTAGGATGGTTCTCATTGAGACTATATAGTTGAAGTAACTCAGGACAATTCCCCTAAGATTTGATTCATGTCAGAGAGAAATGCAAGTCCAGACTGCATTTGAGAAGAAGAGAAGCCCTGGGATCTCCCAGTGTCTAGGCAATTCTCCTGCCTCAAGGAGTTCCTACGAGAACATTTACCTTTCGTCCTTCAGAAATTTTCCCTCTCAGGAAGCTGACTGTGTGTACTGCTGAAATGGAGAGTAATACTATAAAAAGCTTTGCAAGTAGGGAAGGAAAAATGTCATTGAGTCAAGTGTTACTGGGAGACAGTGGTGAAAGTTCAGTATTTTTATATGTGTACACAGAGCTTTTATATGTGTACACAGAGAACAATCCCCGCCCCCAGCATCTTTTCATGCTGACTTCAGTGGCAAATTTTGTTCAGGGTTTGAACCTTGTTTAACACCGCTCTGTTGAGAAATTCTGCTGCTCAACAGTCAATGCCTAGTCAACAAATTGTGCTTGTGATTTTGCAGTAGGATAACATTGTAGATAAGACACACCTACTGGGCACTTTCAAGTTATAATATTGTGTTAGTCATTGCTTTTATGTATGTTTATACACAATATCTGCCCGAAGGTACACATTGATTTCCAACAATCAAGAACACATTTAAAACTGGCTGAGTACTTAACCTTTGCTCACAGAAAGTATATTTTAATGCTTTTTTGCTATTAAGAATTATTAGCTCAGAAGAGTTTGATATGGCTGTAATCATTATCATCATCATTGACTTAAACTAAAATTCTTCCAGAGATTTTATTCTTTTTATAAAGTTGAGTTATACTTGTAATTTAACTTCTATTTTTTAATAGGTGTATTCCATTCACATGTATTGATTTAAGTGGATTCAACTGTATTTCAGGGAAAGATTTTCTGACAACTAAAACCAAAAATCTACTGTGGTGTTACTTTACTTGTAACCAGTAATTTTGTGAATTTTTATAGTTAAAAAAAGAAAAGAAACAAAAAGGAGGTTACAGACTGCAATTCACACTGCAGGATTAAATCCTTAAATCCAGGAGAATGATTCTGACAGCCTTCTTTCCAGTTAGAGCTAACCTCTGAAACACCTAAAATCAATCAGTGTTTCCTTTTTTTTTTCTTAGTTCCCCAGCTGCCAAAACCTAAGTTCACTGGTAGCATCATGGGCCGAACAATGGAGTTTCCTATTTCTTCCTGAACTCAGCTGTCAATTCAGAGTTGTGAAGACTGAAACTCAGACTCCTTCCCAATCCCTGGAGATGAGGAACCCATCAGAGGCCCACCTGCAGCCACAGTGTGAAGCCCAGCAGCTGTTGTGCCCCTTTGAGAAGAACAATTGGATGGAGAGGCAGGGATGCTGTTGTCCTCTGCCCTTTGACTATTTTCCTCATGGGAAATCCATCCAGGTTGTGGCAGATGGTGTGGGCATCATCATCTTGCCAGGGCTCAAATTGGTTGTATTCACTTGCTGGTGAGTACTGGAATTAGGGTCGTTTTGTATCCCTCCTGTTAGAGCTCTACAAAAAAGGACAAGGCTACAGAAGGGGAACCCTATTGGTGAAGGAGTCCCAAGTCCTGATCCCTCATTTTCCCAAGTTCATTAATTTGATAAGTGGCATTGGAATTGTAGCCCAGGTCCAGTGCCCAGTTGTAAGACTGCCTGTCTGAGATATAGGCTCGATTTTTAAATCCTTCCTCTGCTCAGTTTGACCTATCTGAAGTTTCCTGCACCTATCCTAATCACCAGGATAAATGGACATTTCTTGTTCAGCTTTGGAAGAGAAAGATTCATCCATTTCACAGAAAACAGAGCAGATTCAATGACTTTGGTAGCGAGAAAATAATCTCAGTAAATGTGTAAACATGAAAGGCAGCTTCAAATTTGTACCACTTGACCCAAAAGGACCTATGCCTAGGAATGGTTAAAGCCACACCTTGTGATGTTATCACAGAATCCCAGAAGGGGTGGGTTGGCAGAGATTTTAAAGATCACCTATTTCCAACCCCCTGCCACGGGCAGGGACACCTTCCACTAGACCAGGTTGCTCAGGGCCCCATCCAACCCGGCCCTGAACACTTGCAGGAATGGGGCAGCCACAACATCTGTGGGCAACCTGTTACGGGACAACACCAGCTACTGGGAGTGATGCCTTTGCTCGTGACAAGGCATGAGTTTATCTATAAATCCAGGCCTTACTCTCCAAGTTTTTTTGGTGCTTGTTCATTCAGAAATTACCTACCATTTATTTACAACTGCCTATCTGGAAGATAGAGGAAGAGGCTATTTCACTTGGAATGATCCCATGCAGTTTAATTGGTTTAAAGCAAAGAATTTTACTGCTTTGGAAGAATGGTTTTGTTCAGATACCTCTTGAGACCTATTTAGTAGACAAAAAGACCATCCTTTAGACTTTTCAGACTACCAGCTGCATTCAGTGGTGCCGAGATCATCTTTACCTGAAAACCTCTGATATGCAGGTGAAGCAGACGGCTTCTGTTCTCATTTCACCAGACCAAGCTTTCTTTGCAGTCAGGTGTGAAATCACTGGTAGTGTTAAGAGAACATGTCTTACCTGATTCCTGTTCCTGAGCTTTGCCTTTCCTTTTCCTTTTCATATTCTCCAGGCCTTTATAACTCTCAAATGCAGATTGTATCAATTTTATTGTGTCACCAGGTGAAAGAAATCTAGAGTGTAAAAAAAAAAAAATTTACAAGGTTTTACAACCATGATAGAAGAAGGCAATCAATTATGTGTTCTTCAAAACAACTCTGCCCATGTTCAAATATGGATTGTTGATGTATATCAGGAACTGTGTGGCAGCATGAAGGAACGTGGTGGTTCATGCCCCACGCCTGCACCCAGGATTGATTCAAATGGCCATTATCATGTTTCAGAATGTGATGGCAGTAAACAGAAGGAAAATGTGCTGTGTCTAAGAGCCTTCCATGTCAAAATACACAACAACTTTGATTGATATGTACTGACTCATGGCCATATAGGAAACATGTGAGATTTGTCAACCAGGATTACAGTGGTAAAATTATTTACACTCCCAAAATGTTCAGAGTGGTAGAGTGTTTATGTGAAATATCATGTTAATGGAACTACTAGAAAATCAATACCAGCATTTGGAGCAGATGCTATTTAATTTTTTTTTCTGGTTATAGATCATAGTACATTTTTTTTTATCCTTCATACTCACACAAGTCCATTTTGTGTCAAGTTCATTGCAGTAATTACAATGATGCTGGTGAGTACAGACAGCATCATGCATTCACTTCTACTCTTCATAGGCATATATCCTCATCTCTGACAATTCTGTTCATCTTCAGCACATTTTAATGTACCAGACGAAATTCTGCTAATCTCCTTTTTACAGAAATTGAAATTGGGAATTGATTAAGTTAAGGTAATGACTGAAGTGGGCTGAATTTCTTGTCTTACCTCAGAAACCTTGAGTTTTTTACCATTTGCTGAAAGAGATAAATGATAAATGATTTTTGTTGTGATCTTTATATTTGTTGAAGCTTTTCATATCTCAACTGCTAAGCATTCTTAACACTGTTTTGTCTCTGGCAACCCAAATCTATGTGGGGCTGGCAGCTTTAAGATATTCATAAATAATAAACAGACACCATAGGATTTGGTCCATGGTTAAAACAACATATCAACCACTTGTGCAAACACATTCCTGTACCATATCTTTTCATGTCCATGGTAGGAGAATTTGCCCACTAACCTCTGTTTTCACCAAGGCTGGAGTCCTTTTATTTAGCTGGCAAATCTGATTGATTATTAAATTCCAACACAAAAGCAATAGTCCTCTATAAATCAGCCTGAATAATAATAACAATTATAGTAATGATTGATACATGAGCATTTATTTGTGTTCCTCTCAGTCACATTAATGGGATTTTGATGCATAAATTTCTTCTCATTGTAACAAGATTACATGATTCAGAATGCAAAAATGCTTTTTCATTTAATCTAAAGAAGAAAAAGTCTTCCTTACATAGAACTATGTAATGATACATATCGTGTTATACTAGAGATCTCATGGAAATGCTCAGCATTGATCTGATAAAACAATGCTGTAGGGATTATAGATAAATATTATTATGCATACAAACATTCCCTTGGGAACTGCTGTGATGCTGCCTACAAAACCAAGATCATGTGTTCATGAAGAAGCTGCACAAGGTAAACAGTGTGGGTTTCTGTTCTTCACACAGAGCAAAACACAGATAGCATATAATCAGTGAGAAAAGTTTGGAAAATGCTGCATGTTAATTTAAATGGCAGAAACTAGCAAATCAGCAATTTAACTACAGTCTGTGCTTAATGTCTTTGTCACAGATGACATATTTTTGTTTTGTGTCTGTAGGGCAATATGACACCTCAGATGGCTGCTGCCCTTTTTTCTACAGTATTAGTGAAACATGTAAGGTGTAAACTGTAGTAGGGAAGGTGCTGATCCAGCAAATAGTTAATTCCCCAGGCTGTCTATTGAATTCAAAGATAGTAATCATGTAAGTATGTATGCAAACATGTTTGTGTTGGTAAGTTCTTGATTCAAGTGACTGCTGCTTAAGTTTTCACTGGGAGCCAGGAAAAACAAACACAGATTGCCTGGTATTTAGTCCAGTGCTTCAAACAGAGGTGAACTCTCTCATCCCAGGCTGGACTTGTCAATCTATCATTTTATATCTAGGTCATTCATACCAGAGCCTTTTTCCTTCAATTTCTAACAGTTCTACATTTTGATGCTGTTTTCCAGGAGCTAAAAAACAAACAGAAATATCAAATTTATTCTCCTCTGGAGAGTCGAACTTTGTTTTTCCTGGAATTTCGGATTTTTCCCTTTCTCTGCTGGATTGTTTTCAACATCAGAACACATCAGGACTGTTCTCTACCGAAGGCCCTGGCCCCTGGAGGAGGGGGTCCCACCCTGTCCCAGCTCGAAGGAGGAGGACCAAAGGGAGGTCTTCTAACATTTTCCCAGGTTTTTCCTCTCCACAGTGAGAGATTGTATTATTTAGCATTATTATCCTTTTCCCGTGTGTTTGTTAAATAAATAGTTTTTATCTCTTTCACTTTCCTTCGAGGAAAAAGTTTTTTTCCCTGAACCTGGTGGGGGAGGGGTGGTTTGTAACCTGCCTTCTCTCAGAGGATATATTTCTAAATTTGGCCAAACTGGCACAGTACTGAAGCACTCTTCAAGTCCAGTAATACATACTTTTACTATGAGATCATCATGAAACTCTTAAGAAGGAACCAGTGATGAGAAATTAGACAGAGCAGATGAGCTCTGAAGTCCCCATAAGTTTCAAGTTCATATTTGCAACAAGTTCATATTTGATCACAGGTGTATACAGACTCTTTTTCAGATGATGTATGTGGCTTTTGGAAGGAATATATGAGGCTGCAATGGAGTATTAACTTTCTATTCCACCCTTCACCCATTGGGACACTTAGTGCGCAGTTTCTACTTGCCAAATTAACTCCTGACATATCTGTATTCTACATCCTGCTAAACAGTTACTCAGAAAGCTGCTCATGCATGCCCACACACACTTATTTGAGAAGTCTTAAACCACACTCTAAGGGCAACCTTCAAAGCAATTGCTCTTGAAATCCTGTTCCCAAAGCTAGGTTAAAGACATTAGAAATTTAATCACCTTCTTTAATTTCCATTTTCAATTACTGATATGCTTTATGGTGTAAGGAACACAGAAAAAAAAAGGAGGGTTTTTTCACCATATTGTTTTTCCTGAAGAATGCGTCACTACTAGAAGAAAATTCAGCTAGACTATGAAACAGTCTTTTTCATATCCCCTATAAGTAAAAACATCCCTTATCCTGGTCCAAACATCTTCTGTGCTCAACAAATGGCCCTGTTGTGGGCAGGTCTACATGGTAGACAGTGGGCAGAGGTAAGCTAGTTTTGCCTGTGCTCTAAGTAGAGCAACCAAAAGCTGGATACACACGATTATCTCAGTGCTGGACCTGAGATAATTTGTTCTCCTGAAAAGTTGAGTGCATTAAGTAAGGCCCAGAGCTGGGATAACCAGGTTTGTACTGCTTCTGGTTGGCTCAGAGTGTGGGCATACCTTTTGTGTATCTCTTGAGTAACACACTATGCAGACATATCCACATATGACACGTTGCATCATTTTTAATCATCAAGTACCATGAATCTGTAGCTATAAAAGTACTTTTAGGGAAGAAATGAAAATCAAATATTTCCTTCTGGACAATATTTTCAGGGTCTCTTTCACTATGACCTGGTTGCACACTACGTTCCTCTCTTGCTGTTGGAGGTTGACTTAGCAGGTTGAGAAGAAGGGAAAATAGACAATAGAAACTGCTTAGAAAAATCTTTCTGCTTTCAAGCTTCTGTTCTAAGGTAGGCTGAAGTATCACCTTTGTCTCACTGGATAAAAGCATTGCAGGAAATATCTTTACTCATCTGTGCCTGTGTACAGTGCTGTGTACAATGCACATTTATGACACATATATACCCTTAGTGAATGGCCCCTGATTGAAGAAGACATGTGAATGCAAATCTGGGCAGTCTGAGCAACTCTGCAGTCTCTTGCTTACAGGACAGTCCTTTGTGCCTTTCCTTGCTCGTTGCAAGAGGTATGAAAGAAGAATCCTGTCTGCACAAGATTTACGGCTGGGAGAAATCTCTGTCTCTTCCTGTCCACCCAAGTCTTTTGGGAAGCAGCCACACAGAGTAAGTGGAGCTCTTTTCCGGTCATCTATTTAGATTGGAAGGCCTCAGGGTTTTCTTGGAAAGCAATCACTTATGAAGTCCCCCTGCAGAATGTTGTTGAGACCTAGGCTGTGGAAATTATTGATATAATCATATTCAACCAATTTGTAAAGGCCTAGTGGGGGAGGGCATAAAGAGCCTTAGTCTGACATTTAGAATTAATGCCAGGAAAGACATCTCTCCTCCAGAGATATGTGAGAAGCCAATGTTACGCACTTGCAGTCATAGTAAATGTACAGGACCTGAACAGCTAAAAAAATAGTCTAATCAAAAGCTTGTTGAATGCTGTGGGAAACTTCCTACCAGCTTCAGAGTTGAATATATTTCTCATCTAAAACAATGGAAAGAATTAATGACTAGAGAAGGGTTTGTAGCCTCTGCACAGAAATGTAATAGAGTCTGCCTCCCAATGTCTTTTGGTACCCAATTTATACATTTTTATTTGGGAGATCAATCATCAGAGTGTCTATACAACTTACTTTTCTAAGGGAGTTTAAAAAAATGCATTTTTTAACAAATCTGCCACTTTATGATGTTGGACTAATGACCACCAACTTCCATCCCAACCTGATTTCCCTTTCCTGTTCATTATTTAATACACACTGATAAACCCAGGAAGGCCCAGAGAACTCCTGAAGCTCGGCATGGTTTGGCCTCTGTCCATCTGCTTTATGTGGTCTGTCCTGTGGTGATTGGTAGTAGAGTAAAAGCTGCAGGCTGCTGTTAAATAAAGCAGGTCAAGTCATGTTCTCTGGCCCTAAGGGTAAGCAGAACAGCACCCACATGGCTAAACCCCTCTTCCCACTATCCCCAGGTAATGTAACAACTATTAATCTGTGCGAACCACACTGTGCAGTATTCGAGTCCGTGGTACGGATGTGCTTGGGTTACTAACACAGCCAGAGCCGCAGATGAGTGGAGGAACACCAGGACTGCCATTTCCACTAGAAGTGGATTTGCAATGTGATCTTAGTCCATGGACATGCCCACCACAGGGAACTGACAGCACTGTGACAGTGTGTTTGTTTAGAATCGTCTTAATTGATGCTGAAGCTATACATTGCTTCCTGTTTATACAACCTCCAATAATCTTGGAAGATCAAACAAAAAACTAGCCTGGCAATTTTCAAAAGCTGTCAGAGAATGTAACAGAAATGACTTAGATGAATGCACTTTCAACTTCCATGAAAAAAAATGTGTATGTAACACATTACTCCACCATCTATGGAAAGCTGTCCATGGATGCTTTTACTTCCATGGAAACATGACTTCCTCTTGCAATGTCACGAAGCCTGGGGAACCTTAAGCAATAATCAAAATATAAATCAAAATATTTGAGTTTCTTTCTCTCTCTCTTGGATCTTTTATTTGCACTTTGAGTTTGGAATGTCTTTGGGATGTGGTGGGGCTCTGAAAATTAATTGACCCATTTCAGTGTCATGAAAGGTGCTTAAGATATGTATGTCCCATAAAGTCTTATGCAGTTAGTTAATAGTGAATTTAATAGGATTAGTATAAATTAACAGAGGTTTTCCCCAGGATTATATTATAATTATTATGAGTTGATTTGTGTTTTGGTTGTTCTTGGTTACTTAGTGCCTATGTACTGGATCACGTGCATTGTGTGGTTTTTAATCTTGAGAACTGGCCTTGTTTTTCCAGAGTGGATGATTACAGCCCATGGGCTCAGCAAAAAACTCAGTTAGATATCTTTATAGGTGCCGTGGTTTAGGAATGGTGTTCTCCAATTTAGAATTCCCACTGAAACCACTCCAAACCATGCCCTGCTTGCTCGCTCCCTCCTCCCCCTCGCCTGTGGTGGGATGGAGAAGAGAATTGGAGGCACAAAAGGTAAAGATAGTGGGTTGTGATAAGAACAATTTGCTGGAAACAGCAAAGAGATAAGAAATAGTTTTCTGTTAGCAACAATATTAATCTGACAGCAACAATATTAATAACAAGACTGTGCAAGAGAGGTAAGGGATTCGTATGCTCACCACTCTACCAAAACAAGCCCAATAATACCTCACTGCTGCCATGCTGGAATGACCTGGAATGGACCCCTTTCCCCATTCCCAGAAAATGAGGTGAGGTGGTGTGGAATAACCTCCAGGTTCTGGCCATGCCCCTCCTGCCTGCTGCAAAAATTAACACTGTCCTGGCTGGAACAGGATAAGGATGTTTGGAAGGGCAAGACACTGCCTGTGGAGATGTAACTGCTGCCTCTACATCTGCTCTATAAACTTTCAAAATTGTTGTTGTCGTTTCAATTGCAAAAAGTTACTACAACTTGTAACTGACTATTTTAACAATCATCCTGGGTGAAAAGAGAAGGGTTTGGCCTTTCAATGAGACATCAATGTGCCTGCTCACTATGGGTGAGGTGAGGACTCCAATCTGCCAGTGCTGTTTTCCCTACTTCATTGCAAAGCCATGGAGCTTCTCTAGCCCATGAACAGTTTGTGTCCATTCATTTTCTAGCAATTAAATTATTTGTGACATGTAATAGTTTTGTTTGTCAACTGCGATAGTTTTCCAGCAAAGCATAATTTCATTCTCAGGTTTGGTGTTGCAATATGAGTGATTATATTCAACGTATTGTACCATGTTGTCTGGCTGTAGCCTCTTTCCACAAGGCCAAATATTACCGTACCGATGCTGAACCAAGATTCAAATACCTCTTTTTTAGTTGTTCTGCCTTCTCCAGGTAACTTTACCTTTCTCCTTTCATAGCCCAGTGCTTGATGTTCTCTTCCTGAAAAATGCTGATAACAAAAAAAGGCTGTAACACATTCTGAGATTTAAATATGAAAAGAAGGAGATGGGATAGTTTAGCAGTGACTTCTGCTGAAGAATTTAGATCTACTAGGAGTGATGGGTAGTTTTCTTACAGGCAAATTAAACATGTTAAAGCAGGGAGCATATACTGGGATTACTTACCTCTTCACATTGCAATTCATCATTTTGCTTTCCATTTAGATTCACTATAAATGGTCACAGAGCAGGATAAAGAAAAAGCTTTTGTGCCATCTCTGAGCATGATAAAAATTATTCTAAGAAAAAGTTCAAGTACATTAAAGAGAAAAACATTTTAATCTCCAGACTCAAACACTTTTTGATTTTCAGGGGCTCTTGCCTAAACCAAGTGAATGCAAAGGGAATCACAAGAGGTGATGATCTGCACAGCCAGGCCAGGGTTCTGCAGAAACAAAAGTCAGCATGGCATCAATCTTGTTGTTGGAGACACTCTGCAGCTTTCTGTTTGCATACTGTAAATTTCTGACTTTTAGAAGAGATGACTGTATTTAGATAACCTATGGATCATCAAATCAAACATTGTGCAGTCTTGGGGGAGAGTTTAAAAGCTTTCAAGCGATTTTGTGCTCAGACATTGTAAAATAGATATGTGCATGTGTATTTGTGATGATGTAGGTTATTTTCAGTTGCCTAATATATCCCCAGTCTTATGTCTTGGGAGGGACTGAAATTTTATTTTGATTTCTGTGTCCCCGGTTGACTGCAAACTGTAATGCTGCCATGTACATCTCAGATTTACCACTGCCAGACACTTCCATGCATGTTGATGTTTTTGGCTTAGAAATAGGAAATGGGGAGCACCTTCAAGATGTGAAGGAATCAGAGCTTCATTCCAGAGGGGAGGAGACCTGAAATATTTATGGCATTCATACTGCAGCTAGCTAACAAGGATTGGGGGGAGATGCTTGATATCATCTTCCTCAGCATCTGAGGCTGAGTTATAATAATATACCCTCTTTTCCTCTCAACTTACCCTTTAAAAAAAAAAAACCAACATATAAAGGAAACACTTTTAATGTCATTTGTGTGAGGTAAGGTACAGTGTATCTTCTTAAAAGCCAGGGAAGAAAAGTAGCAGGATAACCTGTTGTCATCCCTTTGCAGTACGGGATACTTTTGCACAATTAAGACACCTTTGCACAATTACAACTTTGAAAAGCAAACTGAAGCTGAAAAATTGCTCATGTTTCCCTCCCTCCTTTCTCCTCTCCTCCTGCATTCAGTACAGCTACTTTTGATGGATGCCCAAGTTTCTAAATCCATCCCTTCATTTCTTCCCCTTACAGGATTTCCTCTGTGTTTCTTTACATTGTTGTGTTAACTCCAACCATTGCTATGCTCCACCTTTAACTCCTACTCCTGATCTCTTTTGCTAATGCTTCCCATTGATTCTACTTCTCATTTTCCTCTTTTCTGACTTGGCCAAGCACTTTTAAAAGTCAGCTCCCTTTTTCCACATCCCAAAGCCTGAGCATGGGAGACAGACTTCAGCCAGCCTGACTGAAAACCTCAGTGACCTCTAGGCACATACAGTTGCAGCCCCTTTCAAAATGAGCAGCAGGTTTTGAGTCGATGACAGTCATTGGTTCTCCATTGTCTTGGGGAGACTGACACCAATTTACACCAGCTGAAGATCTGTTGTTACATCCTGCATTATTCACTGGAAACAAATCACAGTGAAACCCTCAACATTTGAATGACTTAGAATACAGACTGACCCACTGAGGTGTCACCTTTGGAAATGCATGTGTTTTACTGCTGTCTTTTACTTTCTGTGTGGGCCCTTCTCTTGTAATCTAGACTTTATGTTATTTGAACATCTGGTCCAGATTTCTTTAATTTTTTCTTCTCATCTGAGTTATTTTGGCTACTACTGCTGTTGGTTGACTTTAGACCACTTTCAGTAGTGACACTTTGGAGGAAGGACCTTGAATATAGTTTTCAGACACCTCTGCAGTACCATGACTAAGATCTCCGGGAACATATACCTTCAGTAAGAAGAAATAGGAGGAAGAAAAGTTCAGAGAATGAGAAAACAATTTGACTTTGCATGAGAGAGGGAGAAAGCCTGCACATTACCATATCTTGTAGGATGCTGGTGCTACCGGGAGGAAGGAGGGTGATAGAGGGTGGAAAGAGTCAATGTCACCTTTACCCTTCTTTTCTGAACTATGTATGACTAAAACATCTGGGCTGGTGAAGAGTACGAGACTAGGTTCTCTGGTTCTCATCCTCATATCCAATAACAACACTGTTTCACTTAATAAGCTAAAAATTGTCATCATATCAGGGTGGAATACTCTGGGCTTTCCCCATGTTGACTGTTTCCTCACTGAAGGCATTTCTGTCTGTTTACAAATCACCACTCTATCTCTTAGTGTTAAATTCCTCTTGGGACAGGGATGGGTCCAGCATGGCTGGATTTCAAGTACTTGCTCTGGTTTATGTTTTGAGCCTTCCTGGACAACCACAGCATGTTGTTCTCAATCATACTAATTACAAATGAGGTAATAAGTGCTTTCATACGAAACAGCTGCTTCCAGCTCCCTATCTGCACAGCAAATAAGCCTTCACTTTTACATTTTAAATTGTCACTTCTGATGTTAACCTATGTTTAGACCAGCTGTATCCCTTTACATTAATAAAAATAATGTTTCAATGGTTTGAAATTTCACAGTGTAAAAGAGTACAAAAGAACAGTTGAAGTTGTAATTTTGTGAGCATTAGTTCCACAAGCAGGGCTTTCCCAAACTCCTAGAGGTCTTTCAGGCCTCTGTGGGACTGCTATGAGCTCAGCATGCTCTGCTTTCCTGTCCAAAAAAGAAGTTGTAGAGCCACATCTCCACATGCATCTGGGCACAGGCATCTCTGAGAAACATCCCTGTTACTTTTAGGGAGAAGGGACATCAATTAGTCAAGTTTTGAAAGGAAAAGTTTTAAAAATAAAAAGTGATGATAAAATAAGAATTTTTTTTAGTAAGAAATGTCTCTTTGAAATAAAAAATTAAAACATTTCATGAAAATTTGACAGAAGTTTTAAACTATTTTCACTGTTTTTCCATTTTCTTTTCTGGCTGAAAACAATTCAACCTAAATTTGTAATTTTTTGCATCCACTGCATCTCTACTTTTTTGGATGGAATGAGGCTCTTAACAATGAGATATTAAAATGTGGCTTCTGGAAGGAACAGAACTGTTGTAAGCATGTTTGTATTTGCCCTTCAAAGAAGACTTCTGCTTTGGCAGATGGAAGTTGTCAAGGTGCAGTGTGGTTGTCAAGGGCTCAGAGGAGCCGAGTCCTCCTTGGGGGCTGTGGTACCAGCTGGGGACTGGCAGCACAGGGGTCTCAGCCAGGGCCCACCCCAATACCCCTGGCCAGGGAGCAGGGCAGGCAAGGGGCAGTCCTAGGCACTGGGCATTTTCAAGGGATTGGAGACAGGCTGAGCTCACACCTGAGCATCAACCTGATGCTGGGGTCAGACTCAGGCTCAGACACACCCCAGGATGGCTGGGCAGGTCCATGGGGAGCGAATTAACAGATCAAATACCAGTGTTTCTACTGTGGAAAAAGGTTACTAATACTCTCTCTCACAAAACAGGAACGTTGCTCTAGTTCTGGTCTAATGAATCATTGACATATTTAAATGTTCTTGGAAGACTCCGATCCAGTTGTTGACCTAAATGGGATTATAGCACTATGCAGCAAGATTTAATTTCAGTATTGCCTATAGGCAGAAGAGAGTCCAGGAGATTTAAACAAAGGCTGACCACAATTAGAGGTAGTGTTCAACAGAAGAATGTAAAAGCACAACTGTGGTTCAGAGTTAAAACTCAGGCAGATAAAATGCTACATGACTCTGCTTCCAATTAGTATGAAAAAGATGTGTTCTTGGCAATTTCTCCTTTATGCTCATGTGAGAAAGAAGAGTTAATTTAACTACAGTTAATTTCATGGCCTCTATAATGTACCCAATTATATTGTCCTAATTATTTCAAGCCCTCATATGCCTTGGTTGAGTGCCTTTTTTGGAAGAGGATATTAAATAACAATTATCCTCCTCATTAATACAATGCATGATAAAGAGAAAACAAACAAGACATGGATGAAAGGCGTAAATATCATTTATATTTTTATTCACTTTCCCCCTGATCTTTCCACAAGAGCAGCAATATTATTCATGGAGATATGAGGAGGCTTAGAAATTTTTTGTCTTGCCTTGTCATTCCACTTTTGTCTGGTTAATGTGTAAGGGTGGGGGTATTTTAGAAGCTTTAAGGGCTTTTCTGAGAGATCAGCTATTATTAACCTATAGCACTAGGCTACAGCTGCAGAAGTTGAGACTTCAATTAGCTCTAATTCATCCTTGTTTTACTAAGTTGGACAATGAAGCATAAAAAGGTGTGAGCCATAGTAAAGAATAAGGTAGGAGGGTAACATCCATTTCTTGTGCATGAAGACTAAAATGAGGCAAAATTAGTGCTATCTCATCCTTATGAAGGTAGACAGTACTTGGAGACAGTGTATGAGGCAGACTTCCCACACTTTTCACCCCGTTAAGATGTCAACCTTCAACTACTGTGATTAAACAACATGCCATGGTCTTCCCCACTCTGTGAGAGGTGGGAGTGAGGGTGACAAGCACTGTGATCAGAAGAGACACTTTGGTCTGGACTCTGTTGCACCAATGGTAGAACAGTCCCCACTGAGCTCAGACAAAGGACAACAATCATAGAAACTTTGGATCAAAAAAATGGATTGTGTTGGAAGAGATCTTTAAAGATCATCTAGTTCTCCTCTCTTGCCACGGACAGTGACACCTTCTACTAGACCAGGTTGCTCAAAGCCCCATCCAACCTGGCTGTGTTGGTTTGGCACAGCCTGGTTTTAGGTAGCAGGGGGCCACAAAGATGGCTCCTGTGAGGAAGCTGCTGGAAGCTTCCCACCGTGTCCGGCAGAGCCAATCTCTGATGGCTCTGAAGATGGACATGCTGCCGGCCAAAACTGGGCCAATGAGAGAGGTTGGTAACGCCTTTGTGATGACACATTTAAGAAGAAAATCAAAACAAAGTCACAAGATTTTGGATTCTAGTCAGAGAAGAGGAGGAGGTGAGAACATGTGAGGGAAACAACCTGGCGGCACCAAGGTCAGTGAAGAAGGAGGGGCAGGAGGTGCTCCAGGCGCCGGAGCCGAGGTGCCTCTGCAGGCCGTGGTGCAGCCCATGGTGAAGCAGCTGTGCCCCTGCAGCCCCTGGGTCCATGGGGGATGCAGAGATCCACCCACAGCCCCTGGGGATCCACGGGGGATGCAGAGATCCACCCACAGCCCCTGGGGATCCACGGGGGATGCAGAGATCCACCCGCAGCCCGTGGGGGAGGTGTCCGTGCCGGAGCGGGTGGATGCCTGGAGGAGGCTGTGATCCAGTGGGAGACCTGGTGGAGAGAGAGGGCCCTGCTCCCAGGCTGGAGCAGCCTGTCCTTGGAGCACTGCACCCCGTGGAAAGAGAGAGCCATGGCACAGCAGTTTTGGGAGGGCTGTGTGCCCATGGGAGGAGCTCAGGCTGCAGCAGGGGTGGTGTGGCTGCTGCTCCTGAGAGTGGACCCACGCCGGGGAAGTTCAGGGAGAGCTGTCTCCCGTGGGAGGGACCCCACAGCCTCACAGAGGAAGACTCCTCTCCCGGAGCAGTGGAAGGAAATCTCAGTGATGAACTGACCAGATCTCCATGCCCTGTCTCCCTGTGCTGTTGGTGGGAAGGAGAGAGGGGCTGCGGGGAAGAAGGTGTTCTAAGGGCTTATTTTGCTTCTCATGATCTGTTAGTAATAAATTCACTTCGCAACTGAAGTTGAACCTGTTTCACCCTTGAAGTGTTTCTCCTGGTCCTTATCTCACTCATGAAGCGTTCATTAATTTTTTTTTCCTTTCCCCTCCTCTGCTCAGCTGTGGCAGGGGAGGGTGTGTGAGCAGCTCTCGTGGGTGCCTGGAGTTGGGCCAGTGTCAAACCATGACACTGGCCTTAAACACTTCCTGGGCTAGGGCATCCGCTGCTTCTTTGGGCAACTTTTCCAGTGCCTGACCACCCTCATTGTAAATAATTTCTTCCTTATATATAATCTAAATCTACCCTCTCAGTTTAAAACTGTTGCCCCTTGTCCTATCACTACAGGCCCCACTAAAATGTCTGCCCCCATCTTTCTCATAAGCCACCTTATAGTACCTACTGGAAAGTGCTCTGAGGTCTCCCCAGAACCTTTTCTTCTCCAGACTGAACTCCAACTTTCTCAGCCTGTCCTCATAGGAGAGATGCTCCAGCTCTTTGATCATCTTCTTGATCGTCTTCTGGACTTGCTCCAGCAGGTCCATGTCCTTCTTACCTTGGGGGCCCCAGAGCTGGATGCGATGCTGCAGGTGGTGTCTCACCAGAGAGGAGCAGAGGGGCAGAATCACCTTCCTCGACCTGCTGCCCATGCTGATGAAGAAGCAGCCCGAGATAGGGTTGTCTTTCTTGGCTGCAGGTGCCCATTTCTGGCTCATGTCCAATTTCCATCCACCAATTTTCCCAATTTCTTCTGTTCAGGGCAGAATTTATATAATATAAGGGTCTAGATAGGATAAAGTACAGTGTCAGCTCATATTTTCATTTATGCAAACTTTGTGAAGTGCAGAAGTGCTGTACATGAAGCAATCACTGAGATGATTTCTTCATTTTGTTGTGTCAAGATAAGAAGAAATGTAAAAAAAATTATCCACTGTCTATGTTTAAATCTCAGATCTCAAGCAACTGAGTAACAACGTGTTGTTTGGAATAGGAATGTGTAGCTGGCCTTCAGTAGCCTCCTCCTGCCCACCTGTTCTGTATATTGTTTAACTGGGAAGATGAAAAATGATTCAGCAGTTTCATGCTCTTTCAGATTCTTACTCATCAGGGAGTGAAACTGCAAGTCTCATCAAGCATGGGGTTATAAAAATGTGCAGACAGAAATACCCTGAGTCTGTATAAGCTGAGGTTGCTTCTGCCATTTGGCTCATGTAAAGATTCTTCAAATCCTCTTACAGTAAAGGGCTGTAGGACTGATAAAAGTGTGCCTGTCTGTTTTGTAACAAGCAGCAAAGAAGCATTGCTGAGTCACCTTCAGTGTGAGCTCAGTCTTTTTTCACTCCTGAGAGCAGGTGTCAGTCACATGCCTTTTCTGATGCAACTGCTGGTAACTGCTCTGCTGTCACCCATTGTGTCACTTGGCATCATGGGCAGAGTCAGCTGATGATGTGAAGGAGTGAGGGTCATCATCTGATACTAAAATACAAACAAATTCAGATAAACATTACCTCATTGAGGAGAAAGAGGGGGGATGGGTATAATCCAAATGAAAATGGAGAGGATAGGGAAAGTAAAGGGAGGAGGGGAAAAGTCTGCTGCAGGAACATTACTTTACTCTGGGCAGAGTTTTCAGCAGGTTTTGCATCAGCCAAGCACATTCTGTACAGCTAAGCAAAGGCAGAGACAAAAATAGAGTACCCTCCCAGGTGTATATTTGTACAAGCCCTTCTTGGATGAAATGCACCTGAAAAGCATCCTGGAGCTGGGCTCAGACCCAAATTAGACTATGATTCCATGTGTAGATATTCAGCATGATACACTGGCTGCAGCCACTCTTCAGATCAATGCATTTCTCCTCTGCTGGCTCAAAATTCTGGCAACCGATATAGTCTGGATAAGCCTGGTGGGTCAGTATCCACATAAATGCATCTATCCCAGCCTTTTCAGGTGTATGTTCATTCAAACCATTTGGAAAATATGTAGATTCCCCCCTCTTTTACTTTGTCTGTTCTTGGTTAAATGTATTCTAGATGCTCATGGAGAGCATGTTCTTTTCTAGTTCACTGACTTCAGTGGGAGAATTGCCCTGGTAATGAATAGTAAATGACTGATACAGCATGAAAAAATTTGGGCCAAAGTGAGCACTATGTGATTTTATGAGTTTCTTCTTTCTGCAAAATTATTCAGTCAGGGACCACATCTTTTATTAGGTCAGCATTTGGTGGGAATGCTCCCTTTTACCTAGAGGCATTTGTTGAAGAAGAGTTAAAACAGAAAAGTTTTGTCTCATAAAAATATGCATCTGTATGCACATGTGGAGACCAGTGGTTCAAGCTCTTGACCTGTGTGGGACATAGCTCAATTTGCTTTGTCATCAGAGACCACTTTCAGTAGCCTGGTAAGGTCCAGTGACCACCTTGTGTGCTCAGTGTTGTACCATAAGGCAATCACTGCAGCTCAGTACACAGCTCACAGGGAGATTATGTGCTTAGAGTGGGATTCAAAGCAGGTTGTAGCCTAAGCAGGGAACTACAGTGTGTAGCTGAGAGATAACCAGGAGAGAGAGAACTGCAGGGCCTGGGTGGGCAGAGGCAAGATGCATATCTCCAGGGTCCTCACTCCCAATCCAAAGCTGGGACACTACCCCAAAGGTAAATGCTTGCATTCATTTTTTTGAGACCCTAACAAGTCCTGCTTGTTTCCTCTGAAATGGTGGCTAATTTCTTATTGTCACTCCACAACCTTTTTTCCTCAGCCACGCTTTGCACAGTAGTCAGTGGCTGAAACACTAAGGCAGGATGTCAGTGGTCCAGGTTCAAAGTCCCTCCTCTGACTGGGGAAATGCTGTTAATTATCCCCAATTACCAAGCTGGATTTGGGCTATCCTCCAGAGCTCTCACTGAAGCTGTGCAGCTGTAGCATAGGATTCAAGAATTCCTGGGACAAAAGAGAACACCAGCAAGGCTGACTATAGTCTCCTTGGAAGGGGGAGAGTTGGGTATTTGTTACTGTCAGTTTAATAGATTTTCCTTGACACAGTCACTGGATGTAGCACACATACTCTGCTGATGGGGCCAGCTAGTAGCTTAGGTAGAGTCTGACTTCTTTGGCTGTCCTTGGAGAAAAAATAAAGCAGAGAGTGAACACTTGCTACACTACAGGCTTATTCATATGATTATTGGCATTACATTTTAACCGTAATTTTCTGTTGTGAAAATTAGCTTGCTAAGTCAGAAGAGGAGTAAAACTCTTCAACCTCTTCTACAGGCTGCCTCAAACCAGCCGTTCTTCACATAAATCTTTTTTGCACATCTAATTTTCAAAGTACTTAATAACCATCTTTTTCTTAGATGAGAGATTTTGAGGACCAAAAAGGGTTGTGGGATTCCTGTGCCTAACCTAGACAAATAGATCCTCTATCTTCTCCAAAAAGTCAGGTGTTCCATCACTGCCAAACACCAAAATGTTTATGATCTACCAGTTCTATGCTTCCCTATCCATTTTTTGCTCCTTCTCAAACTGACTGTTTGCCTTGAGGCCAGCACACCAAGCCAGGACAGAACCATAAGGCAGTGCAGATTGCCATGTTATCTGCTGTCTACCCTTCTACAGCTCAAGGGATGTTTATCTCCTTCTCCGCCTCTGTTCATCTTTGCAGGGGTACCAACTCCATCAATCTGCTCCTGAAAGATGGTTTTAAATGCCAGCAGTTGTCAAAAAAAGTGGGAATAATATAAATGCTTTGTCAGGATACGGCTAGTTTACTGTTGCCTGGAGAGATTCCCTGCCTGTGTTACTGTACTTTGAATTATTCTGAGTATCACTGCAGAACTTCTCTTAGCAGCTCTCCTTTCCTGTTATTCTTGCTCACATCTGTTCACTGTAGTAATGGATATTTTTTGGCTGTAAGCAGTTATGCAGCATGACACTCGGCGAATGGATGTCTGTGTGTGCAATAGCTACTGTTTTTTGAAGACTCATTTGGCTCTTGTCCCCTCTGGGTGAAACAAACAAATATATTGCTAGAAACCACTTGCCAGCCTTTCATTGCAACTGCTACCTTTTTGACTGACATTGCTTATGCTTGAGCTCTCCTCTGAACCGATTTCTTTTGGGGAAATCTAAAGGATTTGATTTTAAGCTTCAAATTTATTGCGTGTATGTTTGCTCAATGACAAGTTGTGCTTCTGCTACCTAGTCAATGGCATATCTGTTCTTTGTAAGAAACATGCTGTTTATATGTGATATAATTATTTCCACTAACCGCTCAGAACCCAACTGATCACTCTCACAGCCATAAATGAATCTGTTTGACAACCTGTTCTCTGCACAGTAGGTAGTCTTCCACCCGCCAGCTAATTTATCATTGCATCTGCCTGGCTCTGCCAAGGGATATGTTCTAGTGCATTTATTCTTGTCTCTAAAAGCTTGTGACTGGCCATTATCTTGGGAGGAGACATTCGTAGAAGAACAAAAATTTCATGGTGTATATTTCTGTCTTTCTGAAACTCTTTGTTTGCGGCATCTCAAAGAGATCTCCTCCTTTAGTTGTTTTCGTTCTCTTTTACAGTTTGTACTTCCCAGTAATTGCAGAGACCCCCAGCACCCTGACTGGTTGGCCCAGGCTAGATGAGAATGTTTCTCAGTGTTGGTGAGAAGTGCTTAATTGATATTAACGTGGAGGGAGATGATCTGCTCAGCCCTAGGACAGACGTCATTTGGTACACTTTCCTTCCCTCTAATGCTGTAGTGCTCATGCAACCTGAAAGGACCATCTGTAGATCTTTGAGATTAGTGCAGGCCTGTTTATTATTTGGCTTTTCTGTTGGTTTCCTATCTGTCTGGATCTGCTGAGCTAATTGCCTTGATATATGAATGTCCAGGGTACCTTGGTATCCCAGCAAACAGCAGATTTTTTTAGCACACATTTATTCCTAATTCAAAGTAATTTCAGGAACCTACTGAACTGAGAAGCCACCAAAATGGGAAAACCTTCATCATCCAGACTGCCTGAATCAAGCTCTTCTGCCATGCTGCTAAGCAGCATTTGCATTGTCTGAACTCTTCATTACAGTTTGCATTTTTTTTCTCAGGGTTCAGATTCCACACCTTCCCTGACATGTCTCCCTCCACCAGTTAAAGCCAAAGCTCTGCCTTTGAATTTCACAAAGGCAGCAAAGTTCACAGATGCTGGGACAAGGTCAAAATGGTAGGTGTGACCCACAAGCTGAGGCTTTTTGATCCCCTGTAAAATATGTGTCTTTATTCTTCAGTAGTAGAATCTCCTGTGTTTTAGACTTGTCATGTCACATACAGAGGAGGATTAACACTACCAGAAGGAAAATTGAAGATGTCACTCAGAAGAATGGACAGGGCAGTAACTTATCAATAAGAGTATCATCCTTGCACCTAACTGACTCCAACACAGAGACATGTCTAGTTTCTACTAATATTTCATAGAACCAGCTGGTACTACTAGATCCAGCCAGTCCCAATGAACTTCATTTTAGCCTTTTTATTAGCTTATAAATGTGATAGGGTTGATGGATACCATTTAATGGAGCACTTTCCACCCTGCTCCTCCCTCCCTTCCCACCCTGAAAAATCTGACATTCATAAATGGAGGAGGTCAGTAATTTGCATCCAGCTGAGTGGCTGTCTGGCTTTAATGAGATGATTTGTAATCATAAGCACTGCACTGCAGTGGTGTCTGGTACAGGGGGAGAGGAACACGTATGCATACTCCAGCTGAGATGAGGAAGAGGTGATGGGAGGGAGGGAAAGCACATGGATCAGAAAAAGGAAGCAAGGATGGAATGACATAAGGAGATCCATTAAATGTAATACAATAATGCTGGCCTGGTTAGCATAAGAAGAGCCAGAGGCTGGCTGATGCAAGCCAGTGAAACTCCTATTACTTAGGGCAGGCAGGCCCTAAGTAATTGCAGGATTGCACTTATCCAGAGCTCTTTAGAGTAGCTGAAAATAACGGGTTTGTTTTTGACAGCTGTAAGCCCTCAGTGCCCTTAATGCATAGATCTGTCCTTCCACTCCTTATATAACAAAAAAACCTTCCAGACCAGGAAGAAAATTCAGGGGCTGAAGACATTATACATTGTGGAGATGGCATGTTCCACTTCAGCTACATTTTCAGCATGTTTTCCTAAAGAAGTGGATCACGTTCTGTCTTTGTGTGTATTCTTCCTCAATCTGATGCATTTTTAACCCACTGGCTCTTTTCATTTCAGTCACACAAAGCAGTAGCAAATTCCTGCAAGTCTCAGACAGGCAGGTAGGAGAGAGATGGAGACTATTAATCCATTCACTGGGGGAAAGACTCAGAAGAGAATCCTTCTGGGAGAGAAAGATTTTTAATTCCCTGACTTTGATAAAAGCGTCGCTTGGCATCTGTTTCAGATCAGACAGCCACGAATCCACCACAGGCACAAATCCATAGCAAGCCAGGCTGAGCTGGCTCTCCTGCATATACAACTACTTTCTCTGGCTGACTGTGAGAATTTTACACCTCTCTAAGACTATCTTTCCCTTGTCTCCAGGGTTTCTTTCCTCTGTAGTAGCAATTCTCTGAGATCGTCACACGATACTTTTTCATTAGGCATCCCAGCTGTGGAGGACTAGGTTCCTTTAACCATGTCTCCAGCTGTCTTGAGTTATTCTGCAGTAGGCCAGCTGGACCAGTGTAGTTTTTCTTACAGCTGCAGTGGAGTAGCTTGGATCAGCTTTAAGGTTGTTATTTTTAAATTCATTAACTGCTTCATGTTATTAAAAAAAAGAAAAAAAAAAAAAAAGGAAGCAATTGTGCAAACTGATCAGTTTGGCTACAATCTGCATCCAAGGAGAAGACATTGACTTGAGGCAGGGGGGCTGTTGGTTTGGCCTCACTTGCAGTGCAGGATAATGTTGTTCAGCCCACAGCCCTTTATGAGGGGAGGAATCTCCAGCACAGCCTGCAGTCACATCATACCAAGAGACTTTCGGCCCTTATTCATCTCACCTTTCTCAGTCACGAACTCGCATCATCCCCTTCCTCATCTGACCCTGGAGCATGAACATCCATCCTTCCAGGCAAAAAAGAGCTTTTCTCTTCCCCTCTCCTGAGCTCCTTCTGTAAAACATACACGCTTCATATGCGTCCTTCTCTGCAGATGTCTGTAACTCTGCAACATAATCCTTCCCTCCTCTTCCCTGGGGAGACACGTTACCCCTATGTTAAGTACAGAGGTTTAAGTTACAGGGATGTGTGGGTGGCCTTCACAAATTGTGCCAGTAAGATGTTTCTCAACCAGATTTTCAGTTCTGACAGAAAAAGAAAAAGCAACACAACTCTACCCAGCATGCATAAAACAATAGTTGACCTTCGAGACAGACGGTGTCTTCAGTAGCACCAGGGAAAAAGCTTCCTCTAGGTAAGACAGATATCCCTATAGATGGTTCTTTTTGAGAAGAGCCCTGTCCTGGAAGCAAATCTCCCAACTTCTCTGCACTTTCCAGGCTACCTAATCTCATAAGCAGGTCTGCGAGCTGACAGTATCTCCCACAGCTTTTTCACAGAAACACCAACTTCTTTGCCAGGTCCTTACACAGTACCAATCTACTGTGCTATGTAAGCAATGTATCATCTGTCAGAAAGGAATTAGTTGTGTGTAGTCTTAATGTTAAGAACATAAATAAACTGTAGATTGAAAAAAAGGTCATGAGGAGGGAAATTCATTTTTACTGTCTCTCTAATGTACCATGTCTCCTCTTTGTCCAGGGACTATCCCACAGATGATCACCTCTTGGCCAGCAGTGCACTTTAGTGGCATCGTTCAAGCTAAGAAAAACCTTGAAACATTCACTGGGCCCGTTTTATTATTTTCCCAATCATGTTTCCTTGACTTGACTTGTCCTGTCCCTTTGATCAATAGCAGACGTCACCCAGCATGTGACATGTTTTGGATTGATTTAGAGTACTTCTAAACTTCTAAATCACTTTGCTGAGCTTCCTCTCTTTGATGTTGTTGGCAATGGATAAGGTCTTAGGCTGGGATTTTCAAAGGACACAAAACTAAAGAGTCCAGAACACTTAAAGCTCTTCAGCCCCTGTTGAAAATCACAGGTAAAGAGTGCAAGAAATTTACTTGCTTTCAATTATAAGGTTTTCAAGCACTTTTAAGGGGCACATAGTTGCTTTATGGGGTTTTCAGAGGTGCCTTTCAGAAGTTGTGTGCTTAGGCATATTTGGAAATCCTATTAGAAGCCATTCAGCATCTTTATATGCCTAAATTCCTTTAAAGCCTGACTCAGCATACTGTGATACTCTTCTGTGTGTGTGAGAGCAACAGCATAAAGAGCAGGCTCTCAGTGAATGACTGATGCTGTATGAATGTGTGGAATACAAGCCAAATCCCAAATGCAAGGGCTCATATGTTGCAGTCATATAACCCAGCCACTTGTGTCTTCAGCAGTTGTCACAGCAAAGCTGTCATTTCCTAGTTTAAGAGTGTTTATCACATCCTTATCCTTGATACACACTCCGGGAGGAGGAAGGATTCACGAAGCAAGTGGAGGAAGGATTCATGAAGGAATCAACTTCATCAAACTGAGCAATGAGAATGCTCCCAGCAGTGGCCTCTGTCTGTTTGGGTATGTGGAATGGATAGCTGGAGTTCCTCACATAATTTAGGTTACATTACCATTTTTCAAGAAAAATCCACAATCTGGATTCAGTTTGCATAAATATGAGCTTCAAAACCAAAGTCTAAAACATCTCATTCCATTCTTACCAACTTCCAGCTGAAGGATATTTCTGATTATGAATTGTAATGGTGGAAAATATTGACTGATTCAATGGGAGCAAGAGTGAGAGACAGACACACAGACCATTTCCGAGGAGATATATCCTGTTTCCTATGAGCTTTCTTATTAAAATTATCCCAGTATATACATTCTCTATTCAAGCATGAAGTGCTCATTACAAGTCTCTACATGAATAATGTACACTTAAAATGATTCTCTGTTCCATAAATATTGATCTTGGTTAATAACTGACTGTGGGATTCTATGTCTTCTCCTCTGAACACTACTGACTGAGGGTCTGGACTCTTCCCTTCCCATGCTGTTTCTTTCCCTTCACTCCTGTATTTTTCCAAGAAGATATTATACTGATAATATCAGTTTAATGATGACACAAGTTTGGACCGGAGTATACAGCAACTCCTCCACCCGTCCCAGTTCTTGCTTAGTGTCCCTGGTGATTTAATAGGAAATTGTGGGGGGGGGGAAAAAAAAAATTAAAAAAAAATTCCCTTTCTAATTTAATGTGTGATTTCTCTGCTGGTTTTTGCTGCAGTCCTTGTCCATTTTTGCTTTAACGTTTAGTTAACATTATTACAGTAAAATACATCTATCAGTCACTTTGTGAGACCAGTTCATGAAAAGAGTTTCAAAGAGCAGTATATGGACCATATTTGCTGCTCAAACTGCAGTGGACCCAAGACACTCCTTGTATATGAAGCTTCCCAACCTCATGCTTGATAAATCTGTACTGCCTGTACTGAGCATTTGGAAGATTCTACAGATTCATGGAGGAAGAAAAGCTGAATGATCCTAGAACGGTGCCTGGCAGAGTTCAGGTTTATTATGTCAACTTCAGCCAAGACTCCAGAACTGTGCCTCTGCAGGCCCTCACTCTGCAGCTTTTAGGCTGGGTGTACAGGAAAAATTACTCTTACTTCATACACCAACATACCTTTTATATCTATCTAGAACGAGTTGTCCATACAGCTTTGCCTGGGCTTCATACATTAGATGGAAACTGCAAGCAAAGATAAAATGTGCTGAATATCCTGTCTGTGGTATTCAGGTACCAGGGAGAAGAGAGGAAAGGCTTTGATAGCAACACTATGAAAAGATTTCATCACGGTGTTTTATCCTCTAAACTCTGACAGAATTTTCCTCTTTTGGACGTTCTGAAAATATGTGTTACTAAAAATGCTGTGGTTGTTCCTATAGTTCCCAAATTTTCCTCTGGTGACAGAGTTATAGCCACTCCATGTGGGAGCTGAGAAAAAATTTCTACTACTTATCTTCTTTCACTCTCAGCCTTTGCAATTCTTAGCCCAATGGCTCCTTGCTTTGAGAGAGAGAGATATGGAGGATGCTGTCCAACAAGCAATATCTATTTATGGAGACAGTGAATACACAATGAGTTAGGAGACGGTGACCAAAATGTGCAGCATTGTTTGTGGGTCCTTGAGGACCAATAAAAATAATAGAACTGCAACTGTAAATAGCTTATTACAAACATCCAATTTCTATGCTTGGAATTCAGGACTCTGTCCAGACCATAAAATTAATCCTCATTGCCTGCTGAACCTTGGAAGCCGGATTCCTCTGCCAAAGGTCACTCAGTTCTCAGTGGTGGCATCAGGGCTGATTTGTTTCGGCTCTGTGCGTAAACATTTGCTCTGCTTGGTTACAGGCTGGAATCGCATGAAGATCATTGGAAAACAGGGTGAAGTGCCACAGCCCCTTCATAGCTAAGGATTTCACCTCAAGGAAAGGCACATGAAAGGACCTAGGTACTAAAATTGACATATCCTGTGATGGGTAATATAAGGAGAATGCCAAAAAGGTTTTGCCTCAGGCTAATACTTGAAATTATTGGTGAAGGAATGAGGAGAATTTGTAATCATAGCTAAGGATAGATGTGGTAAAATATGCTTTATGTTCAAAGCTGGTTTTAATTTTTACTATGCTAAAAATGATAATGTCTTTAATACATTTTCAAGTATTTAAGATTTTCAATTATTGGGTATTAATCGAGAATATTTAGAAATGCCTAAAGGGGCCAAGCTGAGATGTTGATTTTTTTTTGCATAGATTTGCACTGATGTCACATGCACAGATAAAAACTTGTTGTAACGCTGTTTGCATCATCATTTTAGTTTGATTTTCAAGTGTGTTCCTTCCTCTGTAGAATGAATCATACATCCTATAAACTGCTTTAATATCTCTGGTGGTGGTATCCTGACCCATAAGAGAAATGAACCAGTAACCCCCTCTTACCCCTCTCTTATAGGTCATCATGTAATTGTATACTCAAACTTTTAATTTAAAGTTGTACTGGAAGCAGTGTTTGACATAGTTGTGTGGACCTTTTCTGGGTCTTTCACAGTAGCATAGTCCCTAAGGGAATAAAAGGGATGTAGATACACCCTCCTGAATTAAAGTCCTGTGTTGCTACCACTGCAATCTCTTGATAAGACCTTTTGTTCCCCATCATGGTCTTGTCCTAGGAAGAAAAAAAAAAAAAAAAGAAAAAAAAAAAAAGAAAGAAGTGCAGAAGCTCAGGGCTGAGCTGCTGAGCTACAATGCTCTGCTGTTACACCAAGGATGATGTTTCTTATCCTATACCCCCATCCTCTCCCTTAAAGCACAAAACCAGCCAAAGACTTGCTCAAAATTCAGTGTTGGCCATGAGGCCTTCAGAGATGAGACTGAAGGTATGGACATGCCTCCTGGCAAGTGAGTGGGATGCTCTAACACAAGTCCACTCACCAAATGGCACTTATCTCCAGGCTTCTGGGAGATTTCGCCTCTGTCTGTGTCCAAATGGGCTGGTATTAGTACAATTGTCACTTGTCAGTTGATAACAAAAAGGTAGAAATTCACACAGATCTGTTGTGAAGCCCAAGTGTTAGCAGCCCACCTCAGGGCTGGTAATACCAGTAAAAGTTTGGCAGTGGCACAGAAGGTACATGGAAGGTTTCATGTTCAGCTTAACCTACACTATCAACAATGCCAAATGGGAAATAGGTGAAAAACTCAAAGATGTTCTCATTAGTTAATTATATGAACTGCAGTTTTACACCAGAAATCAGTGTCCCCTGTTGCTTGACAGACATTGGTAGATCATTTCCTGTTGTCCCTGTACAAGGGACCAGGTGCAGCCTATCCTGGTTGGTACAATCCCAAACACACTGTAAGTGTGCACATCTGCTCGTGTAAGTGGACAGACCTCTTCTGACACCTCTAGGCTCCAAGCCAGCAAAGAGGGCTGCCCATTAAGGCCTCCTTTTATAACTGGAACGTAAAACATCCATCTGAGCTGCAGTTGGTACTTGTGGGAAGTACTTCCCACTCTGCAGGGCTGTGAGCAAGAAGGCAGAGTTGGGCTCTGCTACTGCCAAGCTGGGCATGGGGAGAAGTCCCTTTCCCTCATCTTCACCTTCTCCCTCCCTCTCTTGTGGTCTGTGAGCAGAGGAAATCCTGTCTCATCCTGCTTGTATGTGCACTGCTCTGCAAAATATGGTCTTGATCACATCTGTGGTTTACAGGCTTTATTATAGTACATAGAAACAATGGGAGTTTTATTACCCTGAATGTATCATTTCTGTTTGAATGCACCCTCAGCATGGTGTTCTGACTATGGGCTTGCCGAAAGACGCTCACATAGTAATTAAAAATTGCTAATACTGCTAATGTTGTTCAGAGCATAATTCCACATCAAAACTCTGCTTGGCTTTTGGGGCCTTTTAAACATCCAAGTTTTATCCCACTTCAATTCATCTTCTGAGCCTCTTCTCCATAGTGGATCAAACCAAGGGCCTGAATCCAACCATACTCTGAATGAAGCTCCAGACTGTATAGCTTCAAGTCATCTTCCTATGTATGAAATTGTGTGCAGTACTGCTTTGTAGAACAGAAGTCCTTGGTCAAGTGCTTTTGTGCTCTATCATGAAGAAATGCAATAAAACCAACTTTTCCAGTTGCTTTAAAATCTATGTTTATTATAGCCCCAAAACTTCATACCCTGGGGATAAAACTGGTAAGTCTCACTTCCCAGTAGAAGTTTGTCCCAAGTAGAGCTGAGAAAGACATTCACACCAGGACCCAAAATATGGTTGTCACCAGAGAATTCCATCACATTCTACAAACGAGGGTACCACTCTGCTTTTTCCCCTCTTTCAGAGACAGGAACTACAGCCTGCAGCTCTCAAAGTCAAGTTAAAATCTTTCTGCCTGCCTCTTTCAGATTATTGCTAATTACCACAGTGATGAGCTGATTTTCATAAAAGCTCAGTTCCTATTTTGGCACAGAGCTAACTGGTTAGAAGTCCTAAGAACTGTGTACACTGATTACCGGTCTTTTTCAAAATCTGTCACAGTGGGAGCTGCTAGTTTGTGAACATTTGTGAAAATCTCTCCTCACATTAGCAACATTAGCAAAAGCTTTAGCATCTGGTGCTGAGCTCTGGTGAGGGCCTGAATATGGCCATTTTTTTGTCAAAATCAGAGGTTTCTCAGTGGAAAACTGAGGTTGAACTCTATGGTTTGACTCAGGTGTAGTACAGTCTTTGGAGGCTGTAGTGGGTTAACCCTGTCTGGATGCCAGGCACCCAACAAAACCTCTCTATCACTCCCCTCTGCAACAGGGGAGAGAAAATATAACTAAGAGTTCAGGGGTTAAGACAAGGACCAGGAGAGATCACTCACTAAATACCATCACAGGCAAAACAGACTTGAATTGGGGATATTAATTGAATTTATGACTAGCAAAATCAGAGCACGATAATGAGAAGTAAAATAAGACCTTAAAACCACTTTCACCCTATCCCTCCCTCCTTCCCACCCCTACCTTCTCCCCCAGCAGTACAGGGAGATGGGAATGGGGTTTACAGTCAGTTCATCACAGGTTGTTCCTGCCAGTGCTTAGGGAGAAGAGTCCTTTCCATGCTCCAGCATGGGGTTCCTCCCATGGGAGACAGTCCTCCACAAACTGCTGCAACGAGTCCATCCCACAAGCAGCAGTCCTCCACAAACTGCTGCAATGTGGGTCACTCTTCCAAGGGGTGCAGTCCTGCAGGAACAGGCTGCTACTGTGTGGGTCCCCCCAGGGTCACAATTCCTACCAGGAAACCTGCTCTAGTGTGGGGTCCTCTCTCCATTTGTCTGCAGGTCCCTGCCATGGACCTCCCATGGGGTCACGGCCTCCTCTCAGGCATCCCCCTGCTCTGCTGTGGGATGCCTCCATGGGCTGCAGGTGGATATCTGCATCCCTGGGGATCTCCATGGGCTGCAGGGGTACAGCTGCCTCACCATGGTCTTCACCACGGGCTGCAGGGGAATCTCAGCTCTGGTGCCTGGAGCATCTCCTGCCCCTCCTTCTCCACTGACCCTGGTGTCTGCAGAGTTGTTCCTCTCACATGATCTCACCTCACTCTTCTCTGGCTGCAATTACATTTGCACAATACCTTTTTTTCTTCTTAAGTATGTTATGACAGAGGTGTTTCCATCATTTCTAACTTGACCAGCAAGGCCCAGCCTTGACCAGCAGCATGTCTGTCTTGGAGCTGCCAGGGATTGGCTCTGACAGACACGGAGGAAGTTTCTGGCAGCTTCTTACAGCAGTGGTGTCCATAGCCCCCACTACCAAAACCTGGCCATTCAAACCCAATACCTCATTTCATATCACTGCTCTATCAGTAGGATACTGTCTGTTTCTCTCTTCTCTGTTATCTTAACTTTTCTTTTTAACATGGGGAAAAATTTTCTTGGCATTCCATCTAGCCTTGATCAGCCAGGAAGTGTTGACTGTGTTGCACTTTTACTGCATTAATTCTGTCAACCTAATATGAGGATAAACTCAAATTTGCTGGTAAACATACCTAGGGCACACAGAAATCAGCTCTACCAAGCTACAAGCATGTAATTTCTAATGAATCTTTTGACTATGCATACTCTGTGTGTCCTCTCCATCTCATAAACCAAAAATAGGAGCTGCCTTTTCCACAGGGAAACTGGCATTGCATCTGTTGAAGCAAGAGGTTGTTAAGCAGTTTATCTGAGCTATGGTCAATGTATCATCCTTCTCTCACTTTTTGAGCCATTTTTTTGAGAATGATGAATTGTAGTCATCACTGCATCCAATTAATTTTTCCTCAGCTGGTTCTTATAGTGTGTTTGTACCAAATGTCCTCTAACAGCTGATAAATCATCCCTGAGTGGCTGCAGAGGCAGCAGCAGTGACATACACTGGACTGACGACAGGAATGTGCCACACCATGTCTCTCATCCCCTTTTACTGGAAAGAATTTTGTGACCTTTGGTGGCATTTGCAAGAAGCCATTTTATACTGATGTTCCATGGCTCTATTGATCTCTGTGTAGTATTAATCTTAAACAAACAGGCCATATAATTTATGTAAACTCCATAGGTAATTAAATTCCTTCCAGCAAAGGTCAGGGCAGAATATTTAAGATTTCATTTGAATAGAAATTACAGTTAGAAATGAAGGGGGAAAAGAAAGAGGGAAAGGAAGAAATTTGGAGCTTGTCATATCAATTATCACAGTGTAACTAAGGGGAATCAAGTTACTTCTCAAGGGCTAAGATTCAGTCTTCATCATCTGCACACTCAGTTTGGGAATGTTGTTGGGGCCCTCCCCCCTGCCGTGGGGTCCTGGGAGAGGGGCCCTGAGGGGAGAGAGACGGGGTTTCCCTGCTCCTGGTCAGCCTCGTTCCCCATTGGTTGGTTTGTGTTCCCCTGCGCAGGCAAGGACCCTCGAGTTCCGTGATTGAGCAGTTCCTCGGCAGAGCTCCGGCCATGCGGCTGGAGAAATAAACATCTCTGAAACATCTATCAAGAACCGGTCCATATATAGTTCTTTTCCATGGGCCTCGTTGTCTGATACGTGTGTTGCAGTATCCCCACTGTAAAAATGGTGGTTAATGTGAGCAGAACGATCCCCGATCCCTAAGGACAGGGACTGATTTGTGAGTAAACTCTGGATTCCTCTTCTTGTTTTTGTTTTGCTATTCCATATATAAATTATGGAGGAACCGTGGAAAGACTCTTGGCTCTCCAAGCTGCATATGGACATTTATCTTAAACTTGAAAAGATTCTTGAACAATGATTTGTAAATTTTAGCTTAATTCAAGCTCAAAAGGAACTGAAACACTTCCTGGCATGGCTATTTAAGAACTTTTTCTATGTTTCTTGGGATTTGATTCTTACCAAAGACTTTTGGAAGACCGTTTGGACACAGTTAATTTTTGAGTCAAAATATATGCCGATGGAAGAATATCTTCGTGAATATTATTTAATTACCGAGACTGCTGAGCAATGTCAGCTGTGTCCTGGCAAAGGGAAGCGTGCCTCAGAGTCCGTGTGACCCAGGCCACGTGCACCGAGCGCTCTGCGAGCAGCAGTGAGGCAGTTCCCGCGTGTGGGTGGAGCCACGCGAGCCGCAGTGTTGGCAACGGAGCGAGGCGCGGCGGGAGTGGGGCGATCCGGCGGTGCCCGCCCGGCCCCGCGCAGCGCGTGGTGGAGCGAGCCCCGTGAATGCCCAACCAAGAGGGGCAGCGCGTGGGCGGTGGCTGGCGGCGCTGGCGGTGGAGCGGAGACCCACCTAGCCGAAACACACGCTGGAGCAGGGTGTGGAGAGGTCATTGCTTGGGCCCTGGCCGAGACGTGGGTGCAGCCTCAGGCAGTGGCAGCACAGCTGAGGGCAGAAGCGGTGGAGCGCAGAGAGCTGAGCGGCGCTGCCCAGCCCGGCCCACGCGGCCCCGAATGTGACCCCAGGAAGAGCGCGCAGGCACGAGCAGCCCTGGCGGCCCCAGCAGCCCTGGCAATTCCAACACGGGAGTGAGCGAAAGCAAAAGAGAAAGCAAAAATGCAGCAAGACAGAAAACAGCAGCCACTTGGAAAAAGGAAAAAATCACCATAGCTAAGGTTTTAGGAATAGTAAAATGGTATAATGTTAAACAAAATTATGGTTTTATAACAAGATGTGACAACCAAGAAGACATATTCGTTCATAGAACTGCTATTAAAAAGAATAACCCTGAAAAATACATCCCAAGCATTGGGAGATGGCGAGGTGGTAGAGTTAAAATAGTGCAAGGTAGAAAAGGGTTACAAGCAGCAGAGGTCACTGGGCCTCATGGTGTTTCTGTAAAAGGCAGTATATATGCTAAAAATTGTAGTCATGATAGACAATATCTCCATTATAAGCCCCCCCTACAGTCTCCCTTTCCTAATCCCACCTTTCCCTTTTACCCTATATCCTATTACCCCCAGTGTATTCCAAATCCGTTTTTCACCCCATGGCTTCCCTATACAATTCCCTTTCCCTACAACTCCTCTCTGATGCCAAAGGGGGAATGAAAAGGGGGAGGGAAGAAATTAAACTCTCTCCTGCCTCAGTTTCCCCAAAAAAACATGCCCAGAGAGTCCTGTCTCCCTTCTGTCAGCCTTAAGATGTTCCAAAGAATCTGTTTGGACATTTAAAGACTCAGGAGGGTGGCTTGTTTTATTTTGAAACTGTTCTTGTTATGTTTATCCAGTTGTTTTCAATGTTAAGTTTAAATCTCTTTTGTTAAAAATAAATGGGTGAAATGTCGGGGTCCCTCCCCCCCTGCCATGTGGTCCTGGGAGAGGGGCCCCGGGGGGGAGACACGGGGTTTCCCTGCCCCTGGTCAGCCTCGTTCCCCATTGGTTGTTTTGTGTTCCCCTGCACGGGCAAGGACCCTCGGGTCCCGTGATTGCAGCAGTTCCTCAGCAGAGCTCCGGCCATGCGGCTGGAGAAATAAACATCTCTGAAACATCTATCAAGAATTGGTCCATATATATTTCTTTCCACTGGCCTCGTTGTCTGATACATCGTGTTGCAGTATCTGCACTGTAACAGAATGTTTGCCTAGAATGACTTATAAATAACTTTAAGAAATGTTCAAATAGTTCTAATGGATGATGTCCTAATGAAAACATCACCTTTTTTTCAAAGAGAACTGAGATTCTTCATCTTAAATGAACAAAGCATATCTTTGTAAGGGACCATGACTAGTATCCACTCTTCCTTCACCAAGATCTCAAGACCCATGGAGAGCATGTTTACCTCCAGCTTCACAAATCTTTGTATTTCAGTGTTCAGGCTGGTCTTCTACCAGAATAATATGTGTTCATTGTGCAAGTCCAGATGCTCTTATTGAATGCATAGTTTCTGAGAAAGGACACTGAACAAAAACTACTTCATGACAAGATTTCATGCTTTGAATATTGTCTTTTTTTGCTTGATATGTCCCAAATTATCAGAATGTTTTGTCATCTTTGGGAAAGGCTTGCATAATTTCTACTACTTATCTGATGAAATAGTCTATCCCTGGTCTCAGCAGAGGACTATCACAAGACTGAGAGAGGACCTAGGCTGGGCACGGAGATGTTCAGCTGGTGAAAACCTGGGAGCAATCCAATCTACGGAGAAGGTTTCAGCAAGTGCCACAGTAACTGCCTCCTCCAGCTGAGAAGAGTTCACTTTTACAGAGATGGCTGGGGTATAAAATACTCTCAGTTACAGAATAGCATAAGGGGTACAGGTAGGATTTTTCAGAGTAATTCTTTATTGTCTTTTTCCACCCCCTACGGTCTGTAAAGGCTGTTGTGAAATGGGGTGGAGGCTGATCATCACTGAGAAATGTAATCCTGGTCTCATCTTAGTGCATGCATTGCCACACCCCAATAATTTGCAGAAATTATTGTGTAAAAGCACGTGTCCCCATTCAGCAAGTGGTGACCACTAGGAATTCAGGAGCAAAGAGCACCTGCAGCTGCATCTTAAACGCTGGCTGCCCACTGCTCTGAGGCAGCCGCAGCATCTGCTGCTGCTGCAGGTCTTGCTGCAGTCCTACTCCCATCACAGTAGCATCTGCATCACCAGCTTTGCAGCAGCATCTTCCATCTTGCAGCTGGCTGCCTTCACTCAGTCAGAGGCCCATCTGCCTCCACACTGCCTGTCTCTGTTACTGATACGATTGAAATCACATCTGCTCCTCCACTGACTGCTGCTCTCATTGTGACTGCAATGTCATACACTCTTGTGCTTTCTGCTGTTACTGCCATAATGTCACAGGCATCTGACTCGGGTTTTGACACAGTTGCTTAAAACCTCTGCTTCTGTGCTTACCTGGGGACACAAGGGTAGCTGGGCTGATATGAACCAAAGATTGATCTATACCCATGTTTCTCTACCAGCGGCCATCTCCACACACTAAGAGGGAAGATGTAGGCACTCTTCAATAAGCAGATGTGGGAAGATTGATGCTGATCTTTCCTTGCTTCTGCAGTTGGTGCAGCAACTATAGCGTTAGCTGGGATTTGGGACAACTAGGTTCAGATTCTGCCTCACAAGCAATTTATTCTATTACTTAGGCATAGCTCTGTTGTGGAGTTTTACATTTCATGTCACCAATGCCTGTTTTCTGGTGGTTGGTTTTCACTATGAAAAGAAACCTAAGCATCTTTGTCCTAAAGTTCCCCATGCAACGAATGAGGAAAGTTACAAGAATTTGTAATTTTCTAGAGAGTCGCAGCACAGAGAAAATACTTCCCCATAGGAAATGGAAATGACATGGGCACCTTCTTTCATGAAGGTGAAACCATCCCCTGGAGGGATGTGCCTGTTTCTTTCCAAAATTAAAGAGGATTCAGTCCTTTCCCAAAAAACAGCTGACATGCAAGTGCTCACATTCCCCTCTGGTTGCAATGGCAGCACTGAAAAAAAGTAACAGAAGGAAGAGAATTCAGTGGGTTTTGGCTGTCAGTTTGAAATAATGTCTTCCCATCCCCCCTCCACCAGAAGATTGCCTCAAAATCAATAAAGAGGTGGGTCTGTGTGGGGAATTTTCTCGTCTACAAGCTCTGCATACAGTGCTTAAAAATTCAACAGGTGAGAGGGGAAAGGGCTGGATCACTCTTAGTCAGTGAAGAAGAAATCTGAGTTGGGATGTTTATCATCTGCTATGGCTCCCACAAGTAGTAATGGTGATATTTATATAGAACAACAGCTTCAGATCAAAAAAAAAAAAAAAAGAGAGAGAGGAAAAGAACTAGTGCTGTAACTCTGCTCTGAAGGACTACTGTTACAGGACAAGGAAGAGCATTAGCTGGTGAAATCCTATTGCTGGTTATTCAATGTGTTCACAGGTTTTCCCAGTAAATCTCTGCCATGTACTAAAACTCCCCTGTTTACTCACAGAATTACAGAAACAAATTGAACTTTCTTGTAAGTAATCATACTTCCAGGCCAAAAGCTCAGCTCCTCACACATGTCCCCCTCAGGCCTCTCTTCACTGACATATGCTGTCACACCCAGTATTCTTTATTACAAGCTTCAATCCAAAAGTCATACAGCCATGTTGGCATGCTCTGCTAGAGAAATAAGTCACTCTGGTTGAGCCAATAAGTCCTGAGAAGAAGCTGGGCTCCTCAGCTCAAGCACAGCCCTTGCAAATATATTGATTTATGTTCAGACTCTTGGGTTTATGGCCCCTAATGTGTCATTTAGCTCATACAAATCTATACAGGTCTGTCCTGGAATATTTGTAAGACTTTGCTGACTCATTAGTAGAATACCTCAGCATATCATAGCATGTCTCCTTCCCTCTCCTTCTCCCTCTCTCTCTCCCCTCCTCATTACAGTTCTAGTCCCAGCTCCTTGTAGATGTACTATTATGGTACACTACTCCGTCACACCCATTGCAGTGGATGCTGTGGGAAGTTTGGGATGGTGCAGTCTGACGCTGATGAGTCAGGCAGCCCCATGCTTACCGAGCTCAAGACATTTCAGAATCCTTCTTGAAGGCAGCAGGCTCTGTCTGGGTGCTTACATTTCAATAATTGTGTAATACTTGCAGAATCAGGACTCCAATCTGCCATCAAAATGATCTGCACAAGCAGCTGGTCTCATGCCTGTCTAGTCAAACTAGACCAAACCTCTGAACCTTTTGAGGCTCGCCCATTGCTAATAATTAATGTTTCACTTTGATAAAGCTGACATTTGGTTTATAAAGGCAGACTAATAAGCTCCAAGAAGGCTTAGAAATCCTATCGAGTAATGTGTTGCATTACAAATCTTAAAAATTACTCTAAAAATTAACATAATCTACTGCTGGGCACGTTATTATATTAATGTGATTGGAAGCGTGACCTCTTTTTGCTAACTTTCCAAGTGACCCCAGTAAATCTGTGGCATTTCTACACATGTTAGAAATAACTATTTTTTACAGACCTGTAAAAATATAAGATAGAGAACGTAGATACAAAAAATACTGTATTTTCAGGGCTTTTAAAATTTCTGTTACAGGCTTTTCTCTTACATGAACGTGTTTTGTATTTAATGACTAGCCCAATGTTTACGTGTTTTATGCAATGGGTTTTGTCTGGACTTTTTTTTCTGGCTTTCCATTTTTGAGGCAGATGTTATCTTTATGGTTAAAGAGGTTTGGGCCTCCCTCTGTGATATTTAAAGGGACCCAAAACCTACTCATTTTAGTTTCAGTGGCTGCAGCTAGCAAGTAGTGGGAGTTATTGACCTTGAGATGACATGCATGGAGGGACAAAGTGTGATGGAGACTTTGTCACATCTCTCTGTGTCTTTGTTGGACAGTAGCTGTAATGTACATTTAAGTCTTTCAGTTGTGTCATTTCCCTCCCCTGGCTTGTGGACCACCATCTGGAGGACACAGATGATGCAGTAGAGGATAACATACTCAGTCACTTACACAAGAGGAAGAAAACGAGGAAGATGAAGGAAATAAGATGAAATGAAAAGTAGGAACCAGCATGTCTTCTGATGTCTTCATGTTCTCCTGACTAGGGTAAAAGGTTTTCTTGCAATTCTTAATTTGTTGGGAGCACAGAACTAAAGCCAGATATAATATTAATGATAAACATTGGCTCTGAAAATTTGCTAAAGCATTTTCCAGCTTTTGATGTTCCGCCTTTAATGCAGTGTTGTTTCTTCCTGTCCCTTATCTACTCCTTGCTTTCTGTGAGCATGGGAACTCATCTTTCTTTGACTTATGGGTCTTCATCAACATGTGGTGATTGTTGCCCTCTTCACCAAATATCGTGGGTGTCTCAGTATGTCTTAAACAGATCAAAGCCAATTTTCCCTATGCTCCGTCTTCTGAAATGGCTGTTGAGTACTGTAGAAGCAGTGTGTCCCAGCTCCTTCTGATCAGACAGCAATTAACATACCAAGAAACCTGGCACACCAGCCCTAGAGAATAGGTGTGAAATCTGAAAAAAATACGGACCAAGGGCTGGAGCAAGTAGAGGGAATAATGAAGGATGATAAATTTGCAATGGAATGGAGTTATTAATCTTCTTGTGAATATAAACTGAACTCACCAAATGATATTGGGTCAAAATAACGGGAGAAAATTTTTAAAATGTTGACACTCTCAATACACATGCACAAACATTTTGGCAGGAAAAAGTCTGTTCAGCCTGAACTGCACTTTTTCCCCAGATGAGCTACAGGAGAGGAAAACAGATAAATTTCTTCCTAGGCTACTCGAGCTGCAGGGAGTTGAAGGTGTGCATCTCCTTTTTAACATCTTGGATATTCCCCAAATGCACTGGGCTGACTTAGTGGCCATCTGTCTGAATTGACTGTGTTGTCTCTGGCTCGAGTGACCACCCAGCCTGAACTCTGCAAGGGGGGGCTGCCTGGCTGCGGTTGGTTTCTTCCCCAAATACCGCTAAAGTGTGGCTTGGTGTGTGCTTTAAGTAAAATTATGCTACTGTTCAGCTCTCCACTTGATTAAAATGTATCTTTCAGCATTTAAAGGTGGGCAGTGACTTCCTGGGATTAGAAAGGGAAGTGAACTGGCTGGAAAGCAGCAAGGAAAGAAGTTGTTTACGAGTAGTGTGAGGGCAGAGTAGCAGTGTTGCTGAAATCTGGGGCTTGGCTGCATTACTCAACTCCAGTTACAGATCTGCTAAATGTGTTCAGAGTCCCGTTTTCTTTCTTAATAGTACACACAAGGACGCTTTTACCAGAAGAGTGATTCATCTGCTGTGGTATTCCAGATAAATTTCAGGAGAGCAGGGCTCCCTTGGGCTGACAGTGTATCATTTGCCTCAGGACAAATGCCCTCACAGCCTGTCAAGTTGGCTGAACACAGGCTTGTGAAGAACTGGACTTTTTCAACATGTAAGATTTCACTCAGCATAACAATTTTTCTTCCCATAATAAATGTTTTGAACAGCTTTGGAAATTCTTGACTTCTCACGGCTCTGGCAGGAGAGGCACCACCATCCACAGGAAGTACAAGTATTATAAACTCACAAGTACAATCACTCTTTAACAGGTCTGTGTGAAATGTGAGTGAGCACACTCAGGTGCCACTTCACTAATTTATAGCAACGGAAAACTTGGCTGTTTTGAAGGCATGGAGGTTGCAGTGGCTGTCAATTTAATGAGAAAGAGTTGTTCTCATCTCTGTTTCTGTTTCAAAAATAAGTAAGTTGATAAAAGAAACCTATTGTAAGTGTTTTAATGACAATTTTTTTTAAGCAGTCAAAACATCAGCTTCCTGAAGAAGCCAATAGCTGATTAAAAAAGTTTTTTGCTTTTTTTTTTAAACAGATATGTGTATGTGCTAGGAATATGAAAAGAAAGTATTTACAACCTCGAGTCATTGGAGTGGACTGTAACATTCTCTTACAAGTAGAGGCCAAGATTTCTGAGGTACAGACCTGTTTTCTGCCAGTAGCAATTGATATCATTCTCTTTTCTCTGTCAGATAAGTAGGATAACACTCTCATATGCACTGTAATCTCATCAATTTTTCTAAAACATCTAGAGATCCTTGGATGGGAAACAGTATCTGATTCAGATACTGAATCTATAATTTCTGAAATTTTGTGTCTGTACAGATTTCTGATTCAATATATTTGCATCTTGAATATCCTACCTGAAAAAAAAAGAAAAAGAAAAGAAATTGAATTTGAGCTTGAACTAGCTTTTCTTCTGTCCTGTTTTGATCCTCAGTAGTGCTGTGCCATACCTTCTGGCTTTCTTTTTTTTTTTTTCCTGAATATTAAGAAAATGCTCAGCTTATTTTAATGGTCATAGAATGAGAAAAGAAAATATCACTTTTTTGATGTAAATTAGTTATATTCTTATGCTGAAGAAGCAGCTTATTTTGGTAGTAGTGGCTTCTGTTGTATTTATGCTCCTCCACTGATCTCATCAGGGTGCCAGATGAGCCATCCTTACAGGATCTGAACCAGCTGTGTCCAATATCAATGAGGAAAGGGACGTGTTAATTGTAGCAAGTGGTTCAGAGACCAGTGCTTCAAAGCCAATTCAGTCAGACCACACTGAGCCTCCCTGTGCACTGTTTTTCACATGATCTTTTATCATCTTTTGAACAAAAATTCTATATAGAGACACTGAATTTTCACTGAAGAAGTTATTTTTGCCATTAGCCAGAAGCACTGTGACCTGCCATCTTCCTCTTATGAGTGGAAGACTGAATGATGAACCAGGGTTAGCCTATAAACTGATGGTTTATTTTATTTTATAGGAATAAGGTGAATTAACTCTAGACCAGAGCATGGGGGATTTTTAATTATTTGCTCTAAGCCAGTCTCCTTCAGCTTGGGCTTGTGTTTTTTAACTCTCTTAAAGGAAATATCTCTCTGCTAAAAGTCTATTTCGCTGTAAGTTGCAGGGCTTGAACTGACATTCTGGTGGATGTTGCAGTGAATTTCTTGATCTCTTAGGCTTGCTGTTCAATGCTTCTCATTTTGCTTCTTTTATTCTGAGAAGAATGTGATGCTCATGTGAACTTTTAAACTTCTGCTCAGGCACAATGTGGAAACTCATGGCTCTCAGATGTGCAAGCCATTTCTCCTCTCTTATGGACTCTGGTAGAACACTCACTAACTACTGGTTTTGAGGGAAAGATCTTTGGCACCAGTTAGGTCCTAGGAAAGAATTTTTGCACAAAGTCATTTTGTTGTAAGCTAGAAAGTAATTCAAACACTAGAAGCTGTTGTCAGCAACACTTCCTGTAGCCCATCGAAGTGAGGTTTTCATGAAGAAGGTCTCTGTCATCCTTGGACTCTCCTTTAGCAGTTCCAGCTATGAACACAACAGGGTGCTCATTGCTGCCAGGCACTGTGGGGATGTGGAAAAGGGAATATCTTCTGAGCAATTTCCAGTCTTTGTTTCAAGAGTTAACCAAGGGTTTTCTTCACAGACGTTACTTCACAGAGACGGAAGTAATGGATCAAATATTTCTAAGAGTAGGATGCAAGTGCACTTAAAATCCTTTTGAATCTTTTCCAAATTAATCAATAATTTGGTTAATTCTCTGGAGTTTATAAAAAATAAGATAGGAAAGGAAATCATAGTTTCAAAAGAAGCTTATTTTGTATGTGTTTGTTTTATTTAAGCATGTATGTAAAGTCTGGCTATCCTTTTCATAAAAACATTATGTGAAGGATGTTGTGATCTCAGAAGAGTTTGTAAGATAGCATTAGAAGTTATTTGGACAGTTACATTTTCTGAGGTTTCTTAAAATCCACAACTATGATTATCCTCAGTACGAGTCCTTTCCATTTGTAATAGTGCTTACTATAGTCTTTTTACAGCCTAGGTTTACTGACTGTGCCAATTCACTGGCAGTTTTCTTTGAGTTTCCTGTATAATGCAAACTAAATATTAGTTAAGAATAAAAAACTTCTTTAATGATTTTATAGTTTTTGTTAGGAACTTATGGTTCTGAGCTAATAATATCCTAGTTCACAACTGTCATTTCTATCTCTGTCATCACTTGCCCTCTGGAATTTATGTTTTATAAGTCAGTGTTCAGGATCTTTATTTTTATATAGCCTTTTGCCCATCCTTGCCAGGATTGTTTGTACACCAGTAGAGGCTGCTTCGCATTACATACCCACTTCCACTCATCTTTAGGCAGGAACACTTTGAACATTATCAATATTACATTTCACATCTAATCATCAGCTAGTTGAAACTGGCAGATGAAAATGTTTGTTTCCATTATGTCATCCCATTCTTGCTTCACTGGTCAACATGTCATTTATAGTTGTGGTAAAATTAGTTCAAAGCATGAAGAACTTCAACAACCCATGTTCAGTGGTTATCAAGTATTGATAAAGAAATCAAAATGGACAGAACTTTCAGCTGAAAGTCTGCCACGTGATGGGAACCTGTATAAGTCTCCTGGGGTTTTCAGCTTTGAGATTCCTGTTGTAGGCAGGAGCTGGGACTTACCAAAGAATTTGTGGATGAAGCAACCGCATCAAAAATTCTGCAATCCTTGCATCAGGGCAGCATGCTTTTTCTTTCACATCTGTAATGAAATTTCCATGAAAGACATTGTGATTAATGACTGCAAATCTGAAAGAGATCCTGAGTTACACCAAACTCCAAGGTTTGGTGTAACTCAGATTCATGGACAAGGTGACATGAGAAAGATGTAATTAAAATAAAAAGAATCTTTCCTAGCTGTTCCATAGCTTTTGGAACCAACCACATTACACCTTGCATAGCAGATTTGCATCCGCAAAAGATCACTTTCTATCAAGTAACTGTGCTCCTATACAAAGGAGACATTGTGGCCATTTCAACCTTGTTCCTTCAGTTTGTCTGCTCTGTGATCAATATCACAGTCTAGACCTGGATGACTGCAGAATCTGATTGCAGCTTAGTTTCCCACAAGAGTAGCTAAACCTGCTGAAACAGCTTGAATATGCAGCACTGAATAAGCAGGCTGAGTGACAAATGTCCTCACACCATATTGGGAAGCCCAATTAACAGAGTGCAGTGTTATTTTTCTCCCTATTGCATTTTGGAAGGATTAAGCTCTGGCACAGTCATTGTTAAGTAAAAGAAAATAACATTGGCATCCATTACTGAATAAATAATACTAAGGAAACTGTAAAAGTGTGGGTTTTTAAAGTTTTTCAGTTTATATAAGTGTATATAGGGTTTGCCTTAATACTTGAGGATAAACTGGCAGTATGTTAAACACTTAGTGTCCACTAAGGACTTTTACCCAATTCTTTGGTAGATTTAACAGGGGCAGTGGAAAAAAATACCTTCCCTACCAATCCTTTTCACAACCACTGTCAGATGACCCTGTCCCTACAGTGTGGCTGGAGGTGCATCTGATCTACAAAGTTTAGAGCCTGCAGGCAAAGAGCACTGATGAGAACAGCAAGGTCATTATTAGGTTTGACTGCATGCACTGGCTAATGAGGATGGGTAACTTCATTTCAGGTGGCATCTGCTTTCCCTAATGCCAGCAGTGTCCCTGTGAACTGTCTCCTGAAAGGCTTCACTTTGAGGCTCATCTTAGGTCAAGCCTCAATCAACACCGACTGACTTTAAAATGCTGGGCTATAATTTGCTGTGCTTTAAAGATGCTTCATGGTTATGTCTGTCCTTGCTGCACAAGTGCTGACTCTGGTAGAGAATCAGAAAGGAAAACTTGGGGCCAGTAATTATATCCACTGTCAAAACTTAAGCCACTGGTATATGTGAGTCAGTGAGACAGCTCTTGGTCTGGTTTGCCAGATGAAGTGATCTGGTCCCTCCAGAGAGGTTTTGTTGGATGAAGGGAGGGTATCAGAAACTTCTTTTCCCTGGACAGGCAGCCAGGAAGGGAAGATGAGGAGAGAAGTGTGCCAGGGGATATGCTCAAATGACTCACCTCTGTTAGGTAATGCCTTAGCTCCCTTCTGCAGCAAATACAAGCCAAAGTAACCTCAGGATACGTTTACCCAGAAGATTGGGCTGCACAGCTTATTTCATCATGGGCACTCTTGGCTGAACTCATTTCTAGGACTCAAGCTTTCGGTTCTCGTACCAGCTACCACCATTGAAGTAACACAGAACCTTCATATTACTTTACTTTTTATGCTGAGATCTAATGCATTCAGCTGTGGAATTCATTATTCAGTCAGTGAAAACAAGAGCAAATAAAGAAAATGGATGTGGGGAAGGAAGGGAAGTATTGAAGACAAAGGGCTTAGGTACCTCCCAATTGGGGATCACTCATACAATGGGCCATTAAAATTTAGCTGAGTCGAGTATATTGTTTTTAATTTGTATTCCCATAGCATACTCTGTTAAGGAGGGTGTATGCAGCAAATGCATATTAATGACGCTACACATTTGCATATTATAGATCCATAATACCAAGGGTGTAGTAAAAATCTTTAGGAAAAGTGGTGACTATGCAGCAGTCAATTTTCTCTGTATCTCAACCATTTTAATGCATTTTTTTTTGCACACACACACACACACACACACACATAAACCCCCTACAACTGATAGCTATACTACATTAAGGGACTAATGACCTGCAAAATTCCATTTATAAAAGATGACGAAATGTTAGATTTATATAGGGAATCATCAAACTATCTCTTCCTCTGGAAGATTTCCAGTTCTTTGTTCCTTTGTTCTAAAATTTTTAAACCAATAACCTGACAAAAGCATTGTTGTTAAAGATATATATTTAATCCACTTCAGATTTAGTGCCAGGAGAAGATTATCCTGAATTTAGTTTTCAGGATAGTTTGTATGGCTGAGATACAAATTTCAGCAACTCAACTGTTTACCATGAAAAGTAGCCCCATCTGGGCTAGCTGTGGATTTAGTTGGTGGTCCTTAACTAAGGAAAGCTTTAGTGGTTACTTCAGCATGTCTTAACAGGCATATCCTTTACTGGGTTATGCTTTGAACAAAATATGACAAGTTTGCCTCCCATCAGTGCAACCTACTGTTCATAAATGTTGCTACTGATTCAAGAGAACTTATAAATGTGGTAAAAAACTGGCCAGTTATACAAAGATATGAGAAAAAGTCTTGAGTGCCACATGTCAGTCTTGGTGAGGGAAGGTTTTATATGTAAGAGATGAAATTGTGGCCCAGATTCATAGAACCATAGAACAGCTCAGGTTGGAAGGGACCTTAAAGAACATTTAGTTCCAAAACCCTGGCATGGGCTGGCTGGGACACCTTCCACTAGACCAGGTTTCTCAGAGCTTCACTAAAAACATCTGCAGTTCTCTATAAAGGCTAAAGGGGGACAGGCAAATATTTCCGCTCCCTTTTGAATAGGTTTTTATACTCTGAGGAATCACTTGTAGCTGTTTCTTGCTGGAACAGAATCATGGCAAAAAAGGGGAAAAGTGGACTCCAAGCTCATGGTGCAAGAGGTGGATTTTGGGAGGTCTGGCTGACTGCAAGAGGCTTCTTTCTCAGAGGGTCCCATGTAGTTTCCCATCAGCTGGTTTTTGTATGAACATGTGATGAGAATTAAATGATGTCTGGGTCAATATTGGGCCTGGACATGAAATGTTTAACTCACTCCATCCCATCACCTCTTTCTTAAAGAAGGTGCCACCTCTGACAGACCAGAAGGAGCAGGAGAAGTCTGATTCCATGATGCCAGTTGATCCTTGTCTCACTGTAGCTCCCTGGGTGGTTCCTGCCCTCACCTCTTCCACAATGCAGCAGGTACCTCACGGGTCCACTGCCTCTGTGCTTTGCTGCACAGAGAGTAAAAGCCCAAGCTGTTTTCCACTGATGTTCACAGGTCTTGCCATTGACTACAGTGTGCACTGGAGCATATCCTAATTTATAGAAACCAAATGATCTTTACAAACCTAAAAAGGCTAAAGTAATGTAAAATCATCTTTGGACCTGCTCAATGGCTTTATATTCTCAGTGATACTTTCTTTAAGAACAACAAATCAGAGGTTCCAGAAAACAATTTTTTCATTCTTCAGCTACTGTCTGACCTTAGAACTAAGATTTGTATTTTCAGCTTATGCACAAATCATCATCCTTTGCTTATTAAGGGATAACAAAAGTGGAACACTATACGCTAAAAGTAGGTAGGGGTCTAAATTTTAAGTAAATATATCTCCCCTACTTTGCATTTATTTTTTTTAATATCTACAGAAGGAGTGCTGCCTCTCAGATTTAATTTGAACCTGAAAAACAAAAAAACCCTCAAATTGTATTGTCTTTGGTGAGGAAGGACATATCCCCTGTGTCTTGTATGCCTGCAGCAGTTGTCCATGAGTTTCTATTCCTTGGGATACCTGCAGGTATATTCAAAGTGCTATAGAGATGTCAGAGCAGAATTGTGTCAGTGAATTATGTACATCCATCTGCCCTGCATAAGGTCTATGTGAGGGTTAAGATTTAAATGTCAGGGCAGTGACCATAAAGTCATCCCAAATATATGGCCTTATAGTTGCGTGATATGAGGACTGAAATAGAAAAGTTCACCTGGGTTTAAATTTTATTTTCACCCAAACAAATTCTTCCATTGCTGTAATCCAGTTGATATTTTGTGAGTGAAACTAATTGGGACAGAATAGATTTAAACATTATGAATGGCTAGAAAAGAAATGGGGAAAATGGGTATAGTTTTCAGGGAAATTAAGAGGATGCAATATGTATTAGCCTTCCTGACAGTCCAAGTGAGACACATACTTTACATCCTGACTTAGTTTTATTCAGTCCCACAGGGATTCTTCATGAACAAGAAGGAGCAAAAAGAGAAGAGTCAAGACCTCACTATTTTTTCCTTAGTCACTTGAAGGACCAGTTGCCACATCCTAGTCCCTTTAGAGCTAAAGGGAGTTTTACCAGTGACGTTAATGGGAACAGGATCTGGCCCAGTAACTGGCTATTTTGGAATTGCTTCTGTCGCCCTGACTGCATTGTTGCCGAGAGTACAGAACATCCTTGCCTTCTGTTTTTCACTCCTTACTATTTCCTTAGAATACTTAGGCAGAGAGTGACTGTAAATGCTTAACCTTTGTCAATGGCAGACATTCAACAGAGTTTGGCTGGCTCCCTCTATTTCCTTGTGGACACTGATTTAAGAGTCCATCCAAAACATTTGTTCAGAAGGATATGACTAACATGAGAATCTGTCACTGTGTAAACACAGTGACCAAAAACTATTTGGCAGTGTTTTGGATCTGCTGGCTAATAATTGTGTATTTACATTTAATTTAACAGCACCAGTTGTGATGATCTAATGTCGCTTAGGTTTTTTGTGGATAGCTCATCAGATTTTTTTTCATTTTACAATGATTCAGCATAATCACATGAGAGATGAAGAACATATAAAGAAAAGTACATATTTCAGTAAGTAATATAAAATTTCAGTTAGGACCACATTAGGAATGATGTGCTGAACTCACACCAGAAGAGCAACGCCTGCATTTACTGGAAACATTGCAGAAAGAGTGAGTGAAGTCATTGAAAACAAATTGCCATTCCCTTCTTAAATAGGCTTGGGCTGGAAAATGGTCCTCTGGGTTGTGACCAGATTTAGCCTTAACAGCCAGTTTGCTCCACAGAAACTCAGTAAATTCCCTTGGGAAACTAATCTGAAAAAATGTGGATGAGAATTTTTGAAAAGAGGAGTGATACATGAATAGAACACAGTCAAAAATATATCAAAGGCCATCAACAATTTTCTGTTGTTTGGGCAGTTTCAGAAGAGCACATTCATCTATTAACACTTTTATCACTGCAGCAGGTATAATGTTACACTGATCCAGCTGTGTCAAAAGTTATGTGAACAACACCTATATCAGTCCCTAACTGAAATACACATTACTCACTATCAGGAAAACTATAAAGACTGTGAGTCTTAATGATACAGATCCAAGTACATATTGATAAGCTTGAAGGACATATGATTTGTATTAACTTGCATACCTTCTACTGACATTGTTTTCAAAGCATTGTAAAAGAGTAGGAAAATATAGTGCAATAGTTGGTATGAACAAATTTGCTTTTGATTCTCCTACTACTAAAAACTCCTACTACTAAAGAGGTTATGAACATGTTTGAGGACAAGACCTTTTCCTGCCCACTCGAGCAGTATCCAGTTTTTTGTTTGCAAAAACAAGAAAAATTCTCATTTCCCCACACACATGCCTCAGATCACCCCAACAGATCCAAGGAGATATGGAAAGTCAAATAATGTGGTCTGAGAACCACAGGAATGACAGACTTTTGCATGAGCTTTCCAAATCTAATAATGGCAAATATAATTCTGTGCACAGAACCATGGATAGTCCTCCTGGTGCTCAGTACCTTCAGTTTTTCACATTTTTTATCCTTTATTTTGTACTTTGATAGCTGATGAAAACATTTCTGTGAAAAATACTTTCAGCTTAGGTTAGATCTCACCCTGGTACTTTCACTTCTGTGCAGTACAGTTCTTCTTCTAAATCTTTGATTTCACATGGACAAGCACTTTATTTAGAAATCTGTGAGATGCTATGATAGAATCACAGAAATTAGGAGTCATCAAATCCATCCCTGCACATTAGGGGAGGAGAAAGCAATGAGATAACAGGAGACCAGAAGATAGCAATACTATGCTATACATGTTTACCAGCCAAGTAACTGCACCTGTATATATATTTTGTTTGGTTTTTTGTTGGCTTTGGTTTTTTTTCTGACAATTCACTCTGCAAAATTAAAATCTGCTATTGGATTTTTTCTATGATGTTTTTTAAATATTTGCCTCCAGTGTACAACCTTTGACTCCGACATGGGTCACCAAGGGCACAGCTACGGTTTCTGGGCTCAGTTGCCACTTACAATATGTGGACCCTTCCATGTCCAAGAAATAATGACAGGCCTCTGTGTTGGAGACTTTTCAATATTTCTAAAATTAACAGGAGTGGAGCTTGATATCTGTGGGGAAATTTGGTGGGGAAAAAGTGAGGAGAGGAATACAGCAGGCTCATATTCTAATGTGAGATATATTTTTTCTTGAAATCTCTCTCTCCTTCTCTTTCCTTGGTGGAGCTGGTCAAATCGTTTAGGGACAATGAGTCTCTTTGCCAATGTCACCTTTTGATTATTTCTCCACTTACTGTGGTGGCAATAAAAGACTGCTTCAGAAAGAAAAATATTCTCGAGATCTTGCCCTGCAGTGCTCTGGAGATGTGATTAACTTGCCAGCGGTATAGACAGCTCCAGACTCATTCAGTGCAAGGACCTTGAGACTAGCTGGTAGATTTTGGATGTTTTCCAAGGCAAAAATGAAACAGAAGCATCTGGATATTCTGCATGCACACAGCAGTGGCAGTGGGCTGTCATTCCCAGAGGCTGGACACGCCTTTCATCCTGTCCAATAGCACTTCCCAAAAAAGTGACTTTATCTCTCCCACCTCATTCCTCTTCTGAACCCGAGCAGTGAATGTCCTTACCCTCCCATGCAGAGGCTCTGCTGCTCCCTGCCACTGCAGACAAACAGGCCCAGCACTTGCACCATGGTAGTTAACCTGGTTAGAGCAAGCTGGGGACTGTCTATGTGAGCTTCTCCACCAATAAATCAGATGGGTGGTAAAGATTTCCAGTTTGGATGCAACAGTGAACAGCTGTGGGGAGTAAATGTCTCAGCTGGAACAGCTGGAGCTGAAAGAGGATGTGTGACTACGTCCTGAGACAGCCAGTCAGTCCCAGACAGCTACGTAACAGGAGCAACTGAGCTGTGCTTATACAATTTCCAGGCACTTAAACAAAAGTATTACTCTAAACCCTGCCTCAGCAGCCATTAAAATATTAGAGCATCTTGCCATCTGTTCCCCAGTTAGAAAACAAACATGTCTAATTAAAATCTCTTTATTTTCTTGTCTCAGATATCCACAAAAAGAGTAAAAAAAGTCTTGAAGCTGATTGCAGAGAGGAGCTCTAAATACACTGTTGCAAATACAAAATGTCTCCTTTGAAAAAATATGTAAAGCTTAAAATTTCACAAGACTTAATCACAATGCCAAGAAGAACAGCTCTAATAAACCCTAACTTGCAAAAAATAAATTCAGATGAGTCTTCTTCCAGAAAAACCCAAGAAACAAAATAATCAGGAACGCCATTAATTGAAAAACTACACCTGTTGAGGGTGAAGGATCCTTATTATACTCTGTTACAAATTTATCTCAAGTTTCTGATGAAAGTATCTCAAACAAGAGTAACATCTGATAAACATTTACCTCATTTAATTTATTAATATTTGTGGGGGATTTTTTTTTATATTGCAGGGCATGTGTATGATTTTCAAGAAAAGCAATAGGTTACTATGCTTCCAGTTCTGTTTTGAAGTCTTACTGAAGTCCCAAACATTTCTCTAACTTCCTCAACTACTATAGACAGAGGCTGTAAGCCAGCTGAAAACATCAGTCTGACACATCCCATTAGCGAGGCTTGTTTTCCAGCTGCCAATAATTTTTCTGATCTTTAATGATCTGGTGTTTAATACTCCACATTGTGTACCTGTTTCAAATGTTTATATGCTTTTTCCTAAAGAGAAACTATTTTTGTGAATGAAGTCAGGAAAAAAAAAAAGAAAGAAACCAGAGGTGATTTGGTTTGTTTTTGCTGAAGTTAAAGAAAAAAAAGAAAGAAAATAGGTAGAGAAATTGTTTCTTGAAATTTCTAATGCTTCATAGTTCAGAGTAGGATCTTGAATTTTAGAAACACTTAACACTTGTTTTGTGGCCAGTCTTTGGCAGTGCTCACAACAGCAGTCTACATTTTCTTTCAATACAATTGTTTATGTGTCAGTCTGCTATAAAGCAAATCTCTTCAAAACCCTGTGAAAAAGCTTCTGGTACTCCTTCAGAGCTCTTCACGAGAAGATGACAATCAGCTACCACTATCAGTTTCTGCTTTAAGCCTAGTGGCAGAGGCAGATCTCAAGTTTCCAACCCTCCAATGATTTTTGTGGGTGCCAGCATTTCTTGGTGCAACAGAAAGTCTACAAAGTCTACCCTTTTTCCTGATTTGATGATTTACAAACTTGGAAAATTACATTCCTAGGAAATACACAAAGGGAACATAGACACAATTTCAAGGCACGTAATAAAAATTCAGTTTTAAGGCTGTCTTAGTGATCTTAATTCAACCCTATTATGCATATTGATACAATAATTAAAGAAGTCTTTACACCCCATTTTTTTCCATGCCAAAGATTGTGTCATATTCGTTATATAAAAAATGTGTACTCTCAGGACTATATAGCAAAAGAAGAATCCCTAGAACAGGTATAGGCCAAAGGATTGGGACATGGAATAAAGAGGAGATGTACAAAATATTAGCCACTTGATAGGGGTAGATGTTTCAAGAAATAGAAAGATATAAAAATAGAGGGAAAGCAGGGATTCTGTGCTAAAGACATAAACCACTGTGCACAGAAAATCTCTTTGGCTCCTCTTCTTGATTCTCTCTACATGGGAGGTGGTTATACAGCAGATATAATTGCCGTTTCCTAGTGACTCACGCACTGTCTCTCCCGCACCACGTTTGCAGACACAAGCCCTTCAATTCAGCATTCACTTTCTGTTTCAGAAGATTTCAAATGAAGATTTACATTCAGAAGCATGATGAAACAAATAGGGACAGTTTTCTTCAGCATTATTTGTGTAAAATATTTCTACAGGGGGAGAAAAATTACCTTAATCATGAAATAATGTCTGAGATGGACTGTATCACACAGTTCTCTCCCTTTGGCAATGTTTTACTGATGCTCCCTTGAAAACCAGTCAGAATTTACATCCTCTATCTGCATGCATATACACATTTTATATTCAACTGGCTGTCTTTAACACAAAATATGATTTTTAAACCTTTAAAATGATGGATATAATTTTGCACCTGCACTTAGCTGGTGTAATTTAGGACCCTGGAACAGGTAGCAAGACTTCATCTTAAATTACTGAGATACAAGATACGTTAGGTGAAAAAATACCTCATTGATGTCATAGAGTGTATTTTATATATTATAGAAAGCAGAACTTACTCTCCTGTATCGTTTGATACCAAGGACAAAGAAAAATACCATTCTTGGTAATAAAACTTCAGCCATGCTACATTCTCTGTGTCCCAGCCCTACAAAGTCATGAAATTGGTACCTCTTGCCTCTTATGATCCCAACTAAAAATTAAATGTCTTCATGACATAAAGCAGGAACTTCCAAGAACCACACTGTGCTTTGTATTCCCCTAATGGAAAGGAGATATAAGGGGAAAAAGAAACTTAATTGGATCACTCTGCTTTCTTCATTGTTCTTGGGCACCAGAGTAGCCCTTTGTGTATGTGGATAACCAGGCAGAGCATTCCTGAGGCTGCTCTAATTTATGCAAGGTACTGGACTGACATCTGGCTGTCTCCAGACTCCAGGGGAAGATATAAGTGGCTTAAAGCCAGTTTTGCCTGTTCTAGTGATGAGACCAGCTCAGACAAACCAGAAAATCTGGCACTTAGATATACAAATTATAATAATAATATTTTGGGGTAGAGGAGTAAATTGATGCCAGGCTGAGCAAATGTGGCCCAGTAGTGATGCACAAACAAAACCCCATCTGCTGGAGACTTTGCAAGCCTTTAAGACTTGCACTTTTGGGTTCATAGATTTTTAATAAAATACATAGATCATCAGGGCAAGGTTAGGGACTTGATAACTCAGCTGTGACTTGTATTTTGATTTCTTTTCAAAGCCTGGCACTTCCAAATACTAACAGTAAGGTTTCTGTTTTCCTTCACAAATCTGCTTTACTTAGCTGTTTGGATTATAAAACTGGGATGAAAAGAGACTGGTGGGATAGTCCTGTACTCCTACCTCCATCTTTCTGTGTGCTGACATGTCAGGATAAACTGTCGTTCCATAAAACTGCAACAAGAAACACTACAGTTAGAATATGCTGATTTTTGATGTTCACTAAATGCACAGAAGTTATGTTGTATGGAATTTCTTCCATCTCAAAACCTCTCTCTTTTGGCCATTGACACATGCCACTAACATAACTTACACATATTTTGTGGTTTTGCTCTGTGAAGGAAGTATTAAGCTTTGAGACACTGTAATAAATTTGTTTGGTTTTGATAGAGATTGGCTGCCTGAATGCTACCATTTTTATCAGCCATAAATTGCTCCACAAGCCGTGGGATGAACACCTTTCATAGTCAATTTTGACTTAAACCGCATAAATCATTTGCAGGGATTTCTTCAAGAGATGTCAGTTCTTTCTCCTCTTTAGATTTGTCTGAAAACACATTTTCTAATGAATTGCATCATTCTCACTCTGAAGAGTGTTCACAAATAATGCCCTGCAAACACTTGAAATTTTAGACAGACTGGTTACCAACTTACCCGTGAGGTGTTTTTTCTGACAGCTATAGGATGGCCAGCTGCAGTCAAAAGCAAGTCTCTATTTGAAATGCAATATTAATGTTACTGTCAGAGTTTTTGGACCAGCCCATGGATCCTGGTTATCCTGTGCTAACAGACCACTCACAAGTAGAGACAACACGGTGACAACACTTGGTGATTTCAGCTTGGAGCTCATCTACACACTCTGGGGAGAGAGGGAACCACAATGGGTTCTGCCTTGTGGGAAACTATATAATCACTGAGAAAGCAATGTGAGCCCCATTTTTCTGAAAAAGACCCAACAAACTGCACAATGACCGAGTGGTCAAGACTACAACAAAGTCATGATAAGGGCTGGACTTAACCTTGAATTCTAATCCAATATCAGAAAACTGTGCTCTCCTTTAACTTAAACAAAGGTTATTGGAAATATCCTTTCAATTAATACTGGTGAGACTGAGCCAGCTTTTGCTGCCATTCAGTTTTATGTTCCCTAATCTTTCTATTTTCTCCTTTCTGTAGTGTGTCATAGACTTTTCCTATCCTGGGGTGAAAATAATTGAGCAGTTAGCACAAGTATCAATATCAGAGTTAACCTCTTTTCTGTGGTAAAATGGCATTGTGTTAATCTCCCTAAAAGAGAGTCACCTCCCCCAGACTGTCTGGGGCTGCTGTATAGTTAGATATATTCTCAGTGACCCTCTGAGGACCTTTGAGGCACACTGGCCATATCAATTAGAGGTGAAACAGAGAAATGTTTTCAGATAGAAAAAAAAAAAGGGAATTTTTCTTACTCATTTTCTTAATTCTTTCTGAAACTGAGTGGAAACCAAAGCTATTCCCTGAAATTAAATTCTGAAAAAATCCCTTGTCTAACCCAGACACTGCTAGTTACCAGGTACCAACCTGAGAAATACCATCAATGAGTAGTACCTGCCCTACTAACAGCTAACCTCAGAGAGCAGGTTTTTTCACTGTGGAAGAGGCACAGATAAGTCTCTTAAAGTAGATAAAATATTTGAATATGATCTCCCACCTCTCTGGTGTGCTACTGGTAGGTTTAATCTCAATCTCCTGACTCCTGCATCAGTACAGTCCACTTTTCTGTCTGCAGTGACTCTCCCTGATAGACTTGCCCTGGAACTGTACTGTCCCCACCATTTGTGGAGATGATAAAGCCTGATTTTGACAATTCTGGTCTGCCCTTATACACCTTTGAGTGGCACAGATAGTTACTGATCCTGGCCTGCTTCCATGACACATACTGTCGGGTCTGGGATTGGGCTTTCTGTATGACATTAGAAAAGGAGCTCCTTGCATCTGCTCTGCAGAGAGGTGTAAAAACCTCATCATCATTCTTAGAACAAATACTTTTTTTTTTCCTGAGCCTAGTTGGATAACCTTGTACTGAGTAGTTTACCACAGCTTTTCATGTGGATGTCACTCTCACAAAAACAAGGGCGGAATAGAAAAATGACTATTTATGCACCTATCTACATCAGTCTCTCCCCGTGGGAAGACAGGACTTTTCCTGCCCAGTATCTCAGTCAGTGCTCAGATGACTGGCACTACGCCTGCCATTGTTGAAGGGTTAACCTGACTATGAGATTCATCCTTCATGTCACACAGCATTGCTAAATATATCTGTTATTTGAGCTCATTAGATTTGCCAAATGTCTAGATGTTTCCCTGACTCCGAGCTCTACAACATGCCTTTGTCCAGATGACTCATTGATTCATGAAGTCTTTTCAGCTACGTCAGTGTTTTTCATTATTTACTGACCATCAGGCTTTTCTCTTTCTTAAATTTTGCTCCCTTCCTCCCCCTGCATCATTGTCCTAGAGAAGAAATCCAGTTTTACCCAAAACCAAAGCTACAAAGAGACAAATAAAATAACACAACAGTGTCTGGCTGCAGAGTTTTGAAGAAGCAGAGTGTTTTACGGACCCACACAATGGCAGTGTCATAAAGAAAAGCCAAGTGGGTTTCTTTGTGGGTGGTGGAGTGACTTCAGAATAAGAAAAACAGCTGTGAGGTTTTCCAAAGTCACTGTCAGAACTATGTTTTCACAAAGAGGAAAGAGAGAGAAAAAGAGACTAACAGAGAAAACATGCAAAGACACTGCTTGAAGAACAGGTGTTTCACGACAGGTCAGAACAGAGTAACCCAGCAGAAAAAGAACTGTGACAAGGCATAACATCAGCATAGAAAGTGTTCAATATTTTTCCAATCACAACCATTGTTCTGCTTAACTGATGCTGGCAAACAACCCTGCTGCAACCTTTTAGGTACAGGGGATCAGTGAACAATTAATGGTGCCGCTGGATACACTGTGATGCACAAAATAACTTTTATTATATTGCCAGAGTGGTTGTAACTCCTGCTTCCCTTAGTGCTGGAATCAGGAGTTCTCCATTCTGCTTATCTTTGTAAAGTAGAATAAAAGCTTGGATCAAATCTGGATGTCAGCATTTGAGGTCATTGTGTACTGAAAGAACCAAGGGCACACCCAGTGTTAAAAGAAACATATTGATTTGGTCTCTGAATATTTTTTTGTCCAGCATGATGCACATGCTAAGCAAATCAGGAATGACTAATGGGGTTAAATGTGATCATCAACATATCAAATACCAGCTCAGAGCTGCCCTTTCTGCACTAATCAGATTTCACAATATTAGGAAGAGAATTTGTTTTAATTTTGTCTTTATCCCTTGAGATAGGTACCTGAGTTGGGCATGACAGTTGGAGCTATGAGGTTGAATCCTATGCCCCACAACTAGAATTTGGTGCTTTAGCCACAGCCTAAGACTAATATGAGGTGCTGTAAGTACCAGCCACTTAATGTCTATGAATCTATCATTATATCCAGAGAAATGAGAAGCTAAATACTTGCTAGTTTCTTGTTGACAAGATTGATCAGTTAGAAAGTAACTACATGCACCGAGCAACATACAGCCAAGAGAGCAATGGACCTGAGCTATAAGTCACTTTACAACCCTCTGGATTTTGGGCTGGTCCAGGAATAGAACAAAAATGTAGGCAGACAAGCATGCCATAGTAATTCCAGTTTCTAGGCATGTGCTATTAGCAGATCACAGTCAGCAACAGCCCAGTGTCTCCCTGCAGGTCTGTACTTAATGGAGGTTTCCCCCACTGCCATCCCAACCAGCACATACGAGGAGGATAGAAGGAAATAGGGATGCAAGAGTCTGTGCAAGTATATGCCAGATCTCTAAAGATGCAGGCCATGATGTGTATTAGGTGTACATTTTCATCCCTGCCTCCTACTGATCCCAGCTGCTGATGCAGTTGTTCCTTAATGCTGAAAACTAGGATGCAAAAGGACAGAGCTCAAATTCACTGCTCTCTTGACCATGCTGTTTTGACCACACCTCAACCCTAACAGCACTCCCGTCTCTGACAAAGAGAAGAGAATACTGTGCTGCTGCAAATTTGGGAGGGCAACAGTTAATCCTATGGTCACAATTTCTCTAAAATCAGTTGACTTCTGCTATGGCTGAAATGCTATTTTAGTGCTTTAAACTTCAGGCGAACTTCCAGCACAGACACTCCTATATCCCAGAAGGATGGTTTAAGTGCATATATGCTTAAAGCCTGGAGAAATGGCATTTAGTTCAGTGTGCCCTGGATCTATTACATAAAGGATTAGGGATTTTATCCACCCAACTGCTACTGCTCTTCACCCATAAGCAAACTTTTTTAACACTGGTGAGTTTATCTTGGTCTAACAAATGTATTACTTTCTGGAGAAATGACCAAACTGTACAATATTTAGCACAGACTATAGATGCATGGAGTACTACTCAGTCCTCCCTTAGCCTATTCTCAGGATCTCATCCAATTAAAAAATAACTAGAGTTATTTTCAAATAAATAAATAAAAAAAAAAGCCTAGGTGACCCTGAGACCTGAATCAAATTACCTCCCAATGGCCGTCTAGGTTCATGTTTGGCTCACACTTCCACTGTGATATAAATTCTTAAATATTTTAATTACAACTGAGAAGCAGGATCCTAAGTCACTTAGTCGCTTCTGAAGATTTTATCTGAGAACTGATGAACAACATCGGAGTTTAATCTAAATTGTCAGTCTGCACATATATCCTTAAGTGGGCAGAGTTTCAGACTTAAGCTATATTTTTTTCCATAAAAACCAAAAGAACTGACAGATTGATTCAACAAGGGAAAAAAAACAGCTGCACCTCTTCTGGCTAGTGAATAGAAAACTTGCACCAAGGACCCCCAAATCTGCTAGCATGAGTTACACAGCAGCTACACAAGGGGAGGGTTTAGGGAACCCAGGTACAGCTTTGCCTGAAACTGACTGAAGAAACAGAAGGATGGAGTAGCTGGTGTCAAAATCTCTGGAATCCAGCTGCCCTCTGGCAAGATTGGTTTAAAATTGCTATTGGAAAATTTGTCTCTGTGATCAATATCTCCTTGCTGCTCACTTCCAACCTGGCACTTTCAGCTTAACTTGATGATACTCAAGGAACTTCTGGTTGTGCATGGGGGAATTCTGTATTGTGCCTTTATGAGAATGATGCAGCACTTGGGTGAATGAAGTTTCTCCCCAATGTCAGAATCATCAGTCTCTGGGAAAAAGCAGTATGGGACTGTAAGCTCTCCTGAAAAATATTTTATCACTGGCCAAACTAGATAGCAGAAACAAACGTACTTTATTCCTTTAAATCTTGATTACAGTGTAACATGCATTTTATCTCTCTCCCTCTCTGTAGGACTTCTTTAGCATAAATCAGCTAAGACTGCTGAAGATAAAGGGATGCAGCCTCCTACTATTCCATATTAATCTCATAAAATAACAAATTAACACACTGGCATACTACATTGTTTTTAGAGATGGAATTCCTATCTACATGAGCTTGGAAATGAGGTACATTCTGACAGCTGGGATGTAAGAGTAACTTCTGAATTTCCCATTCATTGCTTGTCTGTGCTCTAGTTCTGGGTTGTAATTAACCAAAAGCACTTATGTCATGTTTAGAAGGCTTTATGTGTCTATTTCTCTAATGTGCACCAAAGATGGTTCTTTCCATGATACTTTGGTTTTAAATGCAAATAAAGAAAAAGTGGAGCCAGAAAAGGACAATGTACCATTTATTTTCCTAAAGAGTCTATGGTGTTTGGCATATGGGTAATAAGAGATATTTTCTTATCCTGAAGAGCTATAGGGCCTAACTGGAAAGGAAAACATAATTTTCTTAATGGTGAAGTGACATACAGAAAATGTGAGTCTTCCAGTGTCACCAACAAAAAATCTGGGAGAGAGACATGCACCGCATGCAGGTCTTCTGTCTAACACTGGCACCCAATCTCAGGGAGAGTCCTTCTCCTTGGGAATTTCTTTTGTGCGTCATTTCTCTCCAACCAATTTTCAGTAGATGTATTTTGACTCTCTCATCTCCTTTTTCATCATCTGTTTCTGGAACACTCCATCTTTCTGCCTTTTCTTTAACAAGAGCATAAGGATGGCCATACTGGGACAAGGCTGAGGTCCATCCACTGGGAATGCTGGTAGAGGAGAGGCTCTTTAATAGGATCAGATGTACTATGGTCTTTTATGAAATGATGGATTTAATAAGGAATAGCTGTGCATAGTGCATAGAACACTAACCCTAATTTGTGGAATTTTTTTGAGACTAGATGGAAGAAAGGTGTGGTCTGGATGTTCTATGTAGAAATAAATGTCAGGGATGGCCATAAAGGGGAGGGAACTGAGGAAAGAAGAGAAAAAAAAGGTTTGCATTTTTGAAAGGAGCTATTTTGGGAGCTGTTTTGGCACATTTCCCAGTTTCTTGTCCTGGGTTCGTGGCAGTCAGTTTAATTAGTTTTTCTCTGTACAACTTCTGAAATGCTGCAATTGTGATTTGTGCCTGGTAGGTCATTAATTTTCTTCCTGCCCATTTTAATGCACAGGCTTTTCAGAGCTGGCAAAAACAAGCTCTGGCACATGATTCATATTGATTGATGGTCATCTTTCATCTGACATAACAGGTGAGAAAAAAAAGGATGTGGACATAGGAAATGCTATAGGAATTCCTGAGTGAAAGACAATTAAAATCATAGTGGAAGCATTATCCTTCAGTATTGCATTAACCCTCAGCAAAGCCTCATTGTGGCAGATGTTCTACACTACCATATTTTGTCTCAAAAAGAGCTTAGCTTCCATCATCATCAGAATTTGGATGCCATTTCCCACTAAAATCAATTTTCAAAAATCACTTCTGTAGGTGCGATGTGTACTGATAACTTTGAGAATTTGGGCCATGCAAAAGATCTAAAAGATCAAGGCAGGCAAAGGGCTGGGTGGGCAGCCCTGAGAAGTGGACTGGTTTGTTCCTCACAGAGGTAACTCCTGGGCTAGAGCCAACAGCTCTCCAAGTCCTACTACAGAATTACATCTTTTTTTTTTTTTCCTTTGGAGACAGGGAAATAGACTTATCTTTACTGGACTCTCAGGCCATCCCTGTGGTGAGTAAAATTACCTCTCTAAGGTTCCCAGCTGATCTGCCTGGCTGGACTTTGCACCAAGACTTAAGGTCCATGCACTGCATGTGACACAACACCAGCATTGTAAGAGGACACCTCACAAGTTCATGAGACACCTCTTTCTTTCTAAATGTCTTAGAAATGAGACATCAGTGGTGAAGCTTAAACTCTGAGTCAAGGTATTAGTTACCATTTCCTACCCAGACTAATACTGTCCCTGCCCGGCTCCATGGGGTCCCGCGTGCCCCCACAGACGCATGGGTGGGTTCAGTGTTGCAGTCGGTAGCAAAGAGTCGAGAAGGGCATTTGTGTGTGCTCCACCAGGAGCATTTATTGCTGCTACACTGTCAAAGGGTGCAGAGGCAAATATGAACATGATCCCAAAGCTCACAGTTTTATCTGGGGGTGGGAAAAGGTAGGAGTAGGGAATGGAGACCAATGGGGAAGTTCTGGGGGAGCGATGAGGGGTAGAGGCTGACAGCCAACTGGGGAATCCAAACTGGGACCGATTAACGTAACAGAACAATGCATCCTGGGAGAAGTCCTTCCGGCCACTACACCAGAGAAATTCATCTCTTTTTCTCAGTTCATCCTTCCTTGGATCTGGGGACTTGTCAGTACCAAGGGAACTATTGCAGGCTGTTACTGCCAACACAGTGCATGCTGATTCTCATAGGTTGCTTCTTTCAGCTCATTCCTGTGGGATTTTGCTTATCTGGAGTCATTTACTACAGGCAGCAATGAGCCATCCAAGTCCTGCTAATGGCAGGCAAGAAGTTGCATTCCTTGGTCATATAGAACCAATGAAAAATGTAAAATAATTAAATTTATCCCTAGACACCAACATATTTATCCTTCTAGCTGAGGCCTGCTTTATCTGAACAGCACGGAAACAAATTCTCATTATGCTGATGGAAGTCAGATTCTGTTTCCCATGTAAGCCATGTGGAACAGTCCCTTGCTTTTGATGCCATATGTTTTCATGATCACAGTGATTTGCTTTGGTTTGCTTTCATTTACCTCCTAGAAATATGAGAGTCAGGGGAAATGGTAGGTGCTGTATTTGCTTCTGCTTTGTTGATAGCTCTGTGTATTATTCAAATCCATGTATTTATTCCCATAGGAGAAATATCATTAAGGTATTGCTAATACTGACAATATATCGCTCCTTAGAGTTAGGTGATTTATTTATTTATTATTATTTAAGAAGCCAGTCCTTTGGAATGTTATACGCTTGGGAAACTCTCTTACTTGTTTAAAATTGAATTTGTCAGTCGGTTAATATTGTTGTGCACTTCCTATCTCTGAAGCAGAGACTCCTTTAGCTTGCCCATACAGTTGTCTGCTGAGGACATGGATCACACCAGGATAATCTGTTGCGTATGATCTTACTGGGGTGGTGAAGAAGTAGAAAATTGACTGTTTTCAGGGACCCAAGAATAAAACCTAGCTGGATGGACCATAATTTCTTCCAGGTATAAACCAGTATATATCGGCTCCACAAACAGAGCTCTTCGTGACTTATTCGAAAGAAAATTTTAATTATATACCAACGGCACATATTTAATCGCCTAAGTTTGAGCAACAAACACACCTCAAGTCTGTCGCACTGACCACTTGCTCTTCTGCTCGGCTAACCCCTGTGGTGTGCGGCAGGAGTGGGGAGCAGCCGGAGGCTCTTGGCTTTAAAGCTGCTCCTCTGGAGTTCAGCTCTGCCCAGGGGGGCTGAAGCTCCAGGCACAGTGGCTGCCAGCAGCCCAGACGAGGGAGAGGACAAAAAGGAGCGAGGAGGCTTGCCACAGCAGGCACTCCACCATTCTTGGAAGGTATTCACAGAGAACAAGCCCAGAACACAGCCTAACAACAATTTATAAAGGGAGGCGTTACAACAGGGATGGCGTGACAGGGGACCAATAGGGATCTTTAGGGGAGGGATATGGACAGGGATAGACATTCACATAGGCCAATAGCCTCGAGGGGTGGAGGGAAAGGGGTCACATGCCCCAATGGGGCATTGAGGTTTAGGGGATTTCCAAGCGGGGAGGTATCTGAGGGGGCAGGATCTTGGGGGATCGACGGAGACCATATAAGGGTAATTAGGGAGGGCTCAGGTGATAGACATTGAACTTTCGGGAACAACAGGAGGGGTTTGGGTGATTGATAGGAAACTGTCTAGAACAAGGGGAAAGGAACAACCATATAGGGAACACCGGGGGAGCGGCTTGGGTCTGGGGCAAACCAACTGGGAATAGAAGTGGGGAAGGTAGGGATGAACCATCGGGGTACAGAGAACATACGCAAATACAGTAAAAGTATCGCATCACCACACAAGTCCATCTCAGCTCATTACCTTAGTGTCTGAGTAAGGAGTATTTAGATATCTTAACAACACCCTTGGAGAACGGAAAGGGCTCATTGCTCTTTTTGTAGGTGAAAAACAGAGGCAGAAAAAGCAACTGGGATCATGTTCACGGTCACCAACAGGAGAGGTTCAGCAGAACCCAGAGTGGAAGTCAAATCCTAGCACCATAGCAAGGGTACTGCCTTACCCATGTGAGCAGCTGACCTTTGAAATACCCTTCAGATTGGGAGTTGCTCATGCCCAGCTGCAAGTCTGAGCCCTGGGTTTCAGTCTGCAGCACTACAATTTCCTTGTATCCAGGTTTTTATTTGAGTTTGCCCATTCCCTGTCCAAACCCTGTCAGTTTCAAGAGAAACCTCTCCACCCAAACTATTCTCTCCTTGACTTTAATTGAACACTTTGCCTGCCAGACATTGATCTTTGATCGGTATTTCCTTGCCAGCCCTTCAAAACAGTTGCTGTCACCATGGCATCTTATTTCCATATTGTGTCTGAGAGCGACAGCAATTATTTCCCACTGGAACTGACTTCAATGTCACTACACTGATTAATCAGCAAAGGTTACTATAAGGGAAAGTATCGGTCTTCCTTTTCCATTGGAGCAGGAAAATGCCAGATCTTAGCAGCACAGTGCCTTGAGGATGGCTGCATTAGTTTTCCAATGAAGGGCTCTGTGCAAGTCAAACCTCCCATCCCCCATGCCTCCTTCCCACTCCTCTCTTCCTAAAACACACACTGAGGTTTAGTATAAAGTTAATTCTATAACCCAGGGTGCTTTTTTTTTTTTTTAATGCTACTGACCTTCCATTTCCTTGTCAGTCGACACCAAGCAATTCCCCAGATGGAGAGAAAGATTTCCACTTTGAATATCCCTGAAACACATTTAGAGCCAAAGGCTTTATCATGGGAATAAAAGCACTGAGGTTCTCACAGCTGGGAAGATTTATACAGCTGAGCCTTACCAGCTTAAATGCCTCCAGACAGAAACAGCTGAGCTATGTATTATTTCTTTTCCTCCAACTTGCAAGGGAGATGAAAAGCACAGAGGCAGCCGGCAGATAGCTGTGACTGACAAGGGAGGGGCAGAGCTGTCTGCCCATAGCTACTGCAGTGGCATTTTTATAAAATAATTTCAGCTCCAGAGGTGAGGGGGCTGTGGCTGACACAGCCAAGAGGAGCTGCCCTTTTAGTTAGAGCACTCCAGACCATGCCAGGGAGTCTTAAGCATCAGTCAGGGAGGCAGGGAGCTGACGCCTGCCAATGAGCCCCAGGGGAAAGGTGTTCAGAAGAAGATGCGCTGAGCTGAGTGCTCTGCACAGCAGAATTGCTGTTTGCAGTCTGTGTAAAAACAGCAGCCAAGCTGTCTCTGCTCTTTTCACCATAACAGCAGCAGTATTTTGTTCTTCAAAAAGTGAGGGCAGATCTTAAAGGGTTTAGTCTGACTCCCACGAAACAGTCATTCAATGGCCATGCTTCCCCTGGAGGAAAACAGGAAGGGAGACTCCCAGAGGCTCAGCTTGCTGTCCATCCACACATGCTTACCTGACCCAAGTGACCTGTAGACTCCTCTGGCCAAAGGCAGGCACAGCAGCCCTGAGCTCAGCAGCCATGACAACGTGAGCAGGTCTGTGCCCCTGAGCATCCATCCCCTGCCTCTAACATGATCCTTGTTGCCCTGCATCTGCACTGCCTTTGCTGTCAGTTGTCCTTCATGTCACCTAAACCCTGGAGATGTGGGCTCCACTCTCTGCTGTGCATAGCTCCATCACATCTCTCACAGCCCTCAGCCATGACCCTAATTCAACCATACTCAGGTGCCTTCCTGCCAGAGAGGGGGAAGAGGTTTAAGAACAGGCAGAGCTCAGTCTGTATGGGATTTTGTGTCCACCCCACAGGGAAGATAAAAGGTCTTCAGAGTCCATGTACCCATGCTGTGCTCCTTGTCACTCCTGATTTTCCCACTTGGAGGGCCTGTGGTCCAGCAGTGTATTATGTCTCTCCAAGTTCCCAGGCAGGCTTGACATCCAGCATCCCTTCAAGAAAATGTTAACTCTGAGCCTGGGGCCATCTTTTCCTTATTATAAAATGGAAACTAAATTACTTACATTTTAGGAATGCCAGTGAGCTGCTTTCAAAATGGTGAGAATGGTCCCTATACTTGTAAATCATTGGAAGAAAAGAGCTGCATTTTCTAAGTGCTGCCAGTAAATCAGCATGGGAGCGGGGAAAGAATTCAACAAACCTGGATATTGATTAGAAATGTCTTTTAGCAATAGGGAAGAAAACTGAATATCCTAAAATTAAAGGGTCTGTAAAACAATTTATAAGATTGCGTTGTCAGTAATAATGTATCTAGTGAGTGAAGTGCTCAGAAATAGTCAGTGTCAGTGCTTGTCCAGCCTGAGGGACCTGATAGGGGGTCTAATTTACAGTATCAGTGAAAAATCTACCCTTTGTACACCAGGTTACTGTAAATACTCAAAAATCACTCATTCTGCAAAACTTATGTCATCATGCCTGCCTGTCAATATCCAATTGTTGTCTTAAGTGTAATTTTTCTCGGGATATGGACTTCGAACAAATGTCTAACAGCTGTTAGTCATGTTACTTAACACAAGAGCCACCCCTCAGGGTCAAAACAAAAGTCCATTTACCTTAATAACCCATTGCTCACAATGACTGTAAATAAGAAAAGAATGGGGTCATCGGGACTAGACACTAGATGTAAAGGCTTTTCATCAATTCATATCTCGTGAATTTATATAGAGCATATAGATGCTTTATGTTTGCCTGTACCCTTCTGGTAGCTCTCTGCTTAAATTTTGACTGCCCTTGAGCACTGGAGGGATGTTTTATTGGGCATTGCACTCAGCATTTCCCAGATCTTTACCATGACTGAGTAAAGCTAAAGTATAATCCTTGGCTGTGCATATATGATTTCTATCTATACTGTTTGGCATATGTATTGGATCTGCCAGTTTTTTCTTCTAATTCAGTCTTACGAGATTTTCCTATAACTTCCCAGTTGCTTCTAGGTTTCATTACATTACTTCATTTGCAGTCTTTACCACATAGCTCTTCACCCCCTTTTTCTACTGTTTTTTATGTTCTTTAAGAGCATGTGGATTTCCACTGTGAGCTTCCTTCAGTTGTATAAATTTAACATTTATCCCTAACTTTTCCTTTCCATCTTCTAAGTTGATTCAAGTTGTGATGATGATTTGTTCCTTTGTCCTGTGAAAATTTCCTTTTTTTCTGAGACTGTACTGAAGGGCCTCATGAAAAGCTTTTCTAAAATAAATTTCATTATTTTAGCTGAAGCCTCTTTTCCACTATGGGCTTGGTGGCTCTGTCCAACCCACATCTACTAATTCAACTCTTCTTGTTTCTACTGATTTGACTGTGAATCCTGACAAAATTTATCCCTGAACCCCCTTTAAAGGTGACTGTCACATTTCCTATCTTTCCTAGCTTTGACAACAAAGCTTATTTATGCAAAATGAAAGATACTGCTGCTCAGCAATTTCATAACGGAATTCCTGAAAACTCATGAATGAATGAATGAGTGAATGAATGCTGTCAAGACCCAGAGTCTTGTCTCTTTTATTCAATTGTCCTAAAAATCTTCCAGCAAAACTTCAATATCAGACTGTCCCTCAGCTTCACATACAGCAAAATATCTCGTATATGAGAGAACTGTTTCTACACAGAGCAGCAGGACAGAATTATCTGCAATGGCCATATCTTCCAGTGCTCACGCTATGACTGGTAGCACCCAGATGTTTTGGAGGACAATATGGATTAAAGCTAGTAAAAGCCACAGATTAATCTAGATTAATTTTTTGTCATCGTGTGTGTGATGGCCTAGAGAAGAGTCTTGTTCCTTCCTTTTTCCCTTCAGTCATGACATCTGACTAATCCACAAACTCTTCTCAGGGCCCTCAGGCTCTAGTGTCCTCCATCTTCACTGCAAGGACAAGCCCTGTCCTAGACCTTTCCTGCAGTCACCAGGAGGCAGATTTTACACCAGGGAGGCACAGCCAGAGGGCAGATAACAGCTGGTTGCAATCCCAGTGTTGGAAATCGACACATTCCAAATTGTTACAGCCAGGAAAATGAGAGAAGCTCTCCTCTCCCTCTAATGTTTTCATATGTTCCAATGGAATCAAGATATGTCTGAAGGGGACTGTGAGAGAGACAGTTTAGGGATGGGGAAGAAGCACAGCCCTGTCTGAATGCAGCATCCTAGGCAGGGCAAAGTGATGACTCACTTTAGGACTTGGGAGTGGAAAGAGCCAACAGTGCAGTGAAAAGAGGGAGGGAAGGGAAAGGGAAAGCTACAGACTTGTAATCCCTCCTTTGGGTGAAAAATTGGAAAACTAACTCTGCTGTATGTTATTCTGCATTTTTTTTATCTCCTGTGAGTGACTGAACCTCCCAGTGTAACACAGCCTCACTCCTGAAAGCATTTCCCTCCCTCTTCAGAAATTCCAGCTCCAGACAGACAAGATCTATTCCCCTGAAGAATACCATCATGTAGGTACCAGGTGTACTTTTGTACTCTGTTTGGAGAGTTTTTCTGCCTTGCAAACTCCAGCTGCATATCCTTAGCTAGTCAAGCTTTGCTGACTTGCACCAGCCCAGAGTCTAGCCTGAGACTCAAAAGTGCCCTGTGCTAATCCTATGTGACCTCCAGTGTTCTCTTTGGCTTTGTGGATGCCTTTCCCTGCCTCTGCAGGCACTAAATAAAGAGGCAGAAAGATGGGAAAACTAAACTAAGGAGAAGTATGACTGAAAAGCCTATGCCTGTAGAAAAAAAATAAAATTCAGAAATTTGCTGTCTCAGCTATAGACTTCAAAGGGTAATGACACTTTTAGTGATCATAAAACATGTGATTTCTATTAAGCATTTGGAAAGTTGTAAAGACTGAATTAAGTTTGGAAGCATTGAAAATTACAAGGCATCTTAGTTATTATTCACAGGATTTGGGAAATGTAGTTTTGTTTATGAATAAGGAATAATATTTATCATTATATGGTGTTCATAAATGATGCAGATGCAAGGAAAAACTTTGAGGTTCTGAGTCTTTGGCCCCTGAATAAAATTAACTTAATTTAAATGATCACTAAGTGCCCATAGCTGAGGATTTGTACAGGAGAAATACACAGTTCTGGAACACTCTGGCACTTTGTGTCTATGGATGCAGCATATACAGATACAAACTATATAACATATATAGATACACACTCTGTTGTTGTTTCTGCATTTGATACCTCATCTATGGCTTTACTTAAATTGCAGAAATAATAGGGATTCTCACTTGGGCTTTCTGCCTGCCTCCTGTTTCTCAAAGAAAAAATGTTCTCCAGAGTTAAATGACATTTTATCTTACACTTCTCTTTAGAGAGTTGGGGATGGGTGAGTGGAAGAAGAAAGTCATGACTTCAGGCTACCTGTAATTCCAAGAGGGTTACTCCTTCAGTTTGTAGTAAGGATACAGTAATCAAAAATTCTTAGGGTCTTCCAAAGCCTTCACAAACCTTCAGCAGGGTCATAAGCCATACTTTGGCTCCACTAGCAAAGAGTTCACTGCTGTATGAGGGACCAGCAGGGCGAGAATGGAGGTCAGCACTACAGACTACCTTGTAATTTGGGAGGGCACTGCAGTGTGACCACTCAGCTCCAAAGCTGGGTGCACTGGCTCTGCTATAAGGGTATATTATGTACCATATTCTGCCCATTCTGACTATGGGCAGGCCTCATGGACACCCAGAGATCAGCTGAAATTTATCAGATGGGTATTGCCTGTGTTGGTGATGTTAATGTGAGAACCTCAAACATCACTCCTTAACATCACGGAGCTAAGGAGGATCACCTGCTGTAGCCTGGAGCTGAACATTTCAGCAATAGAAAGATTACAGATGGGACAAGGAGTGGGAAAACATGCAGAAATATTTTCTCAGACTGAGAATATAGGAAATAAGTGCTTGTGAATTTATTTTATATGAAGTTGTTGGCAGCTGCACATTTTGATTTTGCTTAGTGCTGCAAAGGGATTCCCTCTGAATCCCTTATAGGTCTGAAGCTTAATGTTAAAGTATCTTGACTCCAGGACATAAGACAAAGATTGCCATTGTTTATTCTTTGATGTTCTAAAGCATCTTATTCTTCAGGGATCTCAACAAACTGTACCCACATTAATTAAAGTCCATAGTACTCCTAAATCAGCTGCTATTATTCCCAGTTGATTGATGGAGAAGCTGAGATGAAGAGAGATTATAGAGTGAATTTTCTAATGTAGGAGTATGTGAAATTGGACCCACAAAATTCATGGTTCAGCAATTAAAGGGAAGCAATATGATATTTTTCACATGTACTGAAAATCCTGTATGTTCCACTGAAACAAAAAATTTATTTTTTGAGACCTTGGTGTCACAATACTTAGAAAACTGCAAGGATTTTTGGGGTGCAGGAAGGCTAGTCTATGTGCCCATTTTCAGTGGCTGCTCCTATGGCATTAAGTTCAGCTCTAAATCCAAATATGCCCATGATTCATGGTTATTTGGATTTATTTTTTCAGTTGAAGATATTTAAAAAGAAAAGCAACACCCAAAATAATAAAGGCAAAGCTGAAACTGTGAAGCCAGCAGGTACTATCAGGCAAAGCATGAACCCAAACCAGCTGCTACAAGAAGAATCAAAAATTACACTGGTGAGCACGGTAAAGTGAGTCACATATTGTCATATTTTATAGCAGAAGTAATTAACTGGATAGGTTCTGGTCTCACTCCATATGTAATACCTAAGAAGTATTTTTAAAAGCTTCAGTGAAGACTGATGAGCAGTTTTTGCCTATTTATTTTCACATAGAATAAATTTCCTTAAATGAGTAATACACAACCCTCTCAAAGTCAGATTTAATCCTGTTCTCTGAAGAAACAGGCTTTAGGAACTCCATCTTCCTCTCTATCAGATGTATGCACAGATGCAACTTCCTTCTTTTGCTCTGGTTCCCTGCTCAAGTGAGAGAGATACCTGGCTGATGGACCACAGTGTTACTCAGACCATCTGAAATCAAAGTAAAGTTTGAAATAAACTATTTTTGAACTAATTGCTATTTTGTTGTCCTGGGGTGAAGTTCCTCCCAATGTGTCTCAAATGAAGACATTTGTCTTTTGCTTTCTCACTGGACTCCAGCATTCCTGCCTAGTAGTATCCCAGACTTGGGCCCTTCAGAATGCTCCTGGAGCCCTGGCTCCATCTGGGGCTTTGCAAGGGAGTTGGATCAACACAGAGTGGAGCTGCTCCAGCTCCCAGCCCAAAGTTTTACAGGTTTTGCCCAATTAGTTCAGGAAGATGCAGAGGCCCCATCTCCCAGACCAGGCTGTATGCTGCAGACCATGGAGTCAGTGGATCTCTACATGCTACCAGGGCATTTTGATGGCTCAGAGGCAGCAGAATGGGACTTTTTACTGGCTGCTTTCTGGTTGTAGAAGCATAGCTTCTATTATACTTCCACTATAAGTGGGAATATTTAGAATAAGCTGATAATTTAGAATAAGCTGGCACAGAGAAACATTCAGGATCTGAAAAGAAACCTGACTCATATTTACAATTGCTACTGCAGTCAGCTGAACAAATAAAAAATCTGTTTAAGCTTAATAAACAGGATGTAACTTGTTAAGCCTTAAAAAAATACCTAGGCAAGCCAGTCTTTTGAATTCTATTTCTGTCTTAGCTACTGTCTTGCTCTGTGACCTTGGCATGCAATTTCCCTCCCTTGTCTCTCTGTTCTGCCTCCCACCACTTTTCTGTCTTGCCTATTTATGTTTTCTTTTGCTCTCAGTATTCAAGTTTATTTGTTCTGTCAATTGAATCCGTTCTATTATTCAGGGAAGACTGTACTCTAAAGCATTTTGTCATCCAAAACATTGTTAGAATATCAAAATTGAAAGTAATGGAAGGTAAATAAACATTCACAAGCCATTATTTCCACATGGAGCTAGAACCTTATTATACCTGGCTGCGTGACAAGTGTGTCAGTCAGTAACACTTATTCCTCCTTGCAGTTGGCTGTGCCACAATGCTCCTCTGAGTCCCTTTTTCCAAACCCTAAACGGATGTATATCCTCTGCAGTGCTTCGTACTGACATTAAAGTTTCACTTTTAAAATGACCAGAAGGTCCTCAGATAGTCCCAGTCTCCATCCTGTGTGCAGCAGTCTGGGATATTTGTGTTTGTAAAGGCAGAAATCCCAGCCCAGGGCAGAGGGGCACCTAAATTAATTGTTTCTATAGGACATGTTTGAGAGTGGAGTCTGAAATGTTACCTTTGCAGCTCAGACTTTCCACCTCTAATACTTTGTGATTCACAGTCCAAAGCTGTTTCCTAAACATGCAGTATTAAGTGATCAGGCTGAGTACCAAGGAAATGAATCACTTTCCCCTTTTGAAAAGCAGCTGCCCTATAGGGGGAAGAAGAGGTCATGGCTATCTTTTACATTGTTCAGTACTCAGACACAGGGAGATCTGCATTCAGCTCACTTCAGCCTGACATTTTTAGGGTCAGGTCCTGAGCACCAGGATATTCCTACTCACCATCCTTGCAAAAGTAGCAGTGTGCAGAAAAAAAGGGCAAGATTCAAAGAGCCAGAAGCAAAGAGAGAATGACAGAGGCTATCCCTGTGACTTAGAGATGAGTGCTTTGTGTTGGGCAAAAATGGTGCATTCTGGTCTGTGTTGTTAAACATCTCAAGTGCTGTGTAGGAAGAGATGTTTGACACGATTCATAAACAGAACTGAATTATCTCCCTTTCCTTAAGGGGTTTTTAACTGCTAAAGCATAAAATGTGCTTTTCACTATTATTTCTGGTTTTGTTTGTTTTTGGGGTGGGAGGACTGATTGGTTTTGGTTTTTTTAAACAAGTAGTTCTAAAATCAAAGCTCATATTTTGGTCTAGACACCTGTTTCTCAATATGTCTAAACAGCCCTGCCTCATTAGTGACCCCATTACCTCTCAGTTCCTGAATACAAACAAAACTTACACTTGCAATAGAGCACCCAGCCAGAGCAAGACAGAAGAATTTGAGGGTATCCTAAGTGTTATACTGACAAAAACATATGATTCCATGATGCCTCAGGCAAAGAAGTGATCAGCCAGGGTTTTATGGTGTCAGCACCATAATTGTATTTACAATGTACTTTAGGTTCCTTATTCTTATTTCAATGTCTGATAATCTGGTACATTCAGCTATTGCTTCTGCAAGCAGCTGTGACAGATCAGGATAGTGATATCTGTCAAGACACAGAGCGCAGTCAATCAGGCACACAAGATGAAAGGCTGTAGATAGGTCCCAAAATTATCATTCCCATGTGAGATCTTTAGAATTTAATGATTTTAGATGCCTGATGGGATATGGTCAGTATGAGAGGACCCAGCCCAGCTTTCTTATGCTCTGCTATCACTTGGCTTGTTTCAAGCTAATCTAGATGCAGAGCACACCAGGTAGTCTGGCTGCAGTTCTGTTTACAATGAGGTAAATAAATTAGCTATAGCTTGTATCTGAATTAAGGCTGGTTCTTTTTTTTTTTTTTTTTTTTTTTTTTTTTTTTTTTTTTTTTTTTAATGTGAAAAATGTTAAGGATTTCACTGGTGGGAATTTTTGATTCTGGGAGAGGCAGGGGTGCCACTGGTGGATGCAAAGTACTCATCAGCTTGGGAAGGATACTGGGAAAAACAGTCAGAGCAAGTGTTTCTTGTGCAGTGCTCCTGCAGTCACATTCTCCAACCCACTCTCTGCTTTTGTGAAATCTCCTGATACCTTTCCATTAACTTGAGTTGGGTTTCAGTCAGGTCAACGCAGCAAAAATGAAGGACTTTTCTTTCAGGGAGGTTTCTTTGCTACTCCAGAGGTTTACAAGTTGTTGTGCACTGGACCTCTAAGAGAAAAGGAAAATCCACAAGTATCTACCAATGAAAATTGCATCCACCAAAAACTAATTAATTATTTAAGTCCACTCTAGTTTTGTCCATAGCTCCATTAGAAGATCTGGAAATCAAGCTCACTACCCTTGTCTGTTACCACAGAAGGACTGCAGAAATCCATCCATCTACTGTAAGCTGCTACTCTACTATCTTAGGTTATTTTATCAAATATTTTCCCGTGCAAAGGGATGAAGTCTGCAATATTTTATACAATGGAGCAGTTCTTTACAAAAATGGCTTAGGTTTGACAGATAGGACACCTCTAGCTCTCAGCTCAGTGACATGATCTGCATTAATCCATCATGACACAGATGTAGATCTTCAGAGTTACAATGCTAAAATTGAGAACTAAATCCTCTGCAGTAAAACTGGAGAGAAGCAGAGAATCAATATCAAGAACAGAGTCTGAAAAAAAGGCCCAGGGGAGACCTTATTGCTTTCTACAACTACCTGCAAGGAGGTAGTCAGTATAGCCAGGAGATAGCCAGGTGGGGGTTGGTCACTTTTCCCAAGGAATGAGTGATAGGACAAAAGGAAATGGCCTCAAACTGCACCAGGAGAGGTTTATATTAGGGAAAATTTGTTCATGGAAAGGGTTTTAAAGAATTGGAACAGGCTGCCCAGGGAAGTGGTGGAAACACCATGCCTGCAGGTGTTTAAAAGACGTGTAGATGTGGCGCTAGGGGACATGGTTCAGTGGCAGTGCTGGGTTAAATGTTTGACTCAATGACACTAAGGGTTTTTCCCAGCCTAAATGATTCTGTGGTTCTGTGATTCTGTGATTTTAGCCATGTCAAATTACATCAGCTGTGGAAGCATCTCTGTATTGCTTTCTTGTACCTTGTAACCTGCATTCCTGAAAATCCTTGCCAATGCACTGGTTAGGCTGGTGGGATGGATGTGGCTGATAGCTACTAGTTCCTGCCATATGGATCACAACTGGAGGTTCTACAACTTGCTAATGAACTGTCTTAGCAACAGTCTGCCTGCAAAGATGAAGAAATGGAATCTCCCTGTATTTGCTATGCTAAGCTTTGTGTTGGCAAACACTTGCTAACATATGTCACCAGCTTTGAAAAGACATGGTTTATTTATATGTTAATTACTGCAACACTTTGGGGAAAATATTTGTTGATACAAGAGCTGTGCAAATAGTCAAGTGTTGAGAGGCATTGCCATTCAAAACCTAATGAGTTCTAGCCAATAAGAGTCAAGAAAATCCACAATATGAAGGGCCTCTCCTTGCTTATGGCTCAGTCCGGTCCCACTGAGATCTCCATTGATTTCACAGAATCAGGGAATCAATAGGGTTGGAAGGGACCTCTGGAGATCACCCAGTCCAACCCCTCTGCCCAGGCAGGGTCACCTAGAGCAGGTTACACAGGAATGCCTCCAGGTCAGTTTTGAATGTCTCCAGAGAGGGAGACTCCTTGACTTCTGTGAGCAGCCTGTTCCAGGACTCTGCCACCCTCAATGTAAAGAAGTTCTTTCTCATGTTGAGATGGAACTTCTTGTGTTTTAGTTTATGATTATTGCTCCTCATCCTGTCCCTGGGGACCACTAAAAAAAATCTGCCACCACCCTCTTGGCACCTGCCTTTGAGATATTTATATGCATTAACGAGATCCCCTCTCAGTCTTCTCTTCTCCAAAACACCGGTCCCAGCTCCCACTGTCTCTCATTGTAAGACACAGAATTCCACATATGGCTTCACTAGGGCCGAGTAGAGGGGCAGGATCACCTCCCTTGACCTGCTGGCCATGCTCTTCCTGATGCACCCCAGGATACCATTGGCCCTCCTGCCTGCAAGGGCACACTGCCAGCTCATAGTCAACTTGTCACCCACCAAGGCTGCCAGGTCCTTCTTTGCAGAGCTGCTCTCTAGTAAGTCAGTCTCCAGCCTGTGCTGATACTTGGGGTTGTTCCTCCCTGGGTGCAGGACCCAGTATTGATCCCTGGGGAATGCCACTGGATGCCAGCTGGATTCTACTCTGCTGATCAGGACTCTCTGAGCTCTGCCATTCAGCCAGTTCTTCATCCACCTCACTGTCCATTCATCTAATCCACATTTCCTGAGCTTATATACAAGGATGTTACGGAGACAGTCAAAAGCCTTGGCGAAGTCAAGGTAGACAACATTCCTGACAACATTTCAAGACAATTTCTGCAAATTGTGAGTCAGTCTTTAACTGTTCTTCATGCAAACTTTCATAAAATCACACACTTCCTTGCCTGAACTGGTGCCCTTCTTCAAGACACTGCACTACATTTGAACTCAGAGGTCACTTCTGGGTGACAGCGAGGAGTGGAGGGTGTGCAAGTGTCGCTGGAAGCAATGTCAGTAGTAAAGCACATCTCATCCTTCCTCAGACCCAGGGCCTCATCTGGACACAGAGAGGGGTTGGTTTGAAGGTGTTGTGCCTTCTGTGAAATAGAAGCCTAAGGCCTTCACAGCTATGATCATTAATAGTACCTCAACACTGTTTGCAAGAAAAATCTGGCATTTCTGCTGTCTGGAAACGTCTCTGGGCAACATACGAAACTTGCTGCTCTGAAGTCTCCTTATTAGTTGCTGAGAGAAACTTTTCCCTTCAGACCAGCCACATCCCACACTCCTTGTAGAAACCTGGGTAATGACATATCAGACCCTCCACAGCCAAATTTCTAGGTCATAAAGTACTTCACAGGGAAAATTGTTCTGTCAATGTATTGAATTTTCATAGCATTGCTATTAGCAATACTATTTACCTTGAGGGCAAACAACAAAAGAAACAATTCTCTGGGACCCACTTGGCTGTTACAAACACCAGGTTGTTTGTAAAGTAGTTTACAAACTCCTTGTTTTTGTGTGTGAATAGTATTACAGGGTTGTGATGATCAAAAATGAGACAGGCATTTTTTCTGCATCGATGGCCCAGAAGCTGCTGAGCACCACACCCTTTACATGCGTGGGCAGAAAGCTGCTTCTTATGCAATCAACATTGTTATCCAGTTATTCATAACTGCAAAATATTGAGACCTGAGAATCCCAGAGAATCTCAGCTACCAAAAATACGTATCTTACTATATGTCCTATTTGCTCCAGGGATTAGAGTAAAATGTGGGCAAGATAAGAAGTAACAATACAATCTTTAGTAGGTATCTCCTATATCTGTGCATGTGAAGAAATGGAGATGTCTAGCCAACATGAATGGGAAGAACATCACATTATGCAGTCTGATAAATGTTTCAGGTATCAGTTATCTTCATTCTATCTTCTAGAGAATATATAAAAGGAGGTGGGTAGCATGAAGGGACAAAGGATGAATTTTCATAGCCCTTTTAGCCACTTGTCTATCTGTTCTCAGTAAAAGCAGTATAAAGGTTGCTACTGAGTATTCCTTTCAGGTCAGAGACATGATGGCTCAGATGTTCTAGAAGGGACATCATTGTTCCACTGAGCTCACGTTAAGGACAGAAAAGGAGGCAGCTCAAGGCTGATATGTTTGGCTTCATTTCCTGCTGTAGACTATCAAAAGCTCAGTGGCTTGTGTTTTTATGGCAGTGATTGCTGCACAACAGTCAAATAATTTTAAACCAAAACCACTAGTAAACTAAAATAATAAACTTTGTTGTTTAGAGACTGCTCCTTCCTGGTAACAGTGGACGACCCTGTAAATATAACGGTCATCATGGATTTTCATTTACATTACTACTACAGTCTTGTTAGAGATTTTTCAGTGCATGAATTGTGGGGAGGGGGAGGAGGATTAGGTTTAATACAAAATTCACAGTGAAAAAATAGGAAACTTAAGTTTTGAAACCCTAACTGAGAGAGAAAAGGTGACTGGATTTGGAAGCGTATCCAGCCTTCAGATCAGCACCACTGTCAAGAAAAATAAGCTACTCAGTTCTGGAAACAGCAATTGGAGAAGGACTCTACCTTGATGTGGTTTAGCCCCTGATCATTATCTGTGCAGTTTAAAGAGGGGACAATCCTATGTTCATCAACAAACTATCCTATGACCTGCACACTATTCTCAGAAGTCACAGAAAAGCACAGGCTTCAGGAAACCACACAGGTTTAATAGAAAAGTTGCTTAAGTGTCAATATTCTTGGCTCCACCCAAAAAAAGAGCCTTTTATGATGATGTTTGCAGCTTATCCCACATCCTGTTCTAAGACAGAGCACCTGTACAAAATAGGTGGTGTTATTTTTAACCAGATAACTCTGATTAACCTATTACTGCTATTATTTCTGCCACCTGCAGTGCCTTGGTTGTTGCCTAAAAAAGCATCTAGAAGTGAGCAAAGCCTCAGGTATCTGTGTGTCAGGTGCTTCAAATCTGTTGGGTTTCTGGGTTTGGTACTGCCCTTGGTGTTGCGTGTACAGTTGTTGCATGATGTGTTCCTGTTTTGAGGAGCAGCCCTTTCTGTATCCCCAGTTGAACATTGGACATCCAAAGGCATCACATCCCAGTACAGTGTCTGATTTTCCTTCTAGGAAAGTAGAGGGAAATAAAAGCTTAGTAGCTCTAGGTACAACTTCATAATATGCCACCTCCCTTATGGCAGCTGTTGATAGTTGAAAGCTGAGGAGACACTGTAGCACTGTAGAAGATGAAAACTACAGCTGCTAGATACATTTTCCATACACTTTCCATTGCCCCAAGAAAACAATTTTTTTGACTGGTCACAAAACTCTCCAGGGTCCCACAATTAAACAGTGCCCAGAAGTTTCCCTTGGACAGTTTAATTTAATTCAAATTTTCAACAGATTAAATGGCCAGGCTCTACAAGGTCCCACATGCCAAATTAATTTGTCAAGAGTTGGCTCTATCAATTTCACATGGGTGATTTCTCATCTTTTCTTTACATTAGCAAGCAAGTAACATCTTCCTCCAGTCTGCTCCTCCTGTTCTTGAGCTGAGACTGACAGAGCAAAGCTTCACATTGTCGTGACATGATGATATTTTATCTCTTTCTTTTACATGCTGATACTCAGTTTCAAAAAATCCTTGAGAAGAAAAAACTGGGTAAAAAACATTTTACTTCAGCTTTCCTATTATTCTAGACAGACTCTGGTGAATCATCACCATCATGGCCTCCATCAACACTTGTGTATCTGGAGCTGAACTTCTTTTGACAGATTCAAAGCAGAAGGGTTGATGTCTATGAGTTGAGAAGTATTTGAAGAAAGGTCAGCATAGCATCTGTGAGAGTGCTGGTGTCCCCTGTGCAGTGGTTCTTGGACTGGATAGTAAAGCTCTGGGAACAAGGACAGAGGACTGGGCAACCTTTTCTTTTCTTGTCCTCTGTAATAATACTTCTTCCTGGCTTGCTTTACAAGGCTCTTTTTTGCCTCAAAATCCTCAGAGAGCTTCTACTTCATGTTTGTCCACATTTGGTGTTTGAGGAGTAACGGGAAGGTGACGTGTACAGGCACAGTGAGCACAAGTGCAGAAACAGCTTTTTTTCAGCTGTTGTTTCACAAGGAAAGTGGCCTTGGTCATCAAATGAACCACTTTAAACAGCACTGAAGTGATACTACTGGTCAATTATGAAAATGCAACAGGGTGTAAGGGAAGAGCAAGGCGATGTGAAAAACTGAACTTCAGTTACGGTACAGCTGAAGTTTTTCAGCTGATCGGGATGTTAAACCAAGTTACTTCCTCACTCAAAATGAGGACACACCCAGGCTGAGAACAAAACAAACTTGTTTTGATTATTGCTCTCTTCCTTTCACTTTTCAGACACTCCAGCCTGCCCCCACTGTCCCAGTTAGGGTTGTGTCCTTGCCTGGAGACACAGGACTTTCTTTTGGCAGTTGTTTCTACTATCTGGCTGGCGTCATAAGGAGGATAGATGCTATCACTCAACTGCAATAAGATCTCTGCATCAGTTCCCTCACATTATAAGGTGGCAGTGTACAGGGCTCTTCTCAGTGTTCTTTTTTTAATTGGCAGAGTTATTACTTATATGAAACCAAGCTTTTTTTAAGCTTGCTCAGTGAAAGGCACAGGAACAAACACCAGACAGTGCCCTACCGTGACCTTTCTAGTTGCTATTGTATAACCACGTCCTGAAAATATTTCTCTGGCAAATATCTTTTCTCTCCTCAGATAATTTGGAAGAAGATTGTGCTCAGGCTCACACACAAGGTTGGAGAAGATATTTTTCAAGCAGCTTTTCCTCCTTTGTGCCCTTGGGCACAGTCTGGAATAATCTCACACCTGGAGACGGGTGATTTACCCAGAGGATCTGGATTCTGAACTCCAACTCACATGTTAGATACCTTTGAAAATGTCACGAGAATCTGCACTGCATGAGCCATGGTGCACATGTTGTGCCCTGAAGATGTTGCAGTGCACACTCGGGAGGAAGTCACTGGACTGTTTTAAAGTGCAGTGACACCATAGAGCAGGGATGAATGAGTGAAGGCCTCCCTCTGTCTGAGCCTTACAAATATTTCTGTGGATTATTTTGGAAGATTTTGGAATATTTGGGAGATTTATTACATCTACATTCTATATATCTATATTAACAATTCTCTCTATATGTATATTAACAAGGGATAATAGTTTAAAATGTCAACTCCAACTTCTGGAATTGACTTAATTTCTCAGCGTTCTGTATGAAGTCTGAAGGCTCTCCAGATAGATGCCATCCACTCTGACTTTCAGAAGCTGGCAAAGCTTGACTAAACTTCTACTTTCATCTTCTAGAACATGGAAGATTGATTCTCTGCTTTACATTCAGTTTGTGTTTTGGCATTGAAGAAAAATGAAGAGGCACCTTGGTTTATTTAAACAAAATATATCAGGTATGCTGTAGGCCTAATTGGGTTTTTCCCTTGACTTGAATCATTCTCCCCACTGTGTGGACTGGGAACATAAGATTTATTCAGAACCTGTGATTTGTGTATACATTCTTTTTGCCTTGAGTTTTCTGTTGCTCCTTCCCCTTACTCCCTTAACACAATTATTTTTAAAGAGTTTCATTGTAGGAGTAGAATTAAAGCCAGTATAGAAGGATGAACTAAACCAAGCACAGTTCTTTGTGGCACACTGAAGAACTATTCCCTAATGGAAAGCAGAAAGGGTTTTTTTCCCCAACAATACAGAATTCCCACTTTGTTCCCTGTGGGACACAAGCTACTGGCTTTTAATATCATTACTCATCTGTCTAGCCTAAGTGCTTGAAGAAGAAGATGCCTATAAGATTGCATTCCTAATTAAATTCTTACAGCTCTCTCAAATTGTCTTTTCTCTCGTGAACCTTTCGAGGAGGGTTTGCATTGGTGCAGGTTTACTTGACCCCTGTGTGGTTTTTCCTGGCACTTACAAATGGCAAATGAAGGATCTCTCATGCATCTCTCTCCTCAACACTTGTGAATCCTGAGCTTAACCCAAAATGAAAATCATATAGGCTGTATTCCTGGCTGTATAATATTGATATGTCTTTATTGACTCCTGCAGAGAAGTTCTGATTTCCATCAGTTGAGGATATGTGGAGGTTTGAGAGTGTCCATCTGTTCAGCAGCCAGCATGGGCTGTTCTCATCAGCAATCCCTGCCTACAATATTTGAATTCTGACCCATCCCTCAGTGTCCCCAGGGTGATAAGTCTGACAGAGGATAGATTCAGTGGCTGCAGACTGTTTGTTTTAATATAGTTTTGTTTTCTTTTCTTGGCTCTTTTTGAGACAATTAGAGTTTAAATTACCTCTCATCTTCCAGGTCAGCCATGAGCGATAGAAAAGTTCCAGTAAAGCAAAGGGGAGAAGATTACATGCTGGCTTCCTTCTCCAGACTTGCAGAGGGAAGAAATTTAAGGTTTTAATTTCCAGACCTGCTTACAGGATGCTCATAATTTTTACAAACCACAAGTTTTGACTATCTTTCTAGTTTCCCCTTCTACCCAGAAAAAATGATGAACATTAAAGCAAAGCTGAAGAATGTAATCAAAATGGGATTTATGCCCTGAGATGTCTTTAAACGTCCTTGTAGTATTTAAATAAAGTTGAAATTATCTTCGTTATTTGTGCCAAGCCGTATCATTTCTTTGGCATATCCTGTCCTATGAAATGGGAAGTTGTTTTACAGACTTCCTTATATAGGGCCTCTGTTTAAAATAGTTTGGGGTATTTTTTTCTTCTTTAACTGTGATAAGAGAATCTAGACTCTGTTTACATTCTTCAGCTCTCTACCTTTTTATCTTCAAGTGAAGCTCTGTTTTTCTTTGAAAGGTAAAAATGTCATCCTTATATAAAATGGCATTGTGCTAAGACATCTGATCAGACAATATTTTACTGCCAGCAAATCAAGCAAAAGTATGAACTCTACACTTGGCAAAAAAGGGTTCATTGCTCACAAACTGCTGCTGAAGAAAAACTTACCATGGCACAGTAGGATCAATTAAAATACAAACCAAGATTTTGGCAGAAAATCAGGATGCTGCAAAATAAGCAGTGGATCCTATATCTCAGGACTAGATGCAAAGGAAAGTGGTCAAAGCAGGAGAGGAGTGAGGAAGTGGGGTAAACACCTTCAGGGAAGGAGAAGTGGGACATGGTATTTCCTTGTGTGCAGCATAAAGCATTTATATTAGCCTAGCCTAATTATTTTAGATTTGGGAAATGACCAGGGATAGAATAATTATAAGGGGAGATTCTCACCTGGAGCTGCTTCTTTAGGAAGCAAAGCTGTCAATTGATTGCAAGACCCACATGGAGAATCTCCTCAGTGGAGGAGAGCTCTGAAATTATATAAAGGTATCAGAGCTCTGACATCAACAGCAAATTCACTGCCTACCTAACCTGCTTCCAGTCCCCAGCAGGAATAACTTCCTAACAGCAAGTAGGTTATAGCATCTGCCTAAGCCACATCTGGAGCTTTGGATTCTATAAGCAAAGCCCCGATTCACTCTCCTGCATCTCAGGGATGAGCTTGGCCTGAAGTCCTCAGGAGGTGAAGTGAACAGTGGCTCATCCAGCTATGAGAATAGGAGCTGTTCAGTCAGGGACAACTTCTACTCATCTTACTAAGAAATATACAGGGTGAAATGAAAGCACCTCATTCCTATCACACAGTTACCTCCAGAAAATGTCTGAGGAGAAATAAACAGAATAGTAACTATGAAGAAAAATTTGCAGGGACAAAGATTAGTGGAGATAATGCAGAGGACAGACTATGGAGAAGTATGAAGAGGTGCTTTGGACATGGATCAGAGACAGCACTGTGAGCAAGTATGCAAGTGTGTGTGGTAATTAACTGAGAGTATCAATCTTCTGCCCAAGGACCCCTGCAGAAAGAATCGACAGGTGAAGAATATAAGGGAAATAAGAATGGCAGAATATTCAGGCAGAAAAACTGAAAGACCTAAGCCCACACAGCAATGGGAATTGGAAATGTAGGAAAAATGGACGAAGTGACTCAGAAAAGGAATGATAATCACTAAAAAGGAAGACGGAGGTATATAACCAACAGATTATGGTTCCATTAATGCACATTATTTCTAAGCATGTGCTTCCTTGCTGTCAGCTATCCCATATCACAGAGAATTTTAGATCACCAGGATGGGGAAAATATATGGGAGATGATGACAGAAAGGCAGAGCAGATGAGACTTGAGTCAAGCTGCCCAAGTCGCTGTTGCCACTTCACAAAAGCATTAAAAAAACCTAAACGTGTAAGGCAGGTAACCAAGTCAGTGACACAAATATTTGTCAAATACAGCATGACGTCACATTTTTCAAGCTTTTATGTCACAGACTCAAGATAATTCTGATACTAGGATTAATCCTAAGCCCCAAAGCAGTGAACAGTAGAATGGAAAATGTGTAGTAAAAAGAGTGGAAGTTATGTTGCTTTCAGGATTAATATTTCCATGTTCTTTTCGCATGAGGGAGAAAAGAAAACTCGGTAAGCTCACAGTGAGGGAAAGGGAAGTTTTTGCTCTCCTTTTCTATTCTTTCAGAAGAGTAATGGCTCTTAGAAAAGCCCAAGATGAGCTGTTCCCCTGGAGAATGAGAAAGAAGATAAGGGCAATTTCCTCTATTTCTTCCGTTTCCCCATTCCTTTTGGACCCAGCTGAAGGGATTTCACATCTGGAAACATGAAGGAGAGCCACGAAGTCTCTGGTGCTGAGACACTCTTTGCCTTATACTAAGGACTTTTGCTGCACAGCGATATAATTTAACTCCGAGTTCAAGACTAAGGCATAAAACAAGCATTTCAACAGCCATCCCCATTTAACCTGGGATCAAGGCACAGGGAAAAAATTCAGGTACTATGATTTAACTTGGATCCTGTGCATCTTGAACTAAAAGCTCCAGTTTGTTTCCTCTGTGACTACCTTATCTCCATTAAAAGGATGCAAAGTATCGCAAATTTTCTCTATATTTGGTAGCAAATATAAGGTTGCAATCATTTATTTGCACTTCCCTGATGCAGTGGGTTTTTGAGAAAGGATTCCAGCTTGCTTAATTCCCTTCCCAGTTCAACCCTGAACGAGCAGATTGTCAGCTTTGCCATGCGGAGGTCCTGAGGAAGTTTATGAGTACGTAAAAAGCAGGATATTTATTAGCTTCTGACGCATAAACAAACAAGGCTTACTCTGAAACTGTAAAAGTGTAAATATGGAAGTGGTAGTGGATTATCTTTTTTAAAAACAGATGAATAAGAAAAAAGAGGCCGTTTTTTCCCCTTAGAGAGGTCCTGAACAAAATCCTTTGTAGGAGTTGGTGACTTGAGATTGATCCTGTGGGAGAAAGTCACAGCCATGAAGTGATGTGGATTGGTCCCCTATTGCAGGTAGTTTCACTGTGGAGGTGAAATCCAACCTTCACCTGGTTTTAGGGCAGCAAAACACAAGGGTGGAACTCTTTTATTATTCCCATCTATCCTAGGAGATGAGTCTGCTGAAATGCTAACTAGAAACTGCAAGTTCCAGCCTCAGGTATTTGCCTGGTTTTATGATATTTATTAAAATAAGGATTTTCTTTTTTCTCCATGCTGGAAGAGAGTTCAATTGCAGATAAACTAAACTGGGAGTTCGGTAATTTCTTTTCATTGGCCTCATATCTATGTCAAAACCATCTGTCTTCTGCTTTACTGTCAGGCATATGTTGAATGCCAGCTTGAAGGTGTTTTTGTCCCCTATAAATGTGTGGTTCTATGCTATAACCAGTCCTCTTTAGGCAAAATACAAAAATCCCAACAGAAACAAAACTAGAAAATATTTCAGGAGCAGAGTAAGAGGCAGGCCCTGAACTGAAACATAGCATTTCAAAATCATCTTCATGGACTGCAAGAGATACAGCAGATGAGGCAGCAGCAAAACTGCTGAAGCACATGAGACAGACTTTAACTAGCTCAGTGTCGTGACTCTTATGTTGACCACCAGAGACTCTTTTAGGAAAGGATGTAAGGAATTTGGTTACTAGGCAAGGTGACCCTTCCTTGACAGTCAGCATCTTGGGATCTCTCTCCCAATAATCATCTTTAATGACCCACACTGGATCTCCCTGTTATGTATCTGCCAAATCCCTTTTCAATCCATTCAGTGCATTGTTACATTTGCTGCCTGGTTAATTTAAGAGGTGCCATCTAGGTATGAAAAGGTATTCTTTCCATGAGAAAAAGCACAATAACGGTGCTCTATTTCAGCTAGATAAGCAGCTACAATGCAGGCTGGCATGGTTTCAGAGGTGTGTATTACTTGGTAGTTCACTGACGTGAATGCCAAAGGCCTGGATTCACTTTAAAGTATTGCCCATTTGCTTCTTACACTTTCTTACCTTTCTGAGACAAATCAGTTGTTTCCTTGCAGTAGTTATAATCTCTGAAAGAAGCTGCCAGACGATAGACTCTGAAAAATACAAACCCTTTTGAGTTGTATGTGATGTTTTTTTCTTACTTTGTTTTTCCTCCTATAGTTAAAATATAGTAACTTTATCTATTCTCCTTCTAGACACATTTATTTTATCTGTAATAGGAGGTTAAGCAAAACTTGGTTTGTCAAGACTATGACTGCTTTGAAGACTCAATGGCAGCAGAACAGAAAATCCTTATCTTGTTTGCCTTTGCCAGTAAAGGGTTTGTTTAGTCATGCTAGTTAGTGCTTTTATGCAAGTCTTGGGACCATTTACAGAGCAGTCAGAAAACATGTCTCTTTCCAAACAGTTTCTCAATGTGGTGACGTATCCTAGCCATTATTTGTGTTCCTTTTAGGATTCTTTTAGGTTAGACCAGATACTACACTAGCTTTAAGTAATCCAGTGCTTATGATCAGAGTAATAATCCTTAACCTTTCCTAGCTTGTATCCTGTTTGTCTTCCTGTTGCCCTTTCTGGAAAGTCATTTTCAGGCATACTTGAGACTAATTGTACCTGCAGTACCAGTGCCATGCTTAGTACATCCTGGCACCTGACCTTATCTGTGCACGAATACATACCTCTTACCATCTGCTCATCAAAAGACCATCACCATAAGATGGAGTTTCATGACCCAAACAAGGATGCACGTGTTATTTGGTGCATTAGAGCTGATCTCTAAAATACAACATACAGAATCACAGAATGGCTGGAGCTGGAAGGGATCTCTGGATCCTTTAGCACCTTCCATGCTAAAGCAGGTTCACCTGAGCAAGTTCAGGAGGATCTCATTCAGGTATGTTTTGAATATCTCCAGAGAAGATTCATAACCTCTCTGTGTAGTCTGTTCCAGTGCTCTGTCACCCTCATAGTAAGGTTTTTCATCATAGTCAGATGGAGTTTCCTGTGTTTCAGTTTGAGCCTGTCTCTCTTTTTTCTGCCACTGAGCATCACTGAGGAGAGTCTGGCCCCATCCTCCTGATACCCAGTCCTAAGATATTTGTATGCATGGATGACGTTCCCTCTCAGTTGTCCCCCTCCAGGCTAAACAGGCCAAGCTCATTCAGCCTTTCTTTTTGGTAAGAACAGTGCTACACTCCACTTTGGAGTGTAGAGGACTGTGCTGCAGTCCTCTAATTTTCTTTGTAGTCCTCTACTGGTCCTCTTCAATAGTTCCTTGTCTTGTCTTTCTTGAACTATGGAGTCCAGAACTGGACACAGCACTCGAGGCCTCACCAGGGCTGAGCAGAGGGGCAGGATCACCTCCCTGACCTGCTGACAGTGCTCCTCCTAATGCACACCAGGATCCCACTGAGTGCCAAAAGGGCACTGTTGGCTCATGGACAGCTTGTTGTCCATCAAGACCCCCAGGTCCTTCTCCAGAGAGCTGCTTTCCAGCCTGTGCTACTGCCTGGGATTGCTCTTCTCCAGGTACAGGACTCTGTGCTTGTCTCTGTTGACCTTTCTTACGTTCCTCTCTGCCCAACTCTCCAGTCTATCCAGGTCTCACTCCAGGCCATTCTTCCCAGTTTTCTATCATCACCAGAGCAGATTTGCTGACAGTCCACTCTGTCACTTCATCCAGCCACTGATGAATGAGATGAATGAGACTGGACCCAGTTCTGACCCCTGGAGACACCTCCAGCTAGAGGCCTCCAAGTAGGCTCCGCACCACTGATCACAACCCTCTGAGCTCTGCCATTGTGCCAGTTCTCCATCCACCTCACTGTCCACTCACCCAACACACACTTCCTGAGCTTACCTATGACATCTTCTAAGGAAAAACTGGACCTCAGAGTTTGGTTTTAAGTCTGTGAAACAGTGAAAACAATCCCATCAGTATGAGCAGCCTATAGACTTGGAAAGGAATTTAGAATATACAGAGAGGCAACTGCTGTTTGAACAGTTTCTATTCCTACAAGCACAAAACCTAAAAATCATGTTCACCATGAAATAAAAACCCCCCACTATTAACCTGGCTGTGGGATGATCTGATAATCTGTGTTTTTCAAAGTGTGAAAGCAAAAAGCTTTCTTTGAACTAGAAATCAATGGAGATAACATTTCTCCTTTCCCCTGCTACAGCCTGGACCTCTGATCCCAGAACCAGAGCCTGGGTCCTGGTAGTGGAAAGTCCTTGACTGGTGGCAGCAAAGAGAAAATCATCACCTGTTCAGCCACAAAAAACACACAGGCCTGGAGCACTGTTTGTTAAACAAGATCAGTTAATAGTTGCACAGCGGAGCTTCAAAGCTTCACAGCACTGTTAATGAAGGCTTTGTAGATGCCGTGGATCCAACCGAAGCCTTGGATTCTGGGTTTGCTATTTAGTGCAAGAAATCTAACGCTGCTTTGACTTACCCAGTTTTCATAAAAAAGAATAGAATTGCCAGGAAATGAGCACAAATTTACACCTCCAGATCTGTTCCCAACTTTGTTTACACCACTTAAAATTACTTCAAACTGAAAGAGAGGGTAGGTTTAGATTAGAGGTTAGGAAGAAATTATTGTGAGAGTGGTGAGACCCTGAACAGGCTGCCCAGAGAAGCTGTGGATGCCCCATCCCTGGCAGTGTTCAAGGCCTAGTCTAGTGGAAGGTGTCCCTGCCCATGGCAGGGGGGTCGGAGCTATATGATCTTCAAGTTCCCTTCCAACCCAAACCATTCTGTGATTCTATTATGCTGCAACTTAATCAGTTGATTAAATGATTAAATCAGTAGAGCAGATATCCTGGTTTTCAGGTATGAGAGCAAACCTTGGGTTGGAGTCAAGGTTGTGACTAAGTTTGATTTTCTAATGGAATTAGGCCTCTGTGTTGGAATTATATGGTGTCCTCAGCCCTAAATATGCTTTTTCCTCCAGAACCAAGTTGATACCTAACCCATCCACATGTTAGGCTGTATTGAAGGGAAGGTTTGTTTTCAAAACATTTCTGATAACTCTTCTCAGAGGATGCTGCACAGTAAGCTTTAAAAGCACTCTTTTTTCAGTAACATTGCGAACTCTTTAGCTCACAAATTGCAATATGTAAGATTAAAAGGAAAATTTTGTATAGTTCAATGAAGGGGCTTTAGGTCAGAAGCTATTTTCCAGAAGTGAAAAAAACCACCAAAAAACCACAAAACATTTTAAAGCTCAGCTCACACTATTAAACCTTCTTCCTTGCTAGCATTTTCTTATCATAGTGTATACATAGCCTTAACTTTATTACATAGACATATATATGTATGTATGACTATATATGAGCATCAAAAACTTAATTTCTTTTTGTTTCTGTCTTTCGTTTTTGTAAGGGTGAGCTGAAGCATCTTTCCATAATTCCAGTTTAATCAAATGGTGCTGACACTATCAGACTTATGAATGACATTGGCTTATGAATGTCTCCCTCAACAGTCTTCATCTGGTCCCTGTCTTCTTTTTGCTGGACATGGGGTCCCACTGTCAGCAATGAGATGCATTGGGTACCCAAAAAGGGTACATCCATGACACATCAGGGCAAGGCAGATACCCACATTATGTCTGGATGGGGTATCAGAAGGCAGCTGTGATAGTCAGATAAGTGAGGATATGAGCCCTGGTGAAACTGCTTTTAAGATTTTACCACTCCCCAGCTCTGTGATGAAGGGGGTTTGTGCTGAGCTGTGAATGACAGCAGCTGAGCTGTAGGCACTGTGTTGCCTCTCAGCTCTGCACAGGCTCCTCAGCCTTCAGCAGAGGGGTAACAATGAGCAGCTGAGCAAGCAGTAACAATTTAAGATACTGCAGCCTTTTCTTTGCTTGCAAGACTCAGGGATATCCAGGCTCTCTGGCTTTTTCAGAGCCAGCTTGAACCCTGACCAGCACTGCATCATGTCTCTCACAGCAATACTGGTCACATTTAGTAGAGAATACTATTTATGTGTGTTCTCATCAAGTCCACCTAATTTAAGCCTATATCCTTTTATTCCTGCTGAAGCCCAGAACCATCATTTCTCTTCAGGGTATTGGAATTTCTTGTACCAGAAGGTTATCTGATGGTGTCCTTCAGAAAGGCCCTTCAAAATTGCTTCCTTTATCCTGAGTCTTCCTGCAGTGCCAGAATTTTTTCAGCATAGTAAAAATATTTCATTCATCAGGAGCTTAGTCATCTGATTCTTGGTGCTGATGCTGCCTTTTGGAACAATGGCTGGCTGCCACTCTGTCTGCTGCTGTAGGAGAGCTGTACTCGGTAATCTTTGTGTTTCTTTCTCTTTCTCTTTTTAATATCCTTGGCTTTGTCATGGGAATTGATTTTTCTAAATGTCCACCTGGTATATTTTTTCTTCATTAGAAATGGATACGAAGTGTTAATTTGTACCAATGTCACTGACTTCAGACGATAATGAGCTCAGAAAGGATGGGAAATCGAAGCATATTCCACCATGCCTAGAGGAGCAAAACTGTGTGGGGAAAATATGTCTGGGCAAAGTAGCTGGAGGGCACACTACCCCTTCCTAACTGTGCCTTTATGTATCTGCCTTTATCCTCTCTTGAAATGATTGGCATGACCAAAGGACTCCAAGGGAAAAGATGGAGAGAACAAGGAGAGTCCCACAAAGCTGCATCATGCATTAGCTGTGAATAAAACAAAGTCAGGGAGCACAGCTCTGATCAGCTTTACTCCTTCCTCTGTCCCTTTGGGGAAGACTCAGATCATACGTGTCAGCTCAGCTACCAGGAACACAGTGAGAGAGAGGTAAGCTGACCTGCCTGTGCATGTGGAGAGTGATGTAGACACAAATGAAGAGTACTCAGATCAAAGTCTTATATGACGGGAATATATGGTGTGGAGCATCCCTGGGTCTGTATTTTTCTTGCCCAGCTCCAATGATATCCATACTCATTCCACTTTCATGTGCATAGGAAAAAAATAGCCCAAAGAGTTTTTGCATGACTTTATTTCTCCCTGGATTTTCTTATGCTTGGAAGAAATATTATGGTCTTGAGAATAATAGAAATTTTGGATATTAAAGGATTTCATGAAGACTTCTTGATCAGGATATTAACAGCAGCATTGCTGCCACACCACAGAATCACAGAACCATTTAGGTTAGAAAAGATCACTGAGGCCAACCTTTGACCAATCACTGTCTTGTCAACCAGACCACAGTGATGCCTTAGGTTTTAACTTTTATATTTTTCAAATCCTGTGCTGCCTAGTGTGTAACTCTGAAGTTTCTTGTAGCCTGTTAACTTCTGCTCTCTCATGCTAGGTAGACATAACAAAGCCTCTCCCGGCCTGCTCTCCAAGGACACTCAGACTGTCCTAGGCCCAAAATGTGTAAACCAAAAGCCTTTGAAACGGGGGGAAAGCTGAGGGGAAATTACATCATTAAACTGAAGCTTTAATTGGAGAATTAACCCTGCTATGCAAATGAACCAAACCTATAAAAGTGTGAAGAACCTGTGACCTGTTGTCCATCTTGGGGTCCATCTTGGCAGTAGCCTCTGGCTCCCCAGGGGGTACCTTTGAAGGCCTTTCAAATAAATACCTACTTTTATTCCCTTACTCATGTCTAGTCTCTGTTTCTAGGAGGCTTCTTAAGGCATCAACAGCACTGTTATTTCTTGAACACCTCTAGGGATGGTGACTCCACCACCTCCCTGGGCAGCCCGTTCCATTACCTAACATCTCCTCCCATGAAGAAATTCCTCCTGATGTCCAGCCTGAACCTCCTCTGGTACAGATTGGGTCTGTGTCCTCTTGTACCAGAGTATGAGACCAGAGTATCACAGATTGCGTTTATTACACTAAACTTCTCACAGAAAATCTGTAGATCCTTTTTTTTTTTTCCTTCTTGGAAGGTGAGCCTGAGAAACATTTGTGCACCTTGGGTACAGGATAGCACGGCACACAGATAACATGGCAAACTTTCAGCAAAGTATCATCAAAGCTATTAAATGCCGATCAACTAAGCCGAAATTGTACTAGATCAGCTTAGCGTCCTGCTGACAATGTCTCTCATTACTGAACTGATACTGCAATAGTTCCTGGGCAAAATGCACGCTTTGTTTCCTGGTTTTTTTTTTTCCCTGTTAAAATTAATGAAGGCCAGAACTTGAAGAACTGAAACCCAAACATGGGCTCTTGTGTCTGAAGTTCAGTTCCCCAGATTGGCCTGATTTTCAAAGATATTGAAACATTGTTGTGCAACAAAGAGCAACAAATCCCACTGAAGCTGATTAATATTTTGAATATTTTGCCTAGATTTTCAGGGTTAAATGATTAACAGAGATATGCAAATCACTGATGATCCAAGATAACTGCTTTATTTCTGCTGATACTTCTGACAAGAGATGTTACTGTGGAAAGGAAACGAGTCATGTGTTTCTGAAAGGCCAGGAGAAATGAATTTCTGAAAAGTGTGAGTACACTCCTGGCAAGACCATTCCAGGAAAATTAAACAGAGTTGCAGATCAAACATGCAGGCAGATAAACTGCAGGAACAAAACCCATTGCACCCTCTGATGTGATGAGTGGTGTGGTTCTCACAATAACCTTTACAGCAGAGTCAATAGCTTCCTGAGGCTCACTCAGAGCAAAGCAAAGGGAATAATACCGTGGCCTTCCTCCTTGTGTGGTGTACATATTCACTCACTTCTAATACAGAAACTGATTTGTGACACTTCCCTGTGTGACAGAAAAAAGTTACCTGAATGTGGTAAAACTGTTACTCCTTCAAACTCCATCAAGTTGTTATTTGCTTGTGCAGCCTTAAAGAAGAACTTTAAAAACTTTTAGATATTGTAATTACCAGGTTGGATGACATAATGAAAAATTAAGTTTGGGACAATCTGTGATCATCAAGGATAGGACAGAAGGCTAGCTTGCCCTGAAGTCTGTGGGAAATCTGGCACTAAAATTAGAGACACTAATAATTCAACACCGATTTTCCTTTCAGATGCGGTGTCTACAGGTTACCTTGCCCAACATTTCTCTGTGTGTCTCCTGTACATATTTAAATCACTATGGCCACTGTTTTCCATGTAGAGATCATGACTGAACAAGACACTTGCTTATGCACTTATTTAGATGTCACCTACATTAAACCATCTTCCAGTTTTTGTTCCCAGAACTTTCTATTTTTCAATTGTTTATATTTTATCCAAAATTGCACTCTATATTGACTTTTGATTTAATATCTTCAGCAGCCCACACATTAGAAGGATGCTACTGTCACTAGTATGAAGAAAAGATTTCTCAAGAAAGGACAATTATTTGAAACAATACCAACAACCTGATCTAGTTTCTACAGCTAGGAGGCTTTTCAAGTGATGAATGACTGTGGGTCAAATTTGAATTCAGTGGTCCTAGAGTAAACCTGAAAAGAGGGCAGAGTGTTTGGTCTATGCCCTGAGTTACTGATACAAATCGCTGAAGTCAATGGAGTTGAAGGAACAGAACTAAATATCCCTCTCTGGTTTAGTGACATTACCTTGGATTTATGTCAGTAGAGCTGAGAGCAGACACTCATTTAGCTGAATATTGCCAAGAGGGAAGATCATGGTGAGCTGCTAATATTTGTTGCTGGAAACAATCCAGGAATGATAAAGAAGCCATATTTTTACAAAGCTTTGAAACCATCCTCTAGGCACACTATGTGGGTCAAGGTACTAGGCAATAATGAAAGTCAAATGGGTCCTAGCCTTTCTAATCCTGTCTGATCCAATGATCCTCCAATTTTGGTCATTTCACTTGAGTTTCTTAACCAGTTTCAGGCCAGCAATGAATAAAAATGCCTTAAAATCCAGCTAGGCTCCAACTTAAATAATAATAAAAAGTATATTCACTTTTTCTGATTTTTTAAAATGATTATCAGAATCTCACACAGAAACTCAACTGTTAGCAACCCAGTCTGGGAAGGTGCTGAATGCAGGAGGTGAGAGCCATCAGCTGCCAGTGTACGGTAACACGATAGCTCCGAGTGTAAAGCTGTCCCACGGTCTGTTCTGAGAGACATTTACAACAGAGTTCTGTCATAGACTGGTTTTGCTAAGGAAATAGCTTGTGGGCTGAAAAATCAGCACAGAAAGGAAGTCAGGTTTGTTGGTCTCAGAACACATACAGGCTTATGCAATTTTATAACCAACACACTTTTATAGCAGCTTGGAATTTAAGACTAATCCATCCCCAAAACTGTTTCCTGGTTTCCTTTCACTCCCAAGGATAGATCTTCCCTCTAGTGCAGACAATCAGAAAATATTATGACCCTTCACAGGAACTTGGAAATAGCTGATGATGCTCTCATATGATGGCTCAGATGCTCACTCTCTGTCTAAACAAAATATCTTCTGGGGGAAAAAAAGGTATGTAAGAGTGGGTGTATATGTATACAAATGCTTATGCATGTGAATTTTCTTTCTGCCTCTCCAGTGAAAGTGGAACCTAACTAATTTTTTTGACATATTCACATCTGGTAAACTATGAATAAATTCTGTTACTATCTGGTTAAATTAATGTAAGAAGATTCAGGGAAATTATCCAACTTTTTTCATGTTATGGATGAATACATGTTTTTAATTTCATGACTGTTTATGTTTTTGCCAGTAATAGTGGGTCAGTATTATTTCAGATTGATCGTGAGAGTGGTTTGACGAATCCATATAGCTGACTGTTCAGCAGTCACAAACCCACAGTTCATATCCCAAGGAATACACTGCAGTAACATTGTGCATTCTGCATGCTCACGTCTTTGAGAAGTCAGTGAAATTTAGATGTCTGATCTGATAAACAATACCAAAGCAAAGCCCTTAAATTCCTATTCCAGAAGCTAGTTCAAGTTAATTACTAGCAAAAATTCCCCTTGAAGTCTGTGGTTATGAATTTGTCAGATGAAGCCTCAGACACTGACCTCTTTGTCAAGGTGAACCTAATCAACCATCAACCCAGATAATTTTTTGTTTATCTGATGGAATGCAGGAGTGGAGGTCTAATGACAATCTTCTCTAATTCCAACTGCTGTGTAAATATCATAAAAACATACATTAAAAATATGACCTGGTTCCAGGCATGAAAATATTGCCCTTTGTGATTAATCAAATGAAGAGAAGAGAATGATTATAGTACCAATGCTAAGAAAAAAAAAAAGATTAAGAAAATCAACCAGCAACAGGAGGTTATAGTAGTGTTTATTTTTAGTAGTGCCTGTACTGTTTTAGCTGTGTTAACATGCTCTGGAAACCTTTAGGATCTTGCAGACTGGTCTCTATGACTTGGATCGCTGTGCCTTTCATCCCATGTCTTAGAAATATTCCCCTGACATAAGATTTACCTCTTAGAACACAGTCTTAGCCTTGTCAAAGAAGGGATGGTAAAATAGAAGACAATCCAAATAAAAGATAAATTCAACAGCAGATAACAATTAAGATACTTGCTTCTTATCTTAATATTTCTTCTGCTTTGACTCATTCCTTCGTCTTTTTTTGCCATCTTTTTCCCAAGCAAAGTTTCTGACAGTGCACACTGTAGATGACATGAAATCCCCTGGTGGAAATTACCTTATTTATCTTTTGATATCCACACTGTAAAGTTGTGTCTGAGATAGTTATCCTATTGTAGTCAAATCCAATAGAGACAGCAGGGTTGAGAGTGTGATTGATCTGACCAAAGTTTTCTGAGTTTATTGATCTTTCTCCTCTATTGATTATGAAGAAAGCTCATGGCCAGAAGTTTATATATAGAAGTCCACACTGTAGTGAGATATATCTCCTCCCTTCTGACTTTAATGGAATGTCAATCAGTCCTTTAATATCCATATATATTGGGGTTCCTGGTCTTCCATTTCTTTTTTTAAGACCATGAAGAAGAACTTAGAATCCTTTGGGTAACATAATTGTTGTTTTGTATCCACAGATATGCCACAGTGAGTCACTAACCTTGCATCGTAATTCAGACAGCAAATAACACTGGACATGACTTAAATTTTTCCTGTATATCTGTTGTGAATGTGAAAAGAAATTACTTATTTGAGTTTTTTGAGTCTCTCTTTTTCAGTTTATCTGTCTGAGAAGACAGATTGCTTCAGTCTACCTTTAGCATGATACAGGTGCCTCACCTAGAAAAACAAGAATCTTATGTTCACTTGTCTTCTCTTGATAGTGTCTGCAGGTAGCTTAAAGCTTTCCCTGGTTGCTTTTGATCTTTTTTTGATCAAAAAAAAATAGCCATTATATATATTATATATTATTATTATATATTTATTATATATAATATTATATATATTATATATATTATATATATATTATATATATATTATATATATATTATATATATATTATATATATAATATATATATATAAAATATATATATATATATAATATATTACATTATATATATTATATATAATAGCCATTATATATATATATTATTATAGCCATTCCAAGGTCTTGCTGGACAGCTCCTTTTCCAAAGGGCAGCAGTAGCAGAGGCAAAAGAAAGCCAAAGAACATCCTGCTCGGTCTGATGAGCCTTTTGTCAAAAGGACAGCTGGGCTTTTAGTGTAGTCTACCATCATTTGAAGAGGACCAGAGAAGGACACTATGTCAACCATCTGCTGGTCAGTGCTACCTTCTCCCCCCATCTTCTGTATTCTTTTGCCATCATGGGTTTAACCAAGTTACTTTGGGAGGAGATTGTCAGCACTTTTACCAGACTGAGATGAATATCTGTTCCTTGAGACTGAATTCAGTTATTATTTACATGAAGTCCTACTCATTTGTTAATGCCTATGAGATAACTTTAATCTCAGCACTGAGGTTTGGCTTTACATATGTAAATAGCAACATTTTACAAGTTGGAACAGGAAGAGCTGTGTAGATAAAATGATGCCTCTGTTACAGTGGAAAGATTGTCAGAATAGCTGTGAGATAATATTTGAACTTTGAAGAATGGGACATAATGTAAACAAGTATTCTCAGCCATGGTATAGCTGTGTCACATGTTTTCAATTTGAAACATGACCACAGGCTGTAAATGCAAACAAGGCTGGGTAAAGTCAAAACCACCTCTTTCTGAGAACTACAAAATGGTGTTTTGGGAAAAGATGGTTCTGTTCCACTATGAAGTGGGTTCTGGATATTCAGTATGACAGTGTCAAAAATATTTTCAAAATGAATGACTTTGTTCTGTGAATGGTCTTAACTGAACCAGTTACATATATTTTTAATAGTACATAAACCAGGGACAAAACTGTGCCTCTGCCTTGAGTACACCATCCACAGTAGGCCAGATCTGGTGGGAAGTTCTGGAGGCCAAATCAGAATGTGTCTCTAGCTGTCATTTTTATGCACCTGCTCTGTGAGTATTGTTGCTATTTACTTTCCTCGTTCAGATATTCCTCCTCATCTCACAGAAACACAATGTCTGTATGCACTGATGGTCTGCACCAAAGCAATGTCTCTAATAGCAGGTGGTTTGTGGCCACTTAAAAAGCCTCTGGGAAATCATGATGATAAAATACAAGAACTGCATTCAACAAGGACTGCATGTCTGTATCTGTGGGGAGATATTAATTATATAAAAGGTGCGGAAAAAAAAGATTACCCAGATAGATCTGCTGATGTAAGTATAGCGTGACTAAAGAGGAATGTACCTTCTGTGTCTCCAGAAAGGCCTATCAGTGCAATACAAGAGCCATATTGACTAATAAATTATGATCCTGGTTAATGGTTATTGAAATGGTTAATCTTTTGTTACTTTCTTTATCGACAACATTTTTTCAAAGTGATTTGATAATATCATTTTTGCCTATTTAGAGAAGCCTTGCATAACTCATTTCTTGAGGAAGTTGATAGACTGCTGGTAAGAATGCTAAACAAATTAATTTTAAAAATTAGTGAATATTTTAGGTCACCTGTGAGAAGATGTTGAATGTATATACATTTTAGCTTAGGTGGCTACTTAAAGCACTGCCTGGAAAACAAAAAAAATCATTAAAAAAGTGACCAGATGATCATTACTATTTGATTTCTTATTTTTAGCAATATTTCAGCTGAATGCATCTATTCTTATAACCAGTCACTAAGAGATCTTCACTGTGATAAAAAAAAAAAACATTTAATCTTTGGTAAAACTAAGTTTTACAGGCAATTAAATAGCAGAAGGATAGGGAAAAAGAATATAAAATATGATTCTGAAATGAAATCCACAAAAACTTTAAGAACTCAGCACTCCTGATGCTTTTTTGATCTGAAATATCTAGCAAACTTATTTTTACATGCTGCTCAGGTGGCCAAGGTAGTAAAAAGTTAACCAGACTTGTACATTGTTTCTATCTGCATTATTGTGGTTTTAGAAGACAGAGACGCCTCTCGCTAAGACATGACAGCCATTAAAAATCTAAATCTGTCCTCCTTTCCCAAGTTTTTCTTTACAGTAACATTTTAGCACTTAGCAGTGCCTGATGATGGATACATTTCATCCAGAAAATTCAATTGCCTACTCCTGTGGCTGCTGCTATGGTTACATAAAATGGCATAACTTCTTGTTCTGGTGGAGACAATGATAAGGGTTGTTATGGTGGGTCAAAGCAAAAAGTTGCAAAGTCAGAAAGACTTCTCTGAATGCCAGGCTGTGTGGTGGTTGAGTAGCACTTGAAGCAAAATCCTGTATCTTTTCTCTAGGAGTTGAAGAAAGAGTAAGGTTTTCTTTTTCCCTTCTCTGACAGTTTTAAAATTCCATACATGTAATTTTAAAACATGGCTATGTGTATATGTACTTTTCTAATTATTACTCCAGAATAAAGAACACTAAAATATTAGGAGACGCAGGTGAAATCAGATTTATAGGATGATTAGGTCCAATCCCACCCAAAGGCTTCCAAAAGCTTTGTGTTTCTCTCAAAGCTGTGTTTGTCATATCCATCTCCTCTGCTTACAGTCATCACAGCTCATTGACTCCCTGGGTATGCCTCTGTCGCCCCACAAAAGCCTGTACCTTCAATGAGGTCAGATGATTTTACCTGTATGCAATTTTGCCCTGTCACTTATATTTTAGTAGTTTATTTGGGGGTTTCCAGGAAGTTGTCTTGCAAATCTCCACCACAGTAGTGTTCCTGTCTAGCACTTTCTGTTGATAAGTGATGCAGGAGAAAAGTACAGGGGAAATGTAAGTGGTTTTTTGAGGTCTACTGCTTTTATAATATCTCCTGTAAATCTCAGAGTTTTTCTGTCCCTTGCAGAGCCTGACAGTAAGAAGGATGCAGCCTGAGTATAGTGTTCCTCAGGCCTTCATTTCCAGTATCTCTCTAGTAATTTTGTCAAGCCACAGGGAGCAAAAATCCCTGGGCCAGAATCTTCTCTTATTTATACAGGCATACATTTGAAGATCAAGCCAGCAAAGTCAACACAGTTTCACAACAGTGAAAGTGATATGAGATCAGAGTTTGATGAGGTGCTTTTGGTTGTCTTTCAAGGAATTCAGAGGTATTCAAATACATTTCAGCCTGGCCATTTGCTTAGTATTTCTTCATATTCATGTTAACCGTGAGGATTCTCTCATCCTGTTCTCTGACACTGGCCACCCCTGCTCAGGTGCTTCATTGTATAGGCTGCATTAGTGCCAAAACATGAGCTTTTAATGAGATAATGGAAAGCCATAGAATTAGTAGTTAAATTCAACACTGCTAAGTGCATCTGTTCCAGCACTGAGTCTCGATTAGCAGGGTAAGTATTATGGATAAGTTGTGTTGGCAACTAAAATAACCAATGGATGGAGCAGCTGCTTTAGAAAGTGAGACTGGAAGGGTTGGCATGTTTTAGTTTGAAAGAAGAAGGCTGTGGAGAGGGAATTGTGAAGGTCTGGATAATGTAAATATAGAATCTTTTTTCACCACCCTCCACAATACTAGGACTAAGGAGTAATTCATGAAAATAAGCACGATTGATTTAAAACAGGTTAAAGAAAGTACATTTTACATCGTGTAGTGACCTTCTGGAGACAGACAGCACTGGCAGCCTTAGAAAGAGGTTAGGCAAATTCATGGACAGCAGGTCAATTAACAGACAGAAACCATCAAGACTGTGCCCTCTAATATTCCTAACTGGTTGCTGCAGAAACTGAGGAAGCACAGGGTGAGTCAGCCACAAGGGTCCAAGTGTGCTCCTGGTATTGCATCTCCTAATGCCCCTGAAAGAGAGAAAATGCTGAACTAGGTTGTTATGACTAGTAGGGATTTTCTTTTGTTGTAATATTCTCACAATATTTTGTGATGATTTTCCATTCAAATTGTGAGGAACATTTTAACTGGTTCCTGGAGTTGACTAGTATTTATGAAATACTACTGAAATAGCCCTGAGGTACTTCATAAGGGCAGAAATGAGCACACAACGTTCTCTGGGACAATTTGGAGGACTGCATGGGGAAGAAAAAGCTACACTTGTTCAGAGCCATTCCAGCAGAGTCCCGCCTGCGAACTGTCTAGAGCCACAGGCACACCCAGGCTTTGTTCTGAAGGGAACTCATTTCTTTACAGCAAAATAAATTCCAAAAATAAATAGAAATTATGAAATTTATGAAACAGGCAGGGATAGTCAGAGAACCAGGACACACACCTGATACTCGGGTTATCTGAGACCGTGAGCATAACTGGACCAGGTTTCACCTCTTCTGTTAGCTGGTGTGGTGTACTGAAAAAGGATCAGGACAACTTGCAAAGGGTTAGAGCCAACAATAGGAGCCTGCATGGGGTCACATAGCTGGCTTCACTCCCCATTTGGTTCCATGGACCAGCATTTGGTTAAAACTAAGGCTTCCTTTTTCCATTGTCCTGCATGGTGCTGGCAATGAATAGGCTCCTGGGGTTGTGGCTTAAGGGGATTATTAGGGAAAAGAAAAACATGCCTCATACAAAAATCCAGCACTAAAACTATGAAAGTTTAAAAGACTGATGAAGAGAAGGTGATGAGCTTTAATTATGGGCTTTCTCTATGTACAAGGCAGAAGAATCAGACCAAATTCAGGTGAGAGTTTCAGCTCCTTCATAACAAACATAGCAAGGTCAGATAAATGCTGGTTTTAATTGCTTGAACCAGCAGGAAAGGAGGGAAGGGCCCCTATATTGGAGCACATGATGTCCTCTTCCTGTTTTTTCTCAAATCCACATGTTCATGTGGCTGTGGTAAAAATGGTGTTTGAGTGGCTGCTATGATTTATTTGTATACACAGCTTTACCAACATTGCCAAACATGCTCATTTTTACATAGACTCTTCCTGCCCATTAGAGTCAATTCTTTGCATGATCTTGTGCCATCAGAAACAGAAGGATCTGGGTTTTCATGACATTATTCACTTCTCTGTGGGAGCATATGATTGTAACATCTGCAAATAAGCTTGCCCGGGGACAAAGGTTTTTCTATTAAGATTTTCTATGAGGCTCCACAATCTTCAGCATTACAGAGACTTCTGTTGTGCATTGACTCATACAGAAAAGTCAGGATGAGATTATTTGCTTTCTCCAATTTTAATTATTCCTCTTTTTCAGACCACTGCTCTGCTAGGTCATGTATGACAATATGTGTCTCAACATCTTTTGGGAGAAAGAAGGGGAAGAGCTCTGAATGTAACTTGCTGCATATGCAATCTTAAATATGCAGCTCATGACCCTGGCCAAGTAAAAATTGAAATGTAAGGAAGCCCTGATAGATTGTGCTTTATTTCTCCCTCTCTTTTCCAGTAAAAAATATTCTGTCTATGATGTTGATCGAACCACTAAAATGCTTCCTTCCTGTCTTTATAATTAGTTTCCTATTTGATGTGTATTTACTTTAATTTTTCTCTTTGTACACACATCATTGTAGGAGTGATAAAAATTTGTAATAGATGTTAAGATCTTATTAGCACTTGGCTTGAGTAACAAAGAATTGAGACACTTAAACATAATTTCTGGAAATACTTACTCAGCTATCCATTTTGGGGTGCAGCTGGTTATTTTGTAACAGTAGCCTGAAGAGAGACCACAGATAAACTGTCAGTTTTGACTGAGTTTCAATTGGAAAGTTCAGTTCTTCAAGTGGAACTCAGTGAGTGTTCAACTGCTGAATCTTCAAACCAAGATAATATTCACATTATTTCTTGGAAAGTAAACTGTTTTATATTGTGTTGTATATTTTCTAGCCTCTGTGTTGGAGAACAAGATTTTACCTTTTCTGCATTTCCTTGTTTACTGCAGGCTATTTACTAAAAGATTTATTTCTAACTCAAAATCATTAACACCTTCACTTTTTCTCAGCTTTTGGATACATTGCTGTGGTGGGTTGACCCAGGCTGGACACCAAGTGCCCACCAAAGCTGCTCTATCACTCCCCTCCACAGCTGGATGGGGGAGAGAAAATATAAAAGAAAGCTCATGGGTCGAACAGAGGAAAATCATTCATCAGTTACTGCCACAGGCAAAAGAGACACAAATTTACTACCAATGGAATCAGCGTAGGATAATGAGAAATTAAAACAAATTTTAAAACACCTTCCCCTCATCCCTCCCTTCTTCCTGGGCTCACCTTCACTACCCATTTTCTCTCCCTCCTCCTCTCTAAGGGTGCAGAGGAATGGGTTATGGGGACAATGGTCAGTTCATCACTCGTTGTCTGCCACTCCTTCCTCCTCAGGGTAGGGGTTCTCACACCTGCTCCAGTGTGGGATCCTTCCTGTGGGAGACCATCACAAACTTCTCCAACATGAGTATCCTTCCCATGGGCTGCGGTTATTCAAGAACTGTTCCAGCCAGGGTCTCCCACAGGGTCACAGGTCCTGCCAGCAAACCTGCTCCAGCGTGGGCTCCTCTCTCCACAGGGCCAGAGGTCCTGCAAGGAGCCTGCTCCAGCATGGGCTTCCCATGGGATTAGTGTCTCCTCTAGGAGACACTAATAGTAATAGTAATAACTAATAGTTACCTTTAGGTGCCTACCTGCTCAGCACTGGCTCTGTGAAATGTGAGGGAAGCTTCTGCCAGTTCCTCGCAGAAGGCACCTCTGCAACCTCTCTCTACCACAACCGTGCCAGACAAACTCCATGGCAAAGCTCCTGGTCTAGCAGAAGAGATTTATTCGGGAACTGTATGAATTTCTTAATATGACCTCAACTTTCCTATGCAACTATTCAGGAAACTGATGGGGAACAGGCATCATGTACTCTAATAGTGCATTTTGTACATCTATAGAGAAAAGATACTCAAGTTTTTTAGAATTAATTTTTGCATGCCATATGTGTGCTTATGAGTGCTTCAAAGTAATTACACAGGAACTGTGATTTGTTTTGTGCTCAATGTGACCAATTTTGTGCCAACAAGTGATTGCACTTGTAACTGCCCATTTAGCATGCGCAATAACATGTTTGCACTTCTGCAAGTGGATTTGGGAGAATACAAACCAGGACCTCATAGTTCACAACAGAACAAATGAAGCATGGCAGCAAGTCATGGAGAAGACTGGCTTTGCATGCAAATTCCTTGAATCAGTAGAAGTGCTGATTTCTAGGACAAAAGCATCTTGTTTCTCTGAATAATTCTTTATAAATTATTTTAAAACTTGCCTATTAGCTGTAATTTGTCTTTTGTAAGCTTGGTGAACAGGTGTTTTAAGCCCTTAAGACCTACAGAGGAGAAAGTTTTCTTTCTATTTACATTTTTAAGTGCTTGGTTGTCACAGCCAGCCATAATGCAGAACTGATTCCAGTGACTAATTTGACTTGACATTTTGACGCCTGTTTCTTTTGCAGTTTCATGTTCTTTGGCTGATCTTGACCTGTGCCATGTCATTCAGCAGCACATACCTCCATTTTTTAACTACTACTCTACTACAGAATTATATTCAACCTGTCTATCTATTCTCTTATATGTATCTACCCATAGCTCTCCCGGCTTTTTCTTTATGTCAGCAAGGTCAAACTCATTCCTCTTCTAATTATACACAGTACCGACTCAAATCTTTGCTACTCGAGCATGTCAGCTGTTGAAGTAATTACATTAGTGTGAATGTGAAAGAAAACTATAAGAAAAGGAGGGAATACAAATAATTTAAAGCTTTAAGAGGAAAAGAAATTTATTCTTACTGTCACTGAATGTACTAAGACCACTCAGACAAAATAGTTTCAGGTGCTAAACAGTCTGGGGACCCAGCTTGAATTTAGGCTTGAAAAGCTAGTATTCGTCACTATTCTTTCTTATTAATCTTTAGACTGAATTTATAAGCTTTTAACCAAATTCATTACTTTCAGGGGAGGGTCTGGATGTCTGAAGAAGAAGAAATATTTGGCCTTGTTAACTGAAGTTATTGTCTTTAAGATTGCTTAGAAGCCCCCAGAAAAGAAACAGTGTACTAGCTTGCATGAAGTGAACCGTTGTCCGACCCTGCTGATGGAAATGTAGTGGAAACCAATAAGTTTTCCATTTGCATTGTATCTCTTCCTTCAGGGAAAATATATTGAGAAATTTATTATGAATCTCCATTCAAGTTAAAATCTCTACATGCTCTTTGCTTTTTGAGTAAAGACCCTATGCTCTATACTTTATCCTACAGGTCTTTCCTGGTAGAAATTCTCATATTTAGCAGTGGAAAAAGCTTAGACATTCCGATTCTCTTATGTGTATCTGGCTTAGCATCCTTTTCTTCTGGTGTGTGGAGTTCTATGTTCTTCCTTAGAAAGTCACAAGGAGGAAAGTCTTGTGCACACAGAGAGTGTTTTATTTTAGTGGTGTTTCAACTGATATCTTGTCATGTATCTTCTGACTAGGTTTTACTTTGTGTAGAGAAAGTCAATGTAGTATTTCATACTTAAAAGATTACACAATTAATCCTGCAGATGTTAGTCTGCAAAGAACCCTAAACCAAGTTTTCCATTGATGACCATTTTCTGCTGCTGTCCCATACAAGTAACCTAGCTGTTGTCTAATCTGTACAGGGAGACCTGGAGGCAGACTGAGCTATCTCACCTGATTTTAGTCACCTCAGGAGTAGAGGAAAAGACCCATATTTTTCTCGTTGATTTTGCCTGAAGCAGAGTTAAATGTTCAGTGTGTATTTAATCAATTTTGGCAGTGGCGTATTCTGCAATTGTCACTATACGCGGGGGCCACAGCAAGAGAGCACCACTGTTAAACACTATGTTTTAGTGCTTTGATTTTTGCAGTCAGTTACACTTCACAGAAACTGAGTAACAATGAAGCCATCATCTTTGCTACAGGTCAACGAAACAAAAAAATCTATGTTTCAACAGTCTGCCGATGAGAAGCTCCTTTCTCCAGTTGAAATAGAATGGACTGGATGACTAGATTTTAGTTATTCTAACATTACATCTGAATCCCTATCTGTCGAGGTTTGACACTGGCTAAGTGCCAGGCACCCACGAAAAAACCATCCACTTATTTTCCTTTGCTATAGCTGAGCAGAGGAGAGGGAATTGAAAACTTCATTTTCATAAGTTGAGATAAGGATTATTGGAAAAAACCCCACACTTTAAGGCAAAAGAGGTTCAAAACCTAAACAGTATAAAGAAGATATATTATTAACAGAATTAAAAGTAAAAAGGGTTATGAGAATCAAAGCAAACTTCCAGAACACATTTCTCAGTCCCTTCCTCTTTCCACCGACCATGCAAGGACACAAAACATGGGGTTTTGGTCAGTCTGCCACTTCTTAAAAATTTTTCTACAGTATGCTTAAGGAAAAGAGTTTCTTCTGCTGTGCTGTGGGATCCTTCCCAGGGGAGATAGTTCTTTGTGAACTTTTCTAGTGTGGTTTTAACTTCCACAAGCAACAGTCCCGCCTGAACCTGCTGCAATGTGAAATCCCTCCCACAGGCCAAGCAGTCTTCCCACAACTGCCCAGCGTGGGCCACTTTAGTTCATGGGGTTCAGTCTTTTAAGGCTGAGCTGTTCTAGTTTGGAAGCTAAGGCTCTCTTCCTCTATCTCTAAAAGCAAGGGTCATCCCTCTGTTCGAGTTCCTCGCTAGATAACAGCTTTTCAGTATCCAGGTACTCCAGCGTGAGTATTCTCCTTCACGGCTGCGTGTGTATCTCTGCACCCCCCCATGCACCTCACGAATTATAGGGAAACAGTTTGTTGTATTACAGTCCTCACCACGGCTTGCACGAGAACCTCAGCTCTGACGCTTGGAGCACCTCCTCCCTCTCCTTTTTTTCACTGACCTTGGTGCCGGCATGACGGTTCTCCTCACGTGTCCTCACTTTTCCTTTTTCTCTGACTTGGAAGAAAGTCGGTGTCTGTAAGTTGTAATTGAGAGGTTGATCTCGTCCGGGCTCCGCATTGGGGAATTGCTCGCCATGTCTCTCGCTGCTGCCACGTGGTCCCTGCCGGCACCGCAAGGCCGGCCCCGACCGCGTGGTCCTCGCTGGCACCGCACAGGCGGCTCTGGCCTCGGGACGGCCTCGGCTGTCCGGCCCCTGGTGGCCCCCAACAGAATGGGCCCCGGCAGCCACCTCACCACCCCTCAGGCGAAGTAAAAAAGAGCTTCCAGCTTTTTTTTTCTTTCTGAAATATGTCATCACAGAGGCCTTACCAGCTTGTCTAATTGGGCTAGTAACCTGCCCATTGTCAGAGCCTTCAGCGACTGGCTCTGTGCCAGACATTGGAGAAACTTCGAGCCACTTGCTCCCGCCCACCAAAAACTAGACTGTTTTTAAACTAGCACAGCATCATGAAGTGAAGGTGAGATATATGATTATATCAAAAATTACATTACACTTAAGGGCTTTTTTGAAACTGGCTAATTTACTTCTGTTCATGTTTCAAAGCCATCCATGTGCTACACAGAAATTTTTCAGTTATTTATGTATTTACAGAGGAATATCAATCAGGTACAAGACTTGCAAATTTTTTCTGAGTTCATCGCTTTCAATTAAAAAAAAAAAAAGCTAAATAAAACAAAACATTTCTCACTTTTAAGACAAAACTGATTTTTATTGTAACCCTTCATTTTAAAATTGACCTATTTTAACAACAAAACCCTCATAGGCTGTATATTTCAGGTTTAAAAGTATGTTTCTCTCTTTTAACTTAAAATTATTTAGGAATGGGATTGTTTTGTCTGGGCAAAGAAATACCCAAAACGATCTTTTTTTCAATTCCTTCCAAACTTTTGTTTCAAAGCATTTTTTTTCAATGCTTTTTCTTTTTCCAAGTTTCTTCAGCTTCTTTTGAAAAAATATTTCATGAGCTTGGTTTTTATTTTAGGTTAATCAGTCTGATTGGAAAATTGTATTAACTTCTGTGAAAAATTTCCTTCCATTATGAAACCAGATGAAACAAAGTGATGCAGCCTGAGGTTTTATTCACACTCAAACTGGAATGAGAAGGCAAAAACCAGAGGTGAACTGGAAGAAAAGTCATAGTGGATATATGCATAAAACTTGCATTGAATTAAAAGAAACAAGGCCCTGAAAAAGATTTAAGACAAATCTTGTCTAATCAGACTGATCTTTATAATAAATATACTCAGTTTTGTGATGTAATAACCATCTCATTTCACATTTGAGGAAGTCGGGATTTATATTTTGGAACAGGTTCCAATGTCATGCTTTGGCAATTTTTAGATTTGTTGCAATTTGGAGGACTGTGAACTAGGCAGGGCTATTGAGCCCAGCATAAACAGTATCTGAGCTATCAAATCTGGAAATTCCCTTTCAACAGAAATCATTCAAAGTTCAGGAACATTACTATTACATTCAAATTGGGTCAGTTTGTCATGAGAGAGCTGTAAGAGAGATTATATCATTTCCTGACAGTAAAAACACACATTTGAGTTCTTTGACGATAGCAGAGTTGATCGATTTTGGAGTGTTTCAGCATTTTGGCATGCCCATAACATGAGGATATATCACTAACACTGCAATAAAAGAACCAGGCCTAATGACATTTAACCTTCTAGAAACTCTGATTGGGAAGCAAAGCATTCACATCTTAATACTTGCCCTTTTAATCTAGGGAGAGAGTTTTGGAGGCTGCACTGGTTGTTCATACCAGGAAAAGAATTCTTCTTCTTTAAAAAAAAAAAAAAATCACATTTGTAAGTGAAGGCTTCACATTTGTGTTTAAATGTTATGTCTTCAGAGAAGGTATATTGCAATTCCTCAAATCTAAAAAAAATTCCAAACACAGAGTTACAGATGTAAGACTTAAAAAAAGTCCACAACATCTGAATGTTGAATCTTTCTGATTTGTTTTGGATATCCATCTGCAATTTTTACTATATTCTTATTTATTTCTAAATTGGTGGCCATAGGTAGAAGTCTATTTATACTCAAAAAAAAGCAAAATAATAGTTACTATATTGGAATGCAGCAATTTTTACCTGCAGTTTTAAGAGAAGCTAGTTGGGTGCATGATCTACAGCCTGCCTTTAATTTTCAATGGGTTTATTAATCTAAAGTATTCTAATTCTCCAACATATTAATTTCACAACAATTCACAACATGATATCAAATCAATTAGGAAAACTAGTCCAAATGGATTCAATCACATAAATGAAAAGATATGTCCATACTTTTGCTTGTGCTTTGTTTATATAATGTCTCAATCAAAACTCTTCACATCTGCAGACATGTAGCTATAAAATTCTATATTCTACATATCTATGTCTATTAATGTTTATGCAAAAACAACATGTACCCTTTCTTACAAAAAATATCTATAATTGAACCATAAATTTTTATTATGCAAATTTTTTCCCAAACAATTGATCCCAATGCGATAAAAAATATTAACCTTAATTTATTTCCTTATGCCTGACATATTTCACTGTATAATCAGATTTTCTTTAAATTAATGTTGTCTCTATACTGGTTTTCTCTATTTGCAGGTATTAATGAATAAATTTAAACTCTGAATCACAGGCATTTAAATTGGCTGAAGGAATAAATGTATAGCTACATTCATAAATATATATCAAAACAGTCAAAGGCTTAGCTATATATTATGTCTTCATGTGTATGCAAAATTTTCATTACTGTTATTGGGAGATAATGTGGATGTTGTGAGGGCAGAATATATTCCAGGCAGTATCCTGTAACATGTTTTTTCCTACTAGTCCCGTTTTTCCTTCTTTGTTTGCTGTTTGCTACAGTAACACACCATTTGAATTATAATTTTAGGAACTTTATGAAAGCAATAACAGAATTTATAGCTTTATCACAACAAAAAGATTTTGCAAGTTTCACATTTGTACTGAAAAACCAAAGGCACAGACCAAAGTATGTTTAGCCAGATGTTGATACCTAAATTTCAAATATCCATGTTTAAGCAGATGAAGCCCTCCTGAATTTCTGTTTTATGATTAGGACCACGTAGAATGATAACAACAACCAAAAAAAAAAAGGACATGGTTACTAATAAGGGTGGTGGTGGTTGCAAAGGGACATTGACACCATGATGGTTGTGCAGGAAGATGTTCATATGGCAGAGAAAAGCAGTTATCCTGTAGGTAGGCTTTAAACCTGACAGTTGAAGGCAAAAAATAGATAATGTTGGAAATTTTTCTCAGGATATTTAATGCTTGTTATGAAAAGTTAAGTAAAAGTTCCTCTATGTGGCTGACTATTCATAATTTTTGTTACCTCTCTAAAAATCCCTATTACTTCTGCCTGAATCCCAAATGACCCTTCTCTGGGCTTTCATCACAGCTAGTGCCAGGAGTCATTGAAGCATTTGCAGGTTCAGAACCTTTATCTGTATAAGAACCAGAGCCAAGGCAATTCCATTATTTTGTTCGTGTCTAGTGCTTTCCATACTTTTAACATCATTGGGTTGTGCCTTTACTTCTCTTGAGAGAAAAGGAGTGAGAATGTATGAGGCTGAGAAAGATGTTCCCCTCACAGTGAAAAAGTCAGTGCAGAACGTCCCACAGCCCAATTTCAAGAAGTGAGTTGTGTTCCCATTCCTGCTGGGATGTGTGTATAGCACGGTGACAAATGAAGTGCTAAGTAGATATGCTTAGCCAAGGAAAAGGGCATTATTATTCTTCCCTGTGAAATGAGTTAGAGGAAAATCATTTAGAAGAAACATCTGAACAAAACAAAACACAAAAGAAAAAGAAAAAAGAAAAATAAAACCCAACCACTCCACAAGCCAGTAAGAACTTCTCTAATACTAGATGTGTATCACTGGTGGGTACACTCACAGTTCCCTTATTGTGTGTCCCAGTCATTACTAGGAGGCAAGAGGATATGCACTTGGAGAGGGTGGATCTGCAGATTGTAAACTTTTGGGTAACTTAAATGCATATTTTATCCCTTGACTTCCATGACACACACATCTATTTAATTCTTTTTCAAGGTGAACGATTTTCCTATCAATTGGTGATTAATAATCTCTAACTGGAAAAGGAAGAAAATGTAAGTGAAGTTAAACACACCCTTTAACACCAGAAAGGATCTCTGGTATTGAAATACTGAGGCACCTGATCTGCATACAGCATAAAGCAAAATGCAAATAGATGAACTAAAGTCACATTGGTTCTAATGATGCTTAAGGCTGTGGTTAAAAACATGCTGTTATGAAGTAGTGCTGGTTAGTTTTATTTGTTAAAAACACAACAAAAGTATTACTGACCTTCTTTAGGATTGATCTCTACAGCTCTATTAGATGCAATAAACAAACAATTAAAACTAAGGAGAAAAAAATAGAGGTAATGGTAGAAATATGTCAGCACTGTTTTGCATGCTTTAACAAACTGCAATATGTGCAAGAAACAGTGGGATAGATCCTGGTACAACAGGATAATATAATTTATTTGGAAGATGTGCCAAGGGAAGGTGGCATTCTCATAGAAAAGGGTAGATTTGGAGGAACCAATTAGAGTTTTAAACCAGTAAAAAAAATGTCCATACAATTTCTTGTATCTGTGCCTTGCTTTGGCCATTTTATTGTGCTCCTGAGGAAATAAGTGTGTTTTGCTAATAATAGATAGACCTTTGGGGGGTTTTTTAGCCTGTGTTTCCTCATGAGATCTTGATCTACTAACTGTGGCATCAGTGTCTAGGGCAACATACGCAAACAAGCTACAGTAGTCTCTTGTCTACAGTAGTCATATTGAATTTTGAAAATTATATGAAAATATTTCTCTCACAGAAAAACAGTCCTTGCATTCCCTTATTTGTGAATTGCGTGCCAGAGTGTTCCCATTAGACATCAAGTGAAGAACATGTCCAAGAGATAATGTATGTGTTTATACCCAATGTCTCAACATTGTTCAGCTTGAAGAACCACAAATTCTTAGTGCGTTCTCTGGGCTGGAGACAGGTGTTATGGGCAGTTCATCGTGTAGACTTGGGCTAGATCGCTTTCAGCATGTTGAAAGGATTATTCCCACCTTTTATTTATACAAATAACAATTTTTTGTGTTGCTGTGTCCACTCTCCAAAGCTTACAGAAAAAAAAACCAAGTAGAGAATGTGATGCCTTTTATTGGATTATAGTGTATAATGTCTGGAAAAATATTGTTCTCATGAACATAAATGATTTCGAAGTCTTCAAGTCTGCACCAACAAACACTGATTCCATTGAGGCAACATTTTCTTCCCCTCCTTTAGAAAGGCTGCTTCTTGCACGGGTTCCAGCCCTGCTCTAGGACAATTTTCTCACCCCAGAGCTAACTTCCAAGAATTTATTTGCAAGGTAGGAGATGATTCAATCCCCACACCTACTTCTTTGACTTGGTTCATCTCAATGCCTTGTGTCATAGTTAAAATGGTGTATATTTTTTAGAAACACAACCCATAATCCATCCTAAGGCCCTGAAGAAGGGAAATAGTTACTGAAGCACTGTTATGCCCTCAGCAAAACTCCGCTAAAGTATGGTACAGTAGTTAGAAGAAACTTTATTAAGACCATGATAATGACTAAAATACATTCCATATTTACTGGTGTGGATCTTCTTGGCTGAGCTATGGGGAAAAGGACCATCAAAATAGATAAAGTCAGCAGTTTTGGTGCTGGGGGAAATTGATATCATACAACAAGAACTCTCCAGTGCTATGCACTATGTGAGATTCTGTTGGATGCTTTTAGCCAAACAATAGCAAAATATGCTTATCCTCTCTTGTAAATCTGTCCACAGTTTGGGCTCACTTTGCAAGAAGGTAGGATTTTCACTGTAAGCATGTCTACAGGATTGAAGAAAAACATTTTGCCAAACTTTGGTGTTGAGCAGGACATGGAAAAGGAAGAGCCTGAAACCATTCAAAATAAACTTAAGACAGACTTAGTTAAGAGTCTAACTTGTCCATTGTATATGTACACATGCCTTGCAACATGTTTATTTTGAAGCAAGATAGTTAAAATTTTACATTAAAACCCTGCTTTATGATATGCACTTCACTGCATTTCTCACTTGCTATTTTCTAAGTTTTGAGTGCATGACTTTGAAATGTCAGGGTTCTTTCAAAAGGGTGTCTGTGCATGAAGGAGAAAGAGGCTAATTTCCTAGGTTTTTAATAAAGAAAAAATGAGAAAAACAAGACATAAGTTCCATTAGGTAGCAACTGAATGGCGTGCACAGGTACCCTTTCAGGCATAGCAACCTTTGCATCCACTGCAGAAACCTCTTGTCTCTTGAGTTGCTTTTGTGACTCCTGGGTGATGTTCTCATGCTTTCTGCCGAGAGGCACTAGCAGATACCAAAATGCACTTTTTCCCAGTGGAGTTGCACAAAATGCTTACTGGTAAAAGTGGGATTTAGGAACTGTGAAGCTGTTCCATACATCTGTTCCATTTTCTCTAAATGCTACTTGTCCTAGTATATGACGCCACACCTGACTTCCAGACTCTTGCTGAGCTGAATTTTCTCCGGTACACGCTGGACTGTATCCTCCTTCAGAGAACCTGAGCTTAGCAATCAGCAGGAGAAACACTGAGTTCACACAAAGAGAGAGAAAGAAAGAAAGAGGCACTTCCTGGCCTCGAGAACTGGCAGCAGGCAGGAAAACACAACCAGTGCAGAAGGAATTTCTAAGCATGCAGCTGCCAACTGCCTCAGCTCTTGTCTGAGCATGGACAAACTCAGGGGCCTTTTGAAAGGCTACAACTTAGAGACAGAAATGGCATGCAACATATCCTTAGTCCATATTTCACTTTCCACCTGTTACATTCTGAGTCTCTACCACACAAAATAATATATTCAGTGTTACCCCAACAAACAGGTGTAAGGTTTTATTTTTGTTTGTTTGAAATGGGTGATCACTGAGTGTTACCTGAGTGTCTTTCTGAGAAATGGGTGAGGTATTTTGAGTGACAGTGTCTTTAAAAATTTAGTCTAAGACAGATAACAAGTCTGGAAAATTTTAGCCTGAGTGGTTACTGTTTGACAGAATGTTAAGCCATTGAAAATAAACATTTATTAGGAGTGTTGGGAAACTTCAAATTTAGGCAGTGTTGCCACCTCTATTAACAGTATATGTGAAAATTCAACAGCTAGCTACAGAAAATGAGACTCATGTATTAGAGTGTTGGTCTATTAATATGCATATGGAGAAAGAGAGAAAATAAAATGCTTCTTTCCCTATTTCTTTAATGAGACAGAATCATACGTTAGAAAGAAAAACAGGCATACTTAAGAAATTAAATTGAACAGAAATAGGAACAACTCTGGGTTTATACATTCCCTTGACAAATCTCTCAAGTTTTTATGACTGCATAATCCAGCTCCTGTCACAGTTTTCTGCCATGGCATCTTTCAGATGATTGGTTTTGTGCATAGTTATTAGTCTGATGCTGCTAATCTCTTGTTTCTGAAGGAATAAACTCAACTGCTTCTAGCTGAATGCTTATGCTTTCTTTTAAAAGGATGTAATTCAGGTGGCTTAAGGGGAAAGTGGACGATCCAGATTTAAAGACAATGTTTGATCTTTTGTACATGCCAGGTGGTCTAGAAACTGGGCAGTATATGGGCAGTATTTTCCTGTTGTATCTGGAGGATGACTAATAATATTCAAGTTTAGTACCTCCTGTTAATTAAGAAAAACGGTGGGATTTCTTTCACCTGTAGGGTTAAAAGCAATGCATGTAGGCCAACCCAGTTCCCCATCTGTGGAGAGGGTGTCTTGTCCCCACAGGGGACAGGTTTATATCACGGAAGGATTAACCCACCCTGTGCAGCTGCTTGTTTTTCCCTCTTGATGTACCGAGAGAACGATCTAAATGATTTGTGCACACCAGGCACACAAGATGGCTACACCTAATGGAGATGAGACTCAAGCTGTAATAATTGTCCCTCTTCCTGCAGGGACGAAGCTTACATAGACATGAATGTTTTGTTGTCTTCTCAGTGATTTCATCAATTATTAGTAGCTCAGGTTTATTTCATCCTGGCTTAAGAGCAAATTCTGAACAGATGTAAAAATAAACACTTGGTCTCCAGCTATGTAGGATACAGGTGAACCCTGGTTCTGAGTCTTCTCTTTAGCATTTTATGCTTTTTATCACAAGGCATTCCTGACTTGCCTACGAACATTAACACAGCTCTACAAAATTGTCAAATCTTGCTTGTAGACTTTATCTGTGGCTTCAGCCAGAAAAAGAAAGTGATGTGGAGAAGACATGTGAGTAAAAAGTGTGCCTTTTAGAGTAAAATGCTACTTTGATTGTGTTCTTAATATTCACGTGAAGCAACCAAAGCACAGTAAATATGTGAGTATTCCTTCTCATTCTGATCTATGACCTTTATTTTTGCTTGTTTCCAGTCTTTGGAAACTAATTCTACACATTAATTCCTGTCAACAGTAAAGAATCATAAGCATTTTTGCTTTCACCACACAAGAAATGCTACAGCTTGTCTTCTTTTCCAACTCCCTCTGTAACCTATTCTGGCTTTGAATATCAAAAGACTAAGCATCTGTTCCCTTGTTGATACCAGCCTTATATCCCAGGAGTCACTTTTTATTTTTTCCATTGTCACTTTTAGATTTTCTCCCAATATTGAATAGCAGAGGAGCTTCTACCACAAGAAAGTCATGATCCCTAGCTGGGACCTCTGGGTTTAGCTGTATTTTGAAGGATTATGGCACCTTTAGACAGAAAGAAGAGTGGCACTACCTCTTGAGAGAGTCTTCGTGATTCAACCTCCAAATTCCCTGCAGTCTATGACCCATCTTTCATTCTCCAGAGCACAAAAGACCTGTGACTGCCTTCCTTACGTCTCAATTAAGCAAGCTCTAAGTCCAGAGGCTGATAAACAGGCGTCTCTTCTCCCCTCTCACTATGTGACCTCTGAAACACACCCTGAGAAATATCTCTTTGTTCCTCAGGAGAAAGGCATTCTCCCTGGTTGTCCTGGGCTGTTCAAATTATGCCAGCAAAGAGGGAAGGATTTCTTCTCCCTGTTTTCCTTGAAGTTATGCAAAAACCAGAAGCATTTACAGTCATAGTTTCCTAACGATACTTCCCACTTACTTTTCTGCAGAGATCTCTTTGTCCACTACTTTTCTTGTCATATGTAAAATGAGAAAGTAGGGCTGTCTGTGCCTGATTCATTCTTTGAAGTATCTGCCACAGCAGTGTAATAAATAACCATAAACTTTGTGTCCTTAAGATGAGAAATCAATCCGCAGAAGCAACTTTTAGATATTTCTAGAATAAGAGTCCAAGGAGGAGGAAGATTAAGTGCAGAAGTGAAGAACTTGGCTGTCACCTTGCCTCATGTTTGTTAATTGAACACAACTGTAAGAAGAGGCAGCATTCAGCTTAAGGGTTCTTTCTGTGTGGAAAGCAAAGGTGAATTCCCTGATTCACTACAAAAGCTCTCTTCTTTCAGTTGGATTATTGATTTCTTTGACATATTTTAAGCATCTCTTTCTAGCTTCTGTTTTTTTCCTTTCCAGACTCTGCCTGCCCTCCTCTGGTCTTTCCACACCTTCACAGGCAAAGAATTGAAATGCTGAAATATCTGAAACCCAGGAGATACTATAAGAAGAAAGAAAGAAGGTGTGAATAAAATGAAACTGGTTAAGGTAGTAATGCTGAATATAATGCCTGACTTTATCATAGTATAAGTAATGTGAGAAGTTTCTACTAAATTTAGGATCACTGGCCTATTGTCCAGGCAGACTTTTTCTCCCACCTTGTTCAGGCACCTCAAAAGTCTCATGACGAATGACTGTGTCTGTGTGGGCAGAATGTTTATTTCAGGAAAGAACAGTGAATGTACACTTCTTGGGTAATAGTAAAGTATCTACTAAAGTACATATCATCCTGTCTTTTTAGATTATCTTTTTCAATTTTAAGAGGCATGTGAAAATTTAAGATTCAGAAGTTTGTAAAAAAATAAAAATCAAACATTGTTAGCATGAAGTCAGGAGAGAGACTTGTTCTTTGGTTGTGATGTTTCTCCTTCTCCCCAAAGTTACAGATAATTTCAAAAATTCTGCTGGCAGTACACAGGGAAAATATCTTCTCGAGTTTGTCAATACATTTCTTAATTTTTTGTTCCTGCTCTTCCTGACCATGCGATGTAGCTGGGCAGGGATAGAGCAAGAGAGAAAGAATGAAGATATCCACAATAATGGGGCAGAGCTGTAAATTTCCTATCTGACTTGTGATGACAAATGATGTTTCAAAGTAATCAGGGCTTGGAATGGACTGATACATATGAGAAAAAGACAATGTATCTTAGAGATTTCTGCTAGTCTTTCTTAAATTTTAAAAGCATTTGCTTAACTTATTCTTTGCATGCTATTTTAAAATATTCACGAGGATCAGTGATGTTCAGGGAGTTCGTACTGAACAGGTGGAAATCTTTCGTGACTGATCTGATCTGACTCACCGTGTCCTCCTCGTAAGTGCAATGTTTGCCATTCCCCAGGGATACCCCCTTTCACAGGGAAAAGTGTAAGAGCAGCACTTTGGAAACGTTATGCAGGAAGACTTTGCATAGCAGTTAAGTACAGTGCAATGTGGCTGAAAACACAGCCTCCCTGATGCCACTGGAAACCTAACAGAGAATTGTAGAGTGGTTTGTGTTGGAAGGAACCTTAAAGATCAGCTAGTTCCAACCATGAGCAGAGGCACCTTCCACTAGACCAGGCTGCTCAGAGCCCCATCCAACCTGGCCATAAACTCCTCCAGGGATGGTGTATCCACCACTTCTCTGGGCAACCTGCTCTAGTGCCTTGCCACTCTCATAGTAAAGAATTTCTTCCTAATAGCTCTTCTAAATCTACTGTCTATGCTATTTCAATATAAAACTCTTACCCCTAGTTCTACCACCACACTCCCTGATAAAAAGTCCCTTCCCATCTTTCTTGTAGGCCTCCTCCTAGTACTGGATGGCTACTATAAGGTCTCTGGAACCTTCACTTCTGCAGTGTGCATGACCCCAGCTCTCTCAGCCTGTGCTCAAAGGAGGTGCCCTCTCATCATCTTCATGGTCCTCCTCTGGACCCACCGAAGCAGGTTCATGACCTTCTTGAGATGGCACAGGACTCCAAAGTGGTAACTGGAAATCAGACTGGATACTTTACTAGGAAACTGGATTAAGTAATTGAATAAAATCCTAAGTCTTCAGTAGCTGTAATACATTTCATCCCTATCTGCCATGCACACACCTCAATATGAGGTATTTTCTTCAACTGAGTCCTTTTCTGAAGGGCAAGTTTAATAAGATTACATCATATTGCAGCAAAAGTTAACAGCTTCTCCAGTATCTGAAGTTAATAATTTCTTAAATCGTCCTTTAGAAATTTTCCAGACGAAAGTAATTTGTCTTAAAACTTTCAACATATTACTCAAACGATTTCTCTCATTTAAAGTACTGTGAACTTCCTAACTAAGGCAATTTCTTTGTTTTTTGCTTTCACATTTATAATTTCACAGTGATGTGGTCATAAATTAAACATCTACAAGTGTTTCCAATCTTTTCTGATTAAACTTTGTTATTTTTAGCTGCATATAAAGGTCTGCAACCAGCTTAAGCCCTCTTCTAGATGACATAAAAACTACAATGAATGCCCGTCTCTTACTAGATAGTTTTTAATTTGAGGCATATTCTGTTGGTGATGAGCATGAGTAAATTTCCCATTAGTTTGTATGAATCACTAGTTTATACTGTAACATCCTAATTTCACATCAATTAATTGTGATTATTGGTTTAAGATATTCATGTGGCAAAAGCTTTTGAGAAAGATGAATAATCAAACTATTTTGAAAAGCAGCTGTTTTTTCACAGTTGACAGGAACTTGTACATTTTGTGTGATAGGTATTACAAAAATTTCTGTGGTCATACAGGAACAAAAATATCCCCTGTATTTTTAAACTCTATTGAACTGAGTGCTATATCAGTGAGATTCTGCAGTCTATCTTCTCAATTCATTCACTAAAAATAATTTTAAAAAATTAAATAGGCATTGAGGAGGAGGGGGAAAATACAGAGGAAATTAGAAATTGTGGGTTTTCCTGTGGCAGTTAGATATCAAAGGCCTCCATTATGCTGAAATAAATGGCTACTTTGCAATTGTATCCTCTCTCTGTCAGCAAATAAGGGAGAAGGAAATACAGTGTGCAGCTGATCAAACAGGGAAAGATTGTATAGGTGAAAACATACCTAAAACTTGCTTATAAAGGTAACTAAGGCTTATTTCCCTGTGTGCTCATGCCTGGTACCGAGGACACTGAGAGTTGCTATTGCATGAAACCATGATAACTAGGCTATAGAATCATGGAATCATGGAATGGTTTGGGTTGGAAGGGACCTTAAAAATCATCTTGTTCCAACCCCCTGTCATGGGCAGGGACACTTTCCACTAGAAAATTAGGAAATGTTTCTTACTGCAATGGACATGGACATTCACATCAGTTTAGAGGGAGTTTTCAAGGTGCTTTCATTAGCTCATATTTAATAGTCATTCTTTATTTACCTCTCTAAGCATTCCCCTCTATGAGACTGGCAACTGCTCTAGGAATGAAACTGGCCCCTTTTTGATGTCTCAAGTGCCCAGCTAGGGCAGACAGGGAACATCTGGATCATCTGCTTTACTAGTCATGTGCACTCCACTTTCACCCTATTTTCCTTCTACCTAAAATTCACCCTGTCTTTTCATTTGATCTTCCTACTTATTTCCTCCCTGAAGGCTCAGATTTGCATCCAGTGAAGCCAGTGTGAATGTTATATGAGAAAGTTTAAGCCTTTGGACTGTGATTTAACAAGGTACTTAAGCACATGCCTGGCTTAGCGCACAAGAACCTTCTCATTGAAAGCAGCAGAAAGATTGCTACTGGCCTAATTGGGAACAAGAGTGATCTATGAACCATTATGCAGCTGCTGAATTCCACTGAAGCCATGGCTATATTTCAGTGATAGTCTGGGTGTGAGCTCTGTGAACAGTTTATGATGTGCTTGGGAATCTTAAGAATGAAAGCACCTCTATGCCAACTGCACCCAGCCATGGAATTTACTGGTCTAGACCATATATCTGTGGGTCCACAGCCACCAAGAAGCTTGTAAAAAGGAAAAAGGTATTTTGCAGAACAAATTGAGAACTATATCTCCCCAAACTTGAGAGTAATCAGTGAAAAATATTTCTCAAGACTCTCCAGAAAAAATGGAAATTATTTTATGTGTCTCTATCACACGCCAGAATAGGATTTTAAAGCACATCCTGGTACACACATATCCATGCATGCATGCATGTTTACATATAGCAAATTGCACGTACATCTCCTGAGCCTAGCAGGGCAAGACTAGGAATAATATTTCTGAGTTTGCTCAGATTTCTGTCCTCTGATGTTCCAGAAGTGAAACAGTCACTAGTGTTTAACAATAAATTCTTGGAAAAAATGAAAATGATTTGTTTATAAAGGTCAGATATTAGCACAGACAGATGAACTCATCCACAGATACTGTCCTATCTTATTCCTCCACTGTAATATTTAATACTTCTGTAGGAGGTGTTTGATATGTAGGTGATATAGTCATGGCTACAATGTGCAGTCTGTAGGGAAGTGACTATGACCTATGTGAGAGACAAAAAATGTGATGATGAGTAGGAAAAGACAATGCTTGTTTTTGTAGATTGGTGTGATCATCTCACTGCCCTTTATACTCAGGTCAGTTTGTGGCCCATTTAAAGCTGTGAGATCCACACTCCTCCATTTTTTTGATCTGGTACCCACTGTAAAGCATCATAATCCATTGGTTGCCAGGGAAAACATCTATGCCCTAATTCATAGTTCAGTGAAGGACTTGTACTGCTCTGTTGTGACTGCACTGCCTTTTACCTACAGGAAAATGTGAGCCTGCAGCAGTGCCAGTGGAAAATCCTGGTCCTCTTCCAGCTCAAGCTGCTCCAAGAGACAGGCTGCAACTCATGACATATATCCCAAGCACAGGAAATATCAGTTTTACACCAGCTACAGTCCCGTGCTCAGAGTACTCAATAGGATGGCTTTTGGGATCCATTTAAAATGGCTTTGGTGTAAATGTAGTATGGACTAGTGGCCATTTAACTCCCACTCTGTGCCTTCCCCTGCACTAGGCTCTGGGTTAAGTGATTCGGAAATGCTGTCACAGTGTTATTGCTGCTGCTTACCCATAAACCCCTAAAAAGTTGTAGCCTAAACCAGTCATTCAACAGCCTCTGCCTTACTCATTGAAGACTGTTCATGCAATGCACACAAGAATAGTGTTAAAACTCTGAGCAAGACAGGCTGCCATGGCTTTAGGGGATCACACGAGACACTGTGTCCATAAATAGGCTATTTTTCTTAGAAACTTAGCAGTCTGTGGTTATTTATCTAAGATCTGTGCACTGTGTCTGGAAAGCAAAGCTTCTTCTTTTAAAGTTGTAGCTGAGGTCTGCACGTCATTTATTGTAAATCAACACAGGAAAACAGCTGAAAAGAATTTCTAATTTAGGCTTTTCACTCTAGACTTTTAAAATAATACTTTCAGTCCTTCTTGGCTACATAATTTGGCACCTGTGCATACCTCTTGCCACAATTTCTTTAAAATACCTTTCTGTTTGTGCCTATGGTTACAATAATTCCCATGACATCTGTGTAAGCAGCCTGAACAGTTACTTTTCTTGAAGGGTTTCATATGAGGTGAAACTTCCAACTAAAAAGCATGCAGAAGCAGCAATTTCAGAAGCATCACATAAGTGCTCAGGCAGACTTATTAGAAAGAAGAGATCTGTGTTATCTTGAAATGTAGTGAAACTCTCCTTTTAAGGGTTATACTTTGACACCAGCAGACACAAATCACTCATTGGTCCAAGAGCTTGTATGCGGAAATTACCAAAGTGCTGCTTCCAGTCTGCAAGTGAGAGCTGGAGAAGAGCAGAAAGATCGCTGTCCCTAAAGGAGTGTACCGCTTCTGCAGAGTGGTTAGACCAAGGAAAGCCATCTGCAAACATTGAGTGTTTTGTTATTTGGAACAGCAGTAGTCATCAGCTGGGGAAGGCTGTGGCCTCAACTCTAAAGCAGAGCACTGTCTGATTTGGTCTTTCCCTTAAAGCTGCACATAAAATGTCAAGTGCTTTAGAATTTAGGAAGTGTTCAAGGATGTTTGCCAAAATTTGGACATAAGGACATTGTCTTACTGCTTGTTGACTTTAAAGGACACACCTAAAATTTGCTAACTGGGCAAAAAAGAGGCTAATATTTAAAAGTTAATTGGCTTTACAACGTTATAATTTAGAAGAGATAGGTGTTAAAGAAACTATATTTGCATGTGGGGATGGGAAGGCAAGGGACTATAAACTCAGAACAATTCCAAATATCTGGGCAAAGTCTTAGAGTGATGCTGATGAAAATAACTGAGCAGTTGAGTTCCTCTGCTGCCTCAGGAACACCAGGAGAAATAACAGAGCATCCTCCTGCATCCTCCCAGTCACCTAAACTGCTTTGATAAATGCATTTGGTCATTTCCTCATTTTCCCAATATACCACCTAGTTAATTCTCCCCATGGCCTCTTCAGCCAGCCTTGTGTATTTCCATAGGGTCCCAGTTGAGACCAGTTGATTAAGATGAACTGTGTCCTGAAAAATCTGTTGTTTCTTTGGCTTGCTCTAGAATTCTCAAGCTGCCTTTGATCATTGTTGTTCAAGTTTTGAGGCAGAATATTTTACTTCTGCAGCATGCCACGTGCTCTTATTTTTAGCTTGTTTGGGCAGTTCCTAAAGTGTTTGTTTCTAGTTTAACTAATTTCTTAATAGCTGCATCTGTTGGGTCGGGGCTCAGTTCAGGAAAAACAAAGACTGGATTTTATTGTTTATGAATTCTCCAAGTGCATGGCTCTGCACAGATAACTAGACAGAAAGTCACAATTTCAAAACACTATTGCTAGATGACTTTGGCTCTATTCCAAAAATAATTAGGCACTTAGAAAGCTGATTTTCTATGAAAATCAAGAATAGCAGGAGACCTTTGACTTGAGATCTCAGGCTTGGAAAATGAACTTATGAATATTTGGAATTTTACTCCTGACTGTGACTCAGTAAAAGGCATCTTGTAACCTACTCATTACAAGTAGTCCCATTAAACTCTGTTTACCTCACCATGAGTGAACTGGGTTATGACCTCAGTGGGGACACCAGCAGTGAGTAATTGAAACAGATGGACAGGATGTTAAAAGAGGGAATATTATAATTGTATATGACTATTATCTCAGGGTCTGCTTTTGTTCCTGTATCATCAGCCTGGTAAATATTATTACTGTTTCAAATAACTAATAGGAGATAAGTTGGCTTGGTGTGCTTTTCACTCTCTTATCACTTTGTTAATGTGTAGTTACTCGGACTAAAATTGTTTAATCTGTTTCAGGTTCTTTGTGGATATTTCTGTCTGTTTTTACTTCCTTTTGGATTCTTTGAAACTATGATGTGGAGAAGGGGGATAATTGAAGAAGAAGGATAGGGGTAATACTTTTTCCTTCACCCTAGAATTTTTTTGCTGGGAAGCCATTTTGATAGAGGCTTTGGCCCTTACTGGCTTTGAAGCAGGGAATAGAAATTTGGCAAAGGATGGGCTTGCTATGCAGAGTCTTTTGCTGTCTTTGTAAAAACACGGCCAAATCATGTGTGTCTGAAAATAATAGCTTTCCACAAGCTGAGACATTGTTTAAGATCAGAGGAATCAGTTCCCTGTATTGACAGAACAGGCCTCATCCCAACTGGGAACAAGGACACCCATTACCAGAGCTGCAAGGTGGAGCAAGACTTCTTTGGAACCGGTCTTCCTTGTATCTTGTTCCCTGGGACCATGGTGGCAGTAGTCATGGAAAATTCAAAAAGATTGATTGTCTCTTCTGTTAGAGTTCCCTCTGCTGATGCCACCACTAGACCTGTGTCCAGCTGAACCGAGGGTATGAGTGGAGGTGAGAACACACTGTCCAGTACCTCTGTCAGGAGGAAGAGATGAATCTCATTAGGAAGTCTCAAACATGAGAACATTGCAGCTGCATTGAAGATTCGTCCAGAAATCAATCTACTTGCCAAAATCAGTGTCCACTTTCAATCAAAATCCCCAAATTAATTTGTGCCATCATTTTAAATTTTATATGCTACTCTCTTAAAAGTGGAAGAAGAAAATGGGCTCTCCACTCTTCAGAACTTCAAGGAAAACCTGGTCTGAAACATTTGCTTCTCTTAGCTGGAGTTTTGCCAGCTTATCAAAGCTAATATCCCTCCTTCTGCAAATAAATGCCAAGGGATCTTTAATTAGCTAAAATGACCGGTAGTCAGGACCTTGATTTCTCACTTAATCTGAAAATAGCACAGTGTCCCTTAGCATACTGCTAGAACGTTGGCACTGTACCAACAGAGAGAATATAGTGCCATTTATTTAATCATACACTTCCTGCAGCTTCTCCTACATTTCTAGTTGAGTTCATCCCAACAGCTGGAAAAGGGCATTGTAGTTTCTACAGCTTGTGGTGAGGGAATTCATGCTTTCTTTGGTAATTGCTTGTAGGGCTGTTTCAGATCTTTTGGGTTTGTTCACTCGAACGTTAATACAGCAAACTCTAGTGGTCAGTATGGTGCAGTGGAAAGGAGTGAAAAAGGCAGTCCCAACCTATCTGCTATGATTTATCCACCGGTGAAACTTGGACTCCACCCCTTGTACTTGTTTTACACCACAGACTGCTGTTCTTAGCACAACTCTTTAAACTAACACCTGCAACAGCAGAGAGTAAAGACTGAGCAAGACGTTTGCAGGCGTCTCAGTGAGGTGTACCAAAATCTCTGCAAGTAGTCATAGGACCACTGTACTAGCAACCTGATGAGTGTGCCTGCAGGAATGCTTCATTCCCACAGCTTCTAAGAATAGATGGGAAAGCTCTAACCTTGCAGATTGGCTCATCCTTGCTTTAGGTGCTAAGTCAGAATTAACAGAATTTAATAACTTCTAAGTATCATTTTAATATATCTCTCATCTTGAGGTACTCATCAGTGGATCACAGTAACATAGCAAATGCTGGCATGAGCAGTTCTTAAAACAGCTAATTGCTGTGTCCTGCAGGAAAGACATCCCAGTGTCAGTGAAGGCTGTAGAGTGGGTGCAGCAGGGAGCAGAATGTTGTGGTAGAATTGGACACAATGGGAACATGCTGCCAAGGGCCAACTTCCTGGCTTTGCACAAAGACTTGTGACCCATTTTAGCAGAGATCTGTTTGGTTTTGATTTTAACTGGCAGTGCTAAAGTGGAAATAAAAAAAAAAAAAGAAAAGAAGGCTATAATGAAAGCCAAATATTCTAGTATAAATAAGTATAATCCTGTCCCAATCAACAGAGACTGGCTTAATTCAAAGGTAGACATCTACATGGATGTCAAGTAGTTCTCTCCTTACCTATAACTCATCTCTTGGAAGAAACAGCAATAGGATGTCACGTCACTGTTAACTAGAGTCTGAATGTGAAGACCCCACAGCTGCCTTTTATTTCCTTATATTTCTGTGCTGGACAGTGCAAGACAAGTTCATTCCAGGAAGGGCAGGGTGTGGGGAGGGTGGGGACTGCTAAAGTTTCCACCTATTTTTCTATTTAGCAGCTTGTCCTGCTCTCACCAGCACTGCAGTGCAGGGCCTGTTTTCCATGGCTTCTGACTTCCAACACAGGTAACCAACCATACATTTAAATTTCTTAATGCTTCTGCTCTACACTTGAACAATTTCTTCCCCTGGAATCACACTAGCACCAGTAAAGTTTTTCTAAGGAGATCCTGAAGCCTCAAAGCACCACTGTGAGTAGAAAAGGAAAATATTTTTATGCCCAGTTTACAGACAGGGAAGTAGGAATTCTTAAATTACTTCCTCAGCATCATTGTAAAACTAGGCTTACATGAAGAATGAGTTAGAATGAGAGCACAGAGGTTTTGTCTTCCAGCCCTGTATTTATTTCCATGTTTCTCTCTTTCAAAAGACTCTACATCATAATTAAATTAACAACAAATATGATTAAAGTAAGTGGTTCAGTTAAGGTTTTCTGGAACATTACATATAGAGACTGCTTTCAAGTAAGAGTCAGTTTTTCTTTCTTTTTCCTTTTTTTTTTCTGCAGTAAGCCTCCATTTCCTGCTTTCTTTGAAAAATTGTACTACGAATTATCAGGAGGCCACATATTCTAGCATTCAGCAAGAGCTGCCAAACCTGCAGTAAATATTCTTTTTAAAGTAACATCTTGCGTGTTTCACTTCACACATGGCCCCTGGAGCTTGTAGGTCATGCACAAATACAATGGTGGTCTTTCATGACCACAAGAGTTTCTAAATTGCTGTGTTTTGCATTCTCTCTATCTGTGTGACTTATTCTGGTCTTATAACTTTGCAAAGAATGACCCTGGCATATTCAGAATTTTGCGATTCACACCTCTTTTCCCTCAAATGTGAAATGAATTGGCTCACAGCTCTTTGCAGGATTGTGTGTAATTCAGTTTCGGGGGTTACTAATGTTCGTAGAGGTCTTTTACAAGCTAAATTATTCTATGATTCTGCATCCGCTCTAGGTCATACCCAGTGTCCATCTAGCGCAGTGACCTCCTGGTAGCAATGTCCATGCAAAGAACTATTGAAGAAAGTAAGAAAAGGGCAAATACACCAAGTCTCTGCAACCTCCCAGCTTCTAGGTCAAGTGAGTAATTGTATAATTTTCTGATGTGAGCTGCATTGCACCCAGAACCATAGGTATGGCAAAAGAAGATTATAAAGAAAGGATTGGGGGTAATTTTGATAAGTATAAACCACATGTTTTCAGCCCCTACTGTGTCAAAGCTGGACATGGAAATGATTGATTGGCTAAGAGTAAAAAATGGAATTCACAAAAGCTCAGGCCCTTCCTTTCCATGAGGTTTTGTGGCTACAGGGATTCATGGCTACAGGAATTGGAAGACCAGGATTACAAGAACTAAGAAAATCTGTGCAGATTAAGAACTACAGATTTTTACCCAATATTGATATATGCTTAAATCTTAATTTTTTTGTTCCCCCAGAAAGAGTAAATGAAGATTTCTAATTTTTTTTAACTTCAAGTTATTAATATCAGCAATGCATTTAAATTATAATTAAGTCACTGCAAACTCCTTTGGTTCAAGGATTTCTAGCACTCATTATTCTGAGTGCTTATAAGTATAAGCATTGGCTATCTACATTCTGCCTGAGCATTGAAAGGTCCCACACAGGCCACTGTTGATCCTGATGTCTTGTAGCTGTTTGTGGGACTTTTAAAGAAATGAATGGTGACATTTACAAATGAAAAAGCACATGGATCCCAGCAGATTAGTGCACCAGTCTCTTGCTTTGAGGTTTGGTATCAAAAGAACTGAAAAACTTTTTTAAAATGCAAGTGAAAACAAGTCTTACTTGGAACCTTAGAACACCAAAATTTGATCTATTGTTATGTCTTTTTTTCTTTAATATTTAGTGCTACATACACAGGAGAAGTTTGCACGGTGTTACTGCAAATTCAAACCCAGTTATCAGATCAAACTGTTTATCTACTCTGCAAGTGTGATAACAATAAGATCACGAAAATGCCATTGAGGGTTTTTCAAACCATGTTCTTGGTTTGCCACATAGTACTCTATAGATCCACAGTGGCCCTTTCCTGAGTTCAGTCAAGCAAAGAAATAGTCCACAGCACAGGATTCCTACAAGGCCTCTACTGACATCAAGAAGTATACTTCCTGAAGAAAAGGTTTATAAAAGCTATGCATTAAAGAGGTTCATAGCTGGTGAAACTCTAGATATCTAGTTTTAAACCAAATAACACAAAAAATACATTCCCCATGTAATGTTATCAAAAATCTGGCCACTGACTCCTCTACAAGTCTATCAGGAGATAAGACTATTGATCTAGTAATCTGATTTCTTTGTACTGTTTAATTTCCTTTACATCTCCCTACATAAAAGCAGGTATTTCAGAAGGGGAGCCCTTTATTTGAAAACTTTGAGTCAGGAAGAAATCATTGCTTCGTGGTTAAGGTACTATATTTTTTCAGCACTAGTACTGTCCAAAAGTATCCACTATTTTTTTTCTGAATTTGTTCAATACCAGTTTCTCTTAAGGTGACTCTACAAAGGCTTCTTTGGACCCAATTTTTCTCTCTACAAGAAATTCCTGGTTGGAATTACATTCTTTGTATGAATAGTTTCTGTGTGTTCTTACTCAAACCAGTCTCTGTCATCACTCTCTTTCATCACAACACAAATTGCTTTGTAGCATCATATCTGGATCTGTTCTTTCTGTAGGAAGCCAAAAGATAATGACAAAGGCTTATCAACATTGCTTAAAAACAAGAGGAATTCTCCTTGTTTCTTCCGTGTCTTTCTAACACAAGTGTCTTCTGAGTTGCTAAAGCTCCACATAATTTCTAAGATGGACACATTTACAATAAGTGAAAAATTATTCTTAGTGGCTTGAGTTTTAGATCCCCTCTTCCTTCCATGGACAATTGGAATAAGTGGTATGGACTGCAGTTTTCCTCTCTTTGTTTTGGAGGACACAGTGCTCACTTTTCAATCTTCAGTTTTTCACTCTTATTCAAAAGGGATGTGCAGCAGCCCTTAAATACAGAGCATAAACAGGTCCCTGGAGTCATCACAATGGTCAAAATTGTAGATGTACAGCCAAAGACCTACTAATGGTTTAATTCCTACTAAATGAGGAAAAGAGAATTTTGGAAGCCTAAACTTACAACTCACTTTCAATCAATCAATGTCCAATCTCTTTGAGAGCCAAAATTATAGAAAATCTTTTAAGTTTACATTTATTTTGTATGGTAGTTTGCTAGATAGATCAGACATTTCAATCCTTTTTAAATGTTCCACCCTAATCCTTTCATGTGTTGGCCAAACAAAGCCCCATGAAACAATTCTGAGTGTGCAAACTGATCAAAGAAGCTGATGCTGATTTTTTTTGTAAAAACAGTTTGTCTGTATGATGCCAAACTGGCTATAATTTCAGTGTAGCTTGAATAGGGTTCCTTGTTTAGGGAATAGAAATTGAGTTTTGTATTTGACCTTCAATGAATTCCAGGTGAATATTTTACAGTTTTGATGAATATTGAACATTTTTGCTAGCAGTAGTTCCTGAAAGGTATTAATTTATAACTCCATACCATGCTGGCTCTTTACAGTGTATCAGTTTTAGGAATGCCAGAATAGACCCAGCACGATCTTTGACATTTCTGATATATGATGTGGAATAATGGCATGTTGCTGAGTAATCTGATTGACAAACTGAAACAGTCAATCAGGTACACATATCTGTCTATATTTTTCTCTTTAGCATTGTCTTGACTTCAATCTGCCTCGATTTGTGGTGAAGGGATTCTGCATTGCAGCTTAAATAAACCTTGGTTAAAATCAAGTGAGTAAAATTTCATCATTAAAAGTGGAGGACTAGCTTGCTAAAACACAGGAAAAATGTACATAGATTTTAGGGAACTGTTTTGGTTCAAAACTCAAAAATAAAACCTGTGTATTGAAAATAAGTGATTTGATTTCAAAATTGCAGTGTTTTGCTTACTTAATTTAAACAAAATTTTGATAATAATAAACTTAGTAATATCGAGCAGTTTCAAACTGTGGTGAAACAAAATGTTCTGCATTGAGTTCACTCAAAGGAACTGAATTTGTTTTACAAAGTTATTCCTTGTAATTTTTTTTATGGTGATTCAAACCTAAATTGTCAGAAATTTTCAAAACAAATATTAAATAACCCCAAATATTCCCTCAGTTGTAACAGTGAAAAAATTTACCATGAACCAAAAAATACAGAGTTTTATGTCAGGTTGCTGCAAGAGAAATAGATTTCATGTACAATGCATAGTAGTGAGTGATGTTTGTGAGCAAGGAAACAATTGACTCACCAAGTACAACTGCTTAATGAGGCTTTTTAAAAAGACCGCTGTCATAATATTTATCTCATGAACTGGTTTTGTTTACAGATTATTTAAGAATAGCTTTTAGTATGTTTAAAGTTATTCACTGATGTATTTTTTGTTTAAAAGAATGATAGGGTTCCTCATAATACCGATTCCTAAAAAAGGGATTAGATCTATGAAATGGACTAGTGTGGAGTGTTTTAATATTGAATATGGGCCTTCTCTTTTATTACACATTTCCTCTGTGTATAGTATTCTATGTTGCAACAGTTACAACAACATTTCTACTTCTTGTTTTGAGGTCAAGAACAAGAGCACCTAAAACATAGATGATGAATCCCAGCACAATCATCCCCAACACCTCAGCCAGGTGCTTATATTCTTTAGACTGTCAATAGAGAGAAAGGATTATCTCAGGAAGCCAGGGAAGAATGTGTGGAAGTGTAGACAGGGTGCTGCTAAGAGTCACCAACAGCAAATGGCCAGGAGCATATCCCCACTGAGTGTCCCTGCAACTCACGACTCACTACTCAGTCCCTGCAACCCCTGCACCCTCTTCTGAGGTTAAATAACCTTCATAGCAACATCCCCACTGTGTAAAAGGGGATGTGACACCAGTGTCCACTTCTTTCATGGTAGCTTAACAACTACTAAAACTAGGAGACCTTTGGTATGCAGGCATGTTGATGTGTAACTTCAGCACTGTGGGCTGGCCTTCACCACCAGGCTGTTGAATATTTGGAAGAATCAGAATGAGCAGAATTACCTTCCACATTTCTTGTTGAGATTGATTACTCAGATATGCACAGACAAGGGTTGAAGCAAATGAGAATTTGGCAGGAGCAGGGGAGGGAATATTAGTTAGAGAACAGCTGAGAATCGGCAAGCATGGCATTCTGGTACCTGGAAGTTTGTACATCCAACACCCATTTGATAAAAGACAGATACTGTGGGAGGGAGAGAATATTCTTGTATCTGAGACTGTTGACTGAAAATCCTGGTCCTATGGAGCAAAGTTAACTCTTTGCAATGGTAAGAGAGAGATACAGGATGGAAGGATTCAAAGCCAAAATGAGGCTAGAGAGTGGAAATTAGAGAATAGACTAGGCTAGAAAAATTTAAGCTGTAAGGAAGATACAGTGACCATCTAGTCCAACTGCCTGGCCATTTCAGGAATGACTAGAAGTTAAAACATCTTATTAATTACATTGTCCAAATGCCTCTTAAACACTGGCAGGTTTGGGGCATCAATCACATCTCTAGGAACCCTGTTTCAGTGTTTGATCACCTTCTCGTTAAAGATGTCTCAACCCCAGGAGGAACAACTCAGCTCTCCATCTCCCCCTCCCCTCCTCAGGAAGCAGTTAGAGAGCACCTGGTCACTCCTCAGCCTCCTCTACTCCAAACCAGACAAGCCCAGAGCCCACAGCTGCTCCTCACAGGACATGACTTCCAGCCCTTTCACTGGCTTTGTTGCCCTCCTTGGGATGGATTCAAGGACCTTCACATCCTTCTTCAGTTGGTGGGTCTCAGCCCTGCACTCAGGGCTCCAAGGCTGAGAACAGTGGGATAACCCTCTTTTTCCCAGCTGGTCATGCTGGGAAACCCAGAATGGGGTTTGCCCCCAGAGCTGCCTGGGCTCACTGCTGGCTCCTGGAGAGCTGCTGCCAACCTGCACCCAGATCCCTGTCTGCAGGGCTGATCTCCAGCCACTGCTCTCCCAATTCATACTTGTGCCCATTGTTGCTGCATCCCCCATGCAGACTATGGCATTTGATCTTGTTAAATTTGATCCCATTAATCATTGCTCAGTGCTCCAACCACCCTATCACCCTCTTCAAGGGGGACCACCTCCCAGTTTAGGATTACCAGCCAGCTTGCTAGTGGTCCATTCAATTACCCCTTTGGGTTTTCTACTCCCTCTACTTGCACTGAAGAATGTATCCCTTTATTTTGCCTTAGCCTGTTGTGATCAGTGGAGTAATACTGATTTATATGCAGGAGAGGTATTGTTAACATTAACCATGTAATGGTTCATGTAATATCTGGGACAATTTATGAATCATTTACTAAATGAAAGTAGAGTACAGCTAGATTGACCTGGAACATATCTGTACCCTGCTATTTCAGGTAAATAAGTTTTGGGATCTAGTTTGCTGGACCTGTGACATCTTGGAGAAAAAACAGTGTCTTAATTTTAGCTTAACAGTGCCTTCTCTTTGGAAGAATCCTAAAGTTCCTCTGTACAAATGACTTCTCTTTCTTTCTGTACATTTGGCGAGGATTTAAAAACAGGAATTTTCTCCCTCCATTACAATTTTTCTGTAGCTACTTTGCACATAACGGTGTTTTGATCTGAGAAAACAAATATTTAAGAAGAGACATGAGAGGAACGTGACAGTGTGACTTCTTCTATTAACTTCTTTTGTGCTAGGAAACAGTTGCTTGTTCTCAAGATCTTCAAAACAAACAGAAAGACAATCCATTGAGAAAGGTTACATAATAAAATCCAGATCTCTCCCCTGCTTTCCCCAATATAAATGATACTGTTTTCTACAGAATAACAATCCAGATCTTAATATGGGAAAAAGAACCCCCAAAACAGGAAATGCATGCTTCACTTGCTCTGTTCAGGCACTTCAACAGACAAAGATGCTCAAAATCTGAACTGATGAGTTTCTTTGGCAGTGATTATCCCACAACAGCATTTCATTAAGTTGTGTGGGGGATTTCCTCTTTACTTCCGCTCCAGGCTTACTCACAGATCCCACAGATGCAGATCTCTCAAATGACAGCCTTTTTTTTCTCTTCCCAAACCTCCAAGAATTTAAAGATTCCTTTTAGAATAATAAATTTCCCTTTTATTGTGACTCAGATTTATTCAGCCCAATCCAGCCTGTGCAAACACACATGCAGCTTTAAATTAGCATTTGTGAACAAGCTGGGTTTCTTTGGCTGTTTGCTGAGACTTGGCAGTTCAATTCCTTGAGGAAAAAAGAAAGAGAGATTCACGTCTATTTATGGCTTGATTTTCAGACATGCTGAGTACCTCCTGTGGACTTTGAGAGCTGTTCCTCTGGAAATCAGGTCACTGATGTGATGCTGGAAGGAGAAAGCACAAGGAAAAAGAAGTACTCTGATTTTCAAACACAAGTGTTTGTACAGTTTAGGGAAGAGAATAAAATGAATAAATAAACCTGTTTTAAAATACCTTGTTTGGAACCATGACTGAGCTCCATATTTGAGACTGAATTCACAACTGAAAAATGCCTGTGTGCACAAAAGCACTGACAGTCAACCTATTTTGTAGCATAACCAGAGTATTTCTTGCTTCTCCCCCCAGCCAGCTTGCTAGTAAATCACTAAAAGCTTTACCAGCGCATGTTCAGCACTGGATGGAGAGGTTCTTGTTCTCCTACCTACCTCAGGTGCCTGTTACTGCCTCCAGCCAGAGGTTCCTGTCCTCTCAGCATGGTACAGAGCAGTTGCTCAGTGGAAACAATCACTAAGTTATTCAGTCTGAGTAGACCAGCTAATACATTTTTAAAAGTAGCTCTTTGACTAAAGTGCAGTAGGCAGTGCACATGTCACCTCTCAGCTGTGGGATCTGACCAGGGTGGTGTTCTTCACCAGAGGTAATATCTTGTCTTAGTTAGTTTTAAAAGGCTTTTTTTAACCCAGATTTTTTTCTCTGTGGCACCCAACATTAAAACACAGCAGCACAGAGAGTAGTTGTTATAAATCCAAACTACTAAAGGATTTTTAAAAAGGAATGTTTTTCAAAACTTGTGATAATCTGTTCATAAAGCAAACCTAAAATTTAGGCCCCATCTATACTACATGTAATTGCATTGCAACGATGCACTGGTCCATTTCTTATTATGCATTAAAAAAGTTGTATATACATTGCATACTTTTATTCCCTCACCATCTGATAAGGCAGTGTTAAAGGTGAGATTTCCAAAGGTATTTAATATCCAAAAGTGAGAATTTCTGTTTTTTAAGGACATTATAGTTTTAGGTAAGTTGTTTTGTCTAACAGACTTCAATTAAAAAATTAATAAACAAACCCAAACCAACCTATATTTTTGGGATATATAACTTCTTTTAGCTTTTCTATAATTGGAAGATATTAACAAAAGTGTGATGGTTTTATAAATTTTAAATGCAATTTAGTATAAACATATTCATGCAAAATAGGCCTAGTGATTTCTGTTCTTCATTAACTCTCAGATACTCCTCAGTGTCAACAAGAATCAAGCATTCAGACCTCTCCAATACCTCTAAATTCCTCAGTAAATACTTAAATTCTGTGGCTGCTTTTCTAGGTCACGTTCCCTTAAATGGAACAGGAACAATTGCTATCAAGGAAAAATACTGAAAAAAAAAAAGAGTAAGTTTGTTGGTTTGGATCTCCCTGCAGGACAGAACGAGGCTAATAATTTCATTGCCAATAGATGCCAATAGAATAAAACACCTTGCGAATTGTTTTTTACTGATTAAAGAAAAACCAACACCCACCCCCCAACAAACAAACAAAAAACAAACAAACAAAACAAACAAAAGAGTTTTTTTGCCAATTGTCTGCAAATATGCAATAATTAGGATTTGGAATAAAAGCCCAAGTGTGTAAAGCCGCTTCTGAGTGTCTGACCTGCATCCTAGTCCTGCCAGGTGGGTTTGAAACAAATTTCATGAAGTAAGGGATGAGTGGAAGAGTAACTCTTATATTTCTGTCACCTACCTATGGAAGATATAGCATCTTCCATAGCCTTTTCTTCTCTAATAAAAACAGTGTAGAGATGTCTTGTGGAAGTTGCTTGAAAAGCTCTTTAAACAACATTATAAGAATTAGAAAACCTGTTTATGACAAAAGAGGAGTGAGATAACGTTAGACAAACATTGCCACACTGAAAAGCAATTTATATTGCAAGATTCAATAATCCACCTGAAATGTTCGAAAGCAACAATTTTTAAAGCAGAAATTTCAGCAATTGCAATCTGAGCTGGATATACAATTTTAAAAAAGCAGTCTCTATGTATATAGGAAATTTAAAAGATTGTTATCCAAACCTGTTCTGTTTCTTTTGTGCAAGAGCATCCACAGTAGCTTGGAGTGCTCCCTGCCCAAAGAGCTCTCTTGCACTACACAGCTGTGCAGAGATCAGAGGAGGGCAATGGCAACAGGGATTTACTACGCATGATATCTTACAGGTGTAGCAGTCCAAACTAGAAGTCAAATAAAAGTAATTGAGGGAAAATGAGTATTGCTTATGTTTGAAAAGACACCAATATCTTGATCTTTAAGTAATAAATCAGATCTTTAGCTACTGATACATTTTAAACCGTAAGTTACTTACATCTGTTTATTGGCTAAAATAATTTTGAGCCAAACTCTGCATTTCTTCTGGCTTCTGTCATTGTTTCTTTCCAGGAAGACTCTTGGCTGACTGGGTGACTGATTGGTAAGAATGAAAATGCAAGATGCATGTAATGACAGGGTTAGGAGGGCTGGGTTTTCCTCCTGGTTTTACTCCCAGAGTCTATGTGATTTTGGACAACTCAGTGCAGCTTCCAGTGCTTTGTTTCTCTGGAAGATTAAATTCCAGATGTTTTTATTGAAACATTTCCAGGCATACAACACCTAGCAGTACTGAACTTCCAAGCAAACTCCACTATGTTATCCAGTTTCAGACAAAACTCCAGACAAAGCCAAAAACCTCTCTCAGCCTAGTCCATACTTTATAACTAGAGAACTCTTTGATTCCACTTTATTTCTCAATATTAAGCAAACAGTAATTCCTAGAAATGTTGTTCTCATATTGTATTACAATTATGGTCAAATAAAGAACATAATTCAAGCATGAAGATTGGAAGATGTCCTGAGATTATTTAAAACAACATCATGTCTCAATGTTTGAAAGTCTCTGTCCAGGCCTAAAAAAGATTGCTAAAATTATTATCTCTTTCCAAAAGGTCTAAAACTTTGTCACACTTCTTGAAATCTCTTCTGATCCTGAAATCATTTATTGTTGATGATGGCTTTTTATTATTAAATGTTGAAGACCTCAAGAAAGAACTCATGTCAGCTTCAAGAGGCTGGATGTTATCATACAGAAGGGAGGATTTTCCTTTTTATGGTATATGTTTTTAATATCTCTCCACCTCTCAGGACCTGTTTATGGCCTACTTGAAGCTTTTCTCTTCTTTCTTCAGCAGAGATGATGTCCTGCATCTTAATACTTGTGACTTTCTCTCACTGCTCTACTCATACTAACTCTCAAACATATTTATATATCTGCTCTTGAAAATTCAGATATACCAAAACCCCTGCATGAAATCAATCAATCCAAACATGATGTTGTACTTGCTTTCTTCAGGTGAGATCTGATTTTGTGCTGTTTCTTCTTCTTGTCCTTTCTCGTTGTAGAGGAGTTGGATTAGGTGATCTTTAAAGGTCCCTTCCAATCCAAATTATTCTATGATTCTGTAACTCTTGGGGAGTTAAAAATGGTAAAGTATTTTTCCAGGTGTAGTGGTTTGGTCAAAAATACTCATTACTTACTTATTTACCTTCTGTGAGATAAGAATTAGGAGAAAGCCAAGCAGGCACAAAACTTAAAAGAATATAAAGAAGTTTATTAACAGACCTAAAAGGAAGGAAAAAAAAATCATACTGCACCTTCAGAACACTTCTCCTCGCCCCCCCTTTCTCCCTTCTCCCACTGACAAAGTAAAAAAGACAACCCTTGAGATTTTCAGTCTGTTTACCACTTCCATAATAACCTTGTTCAGTTCATTTAGGGATAGGAGTCTCTCTTGCTCATGCTATGGAGACATCTCCACAAGAAACAGTTCTCTCATGCCTTCAATGTCACAGCGAGACAGCCGCCTGGGTTGGTTCTCTGCTCGTGTGTGAAAGTCCCTTCCCCCGACTTGCAGCTTTTCCCACAACTGCTTTCGAGGGTCCAGTCTTGAGCTACTAGGGTAGCATTTTAAGGTTGAGCTGTTCAAAACCAAAGGTTCTCTTCACCCATCTCTGGGAGCATCTTCATCTCTAGGAATAGAGGCCCTCCCCCTTCCCTGGGAGGAAAAAGGTCCTCATCATCTTCATCTCTAGGAGCGTCTCTGGGAATAGCTCTAGGAACAAAGGTCTTCTCCTTCCGATTGGAGCAACAGTCCTCATCACTTCCATCTCTCCTTGTTCAAACTTCTCATCAAATCACAGCTGCTTCAACATTTGCTTATTTTGGCACAGGTACTTTTGCTCACAAGTACAAGTTGAACGCTCCACCCCCATGCTTTCATGAAATTACAACGGGTACTCTGATACATCATAGTCCATCACCACCATAGCTTTACAACAGAATTTCAGCTTTAAGCATCTCCTCTTTCTCCTCCCTCAGGTTTTCAGCTCTTCACAGCACTAAAGGGTTAATCTCACCTGGCCTCACAGCTGGAATTTTGCTTATCGCTGTTGGTCACATGATCTTTGCCGGCAGTGGGGCAGTTTCAGCTGAATCTTTGGCCACACTGGGGGGAGGGGGGGTAGCTGGGCTGCACCGTCTGCATGTAACAGGGCTGTGGGGGGCCGCGGGTGGAACAGGGCCACACGACTCCAGGATGGCTGTGTCCCAGTCTGGCCTGGGCCAAGCAGGGCCCAGCCCAGGCCCGCTGGGCCTCACGGGCCCTGCCCTGTACCTGTCCCAGGGCTGGAAGCGAGAGAGAGCTTCCCGGGGTTTGTCCATTCTTAAATGTGGACCACAGAGGCGGTAAAAATTTTTAAGTGGCTTAAAAAATTGTCAATATTCGAACTAGCCAGTTGATAGGTTCTGTTAGGTCATAGAGGAAGCTGTAAGCACCTCTTTGCAAGAAAATCACTTTCGTAGCTATGCTAACCTATGACACCAGGCATAATATCTGTAGTTTGTAGACAAACCTTCAGCAAACAAGTCTGCCTCACCCTGAGCAGTGAAACAAGGTGTTAAACACCATAGTTTGAGCAGGTGCTCGAGGTATGATTAAAGAGTTCCTCCTGGATCCTTCCAGGGTGGTCCTCCTGAGTCAGCTCAGGAAAACCCCTTCACTACCCTGGATGGCCTCAGTGCCCAACCAAGCTTGCTTCTGCCTAGGTAGAGCACAGTTATCAGTCATGGCAAGTACTGCTCATCACTACAGATGTTTATGCTTTTTCTTCACACATTCTAGTCATTAGTGAAATAGTTAACCTTGTTGCTATTTGCATTGACATCACCAGACTTCACTTTAATGTTCACTGGAAAGCAGGGAGATAGTTCCAATTTATATTATTCTCTGAATACTCAGCAGATTTTTGTACCAATTACAATCTCTTCAGCTAGAGGTTTACTCTAAAAGACCCTGGGACAAAACAGTACTACTGACATAGCAAACCTAAGTAATTTGTGCGGGTTTAGACATAGGCAAGAAAATTGTGATTAAAAACAAAAATAAACAAATCCCAAAAATTTTAAATGCACCAAGATCTTAAAATAGGAGTGAGAGAAAGAAAGGAATTCTATGAATCCTAAAATTAGAGCAGGAAGTTGTGAAGATTTTTTTCTCTATTTTTTTTTGTAATTATAGATCCTAAAAACAGGTTCTGAGTTACTTTTCTGCTAGAAGGTAACAAACAGAACCATTTACTCATTAATTTGGTCTGGTTTTGCCATGTTTCTTACCAATTTTTCTGTGAAAACCCTTCCCCTTAATATCTCCCACGGTTTGAACTACTTATCCACAGGTGGTAAAATATTTGCTGGTTTGAGATATAGAGTGATATTGCCCACTCTCTCCACCCACATGTCTATGGGTTCTGAAAACCGGTCAGCCAAAAAGACAGGTTTGTTTGTATGTCTCCAGTCTCTTCACCCCTACAGCAGTCTACAAAAAAAGGAAGGGTGAACTGACCTTCTTTAAGTGAGCAGTGATGTAATGGTGCTTGTTAATAGAGTCTCAGGGGTATCACGATTGCAGGACTTTCCATTAGAGTTCCTTTTCTGGGCCTTCTCCAAGAAACAAATGCAACTGTAATCACCTCATGTGCTGCAATGGAAACAGCCCCAGAGTATCACTCCAGTGTTTCGAATAAGGGAAGCCTAGAAAATTAGCAAAATTATGCTGTGTGTTTTAATAGTGATTTCCTGCAGTACTTTCCTACATCTTTCACTGCCTTGCAAGAGTTCCTGATGTTTTTAAGAAAATACCGAGTTGTTGGAGAGGACAAGAAAAAAATGCACATAAAATTTTGCAAAATAAAAGAAGAGAAAAGCTAGAAATAACAGATTTTATGAGGTTCCACTACACTGTTCCAGTTTCCTGTTACTGCAGGCAATAAGAAATCATGTAATCCCCTTCACAAATAGAACAATCTCCACCCTCAATCTCCTTCAATTACTTTGTATGTATTTTGGAAAACTGTTCAAGAACCTCACTCCTGTGAATAGTGGAAACATTATTGTTACTAATTTGTCATTGTTCAAGACCAGATTTGTTTTTGTCTCTGTCAGTTTCAATTGATTTTCTACATTTTACTCAAACAGTTCATTGTCTTTGTGAAATCTCCTTTTTTTTTTTTTATTTTATTTTCACCTTTTAAGTGTTCTCATTCATGCTGTTTCCTGACTTCATGTCAGTGGCAAATTTTGCTAGTCTCTTACTATTGTATTTTTGTCATAGTATCTAATAAAAATACTAAGTAAGATGCATTTCAAAACAATTTCTAGAGGAACTCCCAATTTAACCCAGTTCATGGGTTTAGAGTCTTCAACTAGCTCCTTACTGGATTTAGGACTCATTTATTAATTTACATGTTTTCCAGTTTAATTTATGGCTTCCCATGTAACAATTCACAATGTTGAAAACCAAACAAATTTAATCTACCAAAGTTTCCTAATCTAAAAATCATTCCTCATTAAGAGATATGGAGCTATTCTGGCTCAGTCTGGGTTTGGTACATTCAAGTGACATCTCTTGCATGACTTTAAATATTTATTATAAAACACTGCATAGTTAAGATCAAACTAACTTTAAAAATATTCTCTTACTCATTTGATATTTTCTCACAAAGTTGTTCTCAGGAGAAGAACTTTAAAGAAGAAAAGTGGTGTTTGTCAGTGATGTTTAACAGCTGGCAATAGAATGGATAGAGGGCCTCATCCACAGTATGTGTAAGTCAGCTGGAATCTTTCCACTGACTTATCAATCTGCAGGTCAGTCTTACAGTAGTCTAGAAAATCACCACTTCTTTTTAAATTTTGTTATCAGCAAAACCACTGTGGCCCTGCTCCTAAGACAGACAAGGAATGCATATAGCTTTATAAGACAGAAGAGATTTTTTTTGCTGGCTATTTAGTAACTAATTTTCCCATCATTATTTCTAGCTAAAATTTTCAGTATTTTTAAGGAACACATTACGCTCATATGTTGATGAATTGTCTAGTCTGAAAAAATTTCCATCTTTAACTTTCAAGACTGTAATTTCAGAAAATATTGCTTCTGGACTTCATGTATAAATAAAGAACAAAACAAGTACTGTGGGATATATTCTTATGGAGCAGTCACAGCAATAACAGCACTTGTTAACAAAATATAGTTTTATATTATTAAAGAAACATTCAGTATCTAATGCAATCGTTTAGGGTCAGAAATTGAGTTATATCATTGATTAATAAAAACACTGTCACTTGCTCATATTTAGGGCATTTAGGTTCATCCATAAATAGTGTTTAGAACAGGAATGTTTCCTTCAAGGTTGAATTTTGTATTGCTCCCTTAAGCAGTTAACACATCGCATTAAAACAGTCCATAGTCAGAAATTCCCTGAATCCTCAGCCCAGTGAAACAGTGCATGTTTGAAATCATGTATAGTTCACCTCATCATTCTCATTACAGAACCAAGATATAATATAGGTCTTAACCTGCCAAGCTGAGAGGAGGTGAGTGGATGTCAGGCACCAGTTCTTCAGAAAAATACAAGCTCTTACTCCCTGGTGTGTTCATTACCCCTGTGTTCATTTCATCAGGGACAAAACTTTTGTTTTTCCAACTCCTCAGATTCTTAAAACAGCAATATGGGGACTTTTTCCCAGCTACTGGAAAGTTCACACTCTTGGAGAAGTACCCTGACATTAGTAAAATAGGTGAGACACATCTGAGCTTGGACAGCAGCAAACCCCAGGCAGAAAGTGCAATCCCTCTGTACTATAAATTGGCAAGTGTGGGTGCCACTTGATTTAACCCTCGTGTCTCTATTTTTTGTACCTTGGCATGATTTCCAGCAGGATTGCTGCTGGTCCATCTGCTAGCTCCCAGAATTCAACAATGAGGTCATTTAGGTCCTCCTCTCACAGTCTGCCAAGACTTCAGTGTCTAAGTTTACCTGGGATAAACTTTGCCTTCAAGCTACAATCTATTTTTTTAGAAGTTTAAATATTTCAGTGACCACTTTTAGGAAGTGCTGAATAGAACAAGGCAGATTTTTGTGGAATGAAGAGGCAAATGAAATGCAGATAATAGTTCTGAAGTCCTAGATGTTTCCACCTTTCTTCAGATCTGGCTATGGAGCAACAAATGAAGAGCCAGCTTTAATTTTCATTACACTAACCCCAATTTTTTATTTTTAACCAGGAGGGAAAGGGTCAAAAAAAGGGTTAAAGAACAAAGTCATCCATCTAGGGATGATATAATCATGCGTTGTAGTTTTGCATTTTTGACAGGCATTTCAGTAATTATGGGAATCAACAGGGATTTGCACTCCATATCCTATAAAACTAGGAGAAGAAGTAAATCCAAAGTAACAGAGATAGTGTTGTCATGATTAAGCCAGGGGAATATTCTGGTTTGGACTAAACAACGTTCAATAGAAAAATATACTTTTCTGTTGGATTGTCAATACCCTCTAAAATCCATTTTCTGTATAACTACACTCTCCCATACTGATTTATACATTGCTAGGTCATTTTTATCTAAAATGCAGGGAAAAAGTCCTCTGGAAAATACCAGCAGAGGAGTGATGGAAGAAAGGTTTTCTTTTGTACTTTGAGGCAGCATTTCTAAACTGCAAGGCCCTCAAGCTTGTTTGCAGAAATACAGCCCTCAGTCAAATAAAAATAAAGACTGTGTATAGGAAGAAATTTAGGAAAAGTTTAATGGATAAATCATAAGTCTGAAATCACATTTTAAATGTCTTTCCAGTGGACAATACTTCATGAGAGTTTGGTATTTCATGTTTGATCTCCATGTAACCATTGCTTTCACTTTTTTGCTAAATTTATATCTCTACCAGATCATGAGATAAAAAAGTGGAAATAATACCCTGTTTTTAAATTTGCCTGTAAGACTGGCTAGAAAGGATTATTAAAAAACAAAAACAAAGGCAAAACAAACAAACAAACAAACAAATAAAACAGAAAAAAAAAGAAAGAAAAAAGAAGGAAAAAAGAAGGAAAGTCATCTGGTATTGTGCTGTCAGATTCTTAATGCAAGTCAGCCAAACCTTTACAGCCTGACCACTTGAGCTCAGCCTGTTACTTATTGGAGTTATCTCTTTGATTTATTTGCTTCACAAGCTGAAAAGCTGTATGGATGAAATGCTGTGGTTCTGAGTAAAAGAAGAAAGGAATTCCACTGTGGAAGCGTCTGACACCCTTGAAGCTGTGTCTAAACTGATCTGTGTGATACTCCCCTTTATGGTTTGAACGTGAGCCCCACCACACCCAAATCCCTGCTTACCTTTCAGTCTATGAGACTTCAGGATCTTGATTGCATTCATCTGACTGTCAGAGACATCCTTTGGTATCCAGTCCTGCTCCCAAACACATCAAGCACCACTATGAGCACAATAAGCTTTTTTTTCAGTCCCACTATTCCCATTGTTCCAGGAAACTCACTCCTCTGGCAATTAGAAACTTGCAGCCAGTTTCCATCCTTGAGTCATGCATGGTGTAGGTTTTTCACTCATTCATCCTTACACCGACATATTTCTATAGTTTTAATAATCAATTCTCTTAATGGAATACACTCTGATACATTAAGAGGCAGAAATGACATCCCTTCTCAGCATTAATTTGGACTAACTAAGCAAGCCAACACTTCCAGACTCCTATTGCAAGTGAAACTCTCTCTTCCTCTCATTATTGGTTTCCATTAACATGTCCTATATTTCTGTAAAAAAGCCCCTTTGGATTTATACATGAGTCCAGGATTTCTGTCTCACTAAAATCCACTGTGTATTAACTCCAGTCAGGCTGGGTCCAAAAATATTAAGTCTTTCAGCAGGACACACTGAGCTCAGTTTTATATCTACTTGGTACAGCACTTCCCAGAAGTGTTACCTCTGAATATTGTACCTCTGGAGATGTCAGACTTACTGCTCAGGTATTAAATATGTGATGTGCATGAGTGCAGCAAGCCGGAAGAGATGCAAAACATTAAATTTAGTGCATACATATTTTTTCACTGCGTATAAGCCTATCTGGGAAATCTGGGGAGGAATAGAGCAGTTCTCTGTGCTGCAGTAGCATCCTTTACCTGTTTCCAAAGTGAATGAGCAGAGGTGACGGTGACTGAACACATGAACTATATGCACTATACTTGCAGCATCTCACCTAATTACAATTTTGATTTACCTTTTACTTGGTCAAATCTCAGTGTTGTCTCAGAGTCCTTCAGCTTGTCAATATAGATAAATATGGTACCTGAACTGCTTTTCTGTTTTAAATTGCCATTTGGTTCCAGTGTGACAAAATTCTCAGAAGATGAAAATTTGAGCTAATACCATGGTATATAAATGAAAAATAGGGCAGGTATTTTTCATGGTGTGGATGAAGATGAGACAAGTCACACTAGTTTTTCAAAGGTCTTGTTCATAATATCTCTATATTTATTGGCTGGATGATTTTACAGAAGTAAACTTTACCAGATCAAATAGAAAGAGACTTTTTTTGTATGGACACAGTGACTGCTTTAACTTTCAAAAGCACTCTGAAGGGGTCAACTCGTCTTCCTCTGGAAACATACTGAAGCAAGAAAAAACCTTTAGGAGTGTTGAATTTGAGACTCAGTAGATGAGAAAGGGTAGAAAGTTGGGCCACACAGGATACGACTCACACCCAGAAGTTTGTGTTCAAATGTGACACCTTTTGGTGAGTCAGCTACAAAAGTTTTGGTTTTAAAGGTTACTGATGCTATGATTTACTGCAAAAAAGCATTATTGGTAGTAGGCAGAGAGCACTTCTCTAGTAATGCCTCACTCCATTCAGCTACACTGTACTTAAGTCACTGTAGCCTTAAGCACTCTTGAATCATTTCAGTAAACGTGGTTTTAACATACATAAGGATTGGACAATAGCAAATCAGAGCCAGAGATGGAAAATAACCCGGGACTACTGGCCCTCAAGTCTGTGCACTAATTAATGCAAACATTTCCTTGCTTATCCAGCAGTTAGGATTGCAAGAGGTACAAAAAGAAAGTGGAGAGTTTGTGCGTGATATTTTACTAACCTGCATCTTGTAAACATTAGCTACAATTGGACTTTTGGTATAAATTCCAGATTTCAGTATAAATTCCAGAGCACTGTTCTCAGTCAGATACTTTTCTAATTCGTTGGTGTTTTTGGGGTTTCCTGGCTTTGTATTAAGGGAATTACATCTCACGGAGTTGAGTAACAAGGATTGAGAGCAGTTCCTTGGCTAAAGCAATGCTTACACAAAGGTTCTCAGTGCCAGTAAAGCTGCTTCAAGCCTGCCAGCTAACCAACAGCACTTTTCTTCTGCTTTTTTTTTCCCCCCCTTGGCTGTGAATGGTCATTTATTGGCTCCAATTCAGTCCTCCTGACAGGAAGTGTTTTCTTGAGCATAACAGAACATAGCCAGGATGTCTGAGCCTCTGCTGGGCTTTTCCGTAACAGTCTAAATCAGTGTTTGGAAACTGTTTCATTTGTAACTCCCTGTCTTCAAGGGGAGGTGCAAGGCTCTGTGGAGTAAATTTAAGACTCTCAAGAAGATGCCATCGTGATCTAACTGACAAACTCTTCAGAAGACCTCTGGGGTTGCAAGCTGAGAAGAGCTGGCCAAACCCAGGGTCTTATATGTGAACTTACATCAATCTAGAGCATTTTCAGTCCAAGGCTGGAGATAAGAGAAATATTTCCGGTGATAACTTTTTATTTAAAAGCCTGTCCTCCATTAATGGTGTTTCTGCAACATTAAAGCTTCTGCTTTGTCAATTTATTTACTAACACAGTGCTGAGTTCAGAAATCTCCAATTTTATCAAGCCTTTCATTTCTGAAAACACTCGTCACCTTCTGAGCTGTTGAATTTGTGAGAAGAAGAGTGGGAAAAAATGAGATACGATTCAAATTATAGTGAATGGAAAAGCCTTTCCTCTCTTAGATTATGTACCCGTGTGAGAAAAATTGAGGGAATTTTCCTGTTTTCTGCGTATGATCAGCTGTCACACAACCAGGGCAGCATCAGTTACTCACCACAAGCAAACCTTTCACTTCTGCACCCAGGTGGAAGTGTGAAATTTCTCTGTACGCACACACAGTTCTGCCTTTTTGTGGGTGAGACAATAGCCCTGGTGTTTTTCTAACGTTTTCTCCCACCAAAAGAGCAGATGAGTAGCAGGTGAGTTCTGTCATGGGGAAACAGGGTGGTGAGGACATCACTGTCTCAGAGAAGTCACAAGTTAGGAAAGGAGAGCACTTCATAGCCAGGAGTAAGAAGGGAAGAGTTGTTTCTTCTTCAGGCTGAAGATTTTCTGGGATCTCAATCATACATTCTAAGGTGATAAGATAATGCAGAAAAGTTGCAGGTGTTCCTGAAAACTAGAGAAAAGTCCTACAAAACAGGAGTATAAAGCTAGATTATTGTACAGACTGAGTTATTTTCAAGTGATCACTAATTATTTCTGTTCCTCTGTGTACAGATCTAGAAACCTAATTTAAGTCACTGATTTTTTATTGTGAAAACCTGGAACATTAGTAATTGTCTTTTTGAAAAGTAACTGTCCATTGCACTTCCATGTCAGGGTACAAGATTAATTATGTCTTCAGGAGCTGAGAAAATTAAATTTGTCTCAACTGACACTTCTTTTCCTTTCTTTTCTCAAGAAGTCAGAGGTTTGGCTTCCTTTCTGTAGAAAGTGACCCAGAAGGAAGTGGAAAGGTGTTTTCTGCTTTAGACATGTGACTTCCCAAACAAAGGAATCCATCTACACTGCATTACATATGCACATTATAGACAGAGCTTTTACTGACTTGTAGGGGATGTACTGGTCTGAAATCATTCAGTAATTAGTGAAAAAGAACAAAATGATCATACTTCCAACAAAAGACATATATCGAAACTCTCAAATAGTCACCAAAAAACAGTCAGGGAGATAATTTTTTTCTATCTTTACATGCACATTTCTTTTCTTTTACATCTACATCTACAGAGTTTTTAAGATATCCATTACATGAGTGGTAAAAGCTGCTGAGTGTGACAGGGTGCAATTTATCTGATTCTGGGCCAGCTAGAGCAAGCGTCTGCTTTGTCTGATACACATACAATCTTCTACTGGCTGCCAGTCAGCTTTCACCCACATGGTCATCCAACTCTCATTAAACATTAATGGATTTTATGGAAATTGAAATAATTTTTGTTTTTAGAACTTCACCTTGCCTCTTTTATTTATTGCACAGAACTTGTTCACACCAGGATCAGTATACACAGTTCTTTGCAAGGCCACATTTGCAAAACTAATCTCCACAGTGAACCCATACCAACCCTAAGAGAGTCAACCACAAGTTCTCAGAGATCCCTTTAGAAAAAATCAGGGCAAAAACATCCAGAGATCCACCTCCACAGGGAAATCCTGAAGAAAACAGGTATTTTTTCTTATAATGACTGCGAGGGTGCTCACCAACACAATGGGTATGATATAAAAGCCTGAGTAAGGAAGGTCTGCACGGGTGCAGTCTGTATATGCACCAAGTGGAGACATCCTCCTTTGAGTCCTGCGCACGTTGATGCTTTTACACATTTTCAGTGCCACTCAATATATTTGGCTGAACAAAGAGTGAGATTATTGCCATGTACAGTACTGACACAGTCTTCAGTTGTTCATGTGTAACGGCAAAATTTACAAGGATTTTTACTGTATGAAAACAAAATTGTAGGAATCAACCAAACCCTGCCTAATTGTTAGGAGCTAAGGGCAGAATTAGATGATCTCTAGATGCCTTTATGCTGCCCACTGATATTTATCTAGTTCAATGCTGCTTATAGAGAAATCTAAGCCTTCTGGAATTGCTTCCAAAGTGATGAGGACTGATGAACAGAAAAGCTATTCAGGAAATAGGTCCTTCTTGTGTGGAAGGAGGCATAAAAGGAGTGGGGGAGACTGTGATGGTCAGCAGAGGAAGTGAAGTGTAACGTGCCTTCTCTGAGGGTCATTGTAAGTCTTAGAACTGGGATAGGGGTTCTGTGAGTGCAGAGAGGAGGAAGAAGAGATAATGAAAGTGTTCATGCACAGAATGAACATTTTTGCTGAAATGAAGATTGAAAAATCTGGTAACCAAAAAGTAGAAACTCCTTTTCTTCTTTTTTTTTTTTTTTTTTCTTTCTTTTATCTCTGCTCAGTGTCTCTGTGAAAAACTTGTGAGGCAGAGATTTTTTAAGTTATTTTTGTGGGAGGGAGCAGGAAGGAAATCGAGAGGGATTTATGTATAGTACTTTGTTGCTGTCAGAAGCAATAGGATGTTTTGTTATTTAAGTGCTGTTGGCCAGAGAAGAAAAATGAAACCCTAATCTCAGAAGAAGATAAATCATTACCTATTTCAATACCATTGCTTTTTTGGATTTTCCTGGGGTCCAGTTATTTTTTTGTTTCTGTGGACAGGGAATCCTGAGTAACTCAGTATCACAGAAAGTGGATTTCCATCTCTCAGAGTAAACATAAGCAAAGATCACACCCTGGCAGAATGGCAGGTCTGTGCTAAGACTGCTTGTCGCCAGAAGACCATCTTGCTTTAATCAGTGGATATTTTCCTTGCTACTGACTGGAGAGTGAAAGTGAAATATAAGTATTATAAATTACCTGAGCTGATGAAGGATTAGAATTATTCACTCAGCCAACCAAACCTGTCCTTCTCCTCTAAACACCAAATTCCAAATAAGGGCTTCACTCTAAAAACATTAATTTAGTGTCTCACAAAAATAGACTTGGTCCTTGCTGGGTGCTCCTAGTCCCCCAATGGACAGACACCAGTGGTAGTGGTAAAAAGTTCTCTTCCATATCATGTACATTGTTATTGTAAATGAATCCAGGTTGTTGTAAGCTCCTCTCAGCCTAAACTTGTTTATAATCTCACAAAAGTAGCTTATCCTTACAACATACCATGCAGTGGTAGATATGGTTATCCTTTGGTCAGTAACACAGTGAAGTAAAACAGTATTATGGCATGGGGATGGTAAAAACTTCTAGCAAATGATCAGAAACTTTAGCACATCCATTCCCTTTTTCTCCCCCTTTTCCCAATATAATATTTTTCCTTAAAAGATACATCTCCCCTGCTCAGTGAATCCTAGAACCTTCTCCTTTCATCATACAAGGAATTGTTTCTCACAAAAGACCTTTTCTTCACCCTAAAATTCGCAAGGTTTGTGAGGGGGAGAGAGAAAATTTTTATTTGTAAGAAATAATTTGTTTTTCTTCTATGAATGACAATGAAGTGTTGAGGTTTGGGGTGGGAATTAACAAGACATTTTTTCCCAGCACCAGTTCCATTGTCAACATCACCCAGTGCTGAAGCTGATTGTAGAAGTGGATGGAATTTCTGATGCATTTTCAACCTACTCCATCAATAAAGTTTCAGCCAATTCTTTCCCCTAACTTTCCAGCCACCTATAACAGCCTCACAGCTTCTGTAAATTTGTGTTTTAACCATACTGGGTGGAGGAAGCAACTGCATTAGGTTTTCCTGTTCTAAGCAGGTTTGAAACCAGTTAGTTTGTAAAGCAAAGAAACCACAATTGTAAAACCAAAACCATATTTAATTGGAAAACAAGCAGTAGTTATGGGTCAATTCCAAGAATGTTTTCACTTTGTGTTACCTGACTGTTGTACAGCATTGGGTCAGTTATACTTAGGTTTCCAGAGAATAAGAGTTGTCTGCTTTCATCTATAACCAATAGTAAATTTCAAATGAAAGAAAAAACAGATAACAGCTCAAAATTGAAACACAACACGTCAATAGTAGCTAAATATTCATTGATAAAATATAGTGACTATCAGAACCTTTTTTGTTCAGTGTTATCTGTTTTACTTATTCTGATTGATTAAAATTGTGCTTACAAAAAGATGTCCATTTCAAAGGAAGGTCTATAAATGGTCCTTTTCTGCAATAATGAGTTTTAACACAACTCTGAAGCCCAGGGCCATGCAAAATGTTGATATTGGAGCTCAAAACCAGGAAATGCTTCTCTGATTTCTGTATTATGACCAACTTATCTGATTCAGAACAAAACTGATTAATGATTTGTCATCACAACAACTTTCAATGGAATCTCCTGTGTTCAATTACATTTCAAAGGGATCATGTTCAGATCTGAAATCCAAGAAAATATTATCACTGTCAGCTGGTCTTAAAAACATTCCTCTGTCATTAACTTCTGATTCTTATGTGTCATCAGCAACAGTTTGTCACCCATTCCAGTTTGTCTACTGATACACACCAAGAACCAAATGCAAACAGAACTGTTGAGATACTGAGCAATCTTGAGTGGTAGCTACTACGCAAAGTAAAAAAGTTCGGGGTTTTATTTTTTTAAATGGACTTTTTATCTTCTTTAAGTTCTTCAAATTCATATTAATCCACAGGAAGATGAAGAAATGCTGCAGTATTTTGACCGTGACAAGATTTTTGCATTTCTGCTAATGTGGTTTATCTGCTCATAGTTTTGCACATGCCCAAATTGTCATGTCAACCAGGAATAACAGACTCGCTTAAGAAGATCTTGTTTTGTGTGAATAAAATATATGCTATGATTCAGGCTTGTAGGGATAAGGGGGTTGAAAGTTTTCTGTAATAGACTGAAAGTAAAAGTGAAGACACTATGATAAAATCTATATACATGGTGAAATTGCTGCTAATAGCTTAACACTTTCCTTTCTTCCAATACCATGGTCACACTAACACACAGAGGGAAGTGCTAATGTGTCTAAATGTATTATTTTAATTCACTACTCACAAACACTGCACAGGCCTCTGACAGGCTCACAGAATCTGCATTGCATGCATGACCTTTTAAGCAACAGTGGTTGCATCTGGGGGCCAAATTGAAGTGAGCACTGGTTACGTGTGCCTTATAACCCTGGCAAACCCAGGATGCATTCCACATTTAAATATGCTGGTGGGGATGGAAACCCTTGTGCACGCAACAAGTAAGAATATGCAAGACATTGATGAAGCCTTGAATTTTGTTTCTAATCATTATGTGACTGAGAGACTGATCCAAGAACTTAGCAACAGCAGAGAAATGATTCAATCTTGAGGCATGCATACAACAGAGACAGTGACAGTCCTAACCTACACCTTGATTTTTGCTGTTCATACACCCATAGCAAGCCCATGGCCTTAAGTGTCATAATTAGTGTATGAAACTGTCCTGTACTATCATAGCCCCAAAGGAGCAGGAAGTGGCCTAATCATTTCTTCATCACCCATGTGAGCAATAACAATGCAGGTCATGAGTTAGCTCAACAAGATGTCACACATAAACTTCTGTGTATCCTATAGCTCTCTGGTAAATTAAATTTTTTCTAGAACAAAAGCCTCAGCTCTTACATGTACATCTGATATCAGGTTGTGCTCGATCACCATAGAATCATAGAATGACTTGGGTTGGAAGGAGTCTTAAGATCATCTTGTTCCAGCTCCCCTGCCATGGGCAGAGACAACTTCCACTAGATCTGATTTCTCAAAGCCCCAGACAACCTGGCCTTGAGCACTTCCAGTGATGGGGCATTCACAACTCCTCTGGGCAGCCTGTTCCAGTATCAACCTCACATGAAAGTATTTCTTCCTCATATATAATTGAAACCTACTCTCTTTCACTTTGAAGCCATTCCCCCTTGTTCTATCACCACATGCCCTTGTCAAAAGTTTCTCTCCATCTTTCCTGTAGGTTCCCTTCCAGTACTGGAAGGCCACAATTGGGTCACCCTGAAGCCTTCTCTTCTTTAGGCTGAGCAATCCCAATTCTCTCAGCCTTTCTTCATCGGAGGGGTGCTCCCTCCCTCTAATCATCTTGAAAAGGCAGATCCTTCTACCCTGTGGTTTGTAGACAAAATACATCATTGTTATTCCCTAGGCTGTGATTCTTCATGTGTGATTTGTATTCTTCTAAGACCTTACAAATTTTTGGGGACTGAGACTTTTTCTTCCAGTGACTGATCCCTGGGTAGCCAGAAAGTTTAAGGACCCCAATCAATCCTAGAAAAGAGAAGAACTGGGAACAGGGACCTCATGTCTACACTAGGGGAAGCTGGTTATTCTATCACAGTGCTAGTGGAAACTCTTTGAACTTCTGTATTCCTATTATTATGGCAAAAAACTTGAAAAAAATTCTGCTTACTCAGAAAGGTGGTAAAATATTTGTATTTCTTACTGTAGCACATAAAAAGTTTAAATAAGCACAGTAAACTTCCATACTTTCTTTGCAGGTAGTTTTCGTCAGTGGGCTCATGGCATCACCCAAACCCACTAAGCACAGGTACAGAATGGGTATGGAAAAACCCACATGTATGTATGCATGTATTTGTCAAGTTTCAGGCCACTTGGAGGAGACACCAAGCACAAGGTTCCACCAGTGACTAGGAGGCTCTTGAAAACAGGACACCATGGTATGGCACATTTTCCAACCTCAGCTCAGGCCCTGACCTGTTGGTTTCCATGGCAGACCTCCAGCTAGCTAACAAGCACAAGAGAGCTGCTGGTGGTGCTGCTGTGCAAATGCATTAATTCCTATTCTGGTAGGAGCAGAAGGTAGGAATCAGCTCAGTCCCTCTGACACCTGACAACTGTTGCAGGCAGCCTGAGGCAGGAAAGGATAGAGGCAGTTTCTTGGCAGGACAAATGCACTGATCAGAAGAAGCACTGATTTCCCTCTGCTGCTTTTACGGTTAATGTTTCAGACTTTGTGCAAAGGCTCCCACAGCAGCCAGAGCACCTTTCTTTCTGTACACACACACACACACACACACATGTGCAGGAAACAGAACCTGAGACACCCTTTTTGTCTGTGAAAGGAAGTGTTTCAGTTGGACGAAGATTCCTCCGAGGAGAAAACATCAGGGACACATTTACACATAGCAGTAGAAATTACTCTCTGAACTTCATATAGAAAGGAGCCTGAGAGGCAGATTTTATAAACAGACCCCTTTGGATCTCTGAAGAGAGGATTTGAAAAGTCAAACACATCCAGGACATGCCTATAAAAGTAAAAAAGTACACTGCCCAGAGCCTTTTAAGCAACAGACTTATTTCAAACAACAGAATACTATAGCTCTTAGTGTCTCTCTCTCTCTCTATGTAGACATGTGTTGACAAAACTAACCTCTGAGTAAAGATGCTGTTAGTTTAGAGATTTCATCCATTGCAGCTGTAAGATTCATGGCTGAATCTTGTTGATCCTTGCTGCTGAGCAATAAGACAGGCAAGTCAGATGTCCAGAGACAAAAAAATTTCCCTTTGTTTAGCTAAAGGAATGAACTGGATGGACCAGAAATCATTTGCCCATAACTTGAGAAGCAGGTTGGATAACTATTCTTCTATTAGCAGAATAAATTAAAATAATTCATCTGAAAATGAATAGTTAAAAGAGTTATATCCAGAATGCTGGAAATGGACAGTTACTGTAATATGCATTGGATAGACACTACAGACAATGAAAGGCAAAGGATGCTGGAAGAGTCTGCCCAAGAGAAGAACAGGAAACCTCAGGACCTATGAGTTATTCCCAGTCACTTTCAGAAAGGCTTCCTTTCACTGTCCCTTTGACACAAACTGCTTTGCTCTCCTAGCACAGTGGGAACAAGAGATGTCTGTAGGCAAACACAGTCAGCATTGGAGACGTTTCTCCCTGCAACTGCTGAATCAGATCCCTTTAACTAGTCAACCTTGAAACTTTTAGTGCACATTACATTTTTATTCTGCAAGGCACCTGGAGAGTATATCCATGACTTGTGTGCTGCTGTGTCCTGATAGCTTCACCAGTTCAAAGGGGAATCATGAGCCAACCAAACACGTTTGCAGTTCTTCAGGAGGAACACAACCACTTTACTTATTTTCCCTTTCTACCAGTCTTTCAGAGAAAAGCGAAATTTACAAGTGTTCCAACAGCTTCATTAACTGCTGCCTCTCCTCCATAGACAGCAAGGGTTAAGGATGCATGGCCCTGGCCACTTGTCAGATTTGGCATGCTGGAGCCAACAGCTGGTGGAGGCAGTTAATTAGTCCTTTGCCCTGCTCAAAGTTCAGCCTTGATTGGCAGGGAAAAGCAGGCCGCACCAGCCTGCTTTCCTCTTTCAATTAACAAAGGCCTGTGCCATCAGATTACCTTGGCAACATGCCATAGCATCCATGTCATTTGGCTGCCTGAGCTTTGCCATGGCAACAGGAAAGCTAACCTTGCCAAGGCAGCATCTGGTCTATGGGTGGCAGATTACCTGCCAAACAGATTTACTAGCTGCAAAGTGCTGCTGACTGCCCTGAGAAAAGAGAGGAAGCAGGAAAATCTTGTGACAAAAAGATGATTATCCATTTTAATTTTTCTTTCCAAGCAAAGGCTTACAGAGGTCCAGTTGCTGATGTATGGATAGAGCCTGCCTTTACTCTTTCTGGGCATGAAAACCATTAAACAAATTAGTCTTTATCTTAGCCACAAGGTCTCTTCTGAGCACTACAGAAGCAAAACTCTTTGTGGAGGACTAATTCCTATTATGTGGTAACCAGGCTGGTCTTGACAGAGCACTGCTGGTTTTTCATTTCATTTTATCACATCCATTTTATTGTGTTGACACTAGAGATATCCAATAATCATGGGTCCAACTGCTCATAAACTGCATGGAAAATCAGATCTGAATGTCAGAATCCCATCAAGTTCCAGTGGCCTGTAAAACTCAAGGACAGGTGGTACTATACTTATAAGCAGTGTGAGACTTTTCCAGTGGACTATCTGAACTCAGTAGAGATTGAAGCTTCTGGACTCATAGTGAGCAGGGAAATAGACTGTAGACAGTGCAGGACTGGCTCCATCTCTACCAAACGACTCTTGAAAGCAAGTCATGTTACAAAGGAAGGCCAGAAAACCAGTGGGCAAATCCCAGCGGTTCCTCTATTTTGGGAGCCAATTCCTTTCTGACTCTAACCCAGTCAGTCCATTAACACCAAGCTGCTGTGACAAAGACATGCTAATTAGGCTCTCAGGTGGTATGTGAACGGAAATACAATACGACTGCCACCATGCAGCAAGGAGTGAAAGAATGAAGTTCCTTTCCAGTCCCTCCTAGGTCATTGACACATATCTGACATTTCTGTGAAGCAACAAATGCGATCAAGGACAATAATTTCCATCGTATTTCAGCTGTTCTTACAAACCTAAGCATTTTCTCATAAACTTTATGTACTCACCCCAGGACATCCCTATCCCAGTTACTGCCTCTGTGGACTTTATACACTGGACCCTGAGATTAGCTTAGCTAGGTAGAGCATGGTGCTAGTAATGCCAGGGTTGTGGCCTGTGGGTTCAACCCCCATCTGGGCCATTCACTTAAGAGTGAATGGACTCAATGGTCCTTCAGTGTCCCTTATGTGGGGAATCACAAAAGGTGGAAAGGATTTTAGGTGTGAGAAATAGAAGCAGGCCTCAGGTTGCTTTGCAACCAGGAAATCTGGGGACGTCTCTGTGACAGTGTGAGCTCTGTACCCACTTTGTCTCAACTCTGTATGTGAGACTGATAAACTAATAAAAGCTCCTGGAATGCTTGTCCGAGCCCCCCCTCCTGTTTGTCAGAGATCACTGGCACCTTCCAGCTCAGAATATCCTGTGAAGGAAGTAGTGCAAGAAGTGATGGTAGCTGCAAATGGAGCAAGCAGAGGGTGAATTTGCTGCAGCAGTGGGAAAGTTTGCTTCAGCTTGGAAAGGAAGATTGGTCACCAATGCTCCACACACTCATCAGAAAGTGCTGTAACATTCTTTTGGTTGTCAGTGATCTAGATTCTTGTCTTCCCTTAGGTCTAAGTTTCTAAGACATAAGGGATATATTTGGGAGAGCGTGCATGCCCATGTCTCTCAGTGTCACACAGAACTATGCGTGCTGAGAGAGCAAAATCAATACCTAAATGTGGACAAAATAAATTGGACAGCTAGGACATACTTGAAAGGCTCTTGGCAGAAGGATAGCCTTGCCGATCAGAATACAAATAACTTGAAAGTTCATCATTTGGTGTCTTTGTCTGAAGGTGATGGGCAACAGCACCATGAATGGATGTCATCCTTATGCATAGAGTAGTGAAGATACTGAGAACTGAATGACCTCCTCATTTTCACAGATGTTTCACCAGAGTGAGTGCTAGGTCACACTCTCTTTCGGCTCTGCATACTGTTAATTTTACTCTCTTCCATCTGTTCTGGTTCTTCTGTTCCTAATTCAAACACATGATTTCAGTAGAGATCAGAGACAAGCCAAGTCCTGCAGCTCCTCTGTAGCTGACACAGGGAGATGGTCCATGTTGACTTCCTGCTGCATCAGCTGAGACAAATGCTGATGTTGAGATCATGTGAGAGATCAGGCCAGGGTTGGGGAGGACTAGCAAAGGGAAGCAGAGGGACTTCAATGTTTCTGTGAGAGATCAGTGGCTCTAGAACCTGAGAGATCAGCTGTGTCCATCAGGGATAGGAAAATGCAGCCCAAAAGGAGAGCTGGACCTCCTAGGGTAGAGGTCTGGGGCTTCTACGAGTCTTTCTCACTGCACACTCTGGGGAGATGCTGAGGGATGTGGCCTCCTTGAGGATCCCAGTCCCCAAGGAGCCTGTAACATGGCCAGCCAAACCCTTGACACTGTGCCTGTGTCTCTGAGTGAACATTCTCCCCTCACTCAGGGACATTTTTCATCGTTAATGTAAACAGCTGCTCCCAAATAGAAGTAAACTGACTGTGATTTGTACATGACTAGCTGCCCCATGAAGTGACAAGCTTGACAGAGATTTCATCCTCCACTTCACCACACTGATGTATCCCTCTACCAGATGTCTTGAGTTTTCCCTGCCCTGCCAGGATAAAGAAAGAAAAGAGTTCTTCCAAAGACAGACTCCTGTCATTTTATATCATGTGTGGTCAGAAGTCAGGGAACAGCCACACTGATGAAAAGCCTTCTGTCTCCAGCCTCTGATGTATTCATGACTCCTTTCCAGATCCCAGACTTTTACAATGTCATTATTTCTGAGGGCAAAAGGCATCTGAGCATATATTTTTTCCTCTCTTCAGTAGCGGTCAAAAAGAAATTTGGTAAAGGAAAAAAAAATAGCAAATATTTCCTCTGTCTTTTAGGTAATGGGTGTTACATTACAAACTGGTGTTTGGAAAGTTACTAAAACACCTTGAGGGTACTGAGCAGACTTACTGAGATTTTTGACCTTTGCTCAAAGTGTTATAGATCCCAGAAGCTGTGGGTGCCCCATGCAAGGTGAAATGCCTGGGAAGCAAGGTGGGAAGTGCAAACACCCAAACACAGCATCCTGGTCCTTATTTTGGAAAGAAGACAATAATGGTAGTGGCTAAATCAGAACTGAGCTCTTTCTGGATTACTCAGCTTCAGTGTGTGGTTCATAACCTGTTGTGCTCACCAAGAGAGACTTGTTGATTTCTGTAGCCCTCAGCTTGTCCTCTGACCATCAAGTTCCATCACATGCACATGAGTTATCCAAAGCACTAATCAGTAAGTCATCATTTGAGCTCTTAATTCAGTGTCAGGGTATAAAATTTAGCAGATAGTTTTGTGTCTTCCAGATAAGTGTGCTGTTTTCCTGCATGATGGAGAGCTGCTCAGTTTAGCACTAACATGATATCTTTACTATGATGGAGTAAAAGAGATAGGAACTAGAACTGTATATCTATGGTTTGCTTGCTTCTCTATGTGACCTACCTGTACCCATAGCAATTTTGTGACAAAATGAGAGAAGGAAGCATACAGACTTCTGGTACTGTCATCTCTCTCTGATCAGAAGTGTGTGCATTGAATATGTGCTTCAGAGGAGTGGAACTGATCTGAAACTGTCACCTCAAATATACTGCTGGGCCACCCTAGGAAACCTTAATAAATCCTTCTGGCTTAATTACTAAGATCTCCAGGGCATGGAGGCATGGACAAAAGCAGCATGCTAAACAGCCTTCAGGATATCAGGAAGTCTAAGAAGCTGAAACCAAGTATTCATTATCGCAGAAACATTTTTGTTGGAGGCTTGAATGAGGTATACTTTATAGGAAAGGCTTTACTTGGATGAAGGAATTCTTTCATTATTTACAAGGCTCAAGAGTCACCACACTGGAGTCAGCAGGAAGTCACAAGGGAAATTTTTCACTAGCATAGGAAGTGTTTTCATATGGAGAATTGAACCTTTCACACAGTCCAAGAAGACTATTTTACTTCAAATGGTGATGCTGCCTCTTATGTGATACCCAATTTGAAGGAATTTTGATGATCCAGTCATTTCCATGTGCTGAAAACTGACTCAGCAATCCAGTGTGTTGTCTTATGTTACGATCTCACATTAAGTAATTCTCTTCTATGATGCAGATGTTTTTTTTGCAAGAGCAGATCCTGGACACCATCCCCGCTGCTGTCAAAGTTTAATCTAGAAGTAGGTCAAATCCAGATGGTGAGTCAGGAAATTATAATGTGTTTTAATTATCAGGCTATTTTTAGAAGGTTCAGTATTATATACAGCCAGGAAATGAAGTGGAGCAGAAAGTGAAGTCCAAGCTAGACTATTCCCTCTTCTTGAGATAGAGATGAGTTATGCATCATTGACACTATTAATGAAAAATAAGTTGTGACAGTTCTAGGACTAAAAGCTGAGTTTCAATACAGAGCATACCTCAGAAAGTAGCACTTCTTGTTTACTTATGTCATGTTTCCTGAATCCCAACAAGTAACAGAAGTTTTCAGTTGGTCCTTCAGTTACTGGAAGGTCCTCCTTCCTCCCATCATTAGGACACTGAAAATACCAGTTATTTTAACCTTCAGGAAGTTCTTGGAAATGTTTGCTATGTGACTGAGACTGTATGAGTAAACAACTTGAATTTTTCAGGGCATTTACTCATTCCTGGTAATAGGTAAAGTGATGTAGATAAGCATCAGGTACCCCTACCTCAGACTTCCCTTGCGTATTACATGGACTAAACAGAATCATCCGGAGTCTGAGATTAGGCAGCAATTAATTTAGTGATTGGTGCTGAGATATTTTAAAAAACAACATGTAGATGTATTTGAAAGTCTGGAGCCATAGACCTAGATTTACTGGATATCAGCTGCACCCCCTGATCATGGTTCATTTCTGTCTAGTGTATGTGGGTCTGGTTCTAGGCTCTGCTATGTATTTCTTGAGTGTGATCTTGAGCAAATCATCAGTCATTCTCTGCCCATCAAGTGTAGCATAAAGAAAGCAATAGCTTATACCTCATACCTCTCTTTTAATGTTTGTATGTGCAGTATCTGGCTATAGAATTCTACTCCTGTTTGATACTCCTCAGCACTACTATAAGAACAAGAATACCTATTTTCTGAAAATAAAATAAAATATAATGATTTTTTTCCATTTTCTCAGCATGCTACCTGTGAATCCAAGCAAAGCACAACTATTACTGATTTTCTCCATGGAAATGGCAACCTCCATTCAAATTAAATCTTCATCCAGTTCTCAAGTAAGATGGACAACATAAACCAAGTATAATGCAAACAGTAGGACAGACTGCAATGAATAATCCAGCCATCCCAATTTTCCTGTCCTCTGCCTCCATCCTATCCCTGGAATAATTACAGAGTTTCTCTTAGGCTGAAAAAATGCTCATCTTGCAATTGCAAGCATATTGTGTTGGATTTCAGTTTTATTTTTAGTCAAGTGGATTTGCTGTGTCTTGTCAGCTTATTGTGTTGTGTTAGCAGGGACATTTGAACACAACAGAGTTTTGCTGGAGCTCCAGTGGGCTCTTGCATATAAAATCAAAGTTCTCTTGCTTGCTTCATGTTCTCATTCATTCAGTGTCTCAGAGCCTGCCAGTTCTGTGGGCAGGCAGCCAGTTTTGCATTTACTACAGGGTTTTGTATTGGCTGCCAGTTGCAAGGGGTGGTGATAAATGGATTCAGCAGCACCTATTAGGATTAACTGAAGGCTTAAATTCATTTTGAACCCTCTTACTGCCAAAATTAATTATACTAAAATTAATTATACTATGTTATCCACTGAATAACAGGCCAATACCTGGCCTTCAGGAAAATACCCACCTTCATGTTTACTGCAGCCTGGAGCTGAAGTAACCAGTGGAATCTGTAGAACAGAATCCATCATGCTCACTAGACTCATAAACAAAAAGCTTGTTGCCCTGCCTGCTTTCAGCTGTCTTCAGATTTTGTTCTCAGAGACGTTGTTCCACACACTGGCTACAGTGATTTAGGTCTATCAGAACAGCACTCATACGGTGATCTGCAAAACAGCTGGGGCACTAGGAGTATCCTCATATTTTAGCAAAACCATCAGCTCAGTTGGAATCCCACTTACTGTATTCCATGGTATGGCATTTAGAGGAAATATGTTAATATAAAATCCAGTGACTTGATTACTTTGCAAACCAATGAGGTTCTGTCCAGCTGACCTCTTGTTTAGAGTAGTTCAGTCTAGCCTTTTGTTGAAGAGAAGCTGGTGAAAAACAGTGTAATACCGGATGGAAGACCTGAAACACTCTACTGTCAAAGCAGCAGACACAGTAGAACCCACCATGGAAGCACAGAGATGGTGAATAACCTCAGTTAAGTTCTGCCATGTTGATACAATGTCATAGCTTGCACTTAAGAATGACACCATTGGATTAGAGCTCCCTTTTGGCATTGGTGTGAGTTATATTGGCAGAATCTGTTCTAGGCTACACAACAAAGTGCAGGTTCAACACTGATAAAATTACTACAAAATCACAACGTCTCAGTATACTACCTCCTACATTTTGTGTCCTCTTCTGTATTCTGACAGAGTGTGAGGTCCATCTACAACATAAAAGCAATCAAATTTCCCTGATCAGAAAGCCTCTAACTGAAAGGAGGAGTATTGTTTAAAAGATGGAGGAAAGAAAGGACAAAATCCCCACTCTGTTGTATAGAAATATTAATTAAAAAGTAATGAAATATCACTCTTTCCTGCTGCTCCACAATCCAGGCAAGGAATTTGTGTATTTTGACTATTTCAGGGAAGGGCCTGATTAATTTATCCTTTCCAAAGGTTCATCTGTAGTGCCTACTGTAACAAAAAAATCAGCTCTTAAATACTCCACTGTAAAACTCAGTAGTTTACATTCTGGGCAATGTTACATTATTCATTTCAGATAAAAGACTGCTCTGCTCATTCTGGTTCAAGTTACAAACAATTCTCTGTTTCTCTTGCTACTGTCTGCCTGCCCTTAACTTGCAGAGAAAAATCTTGCTTGTCTCTCCTGCAGAAAAACATGGCGATTAGTAGATATTTAGACTTGCCTTTTGAAAAACAAATTATACTGCTTTGACAACTAGTTGTGTACTGCTGGGAATGTTGCTACAGAGCATGTCTTCACTGAGGAATTTTTTTTTGTTATAAAGGTACATTTAGAAATACTCATAGAATCAAATCTAGGTTGATTTGTTGGTTTTGTTTTTTTCTTCTTCTTCTTTTAGTAATTATGTGTTTTACTGACAGAGAAAACATTCCAGATGGGCAAAATACTGGGAAACCAGCTTCAGGCCAGGAGCTTGAAACATGTATCAGAAACATTAAAGTCAGAACTGTATTAACTATGGGTTCCCTCTCTATTCAACATGGAGACACACATGCCTTTTGAGTTATTCAGTCCAATTATGATTTGAATATATACAGGGAGTGTAGGATGGACTGAATTCTTAGTTTGTGGCACCTCCTTACCAGAATTCTCCAGAGTAACTCATGTATCACTTCATAATGCTCAGTCTTGAAAGAAATTCTTATACTCAGGTAGACCTACATTAGCCATCAGACATGAATAGCCTAAGATGCTTCCATATTCTCCTTTGTCTTCTTCTCACTCTTTTTCATTACACTAGTGACCATTTTTTCATGCCCTTCTTGCAAGTGTGCATGTTCATCTATTTGTGCAGAACTTGGAAGCAGAATACTGATCTGGGTGCACCATTGTTCTGACTCACAAGCATGTTTTTAAGTTCTTGTGACATTTGGCTTCTTCCATCCATCTGTAAGTTTTCTGAAGTTCATGAACAGATTTCAGATAGAGAGTGAATGTCTTGACAAGGTGGTTTGGACGTGAAATTGTGCAATACCTTTGTTTGGGTAGTTTAATTCCAGGTGAGAAGGTCAAGATGGCAGCTTCTGAAAAAGAAATCAGGAATTAGTCACCTGCTACATCTAAAAATTCCAGGGAAGATGACCACCCAGAATTGTGTAGCATAGGATATAGGAGTGGATTATATGACCCAAAAGAAGACACCAAATATCAATAGGACAGAGATTCCTGGGTGATGTTTCTTGCTGCAAGGAGTGCAATTCTTCGAAGTGTCATTGCTGCAAAACCGCAACATTTAAACAAGGCAACAGGGTCAACGCATAAACATGCTGGAATCTGACCCAGTTCAGAACAAAGAAACATTCTGTAATATTAGCAGGATCTAATTGAACCTCTTGGCTGTAAGCAAAGCAATTAACGATGTAACAAGCAATTATGCGTGATGTTCAGTTAACAACAAAATAAACATGGTAAAATATGTCTGCAACATTTTCAGTCAAAACCTCATAGAGACTTACCATGTGCTCTCACATCTTCCTCTGTGCAAATACTGCATCGTTAGCAAAGTATTATCCATGTGTTTTACACCACTGTCTAATTGCACGGGAGGCAGTTAAGAAGATCAAAGAGCTCTATTAACAACAGATAACCACAGAACAAATATGATTAAAGTAATTACAGAAGGAAGTAATCTGCTAATTCTTAATGATTCCGAGGACTGAGAGAGAAGCTATCAAAGTGATTCTCCTCACTGGAAATCAGGGTGTTACTGCAATGGACTGATATGATATTTTGGGTTTCAAAGTGTGAGCCTTTTTCCTATACGTGTTTTCTCTTATGCCTTGCCTCAAACATCATACTCACTTGTGACATGATTCAGAAGCGGAAACATCCTTATCACAACAGTTACTAATCTTTCTTTTCTCCCCCTCCTCTCCCGCATCTTTTGGCACCTGGTAAAATTTTCCAGACCTCTTTAATTTCTAACCAGGACTTACCTTTACCTTCCAGACAGTCTCTGGAAACAAACTTAGGCCATTTTCCTCACCCTTCCTTTCCCCATACATGCTTTCTATCTTATCAATTAGAACTAGAGATGATTTTTCACTCCTTCCACTCTTCCCCCTCTCACTCCACCCTAAAACCTCCTCCCGTTCTTACCTCACCTTTTCACTTCAGACATCCTACCAGCACTGACACTTATAAGACATTCCTTTATGTTCTTCTTCAGTAGAAAACCGAGAAGCTAATTTAGAATTAAAGGGAGATAGATATATGTTTATCTATACTGTGAAGGGTTTTGGAAATCTTCCTGAGAACAGAACCTTTCAAATGTGCATCTTCTGTGTTTCTCCTCTTTTCTCCCTTCCCCAGACATTGCTCCTCTTTTGTTGTTTCCTGTCTTCACTGGCATCAAAATATGCCTGGCCTCAGTGCCTTCAAGCGCTGAAATGCAAGCGCCTCTACAAATCATTGTTTGACATTACACAGCTTCTAATAATGTCTGAAGCTTCACTGTATCACTTTGCTGTTGGCATTAAGGATCACAACTGGAACCAATGCAAAAGTTCATTGAACCTTTCATGGTCTGAAACCAGCACATTTTGCCCATCTGTAATCCACACACATATTCAGAACTCATGTCGTACCCTCAGAGATGCACCGTACACACACAGAAACTATATTTTCTCTAAATTAATCTAATCCTTGCTCTCCAAACACTTTCTTCTCTCCTCTTCAGATGCTGCTTAAAAATTTCATTTTCTAGTATTCTTGAATGACCAAAGTATTTCTGCTCCAGGCCTGAGATCTTGTCTCTGCTACAGCCAACAGATCTATCCCAGTGCTATCTGTTGTTATTCAGCTAGAGTGCTATCCCAGTGTGAACACTGCTTTTATCAAGACTAATGTCAGAAGGCTAGAAATAACAGAGGCCAGATTCCTACATTTGTATTAGCACTTAGTAAATGACTTTTTTTTTTTCCAAAATTACTTACATGCCCAGCAAGACCAGCTCCTCCAAAAAAACCCATGGCTGGTTATGATGCCTTCCCAGAAACCAAGAGTAAAGAATCTGTTTTGTTGCAAAGACAGTATGAAAACAGAAAAATTCATGTCATGCTTAAGCATGTCCAATTAAGAAAGAGCATAAATACATAGGGAAGGAGTAACTGGTCCAGCGTGAATTACCATCCTCCCATGACATATTGATGAGTACTCTGCATCTAGTACTGATGGGCATGCTAATGAAAAATACCCTGGATCTTTGTCAAGGAAAACTAAAAATGTCATTTTTGCTTTCAATTTTGTTAGATTTTCCTTTACTGTTGATTGACTCACCATTTTTTTGTAAGATCCCTCTGGAGGTAATTCAGTGTCTTTTGGAAATCAAATATTTAAATTTGACAAAGATCACAGTGTTCTGTGTTAATTTTTGAGGTGTCCATCTTTGTTACATTATCTGATCTTTGCAGTTAGAGCTTTATCCTCTCCTAGCAACACAGAGATGGCATAGTCTTCTCCACTTAAAGGTGGACAGCAAGGTAAAATACATACTTCTCATAGTCACAAACAAAAAAACCCATATTCCTGAGACAATACAATCTCCTGATTTTCACCCCAGGTGACTGGTAACTAAACACCCCTTGCTGCCTTTTAGCTGATCTATTGCTGTCACAGCACCTCCTTGAAGACCCAGGACTGCAGGAGTAAATTTCTAAAGGGATGTGGGGCATAATGGTTTCCAGGTAAGGACAATTGCAATGATCATACCTAATTGATTAGGTGATGTGTAATTTTGTCATAATCACCCTTTGCCTTCAGGGCTCTTGATCTGAAGGGTGCTCTGGAGAAAGTTTCTCGTTAGAGAGTCACTTCATTACAAAGTTTTCCTTTATGTAGGCTGGGCTAAGCAGTTTTACAGCACTAGACAAGGTTCTTTATTAAGAGCTAATGAACTTACACAAATAAAATTGTCTATGCAACCAGGTGAGGAAAGCCTGCCCATTGCTCATGTGGGGTGTATTTACCAGGCTATTTCAGGCTCTGAATCAGGCCATTATCTTGATTGTGTCTCAGAGTACCTGAGTCAAAACCTTTGTCCTCCAATAACCAAATGGAAAGAGGGAAGTGCTTCCAGAGGGCAATTCAAAGCACTTGCTTTGGTTACCTATAAGTTATAGGTATAAGCAGAGTGAACCTTTCTCCTCCATCCATACGGATTTTGCAAAGTTTAGTGAAAGTCTCTGCAGGTTCTAACAAAGATGGGCAGGAAGAAGCTCAGCTATCTGGTATGAGGTAAGACCACACATGCCTGACCAATTTTCTTAGAAAGGAGTGTCCTGCTCCATGTGGACAGGAGTGAGTGGTTCCTTTTACCAGAGGACATGAAGATTACTGTACTTACAGAAGCATGGAGTTCCTGAGGTGGGAAGAGATCCATTGAGATCATTGATCCGTTGAGATCAAATCCCTGCAGGGCTGCCCCATATTTACTTCCATTTTCTCTTTGATAACCAAGTTAGTACTACTATCCCTTGACTAAAATCTAAGGGCAATAAGCAGACAATTATACTTTTGCCAAATCAAGTTCTTAAAATCTGTGTGCTGTGTCCCAGGCAGTTTGTGGGTGTTTTTTTAGGAAAGAGGATGAGATTGAGGGCGAGAGAGAGAGAGGATGGGAGGGGGAAATAGGAAGTCTTGACTATACATTTCACTTTCATTTTCTAATAAAACTAACAAGCAAGAAGCTTTAGGAATTAAATTACTACAGATATTCTCTCCTTGCTTAACTACCTACTTCAGCTTTCCACTGAAGGGCTGACATTTCTTTCCAGGATGCTTTTAAGGTGGCTGCTCATTTAAGTTTAGAAAAGACAGATTGCTACAGCTGTGCTGGTTAGTCTGTGGCTTTCTTCCCTACTTTTTTTCCACAAAGATGAGTATTGTGTGCTTTGCTTATAATTTTTTTTTTTTCAGAATACATGTTCTCACGTTCACCACGCCATGCAGCTTGAGAAGGAAAATGGCGCACTCCATTTCCATTCCTTCATGTGTTATGCTTCAGCTGTATTTCTGTGCAAAGCTGTGAAGTGTGGGTGGTGAGAGACAGGCGATGTTTTAACTGATATTTTTAATATTTATTTTTCATAAAAGCTTTTATTCTTTCTTAATTTTAACTAAGTGGAAGCTAATAGATCAACCAAGCCTAAAGATCCCATTGCCAAATAAAATATACAAAGCTTGAAGTTAATAGTTATTTTTATAGCACATGTTGCTACTAAAAGAAATAGTGGATCCTTTCAGCTAATTCTCTAACCTTTATTTTAGGCTTGTGAATAAGATTCCTCAATTTAAAAAAATGTTTAGCCTTCAACAAATTTCCTTCATGCCATTGGGACCTGATAGATGCTTAGCATGTAGAATGAGCAGGTGATTTATTCAGGTGCCTGAAACCATAATCCCGCAAAGATTTATTGTTTTAAAATCAAGTTTAAGACTTCATTGTGCATTCTGAAGCCCAGTTTCTAAGTTCTTGTTTTCAGTGTGTTGGTGTTTTGATTAACCAATTGGTTTAACTTACCTTTACTGCCAGTTTGTGACATTTAATGCATATAAGATAGTCCCTAATAAATAACTGCAATTTTATTAGCTGAATAGTTAGAAGGACATGACTGATAAGCAAGATGTCACATAAATCAGTAGCAAAAATTACCAACTTTGAAGGCCAAACATAGCAAAGCCTTAAATCTTTGCATCTTCTATAGATTTATTTATAAATCAATACACAAATCACAGCTGGGAAGTTAAATTCAGGAGTAATTAACTTTAGATCAAACTGTCTTGATACACTGTAAAACAGCGAGAACTTTGTGAACATAATTAACTTGCATATTGTTTTGTATTCTACCACAGCATGGACTAGTTTGAAGGCAGGTTTCCTCATGCAAAAAGCTGTCACTTATATTGGAGTGGTGAAATAACACAGCAATCCATGATAACTGCATAATGAATATAAAAATGGGAACATATCTCTAGCTAGTTATATGGGAATAATATCTATTTTTCTACTAGAAATTTTTCCTTCACTTTCATATGTGTTTTTCTGAATGTCACTAACAAAGCAGAAATTCTTAGTACAGAGATGATCTTTTCTGTGGCTGTTCTTTTCCTTGCTGTTGATCTCTTTCCTTCACAACCCCCACTTCAAAATCTGAATGTTTATCTGAATGCCTATATATATATATATATAATTTTTTTAAAGTGGGATTTAAATGGGAAAATAGAAGTTTATTCCATGCCAGAATCTAGCTGCCTTAGTGGAAAAGTGAGATGGGTTAAATCAAATCAAACCTACTCCGATTATTATCTTTACAAAGTAGGAAAGTATTCTTGTCAGCTAGTGGATAAATACTGAGATAAAGCAAGAACAAAGCTAACTTTCTAGGTATTGCAAGTACCCAGAATTTCAAAAGAAGTAAATATGTTGATGAATATCTCAAAGTCAACCCATTTTTGGCTTTCCTATCATCACACACAAATGTTTGGGCAAAAGAACATACACTGACAGCTATGCCTGCATTTTGCATTCTGGAATTATCTTTTACTGCAGGTACAAAATGATATTACCAGGGTTGGAGATGAAGTCTTAATTTCACTTTCTACTGATTGTACTTCAAAATTAACTTTGAGTTTTTTGTGCTTGGCAGCTCTTCAAGAAAACTATAATGCTTCCTCCTAGTTGTATAATCCTGTTGTCTTAAGGAAAAAACCCAACCAAATAATCACAAAAACCCCAACAAACAAGCAAAATCCTACACCCCCAAATTCCAACAGAATTCAACTTCAAGATTTTAAAGAGCAGTATGTTTCTAGCATAAAGGTCTTAACTTGTTTGGGAAGGGAGTGAATGAAGGGCAGTTGTGTGCTTACAGTACTCACTTTGAACAAGCCAAGCTACTGTGAGTATCCCTCAGCTCTTTCTGGAATTCATGGAAAATATGCTAAATATGTATTCTCTGTGATTTGCTATTACCATTTCCTTCATGCAGTTCATGAAGTGTTCTCACATAAAAAAGGCCTTGGAGTGCTGCTGTAAGAGCACTCGGCACAGAGCATATCCCAAAATAACAGAATATCAATGAGTGAGTGAATCCATGTAGGAGAACATCGCTCACTGCTGTTTCCCCTAAGATGTCTGATACCTTTTCTGTCTGCTCCAGAGCTAAAAGGGAAAAGAAGTTTAGGGTTTGCATGAGTTGCAAAGGTATGTAACTCACTCAACTGGTGTAGGAGCTACAAGGCAGGCGCCAACAAGTGCAGCAGGCAGAGAAATTAAGTATCTCGAATTGCTATTTCTACCAGGTTCTGGGGAATTATTTCTCTACCTATGGAAATGATTCAAACTGGAACTCTAGGCACAATAGATGCTTTTCCACTAATCATATGATTTCCTTTCTAAGAAACAGAGGTTTTGTTCTGAGGCACGTTTAATGAAACTTAAAAATTTGGGCCATCTCCCCGAAGGTGAACGTTTACTCACACATCAGGACTTGAAAGAAAAATGCTGTTTAGTGAGGTCTCCCATAATGCACTTGTGGATCTGGGATAGGCATCCTGGATGGCAAATATGTAATGTAGCTTATTATTCATGAATTTTTATTCTTTAAGTGAAAATAGGTGGAAGGGCTGCATAACAGCAGTCTTGTGTCTATATTCACTGTGTGTCCTTACTTGTACTTCCTGAGACATTTACCACATTAAGAGTTAACAGGCCCTCTAAATAAATGCCAATGAACAGAGGTAATTTCTGAGAGGAGTGACAAACTTGAGAGAGCATGACCCTTGAGCCTGGGTGATGTGGAATGCTGGAAATTTTCAGTTAAAATAGTCATGGTTATTTTTCAGAAATATTCCATTTTCCAGAGAAGTCCTTTAAAAAGATTCACAAACTTTGGCTCATAAAGAGCTTTTCCCCTCTTGCATCATCCCAGTACTTGGATATAAGCATTTAAATCTTCAGGAGGGCAATAAGTACGCTTTATATTTTGGAAACATAAGGTTGAATGTTTTTGGAAAGATAACATTAAATGTTCCAAATCAAAGCTGGAGACCTGCTTACTCTATGCTGAAGACAAGAGAGCAAGACTGGTAGTTCCCAATGTTAAAGTTAATTGCAGTGGAGGAAAGGTCTCTTGGCCAATAAGGTGGTAGGATAAAATGCAGGATAAAAATGGGGCAATGGTATTACACAACAGACAGAGGAGAAAGTCTAAGAAATGTTTCGGTATTCAGTCTAGAAAGCACAGTCAGAACACGTCCTCCCCATGAGTTAACACAGCTTCTGGATAAAGTGTCCTGTTGCATCAGAACATGATGGAGATTGTCTGCTGAAACATGTTAGTGATCACATGGATGGAAGTGGGCTCATGGGACTGAGTTCACATCCGGCTAATATAGGACTGACATCACTGGAGTAAAAAATAAATATATTCACCACATGTTTTTCCATGACTGAGAATGTAGCAGAGTTTTGTGACAATTATTATCCAAGACTTACCCACAGCGTTGCAAATGGTGATCATGAAACATAGTGAATACTAGCCTCTTGGAGCACTATTCATTAATTTTTGGTTGGGTTCATTGATGTTACAGCATAGTAATCTTCCAGCTTCCTGTGACAAATCTTAGTCCACTGTAGAAGACTGAAATATCTCCCAAAGACCACTTTTTCAAAAGCTTCAAATAGTATTCAGCATTTTTATTGCTAAGGGAAGACAAATATGAGGTGGGCATTGAGAAACAAAAGCGTTCTGGTCCAATGAAGGTTTTTTTTAAAAACACTCCTGAAAAGTGAATGGACAGTGATTTAGTAGATGGTGGGAAGTTACAGATTATCATCCCTATTCCATTTTTCTGTTGCTGCAATACTTGGTAGAAATTTTTGTCAGAAAGGAAACAACAGTCCTAGGAGGTTAATGCATAATTCAAATTGATGACCTTGTCCTCATCTGACTACAGCATCTGCCTCTGACAATTAAATGGAGAATATTAGAACTCCTCATCTTTGTATCTGTTGAGGCAGAAAAGAAAAACGCATCTTTAAGTGGGCAGTAATCTCATCCTAACCTCTCCTGTTGTAGAGCTTCTCACATTAGATTTCCTCAGATGGAGGTGAATTATTTTATCCTTGAAGCCTCAAGATTGTCATAGTTGGACAACGGACAATAATGTTAAACGAAATCTTTGTTTAAACAGTCTCTAGGAACACTAAGAGACACAAATAACTGTTAAAAAAGAAGGAATGACACTTAAATGCAACTATTGAGAAAAATTGTGGCTGTCCCAGGAAATCTATGTGGTGGTTTGGCTGTCTTCATATTCCACATGAACCATATACATCTAAGAAATTTCATTTTCTTCCACAACACACACACCATTGTTAGATCTGTTTTCACTTCTGCATTATTTAAAGAAAAATTGAATATTGAAAATTTAAAGAAAAATTGAAATATTTTTTTTCTCTTTACATGCTGACATATATGTAGATGAGCTGTGCAAATACTAGGTTCTTCAATTCTCCAACTGCATTAATGATTACTTTTGATCCTGACAAACATTTTTCACTGTCAAACAATAAAGAATATTAATTTCTCAAAACTTTATTTGTTTTTATGTCAAATTTTAGTCATTTAGTTCACTGTTAAATAATATTTTGATACTTTCTATATTTTCTAAATTATCGAGGCTAAACTATTAACTCTTCATTTTCTTTGCAAAGCACCAGGTCAGCCCCAAAACCTGCTTAGAAATAGATGTATGTAAATCATATCCTTAGCCCATATGATGCTTATTTCTTTACCCAGACTACACAAGTTAGCCACACAACGAGCATGTCACTCAAAATTAAACATGCCAAAAGTTGCTGCTAATTTTTGTTTCTTTCAAACTGTGTTTTGGAGCACCCACTCACTGAAAATAGGGTTTGCTAGAGTTTGTAATAGGATGTGAAATTCAGCCTGGGTGAAACAATTAGTTTCCGTTTTCCTTGTCTTCCCTCCACTGGCAAGTCTTGCCCTGGGGTATCCCGGGAATGTTGCTGAGGGACATTTTTAGCCTTTTGCCAGCTGAATGATGTTTCCTATCTCTGAGTCTTGAGTTCCATGCATCCCTCCTCCTCCCCCATGCCCTGGATTGAAGCTCTGAGCTTCCTGTGAGGTCTCTGCAACAGCCCCAAGGGCCTCTTCTGCTACCATATGTATGTAATCACAAACTGAAAACTTTTCTGCTTCTTAAAACACAGGGCTGCCATGTGAGATAACTATCTACAGATAGCAGCCTCACACCGAAAAGCCTTCAGATCCACCCGTCTGCTGATTTTTTAAAAATTGTCCTTTCATGCCTTTTTTTTCCTTCTTTTTCTTTTTTTGTCACACACATTGGTATTAACATAATGAACGAGCAACATTAATTAATTCTATCAGGACACGGTTCCACCTTAAGAACTTACCAGCATGCCAGACCTTCTCCACACTAAGAAACACACAGCAATTCATAACCAAAATAAATTTAACTGCCCAGAAGAGACCACTTAAACTGGTAGGCAGAATCTAAATTATTTTAAGTCTGTCTTATTCATACTCACCTAAATTTGTATGAATGTATTTGCAATGCAAGGACCTAGGAGCTCTAAGAGCTCTGAACCATAAGCACTGGCTTACTGGGATCAACTCAAGGACATGTGGTTATTTTAAGAGCCTTCTGGAGACCTGTATCCTATTGAAATGGGGTTTTTGTTGCTCATGAAGCAGTCACAGATCCACTGTGGTTAGTAGGCTGATGCTGGAAAATGGACAGAAAAAAATTAAATTAAACTTCTAACAATTCAAGTTAACAAAAAACCAAAAACCAAAAAGAACCCCAAACAAACAAACAAAATGATAAAAGGCTGAAATAAAACCTGCTGTGAGTCATTTGCTTCAAGGAAAGCTGAAACTCACTGCAATGGAGCTTTAGCCCCAGAGGAGCATCTCTTCAGCTGGAGTGGGACCCCTGTTGGGTAGCTCCATCTGAAAGCTATGCCAAAATAAACATAATTTTTGTGTGAAACAGATGCAATTTTGTTTTCATACAGTAGTTAAAATCAACTCTTTCAAATGAACTGGGAGGAAGAAACTAATTTAAAGTCTGGCCAAAAAAATGCCAATTTTTAACCTATAAAAGGACCTGAGTTTTATTTTATAATTTCTTCTCTTAGTTAAGTGGTATCTGAAGATAATAATAACAACAATAAAAACAATAATCCTCTTTCCAAAATTTTTGCCATTTAATGAAGTAACAGTAGTTTGCTTCCAATTTTTAAATATTGATCAATGTAACGCAGACAGTCTAGGTAAATATGTGGCCTATTCATTCTAATAAACAGAGAATAAATTACTTAAAATGAAAAGTATAATCTACAGATTATTTAAAAGCAGTGATAAGAATGTTACATCAACTATCCCTCTAATCTAGGAATATTTCAGAATTTCGTCTAGGAAAAAAGGTGTAGTTGAGAGAACAACATTGTTCCTAGAAAATGGAGATCACAGAGTTATTTAATTCCTGAGCCAGCACAGGTTGCCTTCGTGAGAGTCCTCTGACTTGGCTTTAGCCAAATTTCAAATTGCCTCAGCTTCCACTTCTTCTTTATTCAAATTCTTGTAACCTGGGGTAAGGAGGGTGAAGGGGTGGTGGTTTTTGGTTTTGTTTGTTTGCTTTGCCTACAAAGTGTGTGATTCTCAATGAAGAACTTACATGAGGTTCGCATTTTAAGGCATGCTCAACACTCCCACTGTGACTCTTACTAAGAAAAAATCTTGCTCAAAGTGGCCGAAATAATGACTTCCCCATCAACTGCAGTGCAATTTGTGTTGCAAATGTAACCTTAAGTATATTAACACTTTCATCCTTTTCAGGACATGATTTCATTAAGAATTTGAGCGCTTCTTTTCATTGTTTAAAGTGTTAGACATGGATTTTTTTGGATGGTTTAACCCATTCCCTCCTGCCCAGCCCAGGGGAAAAGCAATTTTTGCTTTGCATATATATTTCCTCTTCTTTATATTTATGTCAACATTCCCCTTTAACAACATTGAAATCACAGGCTCTTTTTGGCGTTATTTCCATCAGTATAACCAAACGATGAAATGATCCATGAGCACTGATAACTAACAAATTTAATGTGTACAGATATTTCTTCCCATTGGTAACAGTCACTTAGTGATGGAATTATGCAGTGAGGGCAAATGAGATCCAAGGGCAAATTTTTTGAATAATTTGTCTTTTTTATAAACCAGATGCCAATTTTTACTCTGACTGGCTAGCTGTTCAGGGTACAGATAGAATTGTCTCATTTTCTCTGGGAAGCTTTTTTTGATAGTACATGTTGCTTTCAGCCTTGTGACAGGAACTTTTACTTTCCATGAGTTTAGGTTTCCCTGTGAATTGGAAACTGAAGGAAAAGGCCAATTTTTTAGCCAAGCCACATAAAGAATTTGGTGTTCTCAATGTTATACCAAATGTAGGCATTTCATTATTTTGCTCTGAGTTTGGAAAACTGCCATAAGGTTATTAATAGTGCTGGTAATAGTACTTGTAATTCAAAATATTGTGAACAACAGGTATCTCTTGTTAAAAGATGTTTCCAGTTAAAGAGAGCATTATTTAATAGGAAATGCCAATATTTGAAAATAAATTTATATATATATATATATATATAGTTTGATTCAGTCCTCTGAAGGAGCACATTGTCACTTGAAGAGCATTAACTCCAAGCTTGTTGTCACTAAACTAATCTTTCCTTATCTTCTATTTAGCAGAAGGAATTCCTCTCCCAGTTGGAACTGCCAGGTTTTTCTTAGAAATTCTCCTTGCAGAGGAGATTCTGAAAGCCTAAATTCCACAGAGTGTTTTGTCTTGCTAATGACTTCAGAGCACAATTGGATTCCCAACTGTGCATCTTTGTACTTGAGCTGGTTTGGGACTGATTTGTCCACAGGGGGAAAGTAGACAGCTACAATTATGTCTAAGGGAATCCTCCCTCAGAGCATGTGGGGAACATGAGCACCACTACTCTAGCAGACCGTGTTCTCTCTGCAAAAGGCAATAGCTAAAGAAGGGGGTTAACAATGGGATGAAAGGTTTTCTCTGAAGTCATTAAACTGTGAGGAAATGGTGAGGGTCATGAATTGTTAAATAAAAGGAATTAATGAGCATGAGGTGGGAGTTAAAGGTATTAGTAGGAATCTGACACCTAAATTATAAAGCAGTCAAGCTCCTAGACCAGCAAACAGTGTCTGCATTTTCATAGCAGATTTATATTTTGATGATCAGATGTCTGCATTTCAGTGTTTTCAGGTATTTCATATTGACTTTAACCATACAGCTGTTAAACCTGTGAAGACACAAACCAACGTATTCACGCTCTGCAGTGTTCATATATTTGTCTGTAAATGTCTGTCCCTATTGATTTCCTCCGGAAAAGAAAGGTCAGAGGAGCACCCTGAGCCAGAAAGGCTCTTAGACTAGGGGTACAAAGCAGAAATTTGAGTGAGTTCAGTGATACAGCAGTGAGGGAAGAGAGGGAGCATAGGTAAAAAGGGATGATACAATAGACTTCAAATGCGGAACTAGAAAATAATGTGTATTAATGGCACCCACTGCACCCCACGTCATCCAAGAAACATAGCTTATCTTCATGGGGACGTGAAGACACAGGGAACAAACTGGCTTCAACAGTTGCTGGGAACCCCTGTCCTGCTACAACTCCTTGTCCTGATGATAAAGCTCAAAACTGGCAGAAAGCTCCTGAAAATGTGTAATTTTAACCAGCAGGTAACTGGTCAGTGCAGGAGAAAGGACCTTGCCCTATATGGAGCCTTTGCTGTCAGCAGCAGGGAGAAGTCTGAACTAGTAGGGCTGTTGTGTTCTCCTTGCTGCCAGGGAAACCACTGGGGTGGAGTCTCTCAGGTACAGAGATTAGCGGGTACAAGCAGAACTCAGTATTTCCTTCCTTTTTCCTGTCCATCATTTAAAATTTGATCTTCAAACTCATGTTCTACTTGCAGTAATTTTTAAACTCCCTTGATACCTTTCTAACCAGCAGCAAAATACTCAGGATACATATAATCTCCCAGAACTGCCCACAGTTTGATAGCACCAGTTGGGATACATCACAGATATTGGTGATTTTACCAGGATTTGCTAATTTGTTGCTGTCAAGTATCGGTGCTGGAAATACTTCATTTGCACAGAGGACTCCCCTCAGCTGCAGGCTAACAAAGCTGTTGAATACAGAACATATTTATTATTGTGACTTGAAATAAGATTAGTGGGGGAGGACACTTATTTTAATTTCTTCCAGGTGGCATAAAGCCTTGGGTTTTTGTTTTGTTTTGTTTTTTCTCTTCATTAATTTAAGAAAACTTTGTGGTTCAGGAATTAAAGACCTAATTAAGCTGCATCTCAAAACTAACAAAATACCAACACAAGTGATTCCTTCTGACAAACCCTTCAGATTGGGTTTTAACCTTGTTTAAGCATCAAATGACAGGTCTTCTGAGAAACAGCTTGTCTTAAAATCAGTTCAGCAGTGACAACTCTAGCCCTTGAAGAGCAACGATCTGCTTCTCCCCATACAATTAATACCAGCATGTATAGCTAATAGGAATTATTGGCAAGGAACTTGCTACCATTCTAACTGGTAGGTGAGCTGTATCACACAATATACAAGAGATGCAATCAATCAGAAGGCTTAAAATACAGCATGCAAAATCTGAATAATAGTGGTGGCAGCTTGTAGCATAGGAGAAGATGATGAAGAAATTCTGTGCAGTATTTTTAACTGTCTTAAGAAACCTGTCAGTCGGAAATGGGGAGAAAAAGATGTTTTTCTAGCTTAGGTCTCCAGAGGAATTTTCATGTTGGCCATCCTCCCAAATGTCTGCAGTGAACACCTGGTAAACCATGAGGTAGGCAATCAGAACAGCCATGTGCTACGTGATGGAGACAGGTGTGGTTGGTCAGAATGATTGTGACAAAGCACTGAAAATGTAATATTGTCTCAAAATACTGCAAAAAGTTTCCACTATATTGGAAGCACTGAAAAAGGATTTAGATGTAAATGGAACTGAGAAGAGGCAAAAGTGAATAAATAATCTATGATTAGCCTTGTGAATGTGTTCCATCAAAGATATGTGTGACAGCACTGGGGACTAGGGGATGGAGGAAGTGCGGTCTAGAGAACTTTCTCCAGGGTGTGGCTGGAGCTGTGGGACAGCTCTATGGTAATGCTGTAGAGGGCACAGGGTGTGGGATCTCACTCCACCACTTCACAAAATTCAAGTGGAAGATCTCAGGGGTGTGGTGGGCAAGCGGTACAATAAATGCTTAGCCTCAAGCTTTTGCACTACAATAATTCACTTCTTTTGTTTGAACTGGGCTTTAGACACTGCTCTTCAGAACACATCAAATATTTTTTTCTCTATGTGGAGTAAGTGAAGTTTTAAATTGATGTTTACCTTGCACATCTTAACTCACAATGAGCTGCTACTATCAAAACCCAACATGATGGTTTTCATACTTTTTGACATTTCTTTCATTTTCTTTAAATTAATGTGACAGATCTGTAAAATTGACTGTTTGTCTAATATGTATTTGAATATCTGTACCTATTATAAGAATATTTTTACTTAATTTTTCTAATCTACCAGTGCATATAGTAAAACTATTTTTTGTCTCCTCCTTAATAACTGGATTGCTTTGTTTCATCATCACAATTAACATTTGCTTCTTACCTTCCTAAAGGATGCTATGAGCTAAAAAGTAAGATATTATTCTACATTTAACCAAAATACTGGACCACGTCTTGTATTTTTTTGCTCAGAAACTTCTAATTTACTTACTGTAATGAAAAGCAGAGTTCAAAGGAAGTATAAGATGGAGAAAAATGATAATTTGGAGCAAATATCCTGAAGAACATTAAACAATGAATTTTTAAAACTAAAGAATATTACTAGAAGCTCACTTTGATTGAATACAGATTTTTGATCTATAAAAATTCGTATACAAATGTAGGAAGTTTATTTAAGAAAATCCTCACAGATAGGATTTGCATGACAGAGACATTAACTGACAATTAGTGGTACTGAAATATGATTGAATGATAGGAAGGCTGAATTGGGACTCAAAATTATTACAAATTGGAACTACAAATAGTGCTAGAACACAGGACCACAAAACAGAATAAACCTGGATATGAATCCCAAGTCATAGTGAAACAGTAATTGGTTTACTGTCACGTTCCTCAGCTAAGTTATTAGATACTTGTGGCTGAAGGACATCACAGCAATAATTATAACTAATCAAATAGCCTTAATTGTGACTTGGGCAGTAGACTATTAAAATATTCTATCAAAAAAGGCTTATAGAAACATTCCCTGCACACCTCAGCCAACTGTTAGTTCTAGAAGGAAAAATGTGGTGGTTTTGATTTGGCCTTTAGTGATACACAATAGTAGTTTCAAACACAAATTAACTTATTACATATTAGGAAAACAGAATATAAGTTAATTTAAGATCTTTTAAAGAACAGTGGTACTAAAACTAGGGAGAAGATGTTAATCTGTTTTACCACACATAAATTAGGGTCAAGCATATCGTCAGAAATACAGAGCAGTGTAAGAACTCATCTTCATTTGAGTCCCTAAGAGCAACAAAAAAGCTTTCCCTATGCATCAAGATACCCAGCATTCAGCTTTGCAACATGCTGAATTTTCTTCACAGGGCTTACTTAGTAGGATTTGTACTCTCCTTACAACCTTGAAACACAAAAGGGAGAAAGGAGAGTTGTGGTTACTTTTATATTCAATTTTATTCATAGAAGAATGAATTTATCTCAGAATTGGATTTTTGTTCTTTCTTTTTGCATTTCATTCCAATGATTCTCCTCAGCTGTTAAGGAATCACTGTATTTTTCTTCTGCTGCCTTTTTTTTTATCCCTTAAATATTTCACTTCTTATTCAACAAGAAGTGATGACTGTGTAAAACCTGTGAGGTTTTTTTCTTTTATTTATCACTTTCACACTCTTCAACAATGACCTTCTGCATGGGTTTATATAATCAGTCAGTAGTAGAAGATTTAAAAAGTCTGGTTCCCAGGGAAAAAGAAAACCACCTGGTATAGAGCACCCATTCTTTTCTTCAGAAAAAGAGCTTCTATATTTTTGATTCCAGGATGTTCAGAACTAGTACATAACAGACTCAAAGCAAGGTCAAACTTTGATACGCTGAACTAATTTGTTCAGTGTTAGACTTCAAATTGTGCTTCAGTTTCATTCTACTCTGCTTCCCACACCTCTTATCTTAGTCTAATTTTTTTTCTCCTTTCTTCACTATGAAACTGCTTCCTACAGATGTAGTTAAAAGGCTTTAAATCAGAATATAATGTCATTGGATTTGGCCACTTTGGCTTCCTTGTGGAAATTCTGCAGTCCTCGATGCTTGCTGTAAAAGTAGGGAAGGGAGAAAACACCCTGTGGCATTATCCCTCACCTTTCCCTGAGACCCCAGGGATGAGGAAGACCTGAAAGGATGGCTGTTTTCTGCTGCCTCATATTTTGGAAATCAATAAGAAAACCATGTTGTTTCCTCTACGGAGTGATTCAACTCAAGGTAGTGTAGGAAGAAAGTAGTAGGGAGAGAAATCTGAGGCAGAAATTTCTGTGGTCAATCTATTCTGGGGGTCTCAAGTGAAGAGAGAGAGGAGAGGAGTGCACTGTCAATGCTGGTAACCATTTAAGATTGAGAGATGAAACATTAGAAGTGCTAACCCAGCCTGACTAGTGAAAAGACACTTGTGAAACAAGATCTGACTTTAAAAAGTATATTCTGAGGTGCTTTATGGTAAAAACTACCTTTCAGATAAACCCCAATAAAACTGTATGCAGTCTATTCTTCAACTCTTATTTGAGTATTTTTTTAAATTTTAAGCTGACGTAAATCAATTGTATTTTGGTTAAGATAACAGAAATGTTCACTTTTAGTTTTGCACATATTGTTACCTTATCTGACAAGAAAATAAGTACTAAAATCCCACCCCTTACATGAGATATGTTAACCTATTTCAGGTAATAGTTATTGGATCAATGAGTTATGTAATATCATCAACTGTTATGGAATAAATGTGCCGTGAATAACCCCCTGAATGGAATATACCAGTGGGGATAATGTTGCCTGTGTTTAACAGAGGTTGCTGTGGAGCTCTTGAACGTGCCCCCTTCTCTGAAGCCTTGTTTCATGTCCTTGCATCAAACAAATCCTGGACTAACTACACAGAAGTTGGTCTTAAGGTTGCTGGTCTTTGGCAGCACACTAAGTCTCCCCTGGGAACAGGTAGAAATTTCCAACAGCAACACAGTTCACATATTATCAAACACTAAAAGTGGGACTTTGATGTTCAGCTTTTTAAAAGCTCTCAGAAGTATTTTTCCTCATTATCACCCTAGCTGAGTGAGATTAATACTCCCCTTTCAGAAAAATGTTCCAGTACATGAGGACTCTATCTTCCCTATGCTGTTAATTAAAAGATGGTACATTATTTTCTGTGACTATTTTTTATTTACAGTGCTTCATTGATTATGTATTCTTGAGAAATAAGATTCAAGAGGGAGAAAAAAAAGTAAGGTGATTTCTGCAGTTTTACCACATGCTTCTGCCCTTGCTGGATATCTGCACATCTATGTTCCAGCACAGTAGCAGGAAATAATGTGTTTCTTGCAAGTGCCTGTTATTATTAATTTTTATTTGAGTCTCAGTGCAGGAAGTCTCCTCTGGGAAGAGCTAGAAATTTCAAACAGCAATGAGGGCCCACATACTCCCAACCACAATCTGATCAGCTGGAGGTGAGAACAGCCAGTTTCTCACTGAGAAAGAACATTTTTCAGATTAACTCATACATGATTTCATTTGGGGAAATGAAGGGAGAGTTGAGAGGATACAACAGTTTCTTTGTTTCACAAGTTTTATGAAACTTTATCTTAAATGCCCTGACATCAGTCTTGGACCAGAAACAGTTTCTAAAGAAGCAGCAATCCTTTATGAAGAACAAACTGATCTCAGGCTGCACTAGAATAACGTGCCCCAAACAGCAAACAAGTTTTCAAGAAGAAATGGAATTGTGCACTTTGTGAGACAGGATAGTTTAGGGACTGAAATTGTTCACAGGCTAAAAGTGTTGAGAACTAAATGAAAGAAGAAATGGTTTTTTACTGGAATGATTTCTGTCTCTAGACTCCACATATTCATTCACCACTTGACTCACCATTTTCGTGTTTGTCCTCCATGGGCAGAGCCTGTTAACCTGCTGCATATACAAGGAAGTGTGGTTTGGAAAGGACTGCCACAATGGAAGCCTGTGGCTCTGTGTAGGGAAGGGTCTAAAAGCATCACCAACTCATGATGGGTAACCAAGTAGGGAAAAAGATGGGTCTAATACTCAAGTATTCTTGAACAAAGCCTTCTCATATACTTCAGTGGTTCATGACAAGACCTTAATCTAAAATGACACTACATAATGAATCAGGAACAGTTTGCAGAAAGCAAGTGGTGGCTCAGTGAGTGGAGTGCAGGCCCAGAGCTTAGAGGAATAGGGCTTGCCCCTTCTGAAATACCCACTGACTTCCATACTTGGCACAGTCTGTGGTGCTTAAGGAAGTCAGGATAACAGAGAAATTTCATCCTGTCCCTAAGTGCAAGCAGTATTGTAGATACACTCTAACACTAGCAAGCTACCCTCCCTTCCTGCACCTCATCTGCAGACCAAGATAAGGATATTTTAATTCCTTTTCAAATGTTGGGAATACTAATGAGTTACACACACACACAGTTACTAATTTTTTGTGTTTACTTATTTACTTTCTGAGATCTCTCAGTGAGGACAGAAGGCAGGGAAATATTGTGGAAAGCACAGTAAGCTATTTAGAATTGATTGTGTTAAGAGACATTATCCTGAATGATTTTGTATCCCTGCAGTCAGGATATACTCTCTTCGGGAGCGTGATGTTTCACAAAGGTAGTTAGGTGATCTTCATCTTTCTCCTGCTCATCTAGTCAAATCTCTATTAGATGTCCAGTTTAAAGCCTCTCACTTCCTTTCCTAGAGGAGTTCTGTTGCTCTCCCAGGGATGAAGCTTAGTGGTATTTTTCCCCCACTCCTAAAATTCTGAAGAGGAAAGCATCCTTCTTGCCTTAGGAATTGACCTCTCTGTCTTGCTTCAGTACTGGGGACAGAATATTTGTGCAGCATTCAAAATATCATCTCTCTCTTACTATACCAGATATAAGTCCCCACTAAGAAGAGACATCTTTGTGTTGGGCAGAGATGGGTGCCTGATGTTGTGATTGGCACCAGGGAAGAAGGGGAAGATATGGTTCGTCCACTAAGATGCACTAAGATGCTCACTAAGGTCAAATGCTCTTTTCCCCATGACTCACAACTGGCCTTTTCTGGAAATATCAAAGCAAACTTTTCTGTGAGTTCACACAGATGATGAAGAATCTGTCCCTAGTTAATTTAAAAATCTCTTCCCAGATGACAGAGCACTGTTCTGTAATTGTGACTTTCACACTTCTTTGTGTGCTTTGAAACCCAGCATTTATAATCCCAAAGGACCTCAAAGTGCTCTGCAGTCATGGGCAGAGGAGTTTAGTTGCCTTTGAAGAACAGCACTGATGCAGTCTGTAGACTAAAGGCCCATTATTCTTTGATCTCTGGCTGCTAGAAAACTTTGCTTACCTTGATAAATGATCATAGACTTTTCTGATGGGCTTCATAAAGATATAGTTTAAAATGGCAACAAAGTGCATTGGCAATTAAAGTCCATTGATCTCTCTTGGACTCAGATGCTGTTTCCTTAATTGAATACTTTTGCTTCATTTTTAATGGACATATTTGGTATATTTAAAATTATGAAGTCCCAGGTCTATCCTAACACTGAAGTGGCACTTCAAGACAAAATGGAAATAAAAAAACCAGATGTGTTTACATGGAAAAATTGTTTCTGTGGTTGAGTCTTTTTTCAGGCGATTTGGAAATAAAATTATGAATTTTCATGAGAATCAAGACTTTTATTTTGTCTTTACAAGTTTAGTTTGTTTTGTTAAGTTTTTAACTGTTGCATTTTGACTATTCATTTTTACTTTTGGAATGGCCCAAGTAAGAAAAAAGTTGTGAAAAGAAAAAAACCCCCATTATTGGGTGAAATAAAAACAGAGAAATAGAGAAACAAACATTTCCCCTCCCCATCCCCAGCTGTTGCTACTTAAAATTAACACTTTTTTTGGCTACTGTCCTACGATGACCGGCATTTTGAATTTGCTTTCTTTCTTTGAAATATTTGATTTTTTTTCAATTGTGAAGAATCTACTTTAGGTATTTGATAGATTCATAGAATCATAGAATGGTTTGGGTCTGAATGTACCTTTAAAGACACTTTAAATGTCCAGTTCTACTGCCCTGGTTAGGTGCACCTTTCATTAGATTAGGTTGCTCAAACCACATCCAACCTAACCTCGAATGCTGCCAATGACCAGGCATCCACAACTTCTCTGGACAACATGTGCCAGTGTTTCACCACTGGCACTGAATGAATTTCTTCTTTATGTACAATCTAAATCTACCCTCTCAGATTTAGTCCATTTCCCCCTTGTGCTGTCACTACAGGTCCTAGTAAAAAAGCTCTCTCCATCTTTCTCATAAGCCTCTTTTAAGTAGTGAAGGGCTGCAATAAGGTCTCCTGGAGCCTTCTCCTCTCCAGGCTGAAAAATCCCATCTCTCTCAGCCTTTCCTCATAGATGAGATGTTCTGCCTCTCTGATGATTTCCATGACCCTCTTCTGGACCTGTTCTTGCCTGTCCATGTATTTCTTGTACTGGGGACCCCAGCATCGGGCACATTACTCCCAATGGGGCCTCACCAGAGCAGAGTAAAAGGGGACAACCACCTCTCTTGACCAATTGGAAATGCTTCTTTGGGTAAAGACCTGGACACAGTTGACTTTCTGGAAGGCAAGCACACACACTGCTGGTCTATATCCCATTTTTCATCCACCAGTACTCCCAAGACTTTCTCCTCAGGGTTGTTCTCATTCATTCCCCAGTTTGTATTGATATTGGAGATTGCCCTGATCCAGTGCAGGACCTTGCTTTTGGCCTTGTTGAACTTCATTGTGGTTCACATGGTCCCACCCCTCCAGCCCCGCAAAGTGCCTCTGGAAGGCATTCCTTCTCTCAAGCAAATCCACCACTTATCTTCATGTAATCCACAAACTTGATTTCATTGTCTATATAATTAATGAAGATATTAAACACTATTTCTCCCAGTACAGATGCCTGAGGGACATCACTTTTTACTGGTTTCCACTTGGACATCAAGCCCTTAACTCCAGCTCTTCGGACATGACCATCCAACCAACTCCTTATCCTTCAAACAGTTCATCCATCAGATCTTTATCTCTACAACTACGAGGCAAGATTGTTGTAGAGGACTATATCAAAGGCCTAGCTGAAACCCAGGTAGATGACAGTAGAAGCTTTTCCCTTGTCTGCTGATACAGTCACTCCACCATAGAAGGCCTGTAGTTCATTGTTTCAATATGTCTGATATTTTTACAGTTGTGTTCATGATCAATGTCTTTTACAAGCAGCATCTAGAGAGTGATTACAACAAGGCTATTTTTGAGAAAGTGTTGTTTTACATGATTCACAGAAAGACAACAGGCCAAAAGACCCAACCAAGGCCTGTTGTTGGCAGAATTTGGTCATCTGCAGAATGAATTGTCTCCTTCCCTGTATTTCTTATTCATCTCCCATTCTGACAGACTTGTACTTGGTCTGCAATACGAACCTGTAAATTTTTCGTTCATTCCAAAACTGATCTTTTTCCATTATCATCTGTGTACAACTGCTGGAGTGAGACCGCTTTCTCTCTTATTCATTTCACGCACGTTCACTCTCTTATTCATTTCATTCATCCCATGAGACATGAGTTTATCAGGTTTAGTGCCTCTGCCCTTGCTTTCACAATGTTGAAAGCTGAAGGACTCACCCAGGTCTCAGGACCAGTCCCCTTTTTCTTTCTTCATTACACATCTGTACACTCTGCCCTGACTCCTCTGGATAGTGGCTGAGTAATGTGGCAAGACCCCAGTGTACAGAAGTGCAGCAGACTGTACTGATCTGCTGTTTGATAATGAGCTGCATGGTCATTTTGCAGTAGTACAGATTGATGTAAATACTTCTAGAAGGAGCTATATCTTATTTGGTGAGAGAATTATGGGAGATAGCTGTATTTGGGCTCAATGCCCAGCACTGTTCTCAGAGTAAACATTTTATTATTCTCTGCTTCCAGTCCACAACCAAAATAGGAGAGCCTTGTCTAAAATTAACTTAAGAGGCTCTTTAGTCTTAAGAACATTTAGATTTGGTATTTCAAGTAAATGTTTTTAAAAAAGCAATTTTGTTTTACAGCAGCAGTGTCTTGGAATCTGGGCTGGATGCCCTTGACCAGATCCACGTGAGATCTTCATAAATGGAAAATGAACTTTATCTCCATTTGTCCTTTCTTTTTCCCCCTCTAATTTTAAATTACATTGACTGGAGAATTGCATTTCAAGCTATGTGACACGTCTTCCTGAGGGCTTGTGCGTCTATTAATAGGTAGGGCTCAAACATCTTCCCACATCAAGCCTTGTTGTGGGGACAGAATTGGATGGATATAAAGCAGAAAACCAAAAATTACATCATCAGTTCATTTCAGGTTTTAATGTGTGTTTTTCAAAACCTCTTTCCAAATGACAACAAGTTCTGTTTCCTTAGAAAACCACTGAGTTTCTTGCCATAAGGACTTCAGAAAGAGAGTCTCTGTAAACTCATCTATACTTGCTTTTCAAAATTCATTTACTTGAGAAAGAAAAAAATTGAATGCTTATTTAAAATACTTGATAACCTGACTCTTGTACCAGTGAAAGCAATAGTAAGTACTGTCTGAATTCCTATGGAAGAAGGATCAGGTTCCTAGATAGCTACAAAAATATTTACCAGGCTGGGAGGAGCCTGGTAACACCCTCCAAAATAAAGGTTGCAATATAGCCTTCATTTATAACTTCCTGTTCTCACATGTTAATAACTTCCTCATGCATTAATCTTTCTGGCAATTCTCCATGTTTGGTTTCTGCCTGGAGGTGATGTGTATTTGGAACAAACTTATACCACACTTTTGACTAGGCAAGTAGCCAAAATGGCTGAGATTTTTTGCCTGGTCTAGAGGCAACCGTCTTTGAGGCCTAGCACCTCCTCCTGAATGGGAAAAAATATAATTAGAATAGGCAAAGCTATTAAGTGATTCCAAGATCACTTCTAAGCCAGTGTTGGACTTTTTGGAAGTGATTTACTGCAGTCACATCATATTATTGTTGCTGGTTTACATCTGAAGAAAGCTGCCCATTTAGTCTCAGTTAAGTCTCCTTAGGGGTTAAGAAGTGAGTGGGTAATTCATTCTTATTTTCCTCATTCTTTCCTGTGGAAGGATCAAGAAAAGGGGAAGCAGGTACAGACAGCTTCTACAATACCTTATCTCCTTTACTTAAATAAAATAATGTGCATTGAGCGGAGTTAGCCAAAGATAAACTCTTCCTTCAGTATCAAATAGTGAACATTAAAACAACACAGGTCAACCAACTACAATCTTATGATTATTTTGAAAAGCTGAGGCTTCTGTCCAATTCTGAAAGATTCTGAGCTCTTCAACAGAAATAAATGAAGCCAACGGTATTTTTCTCCTCTTGTTCATTACACATACCAGTATGAAACCTCTGAGTACACAGCTTTAGAGGTGGAGATAGAATGTGTTAATTCCCCTTTCCCTATTTCTTTTTTTCACACAGTAGGTAGGAATTCTGTCTTCAAAAAATGCCTGCCTTGTGGGGATATTTGACATTTCAGAAACACACTATCACATCTCTATATACAATAACAATGATTAACTGGAATGCATGGTATTTCCTTGCTTCTGTAGAGGAACTGAGGCAGGATATTGAATCAGACATTCTGAATCTGAAAATCTCTCTCTTTCCCTCCTCCATATGGTGTGATGTCTCCTATATGTGCAGTGTCCACAAAAGTGCTTGACATAGAGACTGTGGTAGGTGAGTATGGAAAGACTGGTGTTATTTCGCTGTTTCATTCCAGTTTCTAACCCATCAGGTTGATAAAAGGAAAACAGAACACCCTTTTTCAGTTTGTAGCTATGTTAGATAACCCTGGGGGACAGGACAGCCTTGTCCTTAAAGGGAAGTGGACACATAAATCTGCACAGATGTGAGTTCTTTCCAAAATGGCAGGATGTCAGTCAGCCCAAATCCAAACGATGTGTGATCATGCTATCTGAATGCTATGTTGGAACAAACATAGCCTGCCATTCAGCATGGCTTATTGCCATGGAATCATTACTGTGCCAAAATAATTATGCAACTTCTGGTTGCTTTAGAGAGTTAGCAGACGTCAGCACACATCATACTCCACTGGCATATCCTAAATGTGGCCAGTGAGGAAATCACTGAGTTTATTTTCTCAGTTCAGCACCAGAGAGGATTTCAACCCATAACAGAAGGCCTCCACTATGATGCTCTGTCTAGCAAAATTATTCTGGTGTAGTCCTGATGAGATTGTGAGAGAAAGGGAATGACAGATTGTTAACCCAGTCTCTCTTCCAGGAGAGTAGGTGTTGGGTGAACAACATAAAGAAGCTGACCTGGGACAGCCACCCAGTTATTGTATGAGGGTAGCAGTCAACAGCTCCATGGCCAGATGAGGATCAATGACAAGCGTTGCCCCTCTGGGGTCTGTTTAGGGACCAGGAGGAGAATGTGAGGTGAGATTGGCCCCCATGGAAAAGGTTAAGAAATGCTGTCTCTAACTTCTCCTTGCACTCCATCTTTCCCTAAAGAACTGTGGAATACATCTGTAAGATTTCAGTATCTTGGCCTATGAAGAAAATCTAGAAAGATGAAGAAAACTTTGCAATACTCTAGCTGGTTGAGTCTTCTTGGTAATACATATTGCAAGTTCCTCTGAGCTAATGCCTGAGTTAAAGCACCTGTCTCTGTAACTCTACATGTGAGTCTCAAATGCTTCCACCTTTACCTAAGCTCTCTAAACTTGCCTTCACCTCATGAGGTTTGTTATTGAGGTTAGTTGAAAATTAGCTTGAGTGTAAGGCAAATGATACACTTAAAAGTGGCTACTTCTCCCTTCTGACCATATAAATAGAAGAAAAACAATTAGATTAGATTAGATGTCTCCAGTGTAGATATCTATATTGGGTAAAATTAATATCTTTAGTCAAATTAGGGCACTTTGATGGGAGTAGAGAAACAGATAGGCCATATCAACACAGATAATATTTTATCATATAATATTTTATGGAGAAAAAAATAACCTAACCTTGCTTTTCAATTTAGTTGTTATGGGAACTGTTTACAAGACTTGGCATTTTTGAGTGGGGTGAGGTTCTTGGCCTTGTTTGCAGCCATTAGATCTCGTTAAATCTTTTTGTGGTGGACAAAAGATGTAATTATTGAAGTTTCATTCCTTAAGTAGGTACTAACAGCCTGTAATCAAGTCATCCCTCAACGTTTTCTGTGATTAAACTAAACAAGTTGAGTTGCTGAGTATTTCTGCAAAGTATGTTTATAATTCCTTAATCACTTCAGTGGTTCTTCTCTGAACCCTCTCCAATTTAGCAACCTGGAGCCAGAACACTGTGTATGATTGTATGATCTTCTCTTTAATTTTTTTTTTCTTAATATTTTATTTTTTCTTTTCTGTCACAAAATCCACATCTAGCTCTGGACCTGTTCCCACCAAATGCTGATATCAATCTGTGTGTTTGTAGTGTAGCTCTTCTTATGCCGGGGTGGAAGTGTTAATATGAGCTCAGTGTTTGGCTGCCTGCCTGGGCTGACATGAACTTTCCCCTGCAATCACCACATTAGGAATTCCACTTGCAGTGTCAGGGTTGCCTAGTCTGCATGCAGGAAGATGAAGAAGAGGCAGGTACAGCCATGTGTCTGTCACAGCAGCTATTTTGTCTGTCACACCAGTAAAGCAGAGAGGAAGGGTGATGAGGGAGCTGCCTGTAGTACTCCCCGATACAGAAAACCTGACCTCTATAGAGCTGTATTAATATTGTAAAAGATTTAAAGTTGAAAAAAATCATTGGAGCATCCAGACTGCCCTCCTTTCAGTCACAGCCTCTTATTTTTCATCCATTTATTCTTGTAATTATCCCAGCAATTTATAAGTGGCATCACTCATCCAGGAAAATAATCAAATCCAGTTCTGACTGGTATCTAAGTTAGTAGCACAGTCCCTAAGTTAGAAGCACAGGCTTCCTCCACTTTCAATGGAAAAGACTGAACTCCCTCCATAGGGTGACGTCCCAAAGGAGAAATCTGAATTACTCTCAGCAGAGACCCAGCATGACAGACTCCAAATTTGGCCTTCTCAGATAATCCCTACAGAAAGACAAAGTCATCTTGGACCTTTCTCTTGATTTCAAGACATGAGGAGTTTTTCCCTTGGGATCCTTACCCGATGGTTATTCACCCATTTTGTTACCTTTCTAAGTGTCCTGTCTTTGATTTTCATCCATGAACTTTTTACATATTTCTCTAGTAGATCAGAGAATCCTTTATAATCAGCATTTTATTCCTGTGAAAAGAGCAGATTTGCCACAGGCTGGAGAGGACCAGACTGAAGGAGAAAGCAGCCCTCTCTTATCACGTGGTGGTCTGCCAAATACAGGCCCATGTATGTGATGGGGAACTCTATGCAGTCACTGCCACTTGATGTGTTGAAATCATCAGGTACTGTAATAGTGTAGCACTGCCATCCATTGCAACACTTCTCAGCATTTACCAGGGAACTGGAGAGGGCCCAACCTGTGACCCAGACTGGTGAAAGTAAGAGTACATGGTCATGATGGCTTATTCTACCATTTCTGCAATTGCGAAGATTTTGTTTTCATGCTTCATGAATTATTGCTTAAGATCAACATCCTGTTCTTGGCCTCCCTTTTAGGTCTCTCACTGCCAATCATGTTGCCCCTAAATGCATATTATCTTGGGAAAGATCTAATAGATCTCTAAATTTTTTATTCCTGTTAACAGACAAGAAGACTTGCATCAAGGTAGCTTGCCATTCTCAGCAGTCATTGCAGTGGTGGACAGAGCCAAGATGAGTAAGGATGTCTCTTGAGATCTACCCTGACCCTTCTCTTAGATCAACTTCATGAGGTTTGCTCAGGGTCTCACAGAAAACATGATGTGATAAAGAATCAGATCACTGCTTCCTAAATTCCACAGTAATTCCTGAGCTTTTTGTCCATGCCATCTCAGTATTCCATTAAACTGTCTCTGGAGTTACTGCTATCACTAACTTTGCTTGATCCTTCAGTGCCATCCTATGATGCTTGAAATGCCTGATGCTCTATTTGTAAGTCCCCACAAATAAGAAAGTGTAAGTTTGTAAGTGAAAATTGACAGCAGTGTCTCACAAACTCTGATCTCCAGCAGCTCAGGGAACAGTTCAGTAAAGTGTGAGCAGACATTTCGTGCATTTCCTAACGAGCTGCTGCCTGAGTGCACAGCCATTAACATCACTCTGGCACTCACCAGCTGCTACTTTGAGCAACCCCTGAATGAAAGGGTCAGCTGCACATGGTCAAGTCAGCTGAGTCAGTGATCCTTCTTCTACCCTCACAGTGAAATGTAGCTCTGATGCACATCCTCCAACTGAGTGGAGAGTCCACCCTGAACAGTTTCTGGGTGGCTCAGCCACATAAACTCCTTTTGGAACAAGCACAGAGATGTGCCTGTGAATCCAGATACTTGAAATGCGTTAGAATATATTGACTGGACTGGAGGTGTTTTTTGTATCCAACATATGTCAGTGCTCTGGAGACTAGAAATATTCCTATGCAATTAGAAAAGAACACGGAAAAGCAACTTTTCAAAACACATTCTGGGAGGCCGAGTTCTGGTCCGTCTTTCAACAGCCAGACTTGGCATTTCATCCTTTCCAATGAAACAAGGACTGAGAGCTGAAGATTGCAATGAAGGAACAGAGTGTGCTATCACCCATAGGCAGTATTTTACTCTAAAGCCTATTTTATGTCCTCAGCAGTCTGTAATGTGCATCTCTGAAAGGGAGCTGAGCCTACATTCTGGCTCCAGAGGTATTGGATGTGTTACGAGACACACGTAGCTGGCTGTTCCTATCACATGAAAGCATAATAGTTCAGATGACTGCTAATAGGATGCCTTTTTCTAACAAAAGAAATAAATCAGACCTATTAATAGAGAATATTCATAAAGGCCAAGCTTTTGATCTGTTTGCCACTCTCTGTTCATTTACAAACAATTGTCTTAGCAGAACTCAACCTTCAGAAAATGAATAAAGGTAGACATTTAAAGGTGTGCTTTTTAAACTTCTCATCCAAAATGGTAGCACCCTGTCACTGTGCCTCAGAGTTTCTTCTGGGAAGTACCCACGCAGCTGTGAATACGTGAACAGTTGGAAAGGGGTGGTGTTTGGAAGAATCTATAAATGAGTGGAGAAGCTATGAATGATTTATGAATGAAGAGAATGATAAAATCAGAAGAAAAACGGTTTTTGTTCAGGTTGACTAACTTTCAACTTGTTCTAGTGCCTGTTATACTGCTAACACCTATTACATAGTTGGAAAAACAGGGCTAAAAACCCTTAAGAATTAATTCTTTTTTCCTCTACAGCCAGAAAAATCCCCAATTTTTGTGTCTGACTATGCTCTATCAGCTAACACCTCAAAGAAATACAAAGGATGGGTTTTGTTTCCCAAGGCCCCTTAAATAACAAACCCTGAAAAAATTTTTTTCAAGCATCCTAACATAGAGATGTACAAAATCTTATTGTCCCTGTAGGAATGGGCTTTATACAACACTACACAAGGACTATTTAAATATCATTAATGTATGTATTCTGTGGCAGACCTGAGGCAGAAAGGCTTAGACTAGGTATGCAAATCGTAGTCCGTGGATTGTTTGTGCTCTCCTATATATACACAGAGCTGAAGCTTCCTACACCTTCTGTAACATCATTATCAAATTCTATGATTCTATGAATGTCTTCATCTTCTCACCCAAGTTTTGACCTTCCAAACTCTTCCCTCTATTTCTTCTGGCAACTGGAAGTCATGCAGTTTAAACTAAATTTTGCACCTTTTGCTTAAATGGAGGAGGAATGAGCACAGCATCGCTGTTGGTCTGTTTCCACAGATATGAAACACTTCAGTGTATTTTTTCTGAACTCAGAGAGAGATGCCATTGTGATTTTAAGTGGTTATTGTCTGTCCTTCCAGGGACCTCCCAGAGGCAGTTCCAAATTAGCTGGCCTTTCCAAGGCCAGTCCAGTCAAGCATCATTACTATCCACTACCAAAATGGGTCCATCACTCCCCCATCTTGACCCTTACCAAGATTTCCGAGGACGTCCTAATGAAAGCAGTGTGGTACTTATTTTGTGTAGCATATACACTGAGAGAATCATCCCTCCAGGAGATAGAGATATTAGGAAATACCTTATACCACTTTCAGATAACATAAAGAAAATGGAACAGAATGAACCAGGAAGCAACAAGCCTCATCCTTTGCCTTTTGCCCTTCACTAGTTAAGACTGGACTTCCTGATCTCTCTGTAGTATAGCTCACAAGAAATACTCATCCAGAACAAGTGCCTGTTGAAAAATGCATTTAAAGTGCAGTGGGTACAAAATTTAGCCTGATATATGACCTGGAGGTGTGTTAGTCTTATGCATGGTAATCTGGGAAGCAAATAGGAACAAAAATTTCTCAGAAGATAGAAGAAGTTGAAGAGGGAAGCAAGATAAAATTTTGAAAATGAGGTAGAAGTCTGAAAAAGAAAGGCCTGGAAAAAAACAGGTGAGTAGAAAATGGTATGGAATTGAAAAGGATTAAAGGAAGGGAGAAGAGCAACTGAGGGTCAGGTTGGAATGGGGGAAGTGGAAGATTAAGGATCAATGAAGCATGCTGATTTTGGCCCAATTTTTTGCCCTTTTCTTTGGACTTTAGGAAGGTACAACCAGGGCTTTGGATTCTAGTGAATTTGTCTTCTTTTCTTCCCCTGTATGCTTCCTAAAATCCATTAATGTGTGCAATTTGCAACTGTGATGTGATGTACAAAAAGTGTCTATAGTAGGAAGAGTTTGCAACATCAGGCCTCAGTAATAGCAAGGCCTTAGAGCACAGCCTAGTTTGTCAGCTGGTATAAACTGAGAGAGCTCAACTGAATCTGCATACTCTTTTAGTCTTGATTTAAGTACCAAGCATGTTAGCAACTGAATAATGACAACAGAATCTCCTTTTTAACTCCTAGAGGCCCTTCCTGGGTCCCTGAGCTGAAACTTTTTGTCTCCTTAGAAATTTAAACCATGTTTGTTCCATTCTCGCATCCACTGGAATTCTCAACATATCTGCTTTGTAGTCTGGACAAAGCTTTAAGATTTCCCCAAACAGAGTGTGAATCAAACCACACAGGAATGTTTGTAAAGAACATCTTGGACCCTTTGAAATCTTATTCAGTTCTCAGAAGCACTAATGCATTCCACATTTGGTCATTAAACACTAATTGGTAACATGCTGTGGAAGGGTTCACTCTCTGACCAGTCAGTATTTCCTAGGTCACAGCACTGCATGACCTTGGTGCCCTGAGGTGACCTGCCCTTTTGAACTTTTAATCCTTCAACTCGTCAGAGAGCATTAGTAGCTCAGGCCGCTTTGGAAACCACAGGCATATTTTCCCCTGGCTGTTTCAAAGTTTTCTTGGTTTCCCCTCCATCTCCTTCTCCCACCCCCCTCCTTGCTGATGGCGCAGGATGTCTTTTGGGGGCCTAACTGAAGGCTTCAAAGTGCCCGATAGTTTATTATGAAACTATTGTCCTTGGTAAATGTCACAGGACTCATGTTTTATTATATTTATAACATTTTTTCCATTAGTCTGCCATTTCCCTGAGAAATTATGACCTTGGTTCTATCAGTTTAACCAAGCTGGTTTTATATATAGCAAATGTGTGCGTGTGCACAAAAGGAGAGAAGAGGGGAAGTCACCAAAGAGATTTCTATTAAAGCAGTGCTTGTACTGGCTTCTCCTAGAATCTGGCAAGCAATTTAAAGACTGTGATAAGGAAAGGAATCAAGAAGCAAGTTATGGCTAACGTTAAAATCTCAAGTGGTATTTCTGACTTCAGTGGACATAGGGCAATAGATCCCAGTTGCTGTCAGGTCTATAATTTAGCATAAATTTCACCCGATATTTCTCATCAGAAATGTGTTTAGGATCTTCCTCTCTTCCTGCTTGTTCCTTTATCCTTGCTTACTTTGAGTTTTCTCACTCTCTATTTTGGACAAATTTAAAGCATTTTGCTTAACTATATAAATCTCCCATGGTCTAAGTCTCAGGATAGACTGTACACAAACTGTGTTTCATCCTTAGCAGCTCAGAGGATGACAACAAATGGATCTTTGTGGGAATTTGGGAAAGAAATAATTGGGGCACACTGAGAGCAGGGTTGCAGACTGAGGTGGGTCACATGATGCTTTTCAAACAACAGCCCCTGAATCTTTTCTAAGAGGTCCCCCAGAAGTAACTAAAAGCAATCAAAACTGTTATCAGCAGATGTATATCTGAAATACTGAGGAATATGCCTTACTTGGAGACTATGAGGGTCTGTTGGCTGGGCAGTGACTAAGTGCTTTCATTCAAGGAGGGGCCCAGGACTTTTTTAAATGAACCAATAAATAAAACAGTTCCAGAAAATCTTCCTGGGCACAGGAATGGGACTGCCTATGAACTTACATCATTAGACCAGTACTGGGCACATTAACTTACTGGTATAGACTTATCCAGAGTAGCTGAGTTTCATGGGTACAATCTTAAGGATCAAGCAGGGTGATCTCCCATTGAAGGAAAGAACATAGTAACTGACCTTGGTCTTGTTTGCCTCCCAGTAGGAGTGGGTGAGGTCAAACCCATTAAAGTCAGTATTTGAGAAGGAAAGTGCTATAAAAAGCAATGTGTTGGGGTTTTTTTGGTTTTTTTTAGGGAACATTTAAAAAATGAAAAAGTTTGGTGTTGTTTTCATGCTGCGGGATTTGAAGTGGTTCCACTCCTCATTCGCTTAGCCAATCTCTTAAACAAACAGAGCAGCTCTCACTGTAGATATTGAAAGAGTTCGTTAACTGCCAGCCATGCTGGCCCAGGCATATGGGGATAGGACAAAGGAAAAAATGCAGAAAACTTTTAGGATAGAGACCTTTTTCAGAAAATTATATGTTTGTGAGAAATTTCACCTTTGAAAGGAAAAAAGAGACTTTTTGAAAGAAAAAACTTTTTAATTACCATCTGGCCAAGAGCATTTATTACTTCAGATCACTGAAACTGATGTTTTACTTTTGCTTTTATTACCTCTCTTTTAAAGATCACTATATGTTGTATATATGTATTATCTTTTCCTCCAGATCAGCCAGGGCAAGATACCCCCTGTCCTTCAAGGATTCCATCCTCTTGCCTTTGCCCCTCCCACATGTCACTGACAGTATGTAAAGCCATTAGAGTCATGTTCTTGGCAACATCCCCACTTTACAGTGCTTCATTCCCAATTCCCACGTAAGCAATGACAGACTTCGGTGACCTTTTGTATCAACACTTGTTCGCTAAAATTAGATTATTTTTCTTCCTGGCATATAACCAAACAGATTATACTCCTCAACCTGTCATCCTTGGAGGGCAGGCAGCCCCAGAAACTGATGATGCAGAGGAATAAACTTCTCCATGAAGAGTAAATGGAGCTCGGGGGGAAAAAACCAAAAGTGAACGATGTCCTGGCAGTGTATGCATCTATTTCTGGTGTGCATGCACATCCACAGATGATATTAAGTGATGGTGTCAGCCACAAAAGGTTGGGAGGTTAGATACAGGTCAGATAAGTATCTAGCAATTTAGATGTGCCCTGAAAGTTCATTTGAATTTAAGATTTGTGGAAGACATATGTAAAAATCTAATAGAACTGAACATCACAGGCCTACTGCATGTCTTTATCTGGCTGGAAAAAATGCTCAGAGAATCTGAATTTCCTCACAACATTTCCAAGACTTCTTGTGGACTAAAAGTGAAAAGTAAAAGTAGGTCTAGGAAATGAAAAGAGAGGAAAAACTTCAGTGTGATATTTTGAGGGATCAGTCTGGTCTAAAATGAAAAGTTGATGAATATTTGACTGTTATTAACCCCAAGGAAATAAGCTGCAAAGGGTGCATACCTCCTATACTGAGAATTATACTGCACCTAGACTTACGTCAAGAATTATGGTCCCACCATGCTTACTGGTATATTAGCATATATGAAATAATCACTCTCCTATAAACTTCACAGTCTGGCTCATTCTGAGATCTAAGAAGCTGATAAATAACTACAACAAGACCGTGAGAAGATTAACAGGAAGTTTTGGTTTTTGTGACTGCTGCACACAGAGACTTTTGGTTTATTTCCTGACCAATGAAACATATAGCTAGGGACCTAGGCTAGTAATCTTTTTTGAAGTAAGAAGTCGTTCAGCTCCCACTGGTGCCCACAGTCTGTATGAACTGCTGGGTGTCTCTGTTCCCAGCACGTGTCTGACATGAAACTCTATGCTGTATATTGCTGCACTTAATGAGGGACTGGTGTGTCACTGCTTCAGCATCTGCACTTCTCCGAACTCTGGAAGAGCCATTCCCAGTAGTGTCTGTCTCACATCACTCTTCCTTTAGGTCACCAATTCTGAGAGCTAATTGAAAGTGTGGGCTAACCATATCCCTCTAAGCTGGATATATGAAAGGCTTTGAATGCTAACATAAAATTATCTTTAAGGCCATTTTGCATCTATTAAAGGAAACAGCCAAACTGTATTTTTGCTGATAATTCACCAGTAGAGATGATGGGTTACTAATTCCAGCGCTCTTCTACAGTCACCTCGGAAACCGTGTCTTAAGATGTGTGAGAGAGAAAGGTGGGACCATGCAGCCCTTTCACCGTGGGTCTGACTCTGCCATGAGGAAGAAGCAGCACAATACCGGTGTCCCCTGCACTGGTGACACTGCAGGGCAGAGTGCTGCTCATGTGCCTCCTGGCTTGGCCGAGCATCCCACGTACTTTCCTATGCGATGCTGCGGAAAGCGGAGTGCAGACCATCAAAGCTGGAAGTTGTCATTCTCTTCATGTGGTTGCATTCACAGTTGTGACACTGCCAATGACGTAAAGGGAGAGGAAAAGGCTGCTTTTTCAGCAAGATACAAACACAGAGATATTATCCATCCACTGATTTTAATCTCCTTTCAGAAATACTCACATATGACTAGATACAAGCCACTGATAGTGTCTCTCCTTCTCTATGCCTGCTATCAGGTTTCTTAACCCTTCCCAGGAATGCAGTGTGTATATCACTGCCCCATAGTCACCTGAGACAAGGAACATTTAATGCTGTATGTTTATACTTGGAGAAAAATTACAGAGCCTCAAAATCCAACTGGCAGCTTACACCACCTTAAGCTCAAAGTTAACAACTGGAATCCCTAACTTTGGAGGAAAAAAGGTTTCCAGTCTTATCCTGCCAAATGTAGAGAAAAAGTAAATCAACAGTAGTTTATCTTGACTTTCTCAGACTAAGAATGTATTGAAACAGCTTTCAAATTAAGAAATTTCTTTTTTTTAGCAATAGAGGATTTTTCCTCTTACAGTATATTTTTGTTGGATGTGCTGGACTTCCTTAATTATAAACATAATGAGACCACAGATACCAAAATATTTCAGTCAGATAAGAGACTGAACCAATTCTTTTGAGTTACCTGGCTGATGTTCCACACATTTCTTCACCTCCTTGTTCTTTTATATATTCTCCTTAGACATATTATGTGTCCCATGACTTGAATACTTCACCACAAAGACTGTCTCCATTGCATCCTTCCCACCTCTTAACAAAAAGACCATGGTTCATTAGAGCACAGGCCATTGACCAGGAGAGTTAACTTACTAGGGAAAGTATTCCAGGGTCTACAAGAAACAATGGCACTCACAGTCAGAACACTTCAGTTTTGACTTCTTTGCTAAAAATATGAGCTCTCCTGAGAAAATGCTGGTATATTTTATTATCTTTGAAACTGTCTTGCAAGCTCCTGCCACTACATCCTCCCTTTCTGTGTGGGAGACTGGCTGTTCTCCAGATTTCTCTATGCAGTTATTGTTTCATTGTTTTCATTTTCGCTAAAAGTTTCCAGGCAGTGATAGCACAAGGATAATACTGATGATTCATTTTCTCACCATCTCTAGTCAGCAGGGTTGTGGCTGTGACAGGTATTTTCCCTTTTGCTTTCTGCTGAGGGTCCCTAATATGTAGCCCTGGAAGATTTTGCATGAATTCAGTTTTATTGCTTATCCACAATCACTGAAATCAGCTGGATCCTCTCTGTTGCATTCAATGGCTTTTGGGGGCCCCTTTCATAAAGCTGTTCTATACAATGAGCAAAGTAAATCACAAGCAAAGGTGTCTCCTCATTCTACTAAATCAGCAGCTTTTACACTCAGCTGGGTAATCCCCTTTTGTTTCATCAAAATGGAAATGCAAGCAACTCATGACATGCTATCTCTGCCTGTACTCACTCCCTCTGCTCACCCAGAGACTGCTGTTTTCTAGGGCACTGCTGTGACAGCTCTGGCTCCAGACATGGGCTAGCCTCAGTCCTAGCACAAGGGTGGTCCCTCACACAAAGAGATCCATACAAATATACACTGATCTCAGAGCTACCTTTGGAAAACTAAACATCACTAATCCACTATATCTCTTTTTTTTTTAATTGTAGTGAATATTGATTTTCTTTCAATAGCATGGTTCACACAGATTGCTCCATGATTTTCACTTCTACATTATTCCTTGAATTAGTATTGTGTTTTAACAAGTTTTAATATGTCATATGTATAATTATTATTTTAAATGTTGGCATTGTTCTCACTTTTTTCTTGTTCATCTATGAAGGGCAGACTGAATGTATATGGTGTCTCTCATGAACCTAAACCAAAGGAATGTGTGACCTACAACTGTCCTAGAACCCATAATTAGAGGTTACCATCTTGCCATCCACATGCAGAGAGCCTTGACAACCCTGAGTCCAAATTAAGATAGGGACTTGCAACCCCTGAGTTCAAGGATGGTTTATCACAGGTTTCCTGTGAGATTTTGCACAAAATTCTTAGGCTCTCTCCTCTGTGATATCTAATTTTCTATCTCACACAGAAAGAAGGGGAAACTGACCACTAAACAACTTTGCCTTGGTTTTCCTGTATAGAAAATCAATGTAATTTTTCCTCACTACTTAGAAAAATCCAAATATTAAGGATAATCTTAAATGATCAGAAAAAATCCATTATTCTGCGATCATCTAGCAGTTGAAGCACTATCCATTTGCACTGCACATGCCCAGGATGTCCAGACATCCAGCCTTCACTTACAGAGAAGAGTTTTTCAGTGTCCTGTGAAGGTGAGTGAATGAAGGTGCTGGAAAATGTGAGCATTGCATGGGGAAACTGAGACACTGAAAACTTATGCAAGGTTGCAGTGACAGCACCATGAAGATATTTTCCACTGAGTTTCTTTTATGTTTTTCTTTTATGTATTTCAATTATGAGATTACCTTGTAATCTTCTGAAGATGGGATTTTTGCTCTTTCTTCTAAACTTTTGTTTTCAATATAAAAGCAAGTATTATTCGAAGAAGAAGTTATTTGTTTTTAATGAATCTTACCTGGTTTTGTCAAACAGAAAGTATGAATTATCTTTTTTTAGTTTCTTTTTGTTTGTTTGTTTGTTTTTTAATTTAAAAGAAGACTATATTTACAGCTTCCAGTGACCTTTATTGCTTTTAAAACTGTCTTTTCACTAAAATTTTCAGTGATGGGCTTTTGTGGAGAAAAAATGTTGTTTTCAGGCAAACAACATTTTTTTGGGTATAAAAATTATGTTTCAATATTTACTTGACCTTTTGTTTTGTTGGTTTTTTTTTCTGCTATTGTCTTCCATATTACTCATAAAACACAATCCCAAATGGTCTTGTGTACACATGCAGGCAAGCTTATCAGCAGCCTGACTTCTGTTATATCCAGGTATTCAGCTATAATTTCAAACAATAACCTGTGTAGTAGCCAGCACTGAGGAAGACTGATCATCTTTCCAAACACCCAATAGTCTTAAAAAGCAAAGCAAAAAAGATCCTGGGATGTTCAAAAAAAGATCACAAAGCCAGGATAGAGTGAAGTCTGTATGAAGAACCTCTCCCAAGTATTCCATGAGAACAAGAGAGCACAGACACTTTAGACTCTGTTCAGACTAAAAGCAGCTGCATCACCTCAGAACTAGCAAAAAGTTTTGCAACAACACATCTGAGGCTGGACTTTTGCCATGATGAAAAAGCCTCACACGCTTTGGTTTCCCCCACTGCAGGTGGGAAATTATACATTATTTTTCCCCTCCTGAAGCATTTTGAGATGGATGTAAATGAGGCCTTAACAGCCTCCTATTGTCACGAAAAAGAGGTGAGGATCCCTGCCAGAGCTCCCAACTGTTGTCACCAGCAGACAAAGGTGTTCTCCCCGGCAAACAATCTGGCTGAGAAATGCTCATCCTCTCAGTTTTCTCTATGTGCAGTAGAATTTGAGCTAAGCATAGGGAGATGTGATGATTACAAAACACTTTCCTTGAAAATGTATTTTGATCTGCGGCCTCCAAATTGCATCAACCTTCTTCTCTTCTGAGAAGAGCTTTCTCAGTTCTTAGAAACAGCCAGTGTTCCGTGGGGTTGCTTAGGCACTTGTGTTCTGATGCAGGCATAGGCAGAAGGAACCAGAAATGCTCTACTTAAAGGTCAGAAGTTTTCTGGATTTTTGTTTTACATATGAGAGGCCTGTATTAGTGATTTTATTCCCTTCACTCTGACCCATTTTTGTCTAGTCAGCTCAAGCAACAGATGTGGGCTTTCGTCCAACAGTGTGTAACACGATAAATATGCATTCTGTGCTTTAATGCCTCCTGTGGTGTTCTCTGGAAATAGACTTGAACAATGACAACTATACTTGGCATTTGGAGGAATCAGCTGGTCTATCTGGGGACCATAAAGTTCAAATAGAAGAGCTGCAAGCCCAGAAAAGGGGTTTTTTTGCAGCAGAGCTGGCTTGTTCCAGCCTTACTTTTGCTAACATATCTGAAATCCTGTCAGGAAACCCTCTACTGTTCCTCACAGCTCTTAGACAAAACCAGGGAATGCTGTGGAGAGAGACCTCATGGATTAAGCATGCTTATCCAATTTTCTAGGAAGCAGGATATTTCTGGAAGCCAAATGCAAATTTATACCTTGGAGTCTTGTATAACAATAAAAAAAGAGAGAAGCTTTCTTTCAACTGAATTTACAGCAACTTACACATTTGGATTTCAGATCAGAGGGAAACGAGCATGGCAGGTGCTGGCTGTGATAATGGTGCTGAACTAGTGGAACTGACCTGGCCATACACCTAAGAGGTGAATCATGCTGCATCACAGACTTATTTTTAATATAAGGAAGTAGTGTATCTCAAGCTTTTATATATCTCTCCAACCTTTCACATGGAGTTTTTGGACACATTCCCCCACCCACATATAGCTGGCTATGGACTTGACGGACATGACACAGGATGTAGCACCTGGCTAAGCTACTATTTGTTGGATGCATTTCATGCTTATCTGAAAAAAAAATACTGCAAATGACTCACTATTTCTATTTTTCCTTTAAGAAATTAGACGTAATAAAAGTTCTCAGGAAGGAATCTTTCTATTATCCATATCCTGTGTTGACATCCAGACTCCCTTGTGCTTTATATATAATTTCAGTAACCAATAGCTTAGGAAATTGGGCACTTTTTTATTTAACTCATTGTTTCCTAAGTTACATTAATTTAGTCATCAGCATGTGCATGGAAGCAGCCCAGGTACCTTCCTACTACTTAAGCACAGCTGAAATCCAAATAGGACGTGGCACTACCATCAAGGTATTTGATTGGCCACAAAGTAGTTGGCTTAAACTCATCTTTGTCTACGACAGCATTGTGCTGGGTACATGCAGCTGCAGGACATCAGCTACCTGTAGATATGTACAGCTGAACAGGGGCAGACCTCAGACATCAGACTCATCAGATAAACAGGGCTTTCCAGGCTCTGAGTTTTAGACCTTGTTTTACTTAACTTGTGCTAATCTTCCACATGTAGCATGTAGACCTTCCTTTTTGTTTGCACTTTTAGGCATGTTGGAAAGCATTCTTTAATATATATTAAATTTAATATATATTAAATTGTTTGGTGGAGATAAATGTCATCTGTCTTTGACAGAAAAAGCTGCCCTGGTTTCCAGAGGTGCTGGTAATTGCAAGTGAAATTTCATCACTGCTGAAAATCAAGACTTGTTTAGTGACTTGTGGCATATGGGCTTGGGAAGGATTTTCAGATGTTAAGGGTAATTTACTCAAAGGTAATTAACTGCCATCAGTAAGCCTAAAATTCCCCTTATTCCCCTTCCTACACAAATACATCTATTTATCATTAACCCCTGTATTTCCATGGAGCATGTTTCAGGTCTGATACACTTTCTGGAAAAAACTTCAAGTTCAAACACTCTAGAGAATGACTGCTGGTCAATCTCTGTAAGCCCAATTTCCTTTCGACTAGAAGTTCATTTTCATATTGCTTCTTCTGCACTGCTGGTGCTTGCCATTAGAGGCAGGACACCAAGACTTCTGACCCAGCCTGGCCATTCCTGTTCTTAGCATTGTGTTCTAATACTATCTCTGGATTATTCAATGAATCAGTTACGGAGGATATGGGGATTTAAATGCCTGAAAAAGAGGAAGATTATGTCATTGATTGTTTTAAAATGGAATCATCTGAAAAAAGCATAAGTAGTGAGAATTTCTTCTCTGTAAGCAATATGCTTAGGACCTGAAGAGCTAGACTACAAGTAACTATTAATGTAGAATGAATTAATTTTCCAGATGTTACATCAGTGCTGAACTCAAAGAATGTTGTCTCAGCTGGGGTAATACAGAATTTTACTTACTGAAATAACTAAAGCTTATGAGTACTGTAGAAGACTTACAAAAAAAAAAAAAAGGCAATTATTTACCTGGGTCACACACTCTTTAACCAGGAAAACAAAAAATAGTTGATAAACATGAGAAAATTTATATTTCTGGTAAGCCTAAATAACTGATGTGAGCACGTTATTTAAAAAATATGCAGATAGGAAAGAGAAGCACATCAAATTTTTGATGAAAAGTTTGTATTTGGTTTATCAAAATCAAACATTTATTAATAAAATTTTATTTTATTTATCTAAGTGTTGTTATATTTATATATCTTTATATGTCTACTGCATATTTATATAGCTGTGTGAGTTATAGTTACCTATCTATGCAAATGAAAGGAAGTGTTTTTAGATTTGAGAAACCATCTCACTGTGAGTCTTTTTGACCATTTAAGCTTATTACAAATACATTACAACATGATTGTCCTTCCCACAAAGCATGTCCTTTCCCACAAACAAAATTCCTAGCAGCTGGGAGATCTTTATCTTACAACAGTAAAATAAAAATTCCCTGGACATGACTGATACTGATTAAAATAAATTTCCTCCGTATATTTGGAGAAAACACTTCTCAGAACCAGCAGAAGGCCAGTGGTATCCAGGGATGCATTAGGAGGAGCATTGCCAGCAGGTCAGGGACCTGATCCTGCCCCTCTGCTCAGCCCTGGTGAGGCCTCACCTGGAGTGCTGTGTCCAGTTCTGGGCTCCTCAGGACAAGGCAGGCACAGAGCTCCTGGGGTGGGTCCCGTGGAGGAAAACAAAAATCATTAAGGGACTGGAGAGTCTCTCTTATGAGGAAAGGCTGAGGGAGCTGGGCCTGTTCAGCCTCAAAAAAGAGACAACTGAGAGCGGACCTCATCAATGTGTATCAGTATCTGTAGGGAGGTGTCAGAGGGTGGACCAGGCTCTGCTCGGTGGTGCCCAGCAATAGGACAAGAGGCAACGGGCAGAAACTGATGCACAGGAAGTTCCACCTGAACATGAGGAAGAACTTCTTTACTGTGCTGTGACCAAGCACTGGAACAGATTGTCCAGAGAGGCTGTAGAGTCTCATCACTGGAAATATTCAAGAACTGTCTGGACATGATGCTGTGCCGTGTGCTCTGGGATGACCCTGCCTGTGCAGGGAGGTTGGACCAGATGACCCACTGTGATCCCTTCCAACCCATTCTGTGATTCTGTGAAAACTTATTTTTGACAAATGCTCTGACAACTTTCAGCTTCCTGAGGACTTAGTGCATGCCAGAAAGATTTCAGGTCACAATTCTGCTCTGTGGGGACACATCTGATCACTGTCATAACACCTCTCTTGTTTTCTTTAAGTATATCCTCTGTTGCCCCTTGGACGCACTGAAGAGGTGCCAGGGATCTAAATAGTCACAAATATGCACCATTGCTCCAACTGACAGGTTCACCTCTGTATAACATATTTTCAAAGATGTTAAATCAACACCATAATTACTCCTGTAAGATGTCATTTTAAAGTCTATTTTGTAGATCAGAGGAAAGACAGTGGAAGTGATCTGTTTTTGGAGATTCTCAGCTAGAAGAGGAGAGAGTAACACATCCCTGTAACAGGAGCTCCTGTCTGTTTCTTAAACTAACCACAAGTCCACAAAAATCCCATGGTATTTCACCTGCTTTAACATGTAGTCCTTTAGCATGACTCTTCTAGTACTTTGATGGAAAGTTATTCATCTGACTTACGTTTGGCTGAATTTCTATCACCTTAAAATACTGATTCAATGCCCACCAGTAATATCTAAGCATCTAAACAGGTTTCCATTATTCAGCTGAGTTTCAGTCCTGCTGATACAGATTTAGGAGAGCTATTAATAAATATTCACCCTAAGTCAAATGCAATTACAGCCACAGATGTGGAGAATTTTTTTTAACTTGGAGCCATACGTATGGATGCAAAATCTATATGAAATACTGCAAGATGTTAACAATATGTTTGAACCAAATGAAATGAAATAAGAATCTGGACTTGGTTATACATGAAGAACGCTCTTTTCCTTGGGAAATAGAGTTTTCAGCAAGATTGTAAACAGAGATGAGACATCACATGGTTTGCATTATAATTTCTCCTACAAGCTTTCTCTTTCAAAATGAAGTACTGTAAGACATTATGTCTTTGACTTATTGTGGTGGAGAAATAAGAATAAATTATTGAAACATTTGTGCTCATAATTAGGCCAAGTTGAGTCTGATCAAATAGAGCTTTAGGAATTCCAGTTGTGCTTCAAATCTCCTATGGAAGATGAAAAAAGAAATGAACCCACTATAGTCATCAAGACTTTTACAAAAGATTGAGGAAAAAAGAATGATCCTGTGGTTAAGACACTTGATTCAGGTCTTGATTCAATTTCTTCCTTGGTTTGGATGATCTGGTGTTCTAGTTGAATTTAATTTCTCTGTGCCTCAGTTTTCCATTAATAAAGCAGCAATTAAACCCTTCCTTTCCCATTTTCTCTTTAAGTTACAAGTCTTTCCAAGCCAGAATCCATCCAAAATGTGTGCACACACAGGAAGTTCGTCACACTTACTTGGTTTCTGAAAATTAGTGATATTCCTATAGGAGCATGGAGATCGCTGACAACAGGTGTGCTTCCCCCTAATCCCACATTCTCACTCCTTACATAGAGACTAAAGGCAGAATTCAGAAAAATATGGGTGCCAAAATGCCAAACTACAGCACGATGCAATGTTTGAAGAGATACCTAAAGCCTACAAGTAGGTGAGTTATTAGCAGCCTATTGAAGAAAAAATTATAGGGACTAACAAGAAATGGAAACAAGCCTCTGGTATTTAACCTCTTCTCTAATAAATCTAAGTCTATAAAGTACCAGGGAATGCTCAATGTTTTACTCTGGCTGACATCAGCACCTCCTTCTTGAATAAGTTTTATATTTTGAATATGGTATACAAATGTATTTTCTGTCCCAGATTCTCCTGCAAAAACTTATCACCAAAGTAGGGTATTGCAGTACATAGACTTGGCACAACTTTCATGTGCAAAGGGAAAGATATTTTTTAGTGAGGGCAGACTCGTCAAGTCTTGAAAGCTGCTAATGACTTTGCTGCTTGAAATGCAATGAAACTAGAGTGTGCCATCATCCAGGCCATTGATTCAGATAACTGAAATATAACATCAAAACTAAAACTGTGTAACTAATGTGCTTGCATTGGGGGTAAAACTGTATCTGAGTAATATATGGTGGGATATCATCCTGTTCATTGCAAAAGGCCCATACTTGAAGAATCATTGTAGCCACCACTGGAGAACTTTTCACAAGACTTTCCATCTGAAGGAAAGAAGTGAATAGGAGGCTAAATGTGTGTGAGAGTGTGTGAATGACTGTTTCTGACTGATATTTTCCCAGTTCATTAGAAGGGATGGATTTTTAATGATCAGATTGATGTGGTTAGGGTTATGGATAGGTTAGACTTGAATACAGCAAGAGTTGCATTGGCTGACCCTCTTTTCTCTAGCAGACAGTGTTTGAAGGTCTCCTTTTTCCCGCACAAATCGTCTTAACCAGCTTTTAAGGACAAAGTTCTAAAAGGAAACAAAAGTCTAATGTACTTTCCAAGAAGTATAAGAGATGATTTTGTCTTTAAAGAGATCTAATTTCTGTAGCAAGGGAGGGGATTATTTTGCACCATATGGTAGCTGTCCTGTGATGTCATAGTGATTAATGACAGGATCAGTTGGATGCTCAGTGGCGTAACAAATGACCTGGGTTTCCTGTAATGGCAATAGTTACACGCTTGTACTAGGACCCTGCAATTAACTGAGCTCCAGTCACGGCTCCCCATGGGGTTAAGCATAACTATAGAATGAATGTGGAGCCTACTGCTAGCTTCATGAGGATGTGGGTCAAGCATTCTGTGACTTTTGGCAGATCCCTTAGACTGTTGATATCTGTTTCCCATCTGTAGAACAGATCGTATAATTATTTTATAATTCACACACTTGGTGTAAAACTAACCAGTTGGAGTATGTCAAACCTTTGCAGAAGAAAAACATTAAGTTAAAATAAAATTTTAGTGAAATTATCTGTGTATTTTTTAACTCTGTATCATCGACTGAAAAACTTCCAACACTCTCTGACTGATTGGCTGCATGATTATTTGTCAGATAAAACACAGATATCTTCATTAAATGCTTTGTGCTCTACTTTCAAGTCAAACATTTTTTTGGGTAATCATTGTTCCCTGTCTGAAATAATTCTAGAAGCAAATTAAATACTCCTACTGTGCTGAAGCAAAACAATACAGACAAGGAATGATCCATTTATCCCAGTAGCAGCCTTACTGGCAGCATGATGACTGTCACTGTAGTTATTATTTTAGCTGATGAAAAATATCCCAAAAAACTGAAAGATATTTATTTTCTTGATCCAAGTTTTAGATTTTCTTCAGACTTTCCTGATAATTTTGGATAATTTCAAAATTACAATTAGAAATTTTAAAAATTATGTATTGGATATGAGCTATATTTGGGATCAGGCTTTGCATTTATCAAGTTGCTGAGGTTCTCTGAACCCAGGATCTCCAAATGATTTATCATTTGGAGCTGTTTGCCTCTAGTGATTGCAGTATAATATTATATATGTCATTCCATTATGTTTCAGTACCTCTTTTCCACTGCTGGTTACTAGACAGTTCGTTCAGCAAAAAAAAGAAGAAGATCCTGTTTTATTGGCATTGGGTTTTACCAAAAGACATAAGGCCATTTCTGATGGGTTTAGGTTTTTTCTTTTAGCAAAAAGTGAATGCTCCTGTGTTATGAAGAGAGTGCTTAAAGGATGACATGGTTGGATCTTCAGCCTAACACTTAATGATTTTCTTGAATAAATCACACCTCTCACTGGTTTCCGAACCTTTCAGTGTATGAGTGTGTAATTACTTCACACTGGTGAGAGGAGCTTATCCAAAACTCTCCTACACTACTAATATTCTGACTGCAACAGCATCCTGGAGGGAAGAAAAAAATTGCATTTCTACAGATATTTTTCCTCAGGCTGGATGATCCAGAGAGCACAGATATGAACACTGTGCACTCTACAAGCTAACCAACACATAGATTCATAAGCTTCCTTGTTCACTCACTGTTTTCATGATAGGTTTAGAAGTGGGATGAGCACACAAGCTTCACATAATTCATGGAAGTGAAGGAACAATGTTCACACAGATCACGTTCCAGTGATGGCATCTTGCATGGTGTCTGGAGAATATCAGGTGCCAGAAGCAGTGATGGGAGAAGGTGGAGGTAAATACTGAAGTTGGCTGGCTTCATTCATTCAGTGCCCCCACTCCCTGCTTGCTCAAGGCAATGTCTTTTTATGTCATTTGGAAGTAATGTTTCATGGCTACTCTTATGGTCAGGAGAGTGGATAAAGCAGTTCACAGCTCTGGTTTTGAAATTACAGTTCTGGTGCTGTTTTTATAGTGAACAAAATTGTGCACATCCTATGAATGCTGTCCTGGTTAATTTCATTTTTATTATAATTTGCATGATTCTCCAAAGACATTCTCACCTGTGTTTTCTTCAGCAGCCTAATTCACAACATTTTTTTGTTGTTGGACTCTAAATTGGACTTTAGCTCTTGCCAAGGATCGGCATTCCTCCCTACGTTTAATTCATCCAGTGTAGCTATTGAGTGACAAGGGCAGTGTTAATTTATGATTGGATATTGGAACTGAAATAACAATTGGAAAGGGAAAAGCAAGAGGCTTTCAAAGCATGAAACGAAAACCTTTGGGCTATGGCTTAACTTGCTACTTATTTTTCTCATTTTCTTGCCATCAATACTTTTGTTCTACTCTTGATGTGGTGTTTTTCACAGGGCGTGATTTGGGGCTTTATTCACTCTTTGTTTTCATGTGATATATGGGGTATTTTTTATTAGCTTGTATTATAACCCATGCTCTGTCTGTTCCTACTCAGATGTCTGCTATTAATTGTCTTTATGAGAGTTATAAACATTTCTGAGATATTTGGCTCTGGTTCTCCTTTAACTTGCATGAGAATCAGATCTCAGTAAATAAAAAATGTAGATTTCTGGGGAAGCCTGAGAGCTGGAAATCTTCTGCTTCTGAACTAAACTGGCCTAGGGCACCGTTGTGCCCATGGATTAGTGATCAGGGAAACCAGAGAAGCTGATCCCTTTTCCTGGAAGTTTTGGCCTGGGCCAACCAACAATCTGCCGGACAGTGCCTGGACCCAGAGAGTGAGACAGGATGGGACAGTGCAGGGTGGGACAGTGCAGGATGGGACAGTGCAGGATGGGACAGGACAAGGGCTGTTCACATGATGGACCAAGCCATTCTGTTCAACTTTTCTGAAGGTGAAGAGTGGTGAGACTTACGAATGAAAGCCTCTCCATTTCCCACATGGAGCATAGAAGAAGCGCAGGACATTATTTGTTTTAATTATTGTGAATATTAAGATTAAACTTTAAATAAGGAAACAGGAAGACAAAATGTAAGATAGCGAGAACAAATTCACTCTGGGGAATAATTCCTAACTTATTTTTATGAACTTTGGTGAAGAAGGAAAATCTGAAGTGAATTATCCATTTTCATGACCTCTTGTCCTTAAACTTATTTGAAGTTGTTAGGTGCTTCAGGGTTAGAAAGAACTTCCAGGAGGACTTACTCTACTACCACTCCAAAATAAGGCATTGGAAACCTCTTTCTTTTCTGAGTAATATAATGACACCTTTTTATCCTATTCTTTTTTGTCTTTTGTCTTTTGTCGTTTTGAAGTAGAGACACAGTTTGCTGGCAGCGAGACCACAGTAGTGGTCTGAGCTATGGCAATGACAGTTATGATTGCATGAAATCATGATTTGGAAAGAATCCTGGTATCTAAAAGAACTCTGAAGTGGCAAGTATCTCAGAGAATGAGTGTTAGCAAAAAGATGATCAGAGCACGTGTGAAGGGTTGTTGTTGGTTGAAGATTTGCTTTCTTGGCCTTCTGTGGTATAGCCAGGTTCCACTACTGCCAAGTGAAAAATGCTGTAGGTATATACGAAAGCTCAAAGGCGATATAAACTCATTCTGCTTGTTCAGAGCTATTCAAAATATTGTCTCCGCACCACATTTAATGTTTTGATGGAAGAGGCATCTGTCCTGTGCAATGGACATAAAATCATAAAACCAGTATAAATTCCTGCAGTTCAACAGTCATAAAGCCACTTCAATCAAGATCAGATTTAATGTTTGAGCTATAAGGAGCAAATGCTTTACTTGCAATCAGGCCACTGGTTTTGTCAAATAAATAATGTCTTTCAAACAATAATTAGGACTATTTCTTCCAGTACCTACAGGAGGCTGGAGAGGTATTTTTTACAAGGGCATAGAGTGATAGGAAAAAAAAGATAATGGCCTTAAGCTGAAGGAAGGTAAGTTTAAATTAAATTCTTCCCTGTGGGTGTGGTGAAGCAGTAGAACAGGTTGCCCAGAGAAGCCATGGGTGCTCCATTTCTGGAATTGTTCAAGACTGCATTGGATGGGGCTTTGAGCAACATGGTCTAGTGGAAAGTGTCCCTGCCCATGGCAGGAGGGATGGTACTAGAGGATATTTAGGTCCTGTCCAACATAAACCATTCTATGATTCTATGAAACAAAAGAAATTTTACTCATTGTACTGAGTCAGTCCAAAGGATACAATTTTATTCTGAAATAAGAAAATTTTATGGCCTCAACTTACTGGTCTTATGTATCAGGCTAAAATTCTGATCTCTGCTATACCAAGGTTAATTGAGATCCCTCCAAGTTCTGGAAGCACAGCGTACCCTGCTCAACTGATGCATTATCAATGCGCTAAAAAAAAAGTGTAAATGGGATCTGAATGAATTCCTGCAGTTTGTGACAGTTAGAAAACAGTACTGATGGACAAATCTTAGAAAGTACTGGTGCATGAATGGCAGGATTACTTCTGAAAGTTGTGTCGAAGTTTCAGTGGGAAAATGTTTTGATGATAGTGACTGATACAGCCAGAAAGAGCAGAAGGTTATGGATAAATCCTTTGTCCTTTTTTGGACTGCTCACTCTGCCAGGTTTGCACGTATGTCACATCCTTCAAATGATTTAGGACCCTAGAGAAGTCTTCGCACACAGGGGAATGAGGCAAAGGAGATGAGCAAACTGGAACAAATCTCAACACACTATCAATGCAGTGCCAGACTTTCAGTGCAAAATTTGAGGGAATTGTGTCTGAGAGGTCAGTGGGAAATTCCCACAGAAAACTTGGATTTAGTTTTTGTTGCTGCTCATCACTTCCCGGTTGCATTGCAACCACCATTTATTGTTATCCTGTCTGGGTGTCCATGAAAATTATTCAAGTCAAAGCCAGCCGTAACTCACTTCTTTCCCATGTAACTTTTGCTTGCTAGAGTCTTAAACTGTGAATGGCTCCAATGCAGAAATAAGCACTCAGTTTTTAATCAAGGATTCTGAAACAGGCTTAAAATGAAGACATTATACTACTAAATTATGGGTTATAATACTAAAAAAAATACTGTTTTGTTTTGTTAGACTGAATTTATTGGAATTTTAAACATTTTTTCCTGTAACAATACAGGGATATATTAAAGGGTTTCTGGTACCATAGAAATCAAAGGAGTTTTTTTAGCTCCTCTATATTTGGAATCAGTTCTTAAAATTACCTAATTTTAAAATGAATGAATTTTGTTAAATGCAAGTATCCTGAAAAATCTTACTTCTTAAAAGTAACACAGAGACTAACAATTCCATATGAGTAAGAATAAAACAGTGAGCTGGATAATAATGTTGCTGCTGAAACAATTTGAAGGAAATATATAAATCAGTCACTAATCACTAGACATTTAGAAGTAATTTCTCTGTGAGCAGACTGTTCTCCTTTAAACATTCAGAGACTTCTTTCATCAGTTTGGGCAAGACAGAGAATTTTTCTTGGGTTCCAGAACACAATGTAGAAATTCTAAACCAAACAATTTTTTTTTTTAATCAGGCAGATACAGGCTGAAATTCTGAATCCAAATCATTTGCAAATTAAAGAAAAAGTTATATACATTTACTTGATTCCAGCTGGCTTCAACCTCTAAGCAGTCCAGAGACTAAATGCAACCAGCATCAAGTTTGAAGAAACTTGATATCTGGGCCTTTCACTCAGGCTCAGAACCATTTTTCTTAGACGTATTTCAAACAACTGAATCACTCTTATCAAAGACAACAGCACCCTTTATTGACAGGAGAATATGCTTCAAGAACACTCTAGGGCTGGAGATTCCCACAAACTTTTTCAAAACCTCAGAATTGGTGAAATGGCCCATAATGCATGCAGGGCTTTTTTTTTTTCCTACACCTCTGTCTCTGATTCATAGAAAGAAATAATATTTATAGTTTTCTGTACAAAGAGAACCTGACTCATACCTGAAGTAATGTCTCTCTCCTCAATGCAGTGTGTTGGTGTGATTATTAGGGTAGCCTCAGAAAGGCAGACTGAGAAAATCCACCAGATAAGAAGACAAATGAACTGACTAGTGAGTCCAGCATCATGATCAGTTTTCTGGTCTACAAAGCACTTTCTGACTTCTTGGTCTTGTTAGAGCTGGTTGTCTAAAAGTTCATCAAGGCATGCCTGGAGAACTCTCAGAATAAATATCCCTGCTTCTTTTGTAGAAGTGTATCCTTTATTGCCCTAAAGCCAGCACTGAATGCTTGAACACATCTGTGATTTGTCACTGTGGATGCAGGTTACATCAGCAGAAGCAAAGCACAGCAAACAGCCCTGATCCTCTGCCCGGTGTGAGGAACATATTTTTATGAGCTCACATGTTCAGATTGAAAGTGATTCACTCACCTGCAGAGATCCAAAACTTGCCAGTCCGTGTTTGATGGGAAGAAGCGTTGTTGGGATATGTGTTGAGTGTGGCAGCTGTGGGTGCAGGTGTGTGTCTGTTTGTGAGCTGCTGCCCTCTGCTGCACACCTTCACGGCAGGCAGCTCACCTCTGGCCACCTCCTTACCCCAGCCACAATACACTCATCATGCTGCTGAAGCTGGAGAAATGATTTCCCTCCTGCCACTGAGACACTTAGGGAGTCACCAAGCTTTGCTTTGAGCCACCCACAAAACTTCTAGCAGGCTTCAGTTGTCTAGAGCACTGCTTCTGCTCTGGCATCAGGTGAAAGTGCAGATCTCAGGCTCAGCACCTTCACCATCACCACAGCAGTGGAAAGAGACTTCTACATGAAGAGGATCTCTATATGAATCATGGCAACTGTAGTAATAAATGCTGTAGCAATACGCATAGGAAGTCAGCATAACCTAAAATTTTAAGGTGTTCTTTACTTTATATATCCCCAAGACAAGAAGAATTTCCTTCAGGCACCACTGGGGAGGTTGTGCCAGCCCCTGGGCTCAGTTTTTGCCAGACCATGGACTTGGTCTTATGTCAATCACTTCCCCTCACAGTGTGGAACAGCAAGACAGAAACAAGACCTCTTAGAAGACAAGGGGAGAAGGAAGATCCTGCCTCACCGTCCACCACTGCAAGAGCAATGGCTTTCACCTTTGAAGAACTGCCTGAAGGACTCAGTATTTGTATGTCTGAGGAGGGTTCTGGGGAGACTGAGTGTGATGAGAAATCTGCAAGTTAAAAACAACACAAAATGTGTATGTTTGGCAATATTTGAGGACAGAACACATAGATTAGACTGTACAGAGAGCTGTAGGGGATCTGGATATGAGAAAAGGTTTTTTGACCTAAACATTTTTTTTGGTTCAGACTCAGGGCCTCTGCCTACTGACAAGGTGCTAGTGAAGATGGCTTAAGTACAGCCAAGTTTTGGCCTAGACTGAGAACTGTCCAGACACTCTCCAGATTCCAGGCAAGCAGAAAACCTTGCCTTCTGCTCCCTGCTGCTCATTGACATGTCTGCAAGAGACTACAGCCCTTGCAGGTCTGCAAGCGAATTTGCTCACCTGAATGCCCCCAAACCTAACTGAGCTGCAAAAGAGTTCAGCTAGCTGAAGCTGTTTAAAACAGATTTTGCTGGCCTGGTTCATTCTGATTCAGATAATTTAAATACGGACAATTTTTGTAAGCATCAAGCAGGAGCTGTCAAAAAGGCAGTGAAAAATATCAGACTGAAGAGCGTCAGATCACAAAGTTCAATCACAAAAGGACATACACCCGACACCCAAAGACTGTTAGATTAAGGAAGCTCCTATTATATTCTTTCCTTATAGACTTAAATTTGCATGTGTATTTGTGGAAGTGTGCACATGCAGTAGGAATGTGTACACAAGCCATGGGCCTGGACAAAGGAGGGATTATGAAAAATGAATAATAAGAAATGAAACTGCACAACTACGCATTGTCAAACCATCCAAATTCAAATGCTTTTTCTCTTAGGAAATTGTTATTTAAGACTTTCCAATTAGAATTCTCATATATTTACCTTGCGCATGCTTTTACTACTTTCACCTGCTTTCACATGCTTTTACTGCTTTCACCTTCAAATTATTTGTAACTGCAACATCTGGAATTGTGAATTGATTGTAGCTGTCTTAATGTGGCCTGGTGATATGAATAAGAAATAATGATGCAATTGCCACACTCTCTTGTACATTTTCTAGTGTGTGGTTGAAGCAGACTGGGACAGTCAAACACAGAAAAAACCATGAAAGTATCATGGCTGTGAGAGCATATTGAATTACTGATGGCACAGGCAACATAAAACTCTACTTAAATGCCAGGGTTAACCAGGACCTTGCAAGAGATTAGCCACTGGTTTTAAAATTCTGAATTTTTTTGGCTAATAATATTTCTACCATTTCAAAGTCACCAATTACCCTCCTTATGATTCATATCTCCCCTTTGTTATTCCAATCTTATTAGCATTTTTATTATATCCATAAGAGTAGCCACTCCTGGCCACAACCTCCAAAGGCACACTCAAGACCTACCCCAACCACCTAAGAAAAAACTAACACATCATTTTCATGGTTGGAAACCTGGTCTTGAATGAATACTGTGTAAACATGTCTGCCAAATATGTGACTAAAGAAGCTGGGTTTTGGTTGCACAGTCTTCTCTGACCATCACTTTCAAACCCTCTGCACCTTTTCCTTTCCCAGACAGCCTTGAAGAAAGCTTGTGTACAGGTTGTGGTGTTTTGCTGCTGTTCCATGGTTTTCCAGGGTCAGTCCTGTTACTCCTGCTCAGTTACTGGGGGAGGACATTTGTGCATTGGCACTGTAAGCAGAAAGCAGCTGCTTTGTGCCTATATGAGTTTCAGGCACATATAAAATATGAAGGAAGCTTGCCAACTCAGATTAACTTTGGAGACAACTTTTCTTCACCCCATATTGCAAATAAAGGAAGAGAGTCTGGAAAAAAAAGAGCATTTTGGTGAATACATGGCTTTGACTCTGTGCAATCATCATTAAACTACTCTTGTTTGTTGGCTACCAAACTTGTCAAATCAGAGCAAGGAAAGTTGCTTTATTACAGCTCAAGTCACTAAGTGCAGTTCAAGGGGAGGCAGGTCCTTCCAGATATTCACTTCAAATGTACAGATGCCAAAAAAATAAACTCTAAAAATGACAAACTGAGATTATATAAACAATTTCAACACAAAGAACTACTAAAAGAATAGGTTCTCAATGGCAGTAGCTCAAATATATCGCTCCTACAGAGCTTTCAGTAGTAGTTTAGAGCCTGAATCTCTGCTCTAAGAGAAGCTAGAGGAGTGGGGTTTTTTCAAATTATAGTGAACTTTTTGCTAATGTAGGGGGTTTTATGTTTCTGGAAGAAGTAAATTGTGAGGCTAAACACCACCTCCTTTTGAAAAATCGCCCTGCAGACTGGAGCTCTAATAATCTAATATGGAGTTAATAAAACCTGTATAAAAAAACAGGAGGAATGATACCAGAGTTGCTGTGATATTATTTTTGAGGCAATGTGGGGCTTTGCAGAATACCTCATATAAGTAAGTTCTTACTCATTTTTAGAGCAGTTATGGGATTTGCTAAGTAGATTGGCACTTTGTAATAATGGAGATATTCAAGGGTACTTTTTAATTCTGGTGGGATGTACAAAAACTTGGTTTTCATTTTCTCTTCAGCTGCCTTTGGCCTCTTACCTGTGCCTTTAGGAACTCTTTTCCCTTTGTGTCATTGAGCCTCTGATTTATCACAGACACTTGCATATCATTATTTCATGGGAAAATTGTGTCTGCTGGAAAGTCAAATGCTGGTTACTGTTTGCTTTTCCAGGCACAGAAAAGGAATTTGATAAATAATTATGGCAAAATAATTTTATTATGGCAACATGAGCTATTGGCACTTTTTTTGTATATTTATCAATCTATATTTTTACATATTGACTTTTTTGTGTTTAGAGGATGTAGGTATACATTAGATGAATCCTTCACTGGTGTTCATAAAAGTCACTTGTCACCATTTCTTACACACCTTTGACCCTACCATATTTCTAACACACATAATACTCTTTTCCAGTACAAACAGACCTCTTAGAATTTTGCCCTGCATTCACATTTGATATTTTGGGGTTTTCAATGAGATTGAACTTCAGTCAACATTACATTTCACATCTCATGACTATTTGCCTCTGTGGAAATCAAAATAAAGTTAGCATAAAATGTTACCACGCTGATTCTGCAGCATTACATGACTGCATCAAAATAGTTTGAAGTGACCACACACAGTGCAGTGAGGATGGAGAGGTGGCCAAATATTTGTAGCCATTCAGTATTTCCTAGCAATATGCTGGGACACTAGCTTCTATTGTCCAAGAAGGAATTCTGTCACCTATTGAATAAAATGATGGTTTGCATTTGTTTATTGCTTGTCATGTAGAATCAGAGAGTGTATTAATCTGCCTGCTGATGTAATTTGGGTGTTCTTTTGCATGCCACTGAAATGCAGCCACCTCTGGGGAGATGTGTGGCAGCTGTGTATAGCTTAGGGCACTGCATTTAGTGTGGGAACGAAGTGAGGAATTGTGATTTAGTGGCAACCTGGACTTTTTAACAGTTACTGCTCAATAAGTTCTTTGAAATGGTGACTTTACTGCCAGTTGCAGCAGCTGCTGGACTCTTACACTCCCATGAGGAGAAAATTAGAGATATCTAATTCCTTCTTGATGTTTTGTTGTTGCTGCTGCTTCAATAAAACAGCCAGCTATTTTTTGTTTGTTTGTTTATAGAATTAAAGACATAATAATAATAAAGTATTTAGAAAAATAAACTATTCCTAGCTACTAAGCAGACTGACACTTCGTAGGTATATAGGTTTTTATTGCTTTCTACCTGCCAGCATTCTTTTGCAGTTAGTCTGTTGCTTCTCTTTAGCTGCAGTTTTCATCTCTCACTCTTTCCACAAAACCTCAATCTGCCAATCAACCTAAGAAAATTGAAATTAGCGTAATGTGATAAAAATCAATGGAACAATGTTTGTTTCCAAAACAAACAAAAAAAAAGCTTGAAGTAAAGGCATCGTAATCTGACCCCTTGGAGTAAAAACAGTTTCAACAACCACTGTGCATAATGTTATTTTCCATAATAACAGTTAAAAGTAGCCATTTTTTCTACATATTGTAAAAGAGATGTATCCCCAGGGGTCTCAAGGATTAGATAAGGGTTGTTCTGCCTTGGGATGGAGTCCAGAGAATTGCAGAAGCTGCCTGTGTTCACCCATTCAACACCCAGAAAAGTTGGTGACAAACAAAAAGGTTCAGAAAATGCAAGGTGTCAAGAGGAGAGACACCTGGGAGAATGTTTTTTTTAAATAACCAATGGGTTTTTGAATATTCAGTGTGAAGGTGCAGCAATTTCAACAAGTGAGACTGAGAGTGCCCCATTCCCAGAGGACTGTACAGTCCATTGATTTGGGCTTCCTCCAGAGAGCACCACAACTTGCAAGCTGTGAGTCCATCTTCCCTCATTCAGACTGAGCCAGCCAAGGTCTAACTCTTCACCAGAATACATTGGAGTCCAATTCCTTTCTCTGCTGAGTCCTGTTATTGTTAGAGAAAAATGCAAAGCTCTACATTAACAAAATCAGACAGAAAATAGGAGTCCAACACTTCAATCTGTATGCAGAAATAATTAATAATGTGCTGCACATTAAAATATTCAGAAAAGTAAATTCTTACTATAAGAAAACTATAATTATCTGAGTTTTATGAATGATGAAAATAAGACATATTTTAGTTTATATGTCTCACTTTGCAAAAATTTTAGATGTCATAAATAGCAGTTATTCCTAGAAATACTTCCTAAATCTCAACACTGCTGCTTTGTGGTAGTGACCTGTGTTAATAATTTTGTAATAATTTGTTTTGAAGAAATATTTTCTGTGCATTTATTGAGTTTCAACATAATAGTGCTGAATAAATATTTTCTGCACTTAAAAAATAAAGATTTCTTCTCAATTTTAAAATAAATTATAATATTAAGTATAGAAGCAAAATAAGATGAAACTAAGCTGATGTCTTTCACTTTGCCTTGGTTCTAGAACTGATCAGAACAGTTCTATCTAAGCTCCACACAATTAGATTTGAAGTCAGTTCATCCTACTGTAAGAGAAGAAATCACAATTGGTCAATTTAGAAGCTGGAATGTTGCCACAAATAATCATTGTCTGATGCAAATCAAATAATAGTTATTGCTTAAATGTGCTGCATAAAATCTGTACAGAGGATACACTTCATAAGCAGTGTTTATTTTCATGCAGTTTCCACACATATGATGTGGTAGCATCAGAAAAGCAGAGATAACAAGACTGTGAAGAAAACTATGTAGCAGTAGATTATTTTTACTGAAGGGTCTGCTCAGTTTTACAGCCTTATTACTCTAAAAAATTCCTAGCACATCAAAGTTTTTTGAAAAATAATGAAAAGAGGAAAAAAAAAAGGAGAGAAGATTTTGGATATGTGAGGTCAGTGTGGCTGTAAAATGCATGGAAAGCTCCTTTTGCACTCTGTGCCAGTATCAGAATGAAGGCTGTCCAAGGATGGCTGTCCTCTTCTCCTGACACAACCTTCTGCAGCAATGAAGCTTAACAGGGAACTTTTTCCTTCTTTGCAGCCTTGCAGTCCCTTTCAGCTGCTGTGGGATAGAATATAGAAAATAATGTTTTTGGGGAAAACACAGCATCCTAAAAGTAAGTGTTCAGAGGAAATTGCTTATCTAATGCACCTCTCCGTGTCTTTCTCCTCAGTGAAGGAAAAAGTACATTTGGCTACTGTATTTCCCAGTAGTAAGTAGTTAAATCAAAGGATGGGAGAGAAGAACCACAAATGCCTACTCAACATTTTTGTTCTGTTTAAGGTAACTTTGAAAATTCTGTTTGTGTATTTTAAAACAAAAGTGATCAAATAATACACTTTAATTTCCTATGCCTGTGTTTTATTCTCCACAAAGCCACTTTTGCACTGAGATTTAAAAATGCTCAGAGAGTTTTATGAAATATTCCCATGGCCAGTTTCCTGATTAATTAGTTTGTAATTCTTCATGGATAGCTGATATCTTTCAGACATTACCTTTGGGAGAGTAAGTTGTTACAGGAGTAGCAACAGGGAGATAGCAGATTTATAAGAGGAAGAATCTATGCAGGCTGCTATGCAGACATTTCAATTCCTCCACAGACTTTACTGTATATATATATCCACTGGAAGAAATCCTGTTTCCACTGAATTCAGTGGGACCTTACCAGTAATTTCCAAGTGACTAATATTTTACCTAAGGAATTTTGAAATGGATGTAAGCCATCAGTCTTCAGGACACTGAGGAACCTCCAATGAGTAGAGCTGGGAAGGGAATTCTCCCTGTGGGCAGACAGAGATGTTGTGGTAGAGTTCCAGGCCCTGTGCCCAAGTGTGGAGTCACATTGAGAGACTGACTCTGCTTCTAGCAGGACAACAACTTCCTGCATCAGTACTCCCACTTGACAGTCTCACTGGGACTAACTAAGGTCTTCCCAGTCACTGAAAGATTTTATAAGACTTTTATATAAGACTTTTTCTGCATCTCTGGGCATGCCATGTCTTCATCCCTTAAACAACTCTTTGCTCCAGAATTCCTTACACCTTATCCTCATTTATCTAGGATTAGTCCCTTTTGAAGACAGAATTTTTGGCTACATGGACCACTATGCTTTTTTCATAAGATCGCTCTCAGAAATGTTTCATCAGTGTCATATAGGAAGCATTCCTTAGTCTCTGACAAAAAGACAATGGTCACAGAGAGCTACTGTCAGGGTTGGGATTTCATATTTCACTGATCTATACCATATTCACACATTTTTATCTAACCAACTATCACCTCCTCTCATTCTCCAGCTCTTCAGCATTCCCCTTCTTCTAAATACAGAATAAAGGGCTTTTCTTTAATTTTTGGCTTTCCTTGTGTCCAGGATAGATTTCAGCTAAGTATTCCCAGCCCACATATCTGACAACTCTGGTTCCTTCTCTGTTGCTTTCCCATCCTCCCCACAGCCTGCAGCACCTCCTAATTTAGTAGTATCTTCAGATTTAACAAATGTGGTGTATGCTCCTTCTTCAGGGTCATTAATAAAAACATTGGATCATGCTGGGCCAAATTCCCATTGCCACAGCACTTCCCTACAGCATGATGCATTGCTGTTTAAATTATACCTCGGTGAGTGCTCCTTTGCATTGTGCACCCCCAGTGCTGAGGATGTGCTGTAGTGAAAAATTGTAGATAACAGTAGACTAGAATATTCTTATATCTTGGGTTTAAATAGGCTATATTTCAAAAGTTTCCTTCCACATCTGTAGTTTGAAATGCAGGTGTACCATATCTTAGTAGACAGAGGAGACGTATTAATGGGTTTGGCAGTGCTTGGAAAGTACAGATTGAGCCAACTGTTTGACTTTGGGAGAATGCCTAATGTTTTATTAGCACTTCTGCTTCTTCTCAAGAGAAGTCAATGCTCTTTTGGGAGGTCTGATAAGAAAAGTCATTAATAGGGTACTAGTGTTTCCAAGGAGGGAAATTAAAATAATTCTGTACCCCAAAAAGTGACTTGTTTATAAGTGTATCTCAAGTTATTCTAACTCGTACCTCCAGTCATAAAAGGCATGAGGTATTAGGAGACTGTGAGGGTAATGACATCCTCTTCCTCCCTGGGCACTTTGCAAATGTGTAAAGCTAAATAGCAGTTCCAAATAGTTGACCTTACCTGGGATTTCTCAGTAAGGTCAACTTCTTGTCAGATAGCTATTTTCTGAATGCAACCTAACAGAGAAACTTAATGACCTCTATTTACTTCAAGTAGAAATCCATCAAAGGGACAATTAGCTAATTTTAAGCATAAATTGGCTCCCTGGTGAGAAGCAAGCTTATAAATAAACCATTTCATTTGTTCACTGAACTAGACTGTCATGCAAGTGAAATTGCTGACTCCAAAGCACACAAATCGGCAAACTTTTCTTGCCTTAAGTGCCCTGAGAGGAGTTAGGGGAAGAAACCATGGCAAGCAGCTTCCTTTGCCACTGCTGCTGTGTGGGCAGGCTGGATCCAGACTCATCCCTGCTCTACCTACACCATTTGCTGGAATAAGGGAGCCCAAGCTCTCTCCAGTGACTCTGTTAGCAGGCAGTAAATGGTGCAGCTAGACACAGCACCTCATCTCTCCAGCTTGCACGTGAGCAGTGTGGACACTAGCACAGCAAATGGAGGGAAGAGCAGGTCCATGCTCACAGTTTGTGTAGAATCCAAAAGTGTTTGCAAGAAATCTGAACTGTTGCCTGATGGTTTTCCTCTCTTGAGTGTTCCTGTCACCATGGTACATGAGCACCTTTAGTCTTCACTGCAATTGTTTTTTCAGTATAAAACAGATTCCTGAAGGAATGGAAGTGTTGGTTTGTGGCAGATTCACTGTGCCTCAGTTTCCCATGTGAGGCTCTTGGTGGGACCTTTCCAGAGGAGTGAGGCAAGGAAGAATGTGGAAGGTATCTTTTCAGCTTTATACCGGCTAGCGCTTGTATTTCAATGCCTTAGAAAGCCTCGAGCAGCCTTGAGAGGTAGCAAGGGCGATGTAGCACTTTAGTAGCTCTAAAATCGGTACCTGAATCAGCTGCAGAGCAAATACCATCAGCAGAAGCAAAGAGGGAGAAATATAGCTCCCTGCTCGCTCAATTCCCTGCAGTTAGAAGCTTTCAAATGAGACAGACAACCAGAGATGTTCACAGGAAAGTAGCTGAGCTGAGAGAGAGGGCGTAGCCTCCCCTCGACCATCTTTTATTAGGAGAAGGGGAAAGGGGAGGACTGGGGGCGGACCCGGGGTGAGCGGCCAATCAGACACTGCTGAAGAGTCTGAGTTACATTTGGCTTTGCCCGCGCTTGGAACAAAGGAACTCGGAGCACATGTCTTTGGGAGGGGGGAGGGGAAGCTCGGAACAGGCAGCAACAGAAGAAAGGTCCAAATCTCAGGAGGTGCCTTATGACACACACTGGGGGCTTTCTTCTTCTTTCCAAATCAACATTCCTTAAAAGCAGCATGTGCATTTTACCAGTACTCATCCCCACCCTATGTCCACAATATTAGCTTTGTTTGAGGGGTGAATACACGACAGTAGCCTCAAGGTTTTTAAGATATGACAAATAGGGCAATAGAGAAAAGGAGGGACATTGCAGGGCAGTTTCCAATCCCATGACATGTGTGGACTGAAAATGTCTGATGAGACCCCAGTGCATTTTCAAGCAGAAAAAAGAATGGAGCCTTTCTAGGTCAGATAGGGAGCTCAGGAGGGAAACTTTATAGCTGTCTTCACTCTATTTGAATAGTTTGCTCCAGTTTGCTGTGCTCAATGCTATCAGACCAGAGATTAATTGTTTATAAAGGCAGCCAAGTACCTGCTAGAGGCAATAAAAAGGGGAAGGAAGAACAAATCCTTTAAGTAGAATTTAATGACCTTCTGCATATTGTTTTACTTTGCCAGCTTAATATATAGTAATTTGTATAAATATGTGTGTGTCCTTGTGCACAGGATGCTGCATATGTGGTGAGATTGCACTTGTACACCCAGTTTGCTCTGTTCTTTAGTGCTGATTATCTTTGCTCACAGGAACGTCCCATGACTAAATCAATGAATCTCACCCAAACTAATCTGAAAACAAGAGATACAACTGTTTTCACAGCTGGGAACAAGAAGTCTCTGTCCTCAGGTAGATTACCTATGTTCAGTGGATTTTTGGGACCTTCATCATTCTTTGAAACAGGTGACAGAAGAGTTCAAAAGACTGCTTTGGTCTTTCATACCTGCTAAATTATGGGAAGGTCTGTTCATGCTGAGGATTTCTCCCAGAAGTTTTACCTTGATGGGGCTTTACGGAATCCCACCTGACACACTGTTGCATTTAGGCCTGATTTAAAAAACTTATGTCTCATCTATTTGAAAGTACTGAAGTATCAGATCATTTTCAGCTGGAACACTGAAACTTTTCCAATAATCACAGAGGAGAACGGACTGGGAAAACTCAATATACAATTTTTGCCCCAGAGAAGTCAAGCATAAAATCTTAGCTTCATGTTCTTTATTTTACATATATATATATATATCCACAGAAGTGTGTCCTGGAAAGAAGGAAGACTGAGGAACATCTGTCTTAATATCACTGAGATATTTGTAGTAAAGGCAGGTTAGTTTTTTCTTTCCTTAAATTTTTGTACAATCTGAGTTGATAAATGCCATAACTGAAATTAATAGCCATTCACCAGAAGTTACAGATGTGGAAATATAAATCAATAAATACAATTAGTTCAGTCCTTAACCAACTCACACCAGACCTGTGGTTAACAGAGCTACCTCCATTTACAAACCATTTAAAGACACAATTAAACACAAGAAACATTGTCGAGGATTTTTTTCTTCCACTTAATCTCAGTGTTTAGAAAAGAACGAGTCTGCTACAAAAAAAAAAAAAAAAAAAAAAAAGAGGCTAAGAATAGACCCTAAAGTATGTTTGGTAGAAGAGGACTCATGCTCCCAGTATTTTGTGGAGAGCCACAGCTGTGGGTCAGCACACATTCCCATAAAATGGTTATCAGATGCAAGCATGAAATTTCCCAGCAGTACTCTGTGGTTCAGTTAGCAGCTAGCAATTCTCACCACACAGCTGAAGTCATTTCCCTGGGTTTGCCCTAGTTTTTTAAACAAAATGAAACACACCGCAAATTCTGGAAAGCTGAGAAGATAATTCTTGAAGCCATTGCTCAATTTGGGAAAACTATGGGAGGGAGAAGAGATTTAAGGTATGTTCATGAGGCATATAGGCACATTCTGTCTTTTAGTGTATCTTCAATGCAACAAAAGGAAAAGTTGTTTTCAGTTATTTTTCCAAAGTCAGACACACATCACCCTCCTCCCAGCTTGCAAATTTTATCTCTTACTCCCTGCAGGAAGGAATAGCTGAGATATTCATATCAAAGCTGCAGGCTAGGGTCAAAGCAAGCGTCACTGATGAGATGTTCCCACTGTTTAGAGTCATCCCTGATTTCAGTGGAAAGAAAACCCATCTGTCTTCTGTTCCCCTTTACCGGATGATTTGATCATGCCTTAGAAGGATAACACTTCAAGAGTGCTAAGTGAAGATGAGTGCCATCTATTCCATATGGTTGTCTTGGATCCTTCCACAAGGTTCAATCTGAACTGAAATCAAACACAAGTCCTTTCAAACTTGCTTTGACAGAATAATGTGTCCTCTAGATGAGAAACCAACTAGGTGAACTGACTGACTATTTCAGGTTATTATGATGGAAAAAAAGAATTATAAATGTTTTTAAAGATTCTGGTTGCAGTACAAATGAAGATGCATGTTTCTTTTCTGCAAAGAGGTCATGCTGCTCTAGGTATTCACTGGCATAGCCATTCCCAGTAAGTGTCCATGCAGGGAATGCTAAAATTGCAGTTTCTTCTGTGTTACCTTCCATAAAAGTTGCTTAGGCTGTTCTTAGGATGGGCTTGCATGGGAAGTACAGTGTCAGCACTGTGAATTAACTGTGAGTTACAGATACAAGAAAAGTGGGAAAAGAAAGGAATTTTGCTGAATTTTGGCATCAGAGATGGCTTATTCCTCCAACTAGTCTTCTCTGACTTCATCTCTGGTCAGCAAAGACAAAACAACATCCCTGGAAGACAATTCAGGGCACCTAATCTAATATCTGCTTAAAATCCCCTTCTGGAAGAGTCCCTGCTTTGGTCCATTAACTATAGAGGGCGAAAAGGCAGTTACACGTGGGGATGTCAATGCCTCCTGACCAGTGGTGTTATCTGAGGGAAAGTCCGTGAAAGGAGGAGAAGATCACTTACAACTGCTGTTCTTCACACACCTCTGCTTCACTTATCATAGCACAGAGATCCCACTTACAGCTGAATGGCAGGGCCCCTGATGGTCACCATCTTGAGGCATTTAGATTCATTTGCCAGGTTTAACTTCCAGACCACTGCAGAACACGAATGCTCTAGATTGTATTATTGTTTTCCTTGATGGATGTATTATTATTAAATCTCATGGCATAGATCAAGATACAAAAAAATGACAGTCTGAATTTGAAGATCATACATGAAAGATATGAGACCTGATAGGAAAATAAAATAATTATTTTTATAATCTGAGAAACCATTTACATATACTAGAATATTTAATATTGCCTAAACTATTCTTTCAAAACATGAGAAAATGAGACATAGGGTATTACAAATATAAATCTTACACTCCAGTCCCAGCCCCTATCCTGTTTTGTGACCACAGGCACTCTTGTGTATTTCCCTCATTTTCTAAACAGGGTCAGCAATAAACAGTTATTATTATCTATCTCTTAGGTAACAGTTTTATCCATCAGTCTCAAACTACATTGCTAACAAGGTCGCATTACTTTTGTTTTCCAGATCTGGGGCAGGGACTGTGCAGAGATTAACAAAAGGACTTGTCCAGCCTTCCCAGCAGATTGAATTGGAACAGGACACTCTTCTCCTACTTCTTAGGTTACTCCTGTACCTGATGACTCCCACTTTGCAAATTGCTCACTAATCCACAGTGGGTTCTAAACAGAAGCAATCAAAGTTTAGGACTACTCATCCTGAGTTGAAAGAAATGATGTACACTAAGTGCATGGTAAATATTTTATGCATCATCTCCATAAGACACGAAAGATTAGTATATCATTGCTCAAAATACAAGGAAGAATTTGCTTGACAGAAAAATGTTGCTTTCGTGACTATTTTGTATAGCTGGTCAGCAAATGGATTTTCCAACCAAGGGGAAAATAGAACCAAAACAGAATCTTGAAAAATTATTTTACAGAATAACATGCAAAAATATGTGTTCACTTCAGGTCAATGAAAAAGCTTTATTCTGATAAACTGAAAATATTATCTCATAAGCAGACCTTTAATTGGTCCTTTTAAAATAAGAAAATCTACTTTTTAAGTATGCTTTGGTATTGATTTTAAAAGAAATATAGTAAAAACCAGTAAGATTTACAAATTATTCTTTCATTATAGACAGAAAAAGTTTTCAAAGATTAATTTCCCAACTGTTTTCTTCTCCACTCTTCCCATTTAAAAAATAGATGTTTACTCTGTAGTGTGGTCTTTTAACCACTCTAAATACTTCAGACCTACCCTTTTACAACAGTTCCTATATTATTGTTTCTACCTCTTCTGTATTTTTACAATTAGCACCCTAACCTTTTCTTATCAATGTATTGTAATGATTTACTTAGTTCTAGTTAATAAGATACTTTTGTTCATATTTGTGTTTCAGGATTCTTTGCTAATTTAGTTGCTGTTTAAAAGTAATAATTCTAAGTGGACCAAATATGTTAATGTGGTTTATTTGGGCTTGATATCAATATCAGTGTAGCACTGATTCAAAAGTTATCAGAAGTAAGCTAAATGGTTTTAAGGAACAAACTCGGTGAAGTGGAATTCTTCTGACACCAGCAATGGATTGCTTTCCATATCTTCTGGAGTAAAACTGCTACAACAGGAACCTTCAGAGGTTTTAGATTAAATTTCAGAAATTTTAACAAAAATTATAATGGGAAAATACCACCTGCCTAATCATTCAGCTGGTATTCCTGTATAGACATAAATATAGATAGATATAGATATAGATATAGATAGATAGATATATTCTGGTTATTGAATTTGTGTGGTAGGTATTTTATTTTTAGTGTGTTATGACAAATCACAGGTATAAGAAAGCAAAATGCAACATAGCCTTGAGATATTTCAACAAATCTCATATTTTCTCATGGCTCAACTTTTGACATTTAAATATTTTCTTTTGACAACCCTGCCATATGGCTTTCCACTGGCATTTTCCAGGCTTAACTTCTTCAACAATGTATTAGGATGCTGAATCAGAAAAGAACTCTCAGCATTGTAAGCAACACAGGCCAGAAGCTCCCTTTTGCCACAAACTGAAGGTCTATAGAACTGAGCTGCTCAGACTGAGCGCTTTTCCCATGGGATGCTCTGGCTGAGTGTCTGCAGTATGCAGACCACTCTTACATGTAATGGTTACAAAAAAAGCCTATGGGCAAAAGTTAAGTGGAAAAACAAAACTGAAATAAAAGCAGTCATTCAAGGTGGAAAAGAGCTAATATAGCCTGTCTTTCAGCAGCCCTTTCTGATAGCTTGTAAAATATATTTGCCCTTCTCTCGATGGAGACACCAAACATCCCCTTTTTATGGAACCACTTACTTTTCTGACGCTTTTTGGTACTTAACACTGCTTGTGATTTCTACTTCTTCATCATATTTTCTTGAAATTAGACAAAGACCTCAAACATTATTAGGAAAGGTCAGATGGATAGATAGACACATGCGCGCACACAGAGTATGATCAAACAAGCCTCATTTCCTTAAAAGCCTGAGGTAAAAATAACATTTTGGAATTTCCACTGCCAGAGTTTTGAGCACTTCTCATTACTGGATCAGGAATGAACCTTGGCACTGCTGACTGGAGTCATTTATTGTAGACAGTGGAATTATTGTTTACCCTCCAACAAAATGTTTCCTTCTTCTTCTAAGCCTCATATGAGAAGTGGGCAAATTGCTTAAGAGGAGAAGTCTAAATCCCACCATGGCTACTAGAATCCCTCAACCTTCTGAGAAGTACCAAGGAGTTGTAAGTGAGGAATAATTGATTTGACATGCTTAATCTATTCCTTTTGCATGGATATGTGTGAGCATGTGGCAGTTTCCCCACATCAACCATCAATTGAGGAAAGTTCACCTACCACAAGTCCAGTGAGAAAAAGCTTGTCTGGGCATGATAACAGCACAGAAACCTTTTACATGATCTACAAAGAACTGACTGATGAAGAAGGTGAGTGCAGAGCAATTAGTCTCTCTCATAGTGAAGGAATCAAGGGTTCACATGCATTGATAACAGCATTGCTGCTAAAACAAACAAAGGGAGAACCTCTTTCACACGTAACGTACTTTCAAGATTACAACATGCAATATAAAAATAAAAGAATTATAAAAAAAGCCAGTCATGATGTTTCCATGGAATGAAAGAATAGTACAAATGTAAGCTAAGCACAGCCATCAGCTGCCTCTTACTCCATGTAATTTTCTTCTCTGCCCCTGAGATCCACCATTATATCTTTCGCTTTCCCTGTAGCACAGAACCTCCAAGAAAAAATGAAGGACTCTGACACAGCAGCTGCCCCAGGAAGGAGGGATTTACACAAGAGCAGGATCACTTTTCTCTGGCCTGAGCCCCTCCTTGCACTGTATTCCTGCCTCTTATTGCTGAAATACACTTCTCTGTCCCCCTCCTACTGCCTATACAACATTACCTCACCCAGGGAAAGTGGCAACTATAGAGAGACACACAAGTTGTTAATGAATACCATCCAGCTATTTGAGAGCAGGATGCAGTGGTTTCAATGACATTAGAAAAGCATGCTAAATTTCTATGGTTGAATTCAAGGTAGAAGCTGTAGCCTGTGCCTTACAATAAGGAAACACGAATTTAGCACAGGCAAGTGGTGTTCTCACCGCAGGGAGTGGAGAGAAAAAACTCCTTTGCACACATCATCCCAGGGAAATGTTTCTGCCAGAAGAGTACTTTGGAGACATTTTCACCTTTCAGATGAAAAGGTGTGTAGCTACAATTCAGCTGAACAATACTTGAATTGTAACAGCAGCTGTTCAGATGAGCTCCTAAAAAAATACAAATCAGCAACTTTAAAGGTGGCCCAAATTAGTGCATATGCTGATGAAATTGAAGTCATCCAAGAATACCTGTAAAACCTCGGGCAAGGAGATGCCTGATGTCTCCTTAGAAAAATGATGAGCTTTTCTTCATATTTCACTGACCTAACAATGAACTCAGATCTTGCAGAAAGCAGTTTGTACCCCATTGATGAATTCCCCTGTGTTTGACAACCCTGTAAGAAAAGCAGCTGATGAAGCAGATGCAAGGGGCATGATTATTTCTACCACCATTCATCAGAAAACTGTTTGTTTCAAGTTGTTCTAATAAAAAAAAACCTCTTTAAAAGCATGAAGTTATGCCTCTTGAAACTTTGCCAAAAGGATTTTTCCACAGTTACCACAAAAAAAAAAAAAAAAAAAGGTGTAAAATGACATTGAAAACTAGTATTGGAGGCTTTTATTTGCAAAATTTTCTCACCTTGGCTAATGAAAAAGATTACAGAAAATCTCTCTGAATTGGAATTAGACTCACCATTTCTAGAGGCCAGATAAAATTACTACAGCCGTGTCACAAACAGTAATTTATAGCTTTGAATCATTTTTGATGAAAAATGAGAAGAACCAACAAAAAAAACTTGCAGCAAAAAAAATTAGGAGAATTGCAGAAAACTTGTGTTGCCAGAGATTAAATGCCTGTCTGTTAAACAAAATAAAAACAAAAAAATAAAAAACTTCCCCAATGCTGCTGAATTCATGCAGGCTGAATTCAAAATTGAAGATCATGCCAACACTTCAGGAAATTAAACTGATGAAACTTTTCTCTGTCTCCAAATGCCAACTGTGAGTATGATGCAGCTGGCAAAGGCTGAGGTCTTCTCAATGACAAAATCCAGCATATGCTTTGAAACAAGAGAATTGACTCTATTTTGATATGTATGGTTGAAATTTTGGATTGCTCTGTCATTTTCTAAAATTATGTTAAATTATGGAACTATTTATTCATCAAGTAATTATTTTAAATGTGCTAACACTACTTCATACTATTATTATTTCTTTAATGAATTTTTGTGGTGAACTACCTGATGATGTAAATTATCCACAGATGTATGTGCATGGTTACATTCATGAAATTCTATCTTTAGAGAAGTGCAGATTGCTTGAGATGTTGATTATTTTCGTCAATAATATGTAATATAGCAACAAATTTCATTCACCACATTTTGGAAGCAAAACCCTAATGTTTTCTCTAGCAAAAACCTGCAGAATAGGTCACCTTGAAGTTGTTTATGGTTAGATGAAAATTCCAGTTAAGAAGGCACCTGTAGGTCCACTGCTGGGACTGGGAAGGATAATAACTGCTCCACCATATTTGTCTTCTTTATTATACCCTAGTAACTCTTCCCTACCTATGATTAAATCTCTAAATGGAGATTTGTGTCTCTGTCTTTCATAGGTTTCCTTTCATTACTTGAAAGCAGCGTGCCATGAAGTACTTGGTTTCATATCCCTGCCCAGTTCCATCCTGCTCTTTCCACTGGAATTCCATTCTTTTTCATCATAAATAGACCATTTTAAACAACTGATCTTCTGCATCATAGCCTTATATCAGCTTCACATCCAAATTATTCTTTTCTTGTGATATATTTGCTGTTTACTAATATCCAGTAATTTCAATCATATTCAGTTTAGCCATGAGTTTATTTACTCACTTCTTTTGACCCACTCTGACTACTTTCTGGAAGGTAGTGGTTAACACCATTATAGCAGTACTTGAGTTGTTATTTAATATATCTTCACTTTGCTTTAACTGTCAATGTTATTGCAGTTTCCCTGTTCAGCTTGTAACATAATTTGTATTTCAATGTCACCTCCCTTTGGGACTACAATTCTAGAAAATTAAGGTATTACAGTTTGCTGTCAAAAATGACACAAACAGCTGACCACTGTACAGAAATATCTTGAATTGGACTGGTAGGAATAAGAAGTGATCTGTTAGCAACAAAATGCATTGTCCTTTGAGGCCTCTTCCTTGGGTAACAAAGTAATATGTCATATTGAAATTCCTTGTGGGGGCTCTTAGTATTTGCCAGCTAAAGACAACATACAGACTCTTCTGCTTCCGACCACTCTGTGTCCTTATGGCCTGTCCATCAAAATTATGGAAGGAAAGCAGTTCATTAAGCACTGCTTTAAAATATTTTCTGTATACCACTAAAGCACACAGAGGGAAGAAAAAGAGCTACTAAACAAAAATAGTGACAAGATTGCAGGTCTTGTATTCCTTGAGTAAGAAGTGAACTTACTTAATGTACAGTAGGACACAAAATAATGATCTGAGTTCTACAGCAGCTTTTGTTCAAGAGTTCAGATGGTGGGTAAGGTGTGTGAAGTTAAAAGGAATGAAATGCCTCAGAGGCACTACTTCAGACAGTGTATTTTTAGCCTACTGAGCAAGAAAAATATGGGTAAGGCAAACATTTCCCAGAGTCCTTGGGTTTGTATGATATGCCTGACACAATCAATTTAAAATTCTTAGGAAGAAGTTCTGTATGTATTCATGCACTAAAATCAATGAAGTCTTATACACAGACTCTTGGTGTAATTACTCAGGGTTTCAAGATTACCTACAGCCACTTGCATTGACAGAGTATTTCATTCCACATGAATTCCTGGGGATGTCTTTTCTTTTCCAGTCTTTAATAAACACATATTCAGACAAAATTATTGCTTGAACTGGGCAAAAGTTTTTGAGCTTAAAATCCAGTCAGAATCAAAATAGTCCATACTTAGAGGTGAGCTACAAGAAATCTCATAATCCCCTCTCGGAGAACACAGCATGAGAGCACACGAACAGCTGAATCAGGTTAGACCAACTCTGTGGCTGAGATGGATAGTCATGACTCTGTGTTTAATAAAAAATTATCTGTTCCTTTTTCTTCTCATGATTTTTTCCAATCACTTTTGGAAACCATGAAAGCTTCCAGCATCTACAATTTCCAGGGGACAAGAAGTTCTTTGTGTCTGGTTGAAGAAAAATCACCTTTTGGTTTACAAACCTGCTGCCTGGTTTGTTGATGTACTAGTTCTTGTACTGGAAGAGACAGCAAACAATAATTTCCTATTCACCTTTGCCATGTCATTCATGCTTTTGCATATCTCCTTTCACTCACCTTCTTCTTCCAGGTTGAAAAGTCCCGGTCTATTTATTTGCTCCTCATATGGAAAATATTTCATGCCTCTGATTACCCTTGTCCTTCTTAAAAACTTTCCTAGTTCTACTACATCCTTCCTGAAGGTGGAGGGGAGAGAGTGAAGGAAAGCATCCTAAGTTGAGCCCTATCACTAGAATGCAGGTGTATTTTACAGTAGGAATGGTTTGCTCCCTATTCCTTTCCTAATACAGCTTAATATTCAATTTGCCTTTCTGAGGGTGAGGAACCAACCATTTATTATAACCACAAGATTTTATCTCTTGGAGGTAGTGCCCATTTACACATTTTTACTTGCTCATCTTTGCTGTGTTTTTTCTTAAGGGCACAAAAAAATAGGAAAGAGTGATCTTCAGCTGTGATATTGCAGAGAAATCAGCCAGCCAGCATGATCTGTCATATTGCCTCATCTCCTTCCTTTGTGCTGGTCTAGCACATGCTGTGTTTAGTGTGAATCTCTGGGACTCTCCTGATAATTTGCCTGGGATTTAGGTCTGTTGGCAGTGGGAACGAAGGACACCATTTCGCTCTGCCTTCCACCAGAGCCAGGGAAAGAGGTGACCAGCTGTTCCTTCCTGCCAGGCAACATCAGCTTTTATGAGGGTGAAAAAAATATAAAAGATCTCTGGATCTTATTATTGCTAGACATTTTATGTTCAATAGTGAAAAAAGAGGGAGTTGACTAACAAGAATTGTTTGAAGTCCAGCTGGTGCTGTTTGGGAGAGGATGTGTCACCTGTTGTTGTGAGGTACTGAGGTGAGGTGGCAATTTAGAATGTGGGTTTGTAATAACTCCGTTTTTCATAACCTAAGTAACTTAGCCTCTATCAAACACATATCACCTGTTGTCCCTTATCAAGCACGCCTCTGATGGTTTTGATTCACTTAGTTAATTCATTTTTATCATAAAAAACAGCATCGGTGGGCCTGGTCTCATAAAAGCAGATCACTAAAGCCCTTGGGGCACAGGAAACCAGCAAATGCATGTTTAAAAAAAAAAAAAAAAGAAAGAAAGAAGGGAAAAAAAAGCCATATGACCTAGCACAGGAAACAAATCTAATGAAGGAATGTCCTCAGCTTTCACAGGAAATTATTTTCATTTTATGCCATTTTCTGCCTCCATAAAAAGTAACAGAGTTGACCTCCTGTGCTCTTACCTAACCTTTTGGCATCAAGGACAGGAGAGGAGAAGTGTTGCCTCAACCAACAAGATACTAATCCATTAAGAGTGTAACAGGGATCAGACTCTTTTCATCATGGGCATCTTAACTGTCACACCACAGCCAATATTTCCTGAAACAAACCTTAGTAGGGGAGAGGGGACATTTGCTAGTTTGTAACCAGATGAAGATATTTTAAAGGTGTTACATTTTTATATAAAGCACTGAGCACTTGTTCTCTGGCAAACAGATCTCAACTGGGATATTCATAATCACTGCCTGTTGCTTAAATCCTAATAGTTTGTACTAAACATTGTGAAGTAAGGCTGTAATAAATTACAGGCAGTTGTCAGTGGGGAAGATGGTTTAATCTGATGTGTTTTACCATACACACTTGCTGATTCTCTTTGGTTTTGATTTAGGGTAGAAGCTGAAATAATATTTTTATTTTAATCTCCTGTAGTCCACATCTTAGTTTGCTTTAGCCTTGTGAAGGAGCTCAATATCTTCCTGCATGACAGACCCTGTATTCACATCTTTTATTGCTGATAGGACATCTCACAAAGAAATTGTATTGGGTATGACCTAACTCAGAGAAAGATAATCCCACAATATCCTTAGGTTGCACTGTTAAAGCTGGAACAGTCTAGTCTAGTGTTTGTTTTCCCATGGCAGAAACAACAGCAATAAAACATCTAGATGTCAAAATGTTATTTCTTGGAGTAACAGCTTCTGGAGACAATTTTACAAAATGCTTTGGGTCAGGAGGTGAGCACCCGTGTCTGTCCCCCTTCATTAGTTAGACATGTTAAAAGAAGAGAAAAGCCTCCAAAATGTGGTTCAAAGGACGCCTTATAGGGAATGGATGATCATCCTTTAAGAAATAACATTATCTGCACCATATTCAATTTCTTTCTGCAACTTCCTGCAACTCTCAAATTAACACCAGTGCAATGAATCTTTGTAAATTAACGAGTTTAATGACTAAACAAGAATCAATCAATCTCCCTTGTTTCAAAACTGCTAATAAGAACTCAAACCAAGTAAAAACCTCTGAGTCACAACCTCCTGCTAATAACATGCTTTTTGCTTTGAAGAGGATAATTAAATCATCACCACATTCCTTTTTCTCTGTAAAACTTCCTGTATGATGTGAATTTAGATCAAAACACACCCTTTCTCCCCTAAGGGTTCTTTGTTATATCACACTGGAAAATTATTTCAGGAGTTACTCTTGTCCTTGAAGGCATACAGATCAGGCTGGGACGTTAGCAGTGCTGATTGCCTGAATCTCAAAAGGACTTGATAAGCCAGACACACCCCAATATTTTACAACTCTATTAGATAGCACACAGATCTATGCTAAGCTTTTGATGAAGGAGAAGCTGTAAAAGTCTGGGACTGACACAAGGAGCACAACAGGCAGGTTAGTTTGACAGTAAAGGGATATATCAGCAAAACATGCATAACTGAAAAAAACTAAAGAACGCCCAAAATATATTTAGTAATGTAATATCAAACTCTAAAAACACATATGAAATTGAGGCTGAATCAAAGATGTAGGGCAAGAAGATTTTGCCATAAAATTGGTATAAGATTCTAAGAACTGTTGGGGTCCCTCCCCTGCCATGGAGCCCTGGGAGAGGGGCCCTGAGGGCACAGACACGGGGCTACCCTGTCCCTGCTCAGCCTCGTTCCCATTGGTTGGTTTGTGTTCCCTGCGCGGGGAGAAGGACCCTTGGTCCCGTGACTGGAACAGTTCCTGGGCAGAGCTCCGGCCATGCGGCTGGAGAAATAAACATCTCTCTGAAACAGCTATCAAGAATCTGTCTGTCCGTATATATATTTCCTTTCCACGGGACTCCTGGTTTGATATATGCGTGTTGCAGGATCCCCACTGCAACAAATGGTGGAGATTTGTGAGCAGAACGATCCCCGATCCCTAAGCGACTGATTTGTGTGAGTAAACCCTGGAAACTTTGGATTCCTCTTCTTGGTTTTGCTTTGCTATTCCATATCTAAACTATGGAGGAACCGTGGGAAGACTCTTGGCTCTCAGAGCCGCATATGGACATTTATCTTAAACTTAAAATGATTCTTGAACAACGATTTGTGAATTTTAGCTTGATTCAAGCTCAAAAAGAACTGAAACACTTCCTGGCATGGTTGTTTAAGAACTTTTTCTATGTTTCTTGGGATTTAATTATTACCAAGGGCTTTTGGAAAACCGTTTGGACACAGTTAATACTGGAGTCAAAATATATGCCGATGGAAGAATATTTTCGTGAATATTATTTAGTTACCGAGACTGTTGAGCAATGTCAGCTGTGTCCTGGTGAAGGGAAGCGTGGCGCAGGGACCGTGCGGCCCAGGCCACGTGCACCGAGCGCTCTGAGAGCAGCAGCGAGGCAGTTCCCGCGCGCGGGCGGAGCCACGCGAGCCGCAGTGTCGGTGGCGGAGCGAGGCGCGGCGGGACCCGGCGGTGCCCGAATGGCCCCGTGCAGCGCGTGGTGGAGCGAGCCCCGTGAACGCCCGGCCGAGAGGGGCGGCGCGCGGGCAGCGGCTGGAGGCGGTGGCGGTGGAACGGAGCCGCGCCCAGCCGAGACACGGGCTGGAGCGGGGCGCGGGGGGGTCATCGCCCGGGGGCCCGGCCGAGACGTGGGTGCAGCGCCCGGCAGCGGCAGCGAAGCTGCGACCAGAGGAGGCGACGCACGGAGAACTGAGCGGCGTGGCCCGGCCCGGCCCGCGCAGCCCCGAACGCGACCCCGGGAAGAGCGCGCAGGCACCAGCAGCCCCGAGAATTCCAACACGGGAGCGACCGAAGGAGAGAGCAAAGACGCAGCGAGACAGAAAACAGCAGCCACTCGAAAAAAGGAAAAGATCATAGCAACTAAGACCTTAGGGATAGTAAAATGGTATAATGTTAAGCAAAATTATGGTTTTATAACAAGGTATGACAACCAGCAAGACATATTCGTGCATAGAACTGCTATTAAAAGGAATAACCCTGAAAAATGCATCCCAAGCTTGGGAGATGGAGAAGTGGTGGAATTTAATATTGTACTAGGGAGAAAAGGGTTACAAGCATCGCAGGTCACTGGGCCTGATGGTGTTCCTGTAAAAGGCAGTATATATGCAAAAAATCGTAGTCATGTTAGACAGTATCTCCATTGTAAGCCCCCCCTACAGTTTCCCTTTCCTAATCCCACCTTTCCCTTTTACCCTATGTCCTATTACCCCCAGTGTATTCCCAATCCGTTTTTTCATCCATGGTTTCCCTCACAAAACCATGCTTTTGCCAATTGTTTCCCCAAAAATCCCTTTCCAATGCCGAGTGGGGGATGAAAAGGGGGAGGGAAGAAGTTAAACCCTCTCCTGCCTCAGTTTCCCCACAAAGCATGCTCAGAGTTCTGTCTCCCTTCTGTCAGCCCTAAGATGTTCCAGAGAATCTGTTTGGACATTTAAAGACTCAGGAGGGTGGCTTGTTTTGTTTTGAAACTGTTCTTGTTATGTTTATCCAGTTGTTTTCATTCTCCTTTTATTAAAATAAAACGGGTGAGGTGTTGGGGTCCCTCCCCTGCCATGGAGCCCTGGGAGAGGGGCCCTGAGGGCACAGACACGGGGCTACCCTGTCCCTGCTCAGCCTCGTTCCCATTGGTTGGTTTGTGTTCCCTGCGCGGGCAGAAGGACCCTTGGTCCCGTGACTGGAACAGTTCCTGGGCAGAGCTCCGGCCATGCGGCTGGAGAAATAAACATCTCTCTGAAACAGCTATCAAGAATCTGTCTGTCCGTATATATATTTCCTTTCCACGGGACTCCTGGTTTGATATATGCGTGTTGCAGGATCCCCACTGCAACAAAGAACAAGTATCTAACTGCAAAGAAAGCTACATTATACTTTCTCTAAGACCGTGGACCCTGGCTCATAAAGGAAAAAAACTTATTGTGGCTGTTTAATATTACCAGTTGCTGGATCAGGTAAAGGCTATTGAATGCAAAATGTGAAGAAAGATCAGAGGCAATCCAAGTCTCATAAAATGGTGATAATGGGTGACCTTTGTAACCTGCATATATACTGGTCAAATGTCACAAAGGGAAAAGGTTAACAGAAGTGATTTCTTGGTAACTTAAATGATTGCTTCTTGGAATAGCTATTAACCTATTGTATTTCCATCTGCTGCTGTATTTTTAGTTCAAACAGGTAATGTTTGAACTAACAGCTGCATTTCCCATATAGTTATGATGAGGTTCATGGAGCATGGTGAGGTCAGAGCACCAGGGGAGTGAATAAAATGCAGAACCACATGTAAGGTGACCTGGTTTCTATTCCCCATCCTGATAAAGATTTGCTGGGTGATCTTGAGTTCAGGTTTCTTGACTTCTTCAGGGTTTCATCTTGCCATGTGTAAAGCAGGAGTTTTGTCCACTGGTTGAAGTCTCTGGGAAGCTGAACACACTGGTATGCAGAGAGCTTTGAGATTCTCTACGGAAATGCTGGGAAGACATGTAAAACATCTCTATGCATATTGAGACATTATTGTTTATGGTCTGTGAGTGCCTCAAAAGGATGTCATCTTTCAGCAGATGGTCTAAATCAGCAACATTGTCTCCAATTAGGGTGAAAACACCATGACTGAGACCAAATACATGAAGTCCACTCAGCCACTGACATCATGGCAGATTAATCTTCTTTAACAAGGGAAAAGCATACTCTTATTTCAAGTGGTGACAGAAGGAGTCTGAGAAGGCTCAGCATAGGGACAGGAGCTTCAGAGAACTGTTTTCATGCTTGCCACAGTGCACAGATGGAGAGAGTGGGAGATATCCTAGCTCCCTGTGGGAAGGAATCTGTAAGCTATGAGCATTTAGCTCCTTGTAATGCATGACTCCAGCTATCAGTTGGTCAACAGGTTTTCTTCTCCCGCACAGAAGAGGGACTCCATTGTTCAACATTACCGCTTTCCTTTGGTTGTCAAGCCATTAAGCCCACAGCCATATTTGTCTCCATGGTAAGCAAAAACTCCCTCAAAAATGTATGTCTCACACTCACCTTCTACTTTCAGCAACCAATCCCAACTCTGAAACTTCTCTGTGTACTATTTCAAAAAACATGACCTGTATCCCCACACCTCAGCTTGTTTTTCCATCGTCATTTGTTGATCTCTTTATGCTCCACCTTTAAAGTGTGTTTGTTTCCTCTTGGGCTAATGGCCGTTAATTTAGCATTTGAAATATCTGTATGTGAGTGCAAAGTTGCAACTTCCCACAAAATAGATTGCAGGTACATTTTTTGTATGTGTATGTTATTTGACTCTTTCATCCTCTCTAATTAATGCCACTTTCAGCCATGTACTTTGCAGAGCTTTTACTTTTTAAATGTGTGCACTAAAATTCCATTTAGTAAATTTGTCTGCCTGTATCTTGAGCCAAATTACCAAAAGAGAGTCCTGATCTGTCTGTGACCACAGACAATCATTTGTCTTGCTGGATTTGGTTTAGTGCAACCAGAACCTATTTCGGGGAAAAGAAACATTGTCTCTTTCTTGGCCTCTGCCCTGGGAAAGGGGAATTTTGCAGGCTGGTATGCATTTCTCTGAAGAGCGTCTTTTATTTTTAATTGCGTTTAAAAATGGAAAGAAGTACAAACAAAGCTTTCATATATGGTATGTACAAATAGGATTTTAAATCTATTTTGGGTCTGGTCCTTCAATGAATGAATGGGTGCATAGCTTTGTGGAGACTCATGCCTTATACAGAGCTTCTGCACATTCTAAGTTTGAGATGGATCAGACCTTCTGCTTTGTCAGACATGTTCTCATGTTGAAGAAGACTGAAGGATGTTCAGCTCATTGTCTCTCTACCTAGTGCTTCAATTTTTTAATAGGAGGCTAAAAATAATTGCCATAGCTGGAAAACATTAGTATGCAAATGGACAAGACAAAGATAATTAAAGGCAGAAGTACGTGTGCAACAGCACAAGTGTTTCTCCATATGCAGGTACAAATACAAATAAATTTATAAATTGGACTCTTAATTATGTAAATGAAATTTACAGAAAATTGTAAATTCAGCTCACATGACCACATGCTTAATTCAGGAACATTCTTGTCTAAGAGATGCTACAAGCTTAAATGACAATGAATAGGTCATACATTGGGAAAATAATTGACTGTATGTAAAAATGCTGCATGTCCATTTCTATGCACACATGTGATCCGCTCGTGTGCAGGGACTGTGGCTGCTCCAGGACAGCACTAATGTGCATTGCACATGTAGCAGTGGGTCCATATTCACCAGGAGTGAGGTGCAGAAATCACCCAAGCTCCTCACAAACTTGTACCTCCCCAGGCCATGGTCCAGTGCTCTTCTGGGACAGGATTTCAAGTCCAGAAAGCAGGACAGCCTTCGGGCTGATCAGTTTGGGCAACATGCCCTGCTAGTTACACTGAGTCCCTTGAGTGCCTCCCTGCTGCACTTAAGTATGTGCTGTCCTCAGACCTTCAGGCTTACAGAGGTGAGACCCAGGAGTTTATATCACCTTCTCTTTTCTCCTGCAGAGCTCTCAGCTGTGGAAGAAAACCATGTCTTGCAGCTCTGTTTTTAGATGTGCAAGCAGCCTCTAGAGAAGCTGGAGAAGTTTGCAGCTTCTAAAGTGGATCTATGTAAAGTATTGCACTTTGAGACAAAGTAAGCAAATTTATGAGATAATATAAGCACAGTACCTATAAAGCTGTTTTATACTCATTTTTCAGAGTATGAGTGTTCTTTAAAATATTTAGAGATATTCTTAATATTTTATTGTATACTGTGGTTTATAAGTAAAAGTACCCCACAAAGTAATGCTTGACATTTTCTTGCCAATATATCTAAACTCTAGTGTTTCAAACTGTGTTTCAGAAATAATATCAACTGAGTTTGTTCACTTTAGTTTGTATCCTTTGGAAATGATGTGAGGAGTCAGAATGATGAGTATTCCAGGAGAGCAATTCCAATTAGTACTGGTCAAAAAAAACAAGGGATCTTCCCATTAAAAAAAAAAAAAAAGCAGCCATTAGCCCTTTTTAGGGAAAAGAAGCCAGTCAAGCATTAGAATGGACAGTCAAGGGTTTTTGCACGCAAACTGTCTCAACTACCTTTGTGGATACTTTGCATTATTAAATATTTTCAGGGGAAACATCTGAAATTTAAGGATTGGACTTCTTATATATATGCCCTTATACATATCCTAATGGTCAGAGAAGGTATGCACTTTTTTCCTTCATCTCTGTCTCAGTGTCTCAGAACTATAATGAAATATTCCCAAAAAAAGGAGCAATGTCTTTGTTTTATAATGTGTGATAGCCAGGGAAGAAAACTCACCTGGAAACCTTAAGAAAGTATGGTCACATTAGTATCTTTGTAAGAATTACTACTTCTCAGAGGCTTGCTTCTGCTGAGAGCCACAGCCTCACTATTTACTTGTGTGTTTTGCTGTTTCTGTGATACAGGGAAGATTAAAATAGACTTTTGGATGGGAAACTCCAAGGATTTGTACAAATGGCAACATCTCAGAAGAGGGGTAGTTAAAATGGGCTAATAAGGTTGCAAGTAATCCTAAACTGTAGTTGAAATCCCTGCCCTGAATCAGAAAGACAGTTACTCTGAAATGGTTACTCTCTCATGAGAAGCCTAGCCCTTCTTTCTCATCTTTCGTGAGAAATTCCTGTCTCGTTGGAAAGAGATGTGTTCAGCTGGCTCACAGTTGAGGCAGTTGGTTTGACAGAGTTGATCCCTCACCTAGGGTAGCATGTTAAGTTCAAGCCACAGTGTAATAATTTGTAAATATTCTTAAAAATTGGGCCAGTGACAAGAGGATGTACTGCAAACAGTGCTTAGTATGGGGCCAGTGACTTGTGTCTTGTTATAAACATCTAAGTTTACTTCCCCCTGATGAAGGAGAAAAAAAAGACTCTGGGCTCCTTCTGAACACACCCCAGATAGGGATCTGACACCCTGAGACAGCCCTTTGTGGTAAAGGCTCTGCTTAAGCAACAATGTTTGCAGGGCGCTCCAGATTTTCAGAATAGCAGCCAAATTTGAGAACTTCAGATCAAGCATCACTGTCAGATCACTGAAAAGTCCTTTTTAAGCCCTGTTTTACTCTCCCTTTTCAAATGCACATGGTTCACACCATAGTTAGTCAAGACAGTTCATTTCAGTAAACTCATCAAAGAGAGGACTGGGATAAGCCACATGGAAAGGTGAAAGGGGCAGTCAGAGATAATGAACATCAACTTGATAGTCTAGAGATCTACATATTAAAAAAAAATGGTGGGGAAGATATACACTTTCTAATCACCAATAACCTTTCTTAAAGTGGCTTGTGAATGTTTCCCAAGTGCATTAAAGGAAAAAAGTATTTGCATTCATGATGCCCTGCAACACACATATTTTGAAGATGTGTTTGGGGTTCTAATGGGTTCTGACTGAGACTAGACCTTCTCAGCTTATACAGCAGTAGCAATTCTTTACCAAAACCATGAGGTCCTGAAAGGCACCCCCCTAAAGAAGCACAGATGAAAAATACCATTATTTTCTCTTAAAGGTGAAAGAAAAAGCAGAGATGATTGTTTATAATCACTATCCTCACACCCTCAACTTCAGTTTCACACTCAGAAATGGATGTTAAGTCTTTTAATATTAAGGGAAGTTTCCTAAGTGGATATGGGAGGAGAAGAAACAGAACAGTTGCACTGCAAACTCTCTCTATGTGCTCTCCTCTGAGTATTCCCACAAGATCAACACAAGCTGTGAACACTAAACTCTGTGTTTTTAAAAATGCAAAATCAGGAGAATTGAGCCTGAAGCCAACCTTTGGATCTGGAAACCACTGTAATTTGGGGAAGACTGAATCGGTATCTGAACACTGTGGCTCAACCTCTTCCTAAAATATCACAGTTGACCTCCATCTGCCCTCAGTGTGTCCTCTTCTCAGATGACTGTGACTCCTCTGCTTGCTGTGGCAAACTGCTCCAGAACAAGACTGCACCAGAAGACTGTGAGACAGCAAAAAGTAGTTGAAGCCCTTTCTAACGTGATATCCTGCAGTATGCTTTTTTATTAGAGCTTGAAGGAGTTTTAAGTGAATGACTGTTATTATGTCATTATGTCTTATCTCTTGAATAAAACCACAATAAGAATAACTGCAAATTTCAGTGATATTTATTAGCATTGTACAAAAATTGTAATTTTAAAATTAGCACCTTTACTTCTATGATGTATCATCAAGATCTGTTGTCAGTCGCTGCCTACTGTAGTGATTAAATAAACAAATATTTCACCATGATTTACACCTTTTCCAAATGACTGAGGTGATTTTTGGTTTCATATGCCCTGTGATATTTTGTATAAATGGTTGCCATAAGCTAAAAAAGTTTATACTTCAAAGACCCAGGACAGTGTTAGATTTATAGTGGTTATGTGGTATTTGATTTGTCTTAGAGAGCTGGGAAATGTTTTGTACTATATTTTTGTTAGAAGCATTTTGTGACTGGTGCTTTGAACAGGTTCATGGAGCCAGTGTTCTGCAGATCCTTCCAAGTAACTTGCTGGCTTTGTTGCCTGTGATGTTTGGATTCTGTATTCAGAGATCCAACAGCTTATTTCAGCCCTGCATTCTGGCTGAAAGAGTAATTTATTACTCTATTAAAAGTAATCTGCTATGCTTTTGTGAAGTTCATCTGAAGTATTCTAAAAGTCTTCAGAAAGAGAGTACAGCATGGGGCTTCACCCTCCATTATTTCCCAGTAGCAATCTCCTTGGACATAACAATTGCAGCTGCATGTGCATTTATGGAAATGTGCCTTCAGTGGAAGTGGAATACACCTACTGATCCCACATCCATGAGATCTGCAGCCAATGGATTCTGTGAAATCAGAAAGGGTAAGGCATATGGCAGCTCTGTGGTGTTGCAGTTAAGATCTAAATAACTTATTTTTGCTACAAGGCCTGAAAGCATTTCTGTTTAAACGTGTGGACTTGCACCTAGAGTCTTGCAACTCTGAAAAGGAAAGAAAAAGTGACCTCTTCCAAAGAAGTATGCCACTCACAGCAGGAACGGTTTTTTAGATTCAAACAGCTTGAGTGGCCAAAAAATATTTGTGAACTACGCAGAAATAAATCTCCTGCAGAAAGGCAATAGTTGGCACCTTAAAAAAAAAGAAAAAAAAAGAGGGGAAAGAAAAGAAAGAAAGAAATCAAAGATTTAATTTTGTAAATAGTTTAAACACAAGGAACAATATCTTACCTAATAACTTTCTTCTTCATATAGCTCACATCTGAAAAAATGGAGTGACCCACATTACTGACCATTCATAGTATCTTTGTGTGTAATCTCTCTGACTGTAATAATTTGTGATTGGGATTAATTGTTTTCACTGAAAGAGAAGCATTTAAAAAAATCAAAAAGCAAAAATTCTAATTTTTCTTAATTTATTTTGCAAACTAAAAAAAAGCTAATTGTTTCTTATAGCTCACTGTTATCCTTTTCAAGATATTTGGAACCCTGATTGTAAAAAATGGAAACAAGAACACAGATGAATAAAAAGCCACAGATTTTCAATGAAATTTAGGCTTCAGTCCTATTGATTTCTAAATGTCTTAACCAAGGTCAAAAAGCTTTTGTAAGAGAATGGGGACCTGAATTAAGTTAGTCCCATACTCAGTAGAACATCTTTCATCTTAACTGCTATAGTGGTAAAATCCAATGGTATTTTGAAAAATAAATTCAAAAGTATATTAATATATAGAGATGTTACTACAAAGTTCTCAAATTAGGAACACACATTACTACATTTTTTTTTCTTAGTGTTATATAAAATAACAGCATCTTTGGGGGATGTCATTTTCAGCCACATCTGAAAATATTGTGTACATTTTAAAATGCAGGCATGTGGGAAATCATGGTGATTTAGTGACTGCATAGTACGTTTATTTACGAGGGATTCTAATTAGTGCCTGAAATCTGTGAGCCAAGAAAGAGTCTGACAATTCAGTAGAAGAGTGGGGGGAAAAATCCAACAACTAAAAATCTTTGTCAGATTCTGGTGGACACAAAATAGTCTAAGCATTTGGATACAGAAGTTTGCATGATCAGCAATGTGTCAAATAGTTCTATTTTTTTAAATCTTAATTTAGTGTGCAGGAATGATTATAGTTTGGTTTTCTTTTTCCCTTGTACTTAGTTCCTAATTTGTCTGAATCACACACACTTAATGAAAACCAGCTTTATAGTTCAGGCAATGCATCTCTGAGCTCAGTGGGGTTGTTTTCCTTTGTGCTCCAGGCATATCTACAATATCTGGCTTGATTAATCTGTTGCCTTTGTGTAGCTCATTTTAAATGTCAAATGAATTGTTAATGTGGGAAAACATTCTGGGCCAAATTCATCTTCCAGCTACACCTGTGCTGCCTAAGCAAAATCCATGGCACCCTATATCTGTAAAAGAGAGCAGAACTTGTAGCTCATTTAGAACAAAGAAAATACTCAAACTTTGGGTTAAATTTGTCAATGCTTGTGAGAGCTGGATAACTATAATTAAGCCTCTCATCAATATTAAAGAAAGTCCACTAAAATCAAGGTTGTCTAAAATTTACAGGATCGAGATTTTTCCTTTCACAATGGTCTCATGCCTACACAAGCCAGGATTTTTCCTTTTTCTTCTTTGTAAAGACAGTTCATTCATCTTTCCTTTTACATGTATCTGTATTTGCATTTTTTGTTGTCTAAAATGTTTGTATAATTTTCATGCTTTCCACCTAAAATATTGATGAAACTGCATAAAGATATTCTGTCTGTCTCACCAAAGGTCAGTAGAATATCGATAAAGTTAGGGATTTACTTCAAAGTACTAAATGCTGTTTCAATATCAGTGGAAAGAACCTTCAACTCGTTGCCTTAGACTTGCTCCATCTTTCCATGTCACTTTAGCTTGGCCAAACTAAGTTTGATTAGCCAGTCTAAGTTGTCTTTTTTTTTCCTAGTTTGGGTGGGGTTTTTGTTTTGTTTTGATTTGGCTTTTATTTTGCCATGGACACATGGTAATGGCTGTATAACCACAGCCATTAGGTGCCTGAGCACGTCATAACTTTTGCAATATTTATGTGTTTGTGGTCCTCTGGGAAATATTTACAGATGAAGAAGACAGAAAATCTGTCATACTTCAGGTAGCCTGAAGAAACTAAATAGGTAATGGAAATGATCCAGTAACAGAGGCAGAAACCCCCAGCAAGTTGAGGAGTAACTCCCACAGACCTCCATGCTCCCGTGGCTGTGCAAAATCTAAGTATAGAACTGAGGGGGACCCCAAGAAAAACTGATGGACATCTCCAAAGCTGTGATTCATCCCATCTTAACACATGATATGAATCTATGGAACTGCATTTCTCACCCCAGTGAGTCTGGAGAGAGACTGGGTGACAGACTGAATGTCTGACTTAGCTACCTGCAAAACCTCTCATCCTAATTCACTTGCTCTAATCATCATTTATTGATTTGGCAGAAGAGTAATACAAAAGTCCAGGCTCTCAAATCTCAAGAGAATCTTTCTCAACAGTCCTGCAGAGAATAAAGAAAGTTACTGAAAGTTAGCATGTACTATATTCAGAAGGCAGACAAATCAGACTGCAGACTGCTAAGACTATCACCAAAAATCAAAGTTGAACTCAGTGGTGTGAGTCATTTATATACTACAGCTATATCATTTTTTTCTTACTCAACAGGGGTTTTTTAGTGGTTTTTTTTTTTGTATATGGATATCTGCTTTTGAGCTCAGCAATATTCTAAGAGGTTATACTGGCAAGTTGCATCTACAGGTATCTCTTTTAGAAGCATCCCAGGAGGATTCCAAATATTGCTTTCTACAAAGCTGTGAGTTCCTAGTCCACTCCCAAGGAAGGCATTCCTGCTGATCTAGCAAGTTGGAATGAAAGTTTTACATGGTAACAAAGCCTATGATGCAACCTAGAAAAGCTGATCAGCAGTGGGAGTGCTTTGTATATTTGAGAGCTGAAAAAGTGATGCCTTTTCTTCACTTAGAGACAAATTCTCTGGTGAGTACAGAGCTGCTCCAAGATGCAATGATGTAGGCCCTGCTGCCTCATCTGCTTCTTCAGCAAAGAAAACCTAGGTCCAGAACTCATTATACCAATATAACCTCAAATCAGTCCCAGCTTCAGATCCACACCTGAATACAAGCTGTGTGCAGTGCAAGCCACATTGAAATAACAACAGACATAAAATTCATAGGGAACAATACTGAAAGAGCAATTCTGAAGAACAGCCTCTTCTTAGCCCTTCTGACTAGAGAATATATCTCCCTTTGCCTTGGAGGCTGTCTTGTATCAAAGAGTGTGTTTTAGGCCAGTGACAAGCCCAATGCATCTACTTTGATTAGCTCTCATTGCAGATATTGAGGCAGCATATGGAGAATGACAACTCCAGAATCTTTGCTGCGAACACTTTAATGCTGGTCTTAGCACTGTATTGGTGAAGCTCTCCATTCACAACCCACTGCTCATGACATACCACAGTTAACACAGTGGTTCACTGGGTTTTTTTGTGGTTTAGTTTTCTCTTTATTTTTCCTCTCAGAAAATACCAAACAGAATCTTGCCTTGTAAAGCCTGTATGTACTCTTTCTGCACAGACTCCATGATTTTTTGAACAGAAAATCTAGCAGCATATCCTGAATCAAAATTGCCAACTTCCAGTAAGGAAGAATTTAATTATTTTAGTGACCTAAACAGGAAATAGTTGTCTTTCCATCCAAATCCTTGAAGATCTACTTCTGGTTCAAGTTCTTACTTTTGGTGAGTGAGGTGTCTAAGCTGCAAGTCTGCAGAGGCTTTCATGGAGAGGAAAGCTCCACAAGAAGAAGAACAGGAACCTAACTTAGGCTCACAGAATTGCCCTACAGAGTAGCCTGTGCAGAAAAATGACCATCTTCAGTTATGTGAGTTTGAGAATCCAGAAACTAGTTCAATAACCATGGTCATTGAGATATTTAAAAGCAGCCTGAACAGCAACATCAATAAGAGCTTCCTCTCCACGTGGCCTTCAAGCCTGGTGAGGGGTCACAAGGAGGAGTGAAGATTCATTTGCCTGTTCAGCCCTTGGGCTGCCATCCAAGGCCAACAGCAAGAATGCCAGTGGTGGTGGAGGTTTGTGTGATGTGGTGTATCCTCTCTGTCGCTCCAAAACTGTCTGTGCTTTCATTATTCTAGTATTCTTGGAAATTCCAAATTGGTTTGGCTTTTTCTGGTTTTTTCTGTTGTTTTTTTTTTAAAGGGGGTAACCAGAAACATTCTATGAACCAACAGTATTCTTCCAGAAGTGCATTTTGCTGCCTGGTAGCTACACACATCTCCTTCAGTGCTTAATGGCAGTTGACTTTTGGGGCTGTGTTTCTCAGTGTGCCCAAAGTTTTGTGGTTTCCTGACCACTGTGGTCCTTAGGGACTGATGAACAGAATCAGCTCAATATAGGATTCAGTGTTGACAGGAACACAATCCCCCCAGCCTGGCACTGCAAGTAATTAAATGCCTAAATCACATAGAATTTAGTGGGATTTAAGCACAGGCTCTTGTCATCTGCGTTTAGCCACATTAGTCATCCCAGCCACTTTCAGTTACCATGGTACAGGTTTGACCACAATCTGAATATCCCAAAAATGTGTCCTGTTTAATGATCCCCAAAGTTCAGAAAGGTTCTTACCAGTAGGCAATACAGGAAATACTACAATGATTCATAGGAGACATGAAAATTATTAGCTTATCACCAGACAAGGAGAGATAGTTTGGAGAGTAGGTACAGGATCACCAAAAGCAGACAGGGTGTTGCTAAACCAATTTTTATCTATACCTCCTCCAGCCCAGTTTTTTCTAGGCATCCAGGGTGGATTACTCCTGTATAACTCACTTCTGCAGCAAATGCAGTTACATACAGAATCTTACCTTTTGTTCCTACTTCGATTACACCATTCTGTAATTTATTAGTACGGATTTTCTAAAGATTTTTCTCTTAGAGAATATTAAGCAGTCACTAGCTCAGAAATATAACTGACTGCAGTGATAAGTTCCACCACCTAATATACTGTCAAGGAAAGGTATTTGTTGTAGTAGTTCTAGAGAATTGTCCTTTGAGAATGGCATTTTAAAGTGTTCACCTAAATTGCAGTTGTGCCATAAATATGACAAGTTTAAACTACAGCAGCTGAGAAATTATATATATGAAAAATTACAGGGATATGATCTTTTTGCACTGGCGCATAAAGATTTAATCTCCTGGGTTAAGTACCCAGAACACAGCAGTTGTGTCAAGATAATAGCTAGAAAGATGCTGAGAGAAATGTTTCTCATGGTTATTTCTCAGAGCTTTGATGTTTTCTTTGAAGGAAATGCCTTTTGTGGAGAACAGGTGCACAGCTGCTGCAGTGGCCCCAGGGTGAGCACTCCTCTGGGGAAATATTGCAGGAAGGCAAACAAGTCAAGTGACCACTGAAGGGTTGGTCTGAGTGCCAGTTCATCTCTGAGCCTCTCAAGTTCTAAAAATTCCCCATACATCTCTGGTTAAAGCAGCACAGATGCCAATCAGGAAAATCATAGCATTCCAGCAGAATTTGGCAGAGATTAGGTCAAGAAGATGATACAAATAATTGCTTGAACCTCTGTAACAGTACCAGAATATCCTGAGAACTTTCTGAGAGATCTAGCTACTCCTGGAATGTATAACCCATAGAAAATCTGTAGATTTTCTATGATAATAAAAGATCAGTGATAATAAATACTGCCTTTTCCCTCCAATGTTTTCTGGAGTAAAAATTATAAACTTTACCTATTATACCTACCCTGTGGAACCATTCCCATTATTTGACTTGGACTGTGGTAAATAACGTGTAATCATGAACCTGTAGCTTTTGGTGTGATGGTTACCCTTGTTCAACATTTCAGCTAAGCTCCTAAGCATCAGGAGTCTGAAGAGGACCTGAGGTACATTGGGTGCAAACACAACATATATTCTGTGACAAAATAGATCAATGTCATCTTCAGTGTGCAAGTACTGAGCCAGCAGAGAGAGGAGACCATGCCCAGTGTGCAGCAGAGTCTTCTGCTACCCTCTGTGGAAGAATGATGCACACTTCACTGGCACTCTACACCTTTTAATTGTTTCAGAAAAGCTGGAAAGTGTTCAGAAAAAAAAGTTTAAAATGTAAAACGTTTTGAAGACAATGAAATTTTTTGTCCATGGAGACACTTAGAAGGTTTTAATCTGTTTATCTGATCAGAAGAAGAGAGGGTGAGTTTACAAGTATGAATCCTTTTCCCAGGAAGAAGAGAGTGGGTACTAAGAAGTGCTTTGATCTAGGAGAGAAAGGCATTACGTATTACAAGAAACAACGGCCAAATATTTAACAGTGAGTATTGTTAACCAGGACAACAAACTACTGGCAGCACAGATGGATTGTCTTTCTAGAATGTCTCTTTAAGATGAAGTAGAAGCAGATAGAGTTTTCATATAAGAATAAGTAGGTGATATTTAAAGAACTTTAATATACCAGAGTCCTAGGTAAATAGTGTAATGGTACCTCTTAGTCTTAAACTCTGTTAAATAATTTCCATTAGTGACACATGTATTTATTTCCTTCGCATAAAATAGGTTGATGTTGAAAACACACACCATTTGAGAAAAAAAATCAATCAAATAAACAAAGTCAAATCGCAGCAAAAAGTAAATACACAAGGCAGATTCACACACACAGAATCTCAAAAAAATACAATGAGTTTGAAGGAACACACAAGAATCTCTTCAACTCTTGGCCCTTCATGGCACCATCTCTAAGAGTTACACCTTGTGCCTGAGAGAATTTTCTAAATGCTTCTTGAACTCTGCCAGCCTTGGTGCTGTGACCACTTCCCTGGGAAACCTTACCCAGTGCCCAGTCAGACTCTGGGTGAAGAGCATTTTTCTAATATCCAACCTAAATCTCCCCTGACACAACTTCCCTCAGGTCCTGTCACTGGTCACCAGAGAGATCATGAGGGGAAGTTGTAACTGCAGTGAGGTCTCCCCTCAGTCTCTTCTTCTCCAGGCTGAACAGACCAGGTGACCTCAGCTGCTCCTCACAGAGTTTCCCCTCAAGGCCCTTCACCATCTTTGTTACCCTCCTTCAGACACTCTCTAAAAGCTTAATGTCTTACACTGAGGCACCCAAAACTGCCCCCAGGACTCGAGGTGAGGCTGCCCCAGTGCAGAGCAGAGCAGGACAATCCCTTCCCTTGCCCATCTGGTGATGCTGTGCCTGATGCCTCCCAGGACAGGGATGGCCCTCCTGGCTGCCAGGGCACTGCTGACTCGTGTTCAACTTTCCACAGACCAGGACCCCCAGGTCCCTTTCCACAGCACTGCTTTCCAGTGTCTCATTCCCCTGTCTGTCTGTACTTCCAGGGTTGCCACATCCCAGGTGCAGAATCCAGCACTTTCCCTTGTTGAACTTCTTATGGTTGGTGATTGCAAATCTTTTGTACACATTCCAGACTGCAGATTACAACTGCAAATATCTACTTCTGTTGCAGATTAAGAAAAAGAAAAGTGCAACAATTACTTTTAAGTGTTATTTTGTATTTCTCATAAAATGATTTCTCCATTTAAAGCTGTTGTATAAATTCTAGTGAACACAAAATCAGATAAAAGCTGTGAGTCTGAGCCCTCTTCACTTTCTTGGTTCTTCACAGTCTACTGGGATGTGGACACATACCCTACAACTTTCTTTGCACAAAAAGTGTCTTTATTTTCTTATAGTGAAAACCAGCTTTGGTGGAATAAATCTCCATAGGACACTTTGGATGGAATACTGCATGAAACTGGATGTCTGCTATGCATCATCTAGATATCTAATAATTAACTTTTTAACCATATGCATGATAAAGGTAACTCTTTAAATTGCATGTTGCAAAATGCTAAACATGATCCACGAATGTCCAATTTTCACTAGATGGGAGGAAAAATCAAGCCAAACTATGCCGTGGGATTACTCTGTAATTCTTTAAGTATCTTCTGGAGGAAATCAATTATTGCTCACTTTTTTACATGCAAGATGAACATGTCAGTAAACTGCAGTGATTCAGTCAAAGTCACCAGATACACAAGTGGCAGAACTGGGAGAAGACTTAGATGCCTTGCATGTCTACTTGGTGATCTATGCTTCAAATAGCTTTACAACATTTTCTTCTCCCATATGTACAGAATCCCTTCACATGTCTTTAAAGCTGTCGTGCTTAAATTGTGTTCAGGTCTGTGAGACTTTCTATAAGATTTCTTCTCTGTATGTATTTGTTCTATGCATGCTGCTGGCAAAGAGAGGAGGAAAGCTGGCCAAAACTCAGGTATTTTACTGTACATCTGGAAGCTGGTTTTGAAGACCTGGGACGAAATTCTGTCCCAACTGAAACTAATAGCAAAACTTCAGTGGGGCAGAATTTCACCCCTGGGAAGTAGGAAAGAGTATCTCCACCCTTATAAGCTTATAAGAATGGAAACTTGCTTTCAACAAGACATTATTTGCTATTACCTATTCCACAGTAGTTCAAAAAAGAGTTTTGTAATCTGTTCAGACAGCTGTTCAAAGGAAATAAGAATAAAAATTGTGGCAAATTCCATTTCACCAACTTATGAATACAGAGACCAATTAATTAATGTACACAGAAAAATAATAACAAAGCATTATACCTATATTGCAGAGACATTTTTGTTACTGATTTAAAGTGAGGCTGTTTCTGTTAACATTTTTTTTTCCATATTGTACATTTATGTTTATCTGGATTGACTTTGAAAAAATTTACTATAGGGTTAAGGTAACAAGTCAAAAGAAGCAATAGTGCCCTCTCACAGAATCATAAACAGTCAGAATCTGATATCCTAAATGCAAAGAAAGAAGAAGATGTCTTCAAAACTCAGAAGAAAAAAAAAGCGACACAGTTAGGGGGAAAAATAAAACTCCTTTTTATTTCAAACAAATGTTAATTCAAAGCTAAGTGGAAAGAAACACCACAATTGCTTCTAAGACTTATATGTCTGCAGCTCATTTGTATGGAATTTTCCGAAATCTTTCAGTTCTAAGGACCTAAAGTCACACTGTGCCTTGTGACTGGATGCTACAAGGCATTGTTGAAGCTCAAACTTTAGTTTGAGTCATCACAACAAAAAGATGCCAAGATATTTGTCCAGATGTTCCCTATTCTTCCATTTTTAAATAAAGACCAAGGGGATGAGAAAGTTTTTCTTTTTGCAAAGGGTAAAAATCTTTGGGGCTGACCACTAGGACTTTAGAATACCTGAGTTTAGGCAATCACTGAAATGTGCTGCTGAAAGAAAATGGACTCAAATTAAGGCCCACCAATGCCATGTAACAAAATTGATCACTCAGGTCCAAGCAATTGTCAGCATTTTTTATAGGAGGAGTTTTACATAATTATTAGTTAACTCTGCAAGTTCATAGTGAAAAGCTAAAGACTTTTCCTAATCCAGGCTATTAAACAGCATTATTTCTTTCCATTTCCTTTTTTTTGTTGCTTCCTCTCTCTCTCTCTCTCTCATTCATTTTATTTTATTTGCTCTCTGGTCAGGTCTCAAGACACTTACCTCCCAGCTTCAGACAAAGCATTTTCTCAGGTGTTGCTATCCTAGTAACCTCAGCTAGTAATTGATTCACATACATCACTTTCCAAGATGGCAATGCTGAGGTTGCTGTGAGGAGACACAAACAAAAAGGGCTATAAATTACAGCAGCGCATTTAGTGGGCACAGAGGAGCACAGCGAAGTAGCAGGTCAGCTGCCTCTTTGCTTATATTCTCATGTACTTGGAAAAGAAAGATACAAACACTCGTCATGCTGAGTATGACTCAAGCATATTAAAAATCATGCTTTGAAATGCATTAGTTACCTGCTGAAAGAGCTAAAATGACATGGGATTTTCGGATCAGTTTGATTCAGTCAACATTGGGATTTTGCGCAGACGCTGCTGAAATGTGAGTTTGCTATTGTTCTAAAGTTCACAAATAAGGAGAGTGGACAAGGTGAAAAGTCACAAATATTCCTATAAATGGTCTTGCATCTATCTCTATGACGTAGTCTATAGTATTAGGAAAGTGTTTCACTTCAGGCAAGTGAGGTCAAACTACCGAGAGAGCTCAGAGCTAAATTTACAAGCATCTAGAGCAGGGGGCAGACTTTCAAAACAGCACAGCCTAGGCTCACTTGTGACATTTATTCCTTAGCCTTACTTTGCCTTATTTTATGCATATAGTTTTATGGTTCACCTTTTTACCTATCTTTTTCATTCTGTTTACCCGCCTTTCTGCGTCCTCTCTTTTCTTTGCTGTTTCTCTCAAATCTTTCCCATTTATGCTCTCCTCTTTGCTCTTAACCTTAATGTTTTTTCTTTCTTATTGAAATCAGTTACTAGTGATTTTATTATCAATTCATTCTGCTATTAATAATGTATGTTAAGGTTTTAAGGTGTCAGTTTGTTCTGCTCCCAAAGTCCTTGTGCCTTTTCCTAATACAAAAATACATGCAGGATGGCCAAAGATGGGAGCTGGGATACAAAAAGGGGGCGTTAGACTTCATGACATGAGGGTATAGATTTCACGATCTTTGGAGCTACACGGTGGGGAAGTAAAATTCAAATGAATGAAAAAGGCATCTAAGTTCTGTTTGCACCATCTCAGGAGAGATAAGTGCCTGGCACCAGACAGTCAACAGCAAACGTTTGAAGGTTTATGTGAAAAATACTGTCTCTCCCTTGAACAACAACAGTGAGCTCAAGCAGGCAGAGAGATGCCTTTGCAAAACTGGAATTCAGTGTGCCAAACTGCTTCGTGTCTTCTTCATATATTTGGTCAGGGACAAGTAGCTTGATGTTCTGGTCCCAAGGCAGGTGATCCAACTCTGGCAGCTAATCCTTTCCCAGAATGCCCTTTGTAACAGCCTGAGGAGTTGGAAGACACTAAGGAGACTTCAAAGTATGTCGTTTTGCTTACTGAAGCTGTATGTCACTTTGGATGTACATCCTAGGATATGAGTTTTCTTAAGCCAAAATAAAGAGGAGGCAAACTGGTTGGATAACAGTTCAAGATTTTAGTCAGCCTTTGACATCAGTGGGAACTTTTTGTCTGGCTTAAATGACGCAGTATTAGTGTCCATATTCACTGAGAGCCTGCAGGACTCAACACAATGACCTTGTCCATAGTGCATACACCTTCAGAGCTGGATCCTGGCAGGCATCATTCCCTCCTCTCACGTGGATATGACAGTGAGCAGAGAGTATTCAGCACCCAGGGGGTCAGGGCCTGGAGCTGCTCAAATATTCTTGTTCTGTTAAAAGTAAGAAACGCCTTTGGTTGAATATAGCTGTGAGATACATGTCCCCCATAATTACCCAATTTAGCTGTGAGAAAGAACACCACACTTAGACCTGGAAAAGGGCAGCATTTTTGGGAACTGTTTCGAAACAGACCAAATTTAGGTCAATGTCCATCTGATATCACTTAGTTGTTGTGGTATCATCTTTTGAAGTGGTTTCCTTCAGCATTGGCTTGGGCCCATAAACCAGTCAGCAATGGTACATGTTGCCACCCACATTTAACTGAGAGGCGAGCAAGGCACAGCTGGAAATAGTCATTGCTCTAGAAAGAGCAATAGAAGCCAAGCAAATGAAGAAAATGTTGACTCATGTCTTTGGCTAGATTGGTTTTCAGGAATTCAATGGTTTTTGAAGGGATGAAATCTAGAACTGTTTAATTGTAAACAGGGAGATGCCAGGATCCTGTCAAAAATTTTCTGTCAGAAGAGACTAGCTCATTCTGACTACAAAAGACAAAATTTTGAGTTTCCTTCATTGTAGAGCTTTATGGATTTTTACAGTAATTTAGCAAAAACATAAAATAAGCATATGTTAATTGTCAGTGAGGATTTCTGGGAGAGGTAAGAAAAGCAGTGGTGGTAGATGTGCTTAGCCTTCATGAAAGCAAGAATTAAACAGGGCTACTTTGCTGAAGTGTAGAAGTGAAATTTTGCCGGAAGTCTAATAACAAAACATTAGAGCAACAAGTAGAACAGTGCCAAAATTAATCAAAAGTAAATAGACCATAAACTTGCAAGGATCTTAGAAAAGCGCCAATTTCTATAACAAAAGACCAGTGGATGAATGAAAAATTCTTTTTATCTTCTTTTCTCCTACAGTACTTCAAAAATGATTTGAAGATATGATATTAAATATCTAGTAATTTAATTCTATTTAGTTCTTGTTTGTGCTCCCCTGCAGTTTTGTAATAATGTTTTCTGCATCTTGTTAATTATTTGTATTACAATAAGAGAATAAGGAGTGTCAAATATCAGACTCTCACTTACATGCATTGCACAATGCTAGTAAGTGTCAAAAATGTAACAAAACCCCAAAACAAAAAAGAAAACAACAACAGGTCAAATAAAATGATAAGAAAGGAAGGGGCACACTCTCCAGTTTAGAAATTGAGCACTGAATCATCCCTAGTTTATAGATGGAGCACTAAGGTCCCTTAGACTTCAAAAGTCACAATCAAGGATGCAGAAGTGACAAGGTGCCTTGGAAGTAGAACAAGAACATTCAAAGTATGGAGGAGCAGAAAACAGCACTTCTGTTTCATAAAACATATCCAAGCTTCAAATGTGTTTTCACTGCTATAAAGAAGGAAAGCAAAGCTTTCCAGGATTTCTAGAAGGAAACAAATGAACAGGAAGGTCCAGGAAGACTTGGTAATAGGTACTTTTATGTGATGTTGGAGACCAGGCTCACAGATGTTCCAGAAAACAAGAGGGGACTTGAACTAAAATGACTAGTGCTCCCAGTGAGGGCCTGAAATTCTGCACCAGTTCATCTGTGTTTGCAGAGTCATCCTAGAGGTGGAAAAACAGTCCACAAAATTGATGGGACATTTTAGCTTTCATGAAATGTCAGTTTTCACCCGGTAACTGTTCTGTAAAAAATAAAAGTTTTTCCCCCTGCTCTGAGTCCTTGTTTGTCAGGATGCAGTGCAGGTTGGCATCAATTTTTTCCCTTAGTACTCTTTTATTGATAAAAATTTTGTGCAACATGGGCATATAAATTTCATATATTTGGACTTCAAAAAGATACTGGAACTATATGACAAAATAAAATAGAACTGCTTTCAATGCTAATATCTCCTGGTCACTCCTTGCAACACAGACCATCAATTTTTATTGATTAAGTTATCTTTAAACATATTTCCTTCAAATGAATTGTGGTAGGTTGAAGACCTGCAGTCGCTTTTTCTAGTCTCAACTAGGCTTTGTTTTCCATACCATTCATTCCAAAACTGACAACAGGAAAGGTCAGGTAGGTCATGCCTAGCTAGTCCCAAATGCCACAGTATATTATCCAAGACAGAGAATATAATTACCTTTTCACAAGTGGCAATTAGTAAGAATGGCCCCCATCAATTCTATTTAACATTCAACATTTGTAATGTGGCAGAAGCCAAGGCATTACAACAGCAAGACCAAGTTACCTTAATAAGGTTAAAACTAACATCAAATAGAGAAGATTTTTTGTGAGTGGAATTGTTCAAAAACCTGAAAGTTGAAGAATATATTTATTCAAAATATTTCAAAGTATTTTTTAAACTTTTCTATATTGTGAAAAGATGTATTCGGTTAGGGTGTTCCTTCTGCATCCCAGCATACCTTACAGTTGCAATGGATAACAAATAAGGAGCAAAAGATTTAGTATTATTATGGGTTAGTATGCTGAGAGTATTATGACCTCCTTTCCATAGAGAAGCAATTTTTTAAAAAGGAAGAAAACTGTCCTCCTTACTACTAAACTCATTTCCAGGAGGCAGGGGAAAATGGAGTTAAAAAGAAGTTAAGTAAGCAGTTAGAAAAGAGATAGTTAATTTGGGGTACTTCTGTTTCTGGATGTCGGATGTAAGTACTCATAATTATTTTCTGAAGTTTTCAGTTGTGGTCTGGCTTCAGCCCAGATCTCCTTTCTTCCAGGTTTGTGCTACAACCACAAGATTATTTGTCAATCCCTCTACAGTGAATAATAAAATGAAATTATACAGATATTCAAAGTCTTCATTTGGGTGTCTATGGACTAAGACTGAAAGTATCCTGGATCACCAACAAAGAGTTCATACACTATGAACGTTTATTTCCTATCATGCCATATCCACAGGATCATTTTTTTGCCAAGTTAATTTTCCTATATGTAATGGTCTCAATTCCAGCATTGAGTGAAATGGCCTTGGACTTGATCATGTGGGACTGTGCTATGCACTGCTAGCATGAACATATCTCTCTGATTTCTTCCAAGTGATGTCTATTTTTCTCCTATTTGTCTCAAAACTACAAAATCTTTTTCTGGTGGATTCTCAGTTGAAAAGTTCTTTCCCTGTTTTGTCAAGAGGAGAAAATACATTCAGTTTGGTACCAGACTCACACAGAATTCCAGTAATTCCCTCAGCAACTTAGCCACAAGCCATTTGGGATGATCACAGAGATGCCCCATGGGAGGGATTGAATTAAATTTCCCCCACTGCTTTCAACAGCTGAAAAACACACTGTATCCTTCCTTCCTTTCTCAAAGAGCCAAATGCCTGATGGTCAACCCAGCACACACTTGCATCAGACTCTGACTGTATTTTCCATTCAGGAAAATCAGGTTTCTGGTAGTTATCTAGTAGTATAAAAAGTCACGTTATATGAAGGAAGAGTGATTTTCCTTTTTAATTTTTTCCTTTCTAAAAAGAAACTGCAGACAACTGACTGAAATTGAAAAAGTTTTTAGCAAAACCTGTACAGGAATGTCAGAATTTGCAGGATTCCTGATAAAAAAGGAATGACTTATTGTCAAATGGCAACTACCCTTGAACTAAGTACAGGGTGATGATGGAGAAACAAATGGACTATGTATTCAAGTTTCTCCCAAGCATTTGTGGGTAGCTCTGGAAGACTCACACAAAACTCTTCTGTAGATGCATAGAGAGACTTTGACTCTGACTACAACCTAGTTCATTGAAAGTTTTAAACCTTTTCAATATTACCCATCAAAATTTTCCTGATTTCACTGGTGAAACTTTATATTTAGCAGAGGCTAATACAGAATACCTTTTTATTGGGACTGGATCAGTGACCAGTAGCACATCATAGACTCTATTTCCATCTTCTGCCATAAAGATGAGCATAACTCAGTACCAGGTAGTTGACAATTATGGGTCTATGAAGACCTTTTACATGTCTCATTCATGCAGAAATTACTTTTCCTCCTCTCCATCTGTCAAAAAGATATAACTGTATTGACAAATGTTTTTTTAGAGTTCATGGAAATCACATTGGCCCTCAAGACTGAGGAGAAAGCCAAAAACTGCCCTGGCTGGTTACAGATGGAAGAGATTGTTTAACTGCCTCAAAGTTTATGAGTTCTTGTCTTTTCATTTGCTATTTGATTACAACGGTGCCTAAGATGCTACAACTAACTTCAAGGTCTGCATGTCAGCCCTGTGAAGGTGATGATATAACTGGTCACACAAAAGAAATAAAAACTGCTGGATTTTTATGTTCATGAGCCTCAGACAGTAGGATATCTGCCTAAGGCCACACAGAGAGTCATCATCAATGTCAGGATTTGAGTCTCGGGTTCCCAGGTATGTTGATCTAAGCCTTCCACTTGCAGTTGCCTCCGCCAGGCTCAAAGGGAAGGACTGTTCAAAGCTCACCACTGTGAACTCACAACAAGTCTGAAGAAAACCCAATTAGTTACCAGCAATGACCGCACCCTGACCCTCATTTCAAATGCTTGTAACATTAATTATTAACCAGCCAAAGAACTAAAACCTTGCAAGGGGCCGGTCTGAAGCACGGATCAACAATAGCGTGCAATGTGCTAGAGACAGACAAGCAATCACTAGAGATGCTCTTGTCTGATCTATTCTTTGGCATTAGGCTACCGCTTGAAACCCTTTAAATAGGCATATCCTACTTCAAGTTTTCTTTCCTTGAACTGCTAAAGAAAGCAAAAGGAACTACCAAGCAATAAAATGAAGGAAAACAATGGGTTACAGAGGACCAGTTTCCACTGTGAATATCACTGACAGGATCATTTTAAGGCATAAAGGTGAAAGGACTTTTTTATAGGTGCGGAAATCCTGGTAACACACTGTCTTTGTTTGCAAGCTACTGAGGTCAGAAAAAGCTTGCCTGAGTTCTTTATATACAAATGTCTAACATCCTTGTTCCTGGCTCACGGGAGGCACCTCCTAATGCCTGCTGTCAACTCATTCGTGACACATAACCGTAGTCAAAAAGGGGTTGAATTGCCGGTTTTGTAATGCATAGACATATTGTTCAAGATTATCTAACAACATTAGCCTCTGGGAAAAGGATGGCTTCAGGGCTCTAATTAAAAGAAATTATAGACAGTCAAATCAAGTGCTTCCTATTTGTATTTTATTTATTAAAGAAGGAATGACACAGATAGAATTTCCCTCAGCCTTGCCTTTTCAGTCAGAGCAGGGGGGTGCAATGGGCCTTTCAGAGCTCTGCAACAGCCGTAAACTGGTCCCAAATCGATTGCCATCCCCAAACCCATTCTCTGAAGGCTTAATGGTATTTTCACGTGGGATCCAAAGCAGGCGGTCTTCAAGGAAAGTTATTGCATCTGGTGAAAAAAATAAAGTTGAAATTTTTTTACAAGACCCTAAAGTATGATTCTCCCAAGAGGGTTGTAACATAGAAGAGGCTGAGCAGGTGGTAATAATCAGCATTACATACATTTGAGCATTTTCTATAACATGGATTACCATGGAATTCCTTCCTCCCCCTCCTCTCCTGGGGGAGACTTGCACAAATTGCAGGCATGTTCAAGTCGCTTTGATAAGCATTTCTATCACCAGTTTCACAGCTGTAGCTAGATTGTTTAAAATATATAAAACACAGCCCCACCCTCCAACGGAGATAAGGACTAGGGAAGCAGAGAACTCTCTCCCCTCTCCTTCTCAGCTCTTACTTAGCCAGTTTTCTAAATGCTATCACGAAATATTCTATTGTTATGTATAAGCACAACATAGAGGTGCTTAAGCAGCAACAAGTTACTATCTCCTTTGGGGTGAATGGTGGATGCACAGCCACATCTCAGAGAAAGTGGGTAAAACCAAAGGTAACTAAGCAAAGATTAGTGTGTGCTTAGAAAAGGAGAAGACTAAATTCAAATCTTTTATCCCAATTCTCCTGCCTACACCAGAAAGAGGTCAACAGGAAGAAGGTCTAATCACAACCAGAGCCCCTTTCAGGGCTGATGCAGGAATCTCACAGAGAAAGTGAGATGTGGCAGTATTTCTCCCATGTGTGCAGCCATACCCAAGGTCTCCAAAGTGGGAGCCTTGGATGCCATCTTATCTTGGGAACTCAGCTCCCTGTGTCGAGAAGTGGTCTGTGCCTCAAAGACCTTACAATTTAAAATGATGTAATGAAACAATGAAGTTGACATTAGTAAATGCTTTTATAATTAGTTTGCTGGTATCTTTTCACTGAATAGTAAATTGACAAAAAAATGCAGTTTCTGGAGGTCACTGAAGCAATTAGGAAATGGTGAGTGGTTTCTGCCACAAAAAAGGAGAAGAAATGAGCTGTGGAAATAGGGGATAGAGAAAGGCCCTTCAAGATAATTACTTATTTCTATTCAGAATTTTTAATCACCTTTTAATTTTTCATTTCAGACTGTTTTCTTTGTTTTATTACATTGCTTTTACTGGTTTTGAATTTAATACTGTTTTTCTTTTTTTGTTGTGGTTTTTTTTTTTTTTTATTTCTGAGAGTGGAAGGTTTTGCTAGGGAAAGAAAGCACTGGCCAAAGTGCTTGGATGAAATAATCCTTTCTGAATCAACATAAAGCAATTACTGTTGTTTCTAAAAATCCCCATCTGTATCTTTTTGGGTTCCTATCTATGTTTTTAGGTTTAGAATATTTTACTTAAAAATCTATTTTTGAAATAACTGGGATAGCAATATGCCCCATTTACGTCCCCCTCAATCTTTTAATATTTCTGCATCTGTGTAATTATTTTATGAATTGCTGTAGCACTAGCTTTTAATACTTGAGCAGTGACACTGATAGATGCTTTTGATTCTATCTCAGCTAATATTTGCCTCACTCTGATAAAATCAGACTTTAATACATATGTGTTTGTAAAAGGATGGGAAGGATTTTCTGTGGATTTTTTCCCCCAGAAGAGCTCCAATTTTCTGTTCAGGTAGGTATTGGATACTAGATTTTGTTTTTATCATCAACTCTGATAATTTAGGTTATTTTCAGCTGAAAATCCTACAGGATAATTTTTCTTTCATCACAAATATGCTTACCCTCCGAAGAGAAACTCTGTCATCTCTCTCCTGGTTTAGTCACAGTCATGTTATTTGCACTTTTTATTATTTCTATTTTTTTGCCAGAACACTGCAATATGCTTTTATTTTACTTCAGTTCTGGAAGGGCTTCAACAAAGGGAAGCCACAATAAAAGTCTAGCATGTTCTCCCATGGTCTCCTCTGACTAAGTAATATTCAAGTTTCAGCACAGTAAGGGATTTATTTCCAAAGCATACAAGCAATCTCCCCTGAAGCCAGAGAAAATAAATGATAATTTTTCTGGTTTATTTCTATCACTTGTGTTGCAACTGTATCTAACAGCATGATTAAGATCTGTTTATTAGGACAATATATTCTTACATGAAGAAAATTAATACCCATTTTTGCTTTAAAAGATAATTTTGTTAATGATATATGAATAGCTTCTTGGAAATATCAAGGATGTGTCCAGAGAAGTGTCTCTGTGTGTAGGAGAAGGAAGCTAGAGAGGCTGTAATAATCTTGGCATATCTACAGGATTTTCTGCCTAGGTTTTTTTTACAGTTTCTGCAAATTCATAGCACTTTTGTGAACTTGCATAAGGAGAACTGGGGTATTACTGTGGCCTCAATAAAATTAAACCCTTTTGGTAAATTTAACAAGATCTAACCATCATAAATCAGTCCAAAATTTGAATCATTGTTGCAGATAATGCCTTTATTCTAGAAAAGTGCCCTGCCCTGGACTTATGTCTCTTTGTCCTCATGTTTCTCGAGTGAGCTCTACCAGCTGGGTGTAAGCTAACAATGGCTACCCTCTGGGATGCCTTCTTCTGCCATTTCATGACTTACAAGGACTCTCTTAATGGAAAGAAGATCTCTTTCAGTTCTCAGCCCTAAAGGTCCTGTCTTAAGGCCTGGGATTCCTACACCGATCAATGAACTCATGTCTTGACTCACCTTGGACAAAGCCCTATAACCTTGAGACTTCTAACTCCAACCTAAAATTTCAAGTCAGTTTCTCCAGGTTCATAAATAAGGCATTTAAAGCTTATTTCAGATGCCTGAGTGTTGACACAGTAATAAAGCAATCCAGAATGAATTATGACGTTCTCAAGTGACAAGGGATGTCATCTGTCTATTGATAAAGTGAAATATTAAAACAATTACTTTTTTCTGATACCTGGAGTCACATAAATGCCCATGGGAGAGCAGACTGTAAAATGAGAGCTGGCACTGAAGGTGGCTGAGGATTGATTTGCATATAGCCAAGTAAAACAAACTAAATAAAACATGGATGCAAAAGCAATATTTGTACACTAAGGGAAATATAAAAGATTGGTTTCACAGACATGTCTGTTGTGGAAGGTAAAACTTATTACTAATAACTAAGCCTGTTGTATCACTATGACACTTGCTGATTCTGAGCTCAACATAATGAACTCACTAGTCCTGTTTGTGGTTCAGGGCCTTCTTCTGTGGATGTTTTGCAAATTCCCATTAAGGGAAACAATATTACTATTCCCACAAAAGCTGGCCACAGTGGCAAAACATGGAGAAGGAACTCCAGCACCAGAAGTGGCATACATTGGTCTCAGGGAATTTCTAGCCTTTAGGTTCAGTAGTGCCTCTGCCTAATGGGACCATACTTAGTTAAGCCAATCACTTAAAGAGATCTTCAGACTCTTCCTTCTGCTTCCTTTTTCCTTACTTTGCAGGCTGCCTCCTATTAGGCACCTTGTTACTGCTTGCTTTCAGCTGAAGCACCTGCATGGACACAGCAGGACGCAAGTCTCTGATTTCCATTCACACACAGAGTTCCTGTTTCCAGCAGGGGGGTTGTGAGATCTTGAATATGAAAGAGAGAATAGAACACAATTTCACAACTGGGGAAAGTGCAGCAGCAAATGTGGTCTGAATTACCATGTAATTCCAAAACACTGGCTTTGGTTGCTGTCAGTTCATCCATACAGCAGCGCCCTGCAGTAAAAAAGGTTCATCTATACTTGGACAAACACATCCATGATGCACTGCCTGGCTGACATCTGTCACTGCTTCTGGTGGCACCACACACCCTGCCCAAAATCAGTCAGGCTCCAGTTTCATCAACAAAACTACTGATTTTTCATTAGATGTTGACTCCAGAGGCTTGCAATGAAAAACTTCCTCTCCTATAGGAAACTTCCCAGAGTCTAGCTAGTCAGTGCAGGTAAGGAATGTGGATGTACTACTCTGCTTCCACCTGCATCTACTGCATTTGAACCATCATATTATATTGCAAAATTGGGTCTCTTCAATTTATTGAACTGAGATCAGTCTAATAATATCAAAACACGGTGAGGTGTTAATGACATGGTTCTCACAGTCCACAAAGAGCTAATAAATCCTGCACAGATTTAATATTTGCATGAAGAATTATATATTATGATATATGAGACATTTTATACCACCTTTACCATTATTGCACCTTTAAAAGGCATTAGGTTTATGAGAGTTTCTTCTGAAGTTCAAATTTAGGCTCTTTACAGCAAGAAAATACTTTCTAAGAGATGTGGGGTAGCTCATACAAGAGCTGTTAGTTTTATTTCCTGGACCGCCTGCCCTTAGCTGGCTTTTGCATCTGACTTCTCATTTTACACTTAGGAAACTATATTTGATACTCTTTTTTAATATTATCAATTAATCTTCAGAGTGCTCAGCAGCCTATGCTGGACAAATATGGAAGAAAATTCATGAAAAAGTGAGCCTTTCATGAAAAATAGCCCAGATAACGATGTGCTGGCTGCAACCTCCTAGTGTTTTATCCTGTGGGACACATCACTTTGAACAAAGCTGAAAAGATATGCTGATACACCATTCATGCAAGGGAAATATTTATGCTCTCAGTTTGCCATTGGCAGAGACTCTTCTTTCTAGTGAAATAGCTGTGGCCCACATAAATGCTGACTTGTAATTGTAAAACACATGGTCTAAGTGCCATTTGTAAGCCTGGGGTTACTCATAAGTTCTAGAGACTTTCAGGCCATTGCCCTGAGCCAGATCCGAGGCCCAGATTCTTTTAATGTTAAGTGGGATTGAAAAAGAGCCTCTACCCTGTTACTGGAGCTGCTAAAACCAATTGCACAAGATGCAGTATTAGGCATGTTTCAAACATTTCAGGAAGAGATTAGTTAAATGGTATGCTGGGCCTTTTCCTCCAGCTGGGCCAACAAGCAGCAATAGCAAATCCAGACTTTTCACTGAGGCTGGTAATTAGGTCTGCCTCACTCCCAGGAGATTAATTCTCTGCAGAACAGATTATTACAGTCCAGCTTCTGTATCCATGGACAGACTCAGTCAGCAGGCTGATTTCAATTAGAGAGTTAAGTGCTATTGACTTCTCCCATGTACAAGAAGAGGTAGGCATGGCAGGTAGGAGCCAGATAAGAAACCAGATTACTGACTTAATCTTACAGTTACAAATACTAGAAAGAATCTTAATTTCTTTTCTCCTAAACCAATAGGTGAAGATACATTTCTTTATTTCATTGCTGAACCCTTATAAATTATGACTTGCAAAGGAAGAAAAAATGGGGTGGTTTTGTTCTAGTCTTCTATCATATGAGATGAGGAAACAAATGTTTTGTCTCACCAGTTAAAGTCCTGTCTTGTCTACCTTAAAAGGCTCCCTGGTGATGGAGGACTAATCAAGTTATAACCACATAAGAGGGAGAGGGCTGAGGTCATGGTTTAACAGTGCAGGAGCTCATGCAACTTTACTGCTTTTCCATGGATCTATTTCCCTGGCCCTGGTGATATGTTCCCACACTGTTAGTACAAAACAGCATACCATAGGTGTGACAAAAGATAGTCCTCTTTTTGAAGTACTTGGCCAAAGAGAGGCTGTAGCCTCTTCACTGTGCCTAGCAGGTGGCCAAAATATCAATGTATTTGTAGTCCATGACAATATCAGCCCAAGCAGGTGTATTTCCTGGGGAAAATGTGCATGTTTATGGCTGTCTGTTTCTTTGGTCACTACTTTCTTAATACTGATGGATCAAAATTATTTCACAACTCAGTAAGTCTGACCAAAGCAGCAGTCATAAGAGTGATCACTTAACAGATAAATCTCCAGCTTGATGGAGATTTGCTTTCTGCTTTGTCTGAATCCTGTTGAACATGAGTAGAGATTCATTTTACTTTCACTGTGATAATCAAAATGTTGGTGTTGCTGCCCCTTTTGCATATACCAAGAAGACTCACAAGGTGATGTATTGCATAGCATTTCTTAAAACACCTACTCAGGAGGTTAGAAAAATGTTCTCGGAGGGGCTCAGTCTATATATCAGAGATGGTAAGGACAGATGTAGAGGAGGGGTTGAGAATATTCAGTGTACACTGTTTCCCTTTGTTGCACTGGCAAAAAACCCAAATGTTTTCTGTTCAGTGACAGGAGGGGCTGCTGAGCAGGTGGAGAGAGATGTGCAGGTGGGGAGATCACACAGGTTTCAAGAGATATTTCACATCTGCACTCAAGGCCTTTCTTTCATCACAGCATTTATCTCTTCTTTTGAGCAACCTGACTGCAGAAGGGGTGGTTTTTCTTTTTTTTTTCTTTATAGTTCAAGAGCGATGATCAAATAATAATGCTTACCATTTACCTCTTCAAAGTCACAATACAACAATGACTTCAGTCTCACAACAGTGCTGTGAAGTGGGTGAGATCTTTCTGTACTGTTATTTGCACAAGATAAAGGAATAGATACAGAAATGTTCAGTTTCCTCAAGACATGCAGCCAGATATTGGCAGAATCTGGGCTACAGCTTGGACAACACAGAAAACACCCATATACTGTACTGCAACATGGCAGTGAGGTGAGAAAGCTGAGCAGTGGGTGGGTGTGTAGGAATTCTTGTGCAGTGAAGGGCATGGGCAGGTTGTACATGCTGTGCTGAGATGCCCTCCTGCTGCTCAGGTTCAACAAGCTTTGGATACAGCTCTCCCACTTGAAGGACAGGAGAGTGGAGGCAGATATGGGTGTTCACAGGGAGCACCGTGCTTTGACATTCTAGTGCTCAGCTTGGCTCACAGCTGGACACTCCTACAGCACAGCTGTAGAGGCTCTAGTGGACTGGTATATTTGGAGGTGGATTTTCTGAAGTTAGTGGCTACAACCTGCCTAGATTGTACTTTTGTTACCTAAATCATATTTCAGGTTTTCTCTTTAGAGTTTTGTCTGTTAATATCACTGTCTGTTAGTATCAAAAATTATTTTCATTCAGAATTTTGCAATTCCCTTATTTCATTGCACCAATACTAGGTGGTGCTCAGACATGATGCTAATTATGCCCAGGTGATGCAAAGTTTCTGGTGAATGAAGAGTCAGAAATTTACTAGAACTTATTACTGAAAGACCCAGTCTGATTAAAATTTAAAGTGATGAAAATTCAGATCAGTTCTAGTTTTTCCAAATAAATTTATCCACCTGTGACAAAGCTACAAAATTATCAAGTCTTCTCCTCAATGTGTGAATGTCTTGCTGCTACTGGAGATTTTCATGTGCTCATCTTCTGTACACAATAGGGCTTCAGTCATTGCAAAAGGTAGAAGTTTTCCACTTACAGAAGGTTAAAAGAAAAAGTAAATTTGACAGAGGGTTATTTTCAAAAAGAATCACCTTATATTTAGGTAAAAAGTAAAGAAAGATGATGAAACTAGGAAAGCTGTGCCTGATAGCGCACATAAACCAAGCTCTTTAAGTTCAATAACAAAGTTATTAGAAGCCCCTTGTATACACATGTATATCATGAAAGCCCCGCTAAACATTCCTCTTGTATGTTTAAGTATCTTCAATTTCCATGTAAATATATTACTGTGTCATGATATTGCTATTTTCATCTATATGGAAACATATATATAGAGATGTGTGTATGTGTGGAAATAGCAATATTCTGGCAAATTTCCCCCCAGTACTATTTCTATAAATGTGTATAGGAATATACATCTTAGAAAAGGTACAGCAGATCTGTATCCTGACAGTTCCTCAGCAGCACACAAAGTAAAACATTTTGACCAAGTGTAGAGACTAAAAGATATTATAAATTATGCAGCCAGGCGTATTCCAAATGCCAGATTAACTGTTCCTGAATATCTCATGATATTTATCTCCCATATTCTTTAAAACTTCCTTGTGCTGCAAACTTCAACATTTCCCTAGGCAAGCTCTTCCAGAACTTAACTTCCCTTACTATTATAAGTCACTTTTTATTGCCAAACCTAAGTCATCCCCTCTGTGATTTAAGACAGTAACTTTTTGCACCATCCCTACTGAGCAACAGCAATATTTTATTTCTTGGGGTAGGTCTAAAGTATTATTAATTCTTCACAAAACAATATGAAATATTTTCAACTTCCTTGAGGTCTCCTTGGAAATCTCTTTTGCCAATCACCTGAGTATGCTGGGAAGAATTTTCTTAAGGCATGGATAAGAGGTACCCAACTCACATATAAGTCAGCCCAGCAAGTTCATCCAGGGCCATAATCAGAATTAACGACAAAAAGGGCTTAAATCCATTCAGCTCCTTCTACTAATCATTTTCCCTCTCTATGAAGGATCATGCTAACATTATTCCATCCTCTCATAGCAATGCATTATGAAATATTGTGCTATATTCATTTACCATTTGATCTAATTTTTGTCTTTACTCTTCTGATTTTTTTTACTTTTCTTCCATCACATTTGCAGTTAGTCTCAGAACTTTGATGCCACTCCTGCTTTTATCCATTTGATTGTGGGGCTCAAGTTCTTCGAAGAACACATGGCTTCACCAAGTTTGAATTTCTCTAAACTTCCATTTTCTTGTTTTGTTTTTTCAAACACATATATTTAACTCTGTTTCTCAGGCTGTGGTCAGTGTCTATAAACACCAAATAAGACTAATTTCAGCACAAAAATGACATTACTGTTATTTTCTTCCTCAGACTATAAGGAGACCACATTTGTGCACCAACTTCTGTGTCACAAACCCAGGTCTGAGTCCAATCTCACAAACGTAGCTAACATCCCCACAAAGTCTTATATGCTTTGCTTTCTGCAAGTCTCTTTAAAAGGCCTCATCCTTAGTAGGCGATAAAGATGACATAGTCATTGACTTACAGGAGATATAAGAACTACAGCAGGTAATTAAAATTGTCAGGTATTGTATCTTCTGAACATTTACCCAATTCATAAATTCTTATTTGATCTATATCCATTCCAATTGCTCCTAGTGATCAGTATGCCTGCAGCCACTGTGTGCTATCTGCTATAAATTAACAATTCTGTTTTGAACTGTTTCCCACTATGCCTAGTCAAGGCAGAAATATCTATTCTGTATATTCCACATATATTTGAAAATATATTCCAAAATTCAGTATTTTTTTTTCCTGAATTAAAGCTGAAATCTAAAATACAGCTGCAAATAGAAACTAATTCAGGAAACGTCTCTTCTTTGGTATTATTCATCTGGTCAAATCCAAATTTTCAGTACAAGAAAATAGCTATGTTACTATTGCAGTTGGTATCCTAGTGTCAGAATAAAATTAAAATTATTTAAAACACACTAAGTATACTCTGTGCACAAATCAGAAAGACACATTATTAAAATGAAAAAGCCAATTCTCTTTAATAATTATTTCTACTTCCAATCACCAAAATTGATATTGTCCAATTACATGCCATGATTTTCATTAAAATGTCTTTTCCTGCAGAGTCCAGTCAAAAAATTGATTGTGTCTCTTTACATTCTAATATAACTGATAAAAAGTAAGTGAGACAAACAGGCAGGACTGAATCACCAAAAATAATCAGTTAGATGTAATTAGCTAAATAAAAGTGACTATTATTTTACTGTTGCTTTGGGACTTTTTGTTCTTCCTGCTCTGTGTATGCTTATGCACTGATGTTCTTCATTCATAGCTGAGGACCTCACTCTGAGTTCACATTTCCTCCCACACTAATCCCCTCCTGATGTTGACTGAAGATGGTGAGTGTATACAAGTGTAAACAGATAATAGATAACTTTAAAGATAATAGAACATGGATTTGGCTGGTTGAGCAAAGGTAGGACAGTAGTGCCTTTCTCTATCACAGTCCTTTGGGATTCAGGGGTCTGTGATTATTTGTTTTATTTTAAGAACAAACCATATAAACACCCTGACAATCTAATTTTGGATTGTTTCTGTCAGCTCTCTGAGATTCCCACGTTCCTTTCTCACTCCCTTCTCTCCTGTTATCCAGAAAAGCTTGGGCCTGTGGTCTGTATGTATTCTATGATGCACTATTGTGCGATGGTTATTTCCTTAAAGGTGCCCATTTGAAAAAAGGAAAACTAGGAGATTTCAAACCCAGCTGCTAAACTTAGGGTTCTAGCTCATGACCTTTGTATCAAAACCTGGCAATTTTGATAGACCTTTGTATATGACCTGAACCTTGTAAGTCCTTCCCATTTCCCTTAAATCAGGGTGGGCACTTTGCTGTTTCTATTCAGTTGTGTGGGACATTAAAATTTGTGGTCAAGTCTCACTTGGCTTCCAGAAAAAAAGCAAGCTGTAGTAGATGAGTCTAAAAGGCTCCTTTCCTCTTCCTGTGTATCACCTTCTTTCCTTGAGTGTTGATTTTATCCCGCTTATGTGTCTGGGCAGTTTTAGCTGGACGTAGGGGCTGGAGGGAGCAGCTGAGAGGGGCTGGGAGGGACTGACCACAGCCCCTTCCCCACCCTTGCATCTCCTGGGGGACATAAGTCATGAGTGAAGGGGAAGCTGGCAATGGGAATAAAGTGTGGGGAGAAGGTGCGGATTATTTTGTGTGGTTTTTTCTCACTACCCAAACCTATTTTAATTTGCAATGATTAAATTGATTTTTCCCAAATTGAGTCTGTTTTGTCTGTGATGGGAACTGGTAGGTGATCTCCCTGTCTTTATCTCAGTGAAAGAGCTTTTCCATCCTTTTTATCTCCCACCCTGTTGTGAGAGCAGCTGGTAGGGCATCTGGAAGCTGTCCAAGGTCAACCTGCCATGTTGGTTTATTACAATATTATTTATCCATACTCAGGAGCACCCCTAGTTTCTGTCTCATTATAGTTTTGCCAAAGAGTTCAATTGCAGCATGTCTTTTAGATCCCAAAGTTACTGTCTGAGAGCTGGAGCCTGCTTCTTCTTCACAGTCAATGGAGAGCAGAAGGGTCCTCTAGAATGGATTTGGTCATTCAGTGCGACCTACCTCAGGTACACTGGAGTTACTTTCAGAGGAGAGGAGGAGACAGAGGATACATTTCTCTGAACTACATGCAGAGGGAAACATTCATTCCTGCATTTAAGCTCCAAAGAAAGTATTTAATGCCAGGTACCGTAAAAAAATGCCTCTTAGGCTATGACTGTGTTGGGAAATTCACCATTTCCCAGCACCTTCTCTGGCACAGATATTAAGCAACATGAAAGATTGTTTTAAACTCCCTTATCTTTTAAAACAGTGAGGGCTGTATTCTTTTTGTTTAATGTGAATGGCCTTCAGCCCTACTGTTCCCTGAACAATACACAAAATAGTCTAGAAGGCTGACTGGGGCCATAGCAATGCCAAGGGCCATGCTAACAGTACAGCAATATAAGCAATCAAGGCCCAGGGCACAGGAATGCTCCCTAATACTGTTTGATTTCCTAATACAGGTATAACTTTAGAGCCAAATTTAATCCCTGAAACAAATTTGAACAAATGTGTTTAGACAAAGAGGCTTTGCAGGAGGCCAAAAAGGTGGGAGTCCCGCAGATGACCCTCAACACACATTGCTCTGCAGGCTCACATCTACTCTGGGGCTGTTCAGATAATTTCTTGCAGTGGATGAGCTCCCCCTGCTATCAACGTCATCTTGTCAGGAGAAGCAAATGATCCCCATGATTTTGATGTGCTATATCATTTCTTTCACAAGCTGCTCCTGACATGCCCCTCACATCTTCAAACTGTCATTGACCTTAAAGCAGTATGTAAAATATTGGGCAAACCTTGCAATTCCAAAACCTTCTCTACTGCTTTCAAGCACCTTCAAGTTTCACTGAGAAACTAATCAACATCTACCACAAAGGCTTGAAAAACCAATTCTGTCTCTGTAATTGAGAACTTACTTTCATTCAGTGTGGGAAGAAGCATGAAGATGATTTACTGATTTAGGAACTGGGTGGAGTAGACCACAAAGGAATAAAATGAAAACATGTGGTGTGAATTATTTGCTAAGGAGGAGAGAAAGAGGGAAAGAAATGCCTATAGATCTCTATAGATAGATCTGGGTATATAAATATATAATGTGGAGTACCAGTGAAACAAAGCACAGATGATTAGGCCAAACCAAACATTCACATTAAACATTGCACTTGGCCTCCTCTCAAAACAGGCAGCAGTAACAGCAGGGAGAGATGGCTTGCCAAAATTGCATCAGACACACATTAGGGAAGGAGGAAATGAGTTTACTTGAGCCAGCTGTGACATCAAAGGGGTTGGTCTTGAAATGGATTGTGGGAAAGGGTTCCCCCTTCGGAAAAGTTTGCAAAGTTCAGCCAAACCTTTATAAAGAGACCTAACTCTAAAGGGAACTTGACTCTTTTTTTCCCCTTTCCTAAAGAAAAACGGCATTCTCAGTCAGGAGTGCGAGACTGGGGACTAGTATAAGAGGGGAATAAGCTTTAAGGGAAGGTGTAAAGGTTTGTTCTGGAAGAAGAGGATTTTATCCTAGCTGGAATACTTCTCTCTTTTACAAATATGCTTTAGTAATAAGTATTGCTCTGCACTGCAGTGGTTGCAATAGCTTTTCATTAAGAACAGTCTTACCGAGATGAATGAGGAAGGCAAAAATATGAGAAACCATGCACTGGTTTAATAATTTTCCTGAACTGCTGCCAGCCTAATGGAAAATGTAGATAAAAATTAGAAAACAAATTAAGGTGAGACAACTCCTGGCATCACTGAGATCAGTGGCAGAAGTCCCACTGACATCAGGGAGACAAGAACGATATATCAGTGAACCAACTTAAGCCATTTTCCCATCTACCGGCTTTAAGGCCTGTTGCAAGTTTTCACAGCTGTAATTTCTACACAAGGATGTCTGGCTAAGGGACAGATATTTTTCTAACCCTAACACTAATCCTAATCCTAACCCTGATTTGGTGCAACCTCACTGATGACAAGAGATGCTTTAAACATTGCACTGGCCACACTGCTTCTCTTTGGGATCCTTCATATTTAAGCTCACATGGAAAACAGATACTGTCTTGTCATGGAGTTTGTTTAATCTTTAATGCCACTTAAACAGCTTAATCCCGTCTCTGATGTATCTCTGTTGACTCTCATTTAATGGAATGTATTCCAACCATACAAAATGTTACTTTCTTGTTTCTCTTGATGCTAATTTACAAGATGTTCATGCTGACAAAAAACCACCAAAATAAAACCAGAACTATTCAGAAAACTTCATCTTACTCTTTTGAAGGCAAATTTGGTGAAAATCTGTAATAGCTTTCTCTTTATGCTCAAATAGTATTTAATTTTATTTTTTGCCAGGAATTTTCCTAAGACCATTTTTTACCTTGAATGGGCCTAGCTGTGCAGTACTCATGGAGAATGTGTAGAAGTATCTTAACAAGTCCATGCACAATACACAGCATAGTGAATGCACCAAGTTAACTCAGAAGACATAATTTAGGTTTCCGCAATATTAGGAGTCTCATGTGCACCAGTCAATTATCAAGTGTCAAGAAATGTTCTCCAGCATTGAATCTCCATCACCTGAAGTGCTGGACAATTTTGACCTGGATCAGCAGGCATTTCTGCAAGCTGTGCAGCTGGGTGTTAGCACCGGTGAGAAATTTGGTATTGCCTTCCCAGTGACAGACGAGATTTGTAGACACATGCACTATATCATGTAGCAGTCTTACATTCCAACTTGGGATATTTTCAAGGATCTTTTTAGAGATCAGCAGAAAACTGAACTGTCCCAAAACTGAGACCTCCAAAATATTTCCAATGTGGTTTATGCTTCATGAAGTATTTTAAAGCAAAAGCTCCAGCCTTTCTTTGAGAAGGACGACACCCACATGGTATTTCAACTTCTATTCATCTTTCTTGCCTGATACTTGAGGTAGAGGCTAAAGGAGATATTCCTTGATTCCTGTTATTCAGGACTGTCTTCTTTCATTTTGTGGTGCTCTAAAGAATTGACAGGTTATGACTGCCTTTTCCAGGAATAGCATAATATCTTTGTATTTTTATATATTAAAAAAATGTATCCTCTTCTTTCTAATTTTTCCACAGTGATTGCAGTCACACTACCATATTACAAAAGTCACTTGAATTTTGTCATGAGCTAAGATCTTAAACACCTCTGACCACAAATCCATATCAGTCTTCTTACAGCAGCTAGATCTCAGAGTCCGTCTGCTTCCTCCTTTTATCTGAGGTCCTTATACTATCAAGAATCAAACACTGTTTGTTAATCTTGCAGTGTAAAGGAGTGTGAGTTAAATTTTGCTATCTCACAAAGGACCCAGCTATAGAGCTTAATCAACACTTATAAAGTGCTTTGAGATTTTCAGAGTGAAGCAGTTACAACACTATGCACAAATACTTATTATTACTAATATTGTAAATCTCTCCTGTCAATGCTTTATCAGTTAGATACAAAATTATTTCAGGTGTCAACCCAAGGACAGTAGCCAGCACTGGTAATTGAAAGTACTGAAACTATTATAATAAAGAGAGAGTATGAAACTATATAAATCAAACATACAGCGTGCGGAGGTCGGAATAACCAATTTATTTTCACTCAAGGGATATAGCCTTGTGTAATTGGTACTTATGGTTTCTCTGCACTTCACCACTTGTGAATTTTGTGGTCATCCCTCAATCACAAAGATAAACTGTTCTGCCACCATATATAGTAAGTGAAATTTAAAATAATTGCTAAACGTTTTTTTTTTCCATTATTGTAGCTGGACTTCAGGTCTTGCTGTAAAAACTTTAAAAGAAAAGAAATGAAGATGTATGCATGGAAAATGGGAAAATATTGAGCCTGGACAAAGACTTCCCTATTCCTTATCTGACTGCATAGTTCTAAATAATTGCCACATTTATCTTGCTCAGTTTTTTCTGTTAGACTGTAGCCGGTCTGTAGCGAGTCTTCCCTGTGAGAAACAAAAGGTCTTGTGCCTTTTGGAGTGTCAAATAAACAAACAACAAAGTACGCTGTTACTAAGCTATCCTCAAGTCTCATTCTCCAGCTTTGGACTCAACAACGTGTATTTCTCTGTTGTTAGTTCCTCCATCCCTATTTCCTAACAGGTCTCTGTTCCATGACTCCTTTAGGCCAGAGCTTCTGGCAGCAGCATAGTTTTGCAGAGACGGACACCACAGTTGTTTCTTTGACCTCACCTTCTTAATATAATAAGTTGGAGAAATACTCATGAAATTCTATGCCTTTCACATTTTCTCTAGTATTTATTATACAGAGACATTTGTTCTTAGTTCCACATTCTTCTTGGGAAGCAGGACACTAAATTTCACAAATAGGCTATTAACATGAAAAATTGCATTCAAATGGGAACAGAGGGTGAATCTTACCTTCTAATATTAAGACAACCAGAAAGCCTAATAATGTGCTTTCTTAAGAAACAGAGAGACCTTTTAAAACACTCTAACACTAAAGTTTGAAGCTTGTATCTTGAGTCCTTTTCAAATTTTAAATATTGCTTCTTCTATCTGGTTAAAATTAGGTAAAATAAATTTGTATTTACCTACAGTTGCATAATTAAGTTACATTTCTTTTCACTCTGTTTAGCAAGCTTGGAAGGCTGGTGTATTCCTGGAGCAATTTAAGTACAATGATGTCTACAAAATACATTGTTTCAGTGAGCTCTTCTAATCATCAGATTCTTGAGCAAGGACTTCAAACTGTTGCTGCACAGGTTGTGTCCCAGGAAAACTAAAACAAGCTGAATTTTAGCTTCACACATTCCTGCATGTGATTCAGAGCTGAGCTGGTGAAACAGAACAATGCTTTGAATAAAAAATACAGACTTTGAATTGAAGTTCCTGTTCAGGTAAAAGTTAAGTCATCTTTCTCTTTTCTAAACTCTGTAGGTTCATGACTACTCTCTGTTGTATACAGATCTCAATGCCATTAATGCCACCACCGTCCCACAGCCACACAGTCAATGCCTGCCTGGTAAAAAGGACATCAACAGAGGGATTCGCAACTGCTCGTTTAACCTTGCTATTGAGCCATTGCTCAGCAAATCCAGAATGGCTGGCAAGACCCTTCTACAGTATATAAAAACAGTGCCAGACAAAAGAGTTAGCAAACTCTACATCAATTCTCATTATTCTAAATTAATTTCTTGTAATCTGAAAGATATGTTAATTTCAATTTGATAATGAGGTTTTGAGGAAGATTAAGTTGTACTGTCTCGTATTCTGTGAATACTGCTACTTCCTTATAAGACTTTACTGGGACTAATGTAATAATACCTTTGTATTTTTATAAAAGCAAAAGATGTATCTTCTCCTTTCTAATTTCTCCATAGTGGCTGCAATACAGAAAAAAATAAACAAATTTACTCAGTATGAATTCACCAAAGTGTTGGGGTCCCTCCCCTGCCATGGAGCCCTGGGAGAGGGGCCCTGAGGGACAGACACGGGGCTTCCCTGCCCCTGGTCAGCCTCGTTCCCATTGGTTGGTTTGTGTTCCCTGCGCGGGCAGAAGGACCCTTGGGCCCGTGACTGGAACAGTTCCTGGGCAGAGCTCCGGCCATGCGGCTGGAGAAATAAACATCTCTGAAACAGCTATCAAGAATCTGTTTGTCCATATATATTTCCTTTCCACGGGACTCCTGGTTTGATAGATGCGTGTTGCAGGATCCCCACTGCAACACCAAAGAGTTTTCATTCTTCTTTAATCAGATCAATGAAATATGCACAATGAAGATGTTGTCCTTTTATTTTCTATCAAATGACTGGTTAGGACTTTTTCCCTGGATGTAGGAAAACTTCCTTCATTTCCCTCTACATCTTTAGTGGGGGGGGGTTCCGAGTGCAGGGGAGCCAGCCGAAGTCACGACACGAACACCGATACGATTTGAGCATCGTGCCTCCTTTATTGTTTACTTACATTCACTTATACCTACCTTACAAAGATTCACGCCCCATTCCCATGGGACAGCCTCTAAGCAGCGGGGGAGACGACCAGCGTGTAGCTTTTCCCAAGGCTGTTCAAGGCTGCCTGCTGTCAGGTGTCTTGCAAGCCTGTCTGCAGGCTGAGGCCCCTTCAGGGGTTCTTCTGCAGCAACCCTGGGGTGCTCAGACTGCCCAGACTGTCCTGGGGTATCACATGCCCCTGTTCCACAAGGAATCCCTCTGCATACATCCTGAAGTGATTTCATCTTGTTATAGACAGAAGGTGGATGTGGACCTTGATTTCCATTTTCTCATTTCAAGCACCAGTGTAATGTGGGGGTAGAAGGAAGAGAACAGATGCTCACTGTTGTTAACCTTGCACCTTCCACTGAATGAATAATTAACCCTTAACTAGGGCAGGACACACAGTTCAGATGCTCTGTTGCCCCACCAAAGATCTTAAAGATAAAATCTGAGCTACTGGTTGATTCTCAGTGCATATGACTTGATCTCAGGGGCAAAGGTATTTTAGTTTGCCTGTCCTGAGGAACCGTGGTTCAGACCTCTTCTTATCTTGAATGCTCCTCTACCCAAATGAGTGTCAAAACAACTGCTTAAGGGCTTGTTCTAAAACAGGTTTTCCACTATCTTTGCAATTAAAGCTGTTTTCCCATGTATAAGATATTTGGCAGTTAAGCAGACATTTTCAATAAAAGGTTAATAATCTAAGCAGTGATTATTATAATATGTTTTATTCTTTGCCTCTCAGAAATAAATGCTCAAAATTGCAATTCAGTGTCTGAGCCTAGTTAGATTCCAGATACATTTTCAGGCACAGGAAGAAGATTTTGCACTGTAAAAGACACTTCCCTGCCCTTCTAGAAATGAAACCCAAGTGCTATAGCTTGCTTTGAGTCTTTTTTCCTTGATTCTCATTAACACAGTCCACAGGAAAAAAAAAAATCCTTCAAATTTCATGCTGAGAAAGTAAAAGTAATTTGTTTTTAAATGCTTTATTTTTGAAATCTGTAAGTACACGAAGCTAAATCCACTGGCCATTTAACCATGTGTTTGATAGATCCCAGCCACAGAGAGAACTCTGTCACAGTGAGCCAGTATCTGTGTAGGAGAGAAATTTGCAGTGCTGCACTAATGGTCCTTGGATTATTTCTTTATGGAAAAGCCTGCTAGCATTTCCTGATTAAGCTGGCTCTTAAAAGATACTTAAGGCTAGACAATGAGCTAATTGTAACTGTGCCTACTTACACCATTATTTCTGAAAATTATTTTAAAGTCTCTTGCCCAGGGTTAGTATTAATATTTATTCCATCTCATACATAATAAAAATAACTTGGTAAAGTAATGCTATATACATGTTGATTTAGATTTGGTTTCTGGAGTTACATCTTTGTTTCTGACTAAAAGGTAGTTCAGCCAAAGAATACACACAAGATATACCCACAAATAGATTTTCTTTTTGTTCATACAATAAACAAACCCTCTCTTTTTTTTTTAAAGGAAGTTGAGGAGCGGGGAATCTTTTTTTCCTATTCTCTAGCTTCTCAAGGGCAAAATAATAGAAAACTGTATTCAGATCAGATGTTAAAATCTTATTAGGAACATCTGTGCTAATCAATGTTTACAAAAAATGTAAATAAATGATACAAGGAGGGAATATTAGAAAAGACAGTTCTTCGTTTTCTCACTCTACAAGCTATTACATAAATAAGACCTGATCCTCCAAATCTGGAGTCATATGAGCGTTGTCTTTGAAGCTGATGCATTCATTGAATTAACATGAATAAATTGCTACTCACATGACTTAGAACTTGGATGACTGAAGCTCTGATATAAATATTTTTCTCCCTTGCACATCAGATTGAATAAATCAGCAAAAGAGGGGTTTTTTTCAACTTTTTGAAGACTAAGAAATCAGTTTAAAACAGTTTGCTATTCCTGGCCTTTACTTCAGCCTCAGCCCTAAGTCTGCTCCTTCTCCAAAGACTACCAGCAGTTCAGAGAGGTCATCCACCTCACTGGAATTAGGGAACAGAACATTTTGACTCTCTCCACTTGATTTCAGCCATCCCATGTATTACATGACATGCAAGAGCCAAGACAGTGAAATCAAATCCACCCTAACAGGAAATCCTTTTGTGCGAAAGTTTTTATCTAGCCTTTACCTGGGTGGCCATTTTGCAAGGGTGATTAATCTCTCCTACCTGAAATTAATCTGCAGTTAAAAACAAAAAAGATGTTTTTTCTCTCTCCACCAAATGTGGGATCATTATTCTGCACTGACCTTCACTATCCAACGATGACAAAATATATAGCCTAGGAAAAAATGTCCCTATCCTCAATTGTTCTTTGGACAATTTTACTAGCCTTGACTCAAGCAGAGAAAACGTTATCAAATAACCTCCAAGAGCTCACAAAATAACGTGATGTAACCTGACAATTCAGAAAACTTGGCTGAGGTAAACTGACAAAACACAGAGACGTGTCTGCTGTGATTCCACAAATGCAACATGTATGATTGGAGTAGTACAGTGGTCAAAGCTATCGATTGCCTTCTACCTGGGTTATTTCTGGGATGGATGGCCACAGGGCCTTGATAAGTGTCTATATAGACCAGCTGGTGATGAAAGGCACCAAAATGGTGTTTTCAACACTTTCCTGGGAACAGAAGTTCACTAAAGAAAGATAGAGCCATCAGAGGAAAAACATTAGTTATCTGTAAATGCCAAAAATCAAACAGTAACACCCTTAAATTGCATTCCATGGTAGATTCTCCTAGCATTTTGAAGCTTTTTACATCTCTAGCAATTTTTTAGACATAATAGGCCATGACCTATGTTAAAATTGGGTGAAATTCATACACTGAATGGATTTCTTTTTCATTTGCCCTCCTTCAGATTATACTGCTTGACCTCTGTTGATTTTTATTTTATGAATTTCTGCCATATGATCATAGGTTAATGTTTCATTTTGCACTCTCAAGAAAGGAGATGCCATACTGGAACAGACCAATGATTGTAGGTCTCCTTCCTTTCAGTAACAGTCTATACCTGGTACTTCAGGGGCATTTGAAAAGTTAGCACTATAAACAATTCTGGTAATGTAATACCCTGTTAGTAATTCAATTTACCATCATTCGAAACAATGTAGAATAATCCCTACATTATCCAAATTCTTTTTACTCTTCAGCAGCTGTGAAGTTATAGAAAGTTGAGAAAAGTACATACTTACTTTCATTCAAGCACTGTCCTTTAACATTATTCTTGTTGACTTCTTAGGTCTGTTCACAAGGGTACCTGTTCAGGTAACTGAAATGAGCAGGTCTCATCTGACTTTCAACATCCACTTTCAGAGGAGTGTTGGATATAACCTGCTGGGGATGGAGGTGCCAGTGCTGACTTTTAGTACTATTCAGAGATGTACAATGTGTGTGTCTAATATATGCATGCATTTAGCATTTAATTAAAGGCTCTGAGTTAATTATTAAGGTTTATTCTGACAAACTTCTTCTTTCTCTGTGTACAGACAAAGAAGATGGGGAAAGTTTCATTGATCTTATCCAAGGATAAGAATCTACTATACTGTAATGAATTACCCAGGCGTAGCATTTACTCTGATCAGACTGAATCTCTCAAGGTGACAGTTTTGTGGAAAATTCCACGTTTATACTACACCAAAGAGAAGGTTATTTGGGTGGGATTGGAGATAAAGATATTGGACATCTTCCATATGCTGGGGCAGATTGTTGCCAGCTGTGCTGTAATTTCACTGGATATTTATCCAGGTTTGGATGGTTTATCTTGGGTTTGATTTTGCAGCTGGCATTTACTATTTCCCTTCTCCAAATCAAGCTGTCAAATATTCCCAAGGTACACCTCCAAAGTTAGCTGTGACTTTTAGAAATCTGTCCACCAACCCTCAGATCTTGTGTTTTCAGCTGTGGATATTACTGGTGTCTACTTCTGAGAGAAAAGCATGAATCTGAAGCTCCTCATCTCTTGGCTTTTGCTGTATGTAATGACCAGCTCTTATTTTTGAGCTCAACTACATTGCAACTACCAAGAATTTTTTTTCTTATTCTTACATCATCGCAGCAGTTTCCACCAACACTTGTGTAGTGCAGAAGCAAACAATTGAACTGTGCTTAACTCAGAAGAGCACTTAGCCTTGAGGTTCATGGTACTTTGCAATCTCTGTTCATTCACAGTTTAGATACTTATTCTATGTGTATCCTTTGTAGTGAAGCATTTAGCCCATGTTGTGCTCATAAATAAGCTATGGTCACTAGAATCTTGGTAGTCACAACTTTAAAATCAATTTTATTTACTGGCAAGTAACGATCAGTTCTTATTTATGAAGCTCAATTAAGGATTGTTGAGCCTTCTCAGAATATAAAAGGAATTATAATCAGCTACAGTCCCACTCTGGACCTTCCAGCCAAGAAAGCTTCAAGTGATGTGATTTGCCTGCACTATGTGTCGAACACGTTTCCATGTCTCCGAGAAACAAATAGTCTTGACACAGTGGAAACTTAAGGGATACTCCATATACAGGAAGGAGAAATCCTGCCTTGCCAGCTTCATCCCAGCTGTAAACCTTTTCAGTAGGTTGGCTTCGTGGTATGTGGAGAGCACAGGGTCTGCTGTGTACACAGGGCCAAGACTCACTGTTGTTAATCCTCCTGCTGCCAGTGTGGAGGGACTCAGTCTAGATCCCTCCTTGGGCTGAGGCCAGGAACTTGCACCCTGAGGAGCTGAGAGGTGTTTTGGCCCCATGTTCTCACTTCTTTCTTTAAATAATTTTTTAAAAAGTGACTTGTGCTTAGAAGCTTTAAACCTTCAAGTAACCTAAGAAAAAAAGAAGTCCATTTTAACTAGTCTAGTACTTTGTCAAGTGAATAAGCAAGAGGAAGAAAAAGGTCTTCATCCCACGTGGAGGCAGATTTCACTTCCCCAAGGAACACTTAAGGGAGAAGATGACTCCAGGACCTTTGTTCTGGACACCTACAGGCATGAACAGAACAAGGACTGCTCTTGGCTCCCAGGTCTGAAGGAAAAAATCATCATCAGCTGCATGATCAAGTCTCCCCTAAGTCCCCTGGTAAAAGTCTGATATAAATCAAGTGTGTTACCATGGCAGGGAGCCCAAGACTTCTGGGAAGCACACTCAAACAGCTGTTGTGCCAGAGAACTCAGCAACACTTCGAGAATGGGGGGTGAGCAGGCTATAATTAGGATGTTGAACTACCCATGGTAGTTTGCTCAGGAATCCTTTGAAAACCTCAGACAGTAAGAAGACACTCACAGTGTATTTTCTGTTCAGGGGTAAAACACTGCCACAGATCTCCTTCAGGTGTGAGCTAATGATTGCTTTATCATCTCGTGCTTTGTTTAGTTGTCTTGCCACACTTTGCCCTTTCCAGCATGCCTCCTCTTGCTATTTGCAAAGATTTTAGGTAATTCTCCTAAAGACAGAGATACTCAGAAGCAAACTTCCTGCTCATGTACTGCATCATTCCAAACACAGCCAGCAGCAGGACTTTAAACTCTTCTGATATGTCTCCTGCATGTGTTTTGTGTCAATATGTTATTCTTATACACTCCTGTTATTTTTTCTTTTCTCTTATAGGGTGGTTGTAGTTTCTATTAATCAAATCTCAGAGGAAAGACTTAATGAGCAAATATTACCATAATCTTTTAGTCAGGTGGATCTTTTTCTCCAATACCCTCTTCCCAAACAATCTGCAAAGGAAGGGGCACTCATCACTAGTCAGGTAATTTCAGCCATTGATCTAGTAATCTACCAGACTCTTTCTTCCATTGTCTTTGGATGGATTTTTATAAAATAGAAGGGCACAACTCTGCTCCACAGATTTTCAAGGAAAGCATTCTGGACTGGCAAAGCTGAGCAGCACAATCCCCCTGTCCCCACCACACGTCAGGAGATAGAGACACCAGTTTGAGAATACATATGAGAGTGTCTGAGGCAGCAGTACCTACACAATGTGTGAAATTTGGGCTGCACCTCCCAGGCTCAGTCCCCTCAGCCATGACAGGTTCTTTTAGGGGCAATGGGAAGAGCTGGTCTCTTTTTGACAGGTCTAAACCTCAGCCCTACAACAGCAAAGTGCAGCTTCACTGGAAAGCTTTGTGCCAGATTCAGGGAGAAGTTCACACTGGAGAATCAGGGTGTGGATTCACAAAGCACTGGCTGCACTTTGGTGTGGGTGGGCACCAACACAAGAGCTTTGCAGGACACTCTATAAAATATTTATGACTCACCACTATCTTCTGCAGAGGGAAGGGCGCCTCAAAGGCATATTCAAAGAATCAAAGGAAGGTTCTTGCTTTAAATAATTTTCTGCTCTTTCTCGCTCTTTCCTTTGAATACAGAGAAATCCTAGAGGCAAAGATGCAGTAAAGTATTTTAGGGCAGTACTTTCAGGCGAGTATCATCCTCTTGTCATATCTGCCATTAATTCAATCAGGGTTACTTGCAATATGTTCCTGATCAGATTCTAACCATTATATTTTACACTCTTCTGATGGCTCAGTAAGATTTGAGTAGTCATTACAAATATCTTTAAGCCAGCAACAGACAGCATGTCTGGTTGTTTGTACCAGCAGCAATTTCAGTGTGTGACCTTTACCTGCTGCTCCCAAGGATATGGTGAGTTTGTATCCATTTCAAAGATCAGATAATTATTAGATGGTTTTCTAGGAGTAATTCTGCAATAAAGCCTTTGGTTTTACAGTCTCAGGGCATGACTGAGGAGATTAGAAAGTAGTAATTCACACTCTTGATACCTGAGATTGATCTTGAAAGGAGCAGCTGTTCTCTCCCCCCTTCCCCCCCTCCCAATTAGACACTTTGCATACATATCACACCATTATTTACCCTCAACAGTGCTATCTTCACATGTACTCTGAAGAAATCAACAATGTTTCAGCTAGAACTACAGTGAAAAATTAAATGCGCACAAACAAGGCATTTATCAAGTCCATCTTTCATAACATCAAATCAAAACCCACAATGCACAATTCATAAAATCTCAGCACTAGAAAAGAGTGATGAAATTTGCTAATCCATCACTTTGACTATGTGAGATTATTTCTGGCAGCGTGTAGTGCTATACTGTCTAGACTTACAGAATTAAATGATCAGCTGTGCAGAACTGAGACCATTTTGTGAGTGTGTTTGTCTGTATGTGTCAAAAGCATGATGATTTCTGGTGTTTATCCCATGTGTTTTCTCAGTGAAGACAATTTCTTTGAATGACAAGAACATGATAAGGTGACAGTTTTGGATAAGCAAAGAGATTTAGATGTTCAGGTTTCTTATTTTATGTTTCACTGCAAATACTTTGAATGTTCATGTTTCTTGACTTGTGTCCTGGAGTCAAGGAGTTAGAATATGGGTTTACTGCATCCATCTGCCACGAAAGAACAGCATCTGTTTACATTTAAAGACCTGTACTACCAACTGTTAGGGGAGATTCATTACCAGCATCTACAACCTTACAGTAGGATAATGAGGCTCATTGATTTTGAGAAGTTAAGTTGCCATGAAATGGCTTAAAATTCTTTTTGAACACTGTTGCAAGAGGTAAGTCCCAAGTCATCCTTGTTCAAGTTATTAGCATGTTAAAAGCATTTATTAGATATTAATTTTAATAAACTCTTTTCCACTTCTGAGCCTCTCAATTTCTTTTTCTATGTACAAATTTGTACTTGTCGATCACAGTGGCAAGAGTACTAAGAGAAAAGAGTAAAATTCAATGTTTCTGTGACAATAAAAGTGATTCATACTGCTACTAAGATGAAAAGCATCTTTCAAATGTTATTCAACTACTAAATACTGTTCCAGCTTCAGACTGGTGTCATGATTGAGCATGATTTGCTAATTACATATGATGAATCTACTTATATTTTTTCCAAAATTCCTGGGTTTAATATTCTTGGACAGTGGACAAGACACAGTTCAGAGCTGACACTGAAGGTGGCAATTCTTGCATCTCTTACATGCTGTGCCAAATGCCTGAGGCTGACCAAACTGGCAAACTGAGATACCCCAGTCTGCTAAGTGTGGTTTTAATGGCAATCCTTGAGGAACAAAAGCCCAGTGAAAGAAAACAACACACTAGTGTCAGTGTAGTTCCAAGGACTGGCCAGAAATAAGTAATCTGAAATGTAATTTTGTTCATGTTGTCATAAAGTTTAAGACGAAATCAAAAGGGCTAAGGCAGCAGATTTCATTAATACTAACTAGCTAGAAGAAATAAAATTAGAGACCACATGAACTGCTTAAAATATGAATCATTTTTGCACGTAACTGCAAGAGAGAACTCAGGCTTTGTCCACTCTGAAAAACTTTTTCTCAGATTTAAGAAAAGTTGCTTCTCATCTATGGTAGAGAAGGTCTGTGGGGTATTTTCATAACTGAAAGCAAGGACGAAACATGTGTTTTCTGTTATTGTGCTAGATTTCTGCTTTTCTTCTGAACAGTTTTCCAGTCTAATCTCCAAGTACTTTAGCTTTTTACTTGGCTGAAAAACACCGATCAGCTTGTCCACTGTTAAAATGCATAAATGTAAATCAAATATATCAAACTAAAATTGATGTATTCACATATGTAACAATTCCAGTGCCAAACCTGAGTGGGATTTGTGATCTGTGATTCAAAACTCAAGTGCTGCGGGTTGCTGGTGAGAAAGACCCTTTCTGTCTCTGCAGAAGCAAGTCCTGTAAGAGGATCGTGAGCATCCCCCGCTCATTGGCTAAAAGCTTAGAGAGCAAAAATGCAAGAGATGGAGCCATCCCAGAGCTTGCTTCCTTGCTGAACTCCCAGGTATGACACAGAAAAGGAGGCCAAGGAGAAGCAGAAAACATCTGACAACCTCTGCTTGACTGAGAATGGGGGTTGCCTACTCAGATTAACAAATACTCAGGATCCAGCCAACAGTTCTACTGCCCTGCAATGAAGCACCCCAGGCATAGCCTCAAGTTAACTTTCATGAACCCAAGCAGGTTATGAGTTTTGCTAGTCTCCACAGGAATTTACATTTTTCTCTACTAGTCAGTGTGTGAAAGGAAGATGAGGAAATCCCTGGAAGATAATCACATACATTAGGTTTTTTGGAGTATCACCTACCAGTTTTTGCATCCTGCTCAGAAGCCACTGTGAAAGGTCAGATCCTGATAGAAACTGTGATGCTGGGAGCAAAAATGCTTCTTCAGTGGGTCTGGCTTATAGTTATGAGAATTATACCAATGAGAAATTATTATATTAATGAGAAATAAACTACTTTCTAGGATCCAAAACCCAGAGATGCAGTTGTCTCTCCTAAACTCCAGGAAGCTAGGCATGGATATCAGTGCTTTACAGTTATTTAAATTGCATTACACCATCAGTGTAGGAGGGCTGCCACCCTCAGAACCACACAGCCTTTGGTATTGCTGCACATCCTGGTAGTTAGCATGGCCAAGGACAAGTTTAGAGGCATGCTCTGAAGTTAACAAATACATCTCCGGATTGCAAATCTTTATTACTTTTTAAGTGAGCCAATATACTGTAATGTAAAATGGCATTATCGCTAATGAAATAAGATAATTACACTAATGGCATGACCAGTGATGGTAAGTTCACATTGTACAAGTTGTAATGAGGCTTCTGGATCAATAAGTAGCTCTTTGGCTGGTCACATCAGATGCACAGGGCACAACATTTGTGAGAAAAGCCTTTTGGGAATGGAGATGGTTAACTCTAAAGATACTGGAACAATTCTTCTTAAAAGTCCAGGTTTTACTCTAGTTGCACTAATCTGTCCTAATGCATGTTTCACTAAATGAAGTGATACAATTCTATGTTAGAAAACCCAGTGAGCAAAATGGTGTCAATTTTCTCATTTCTTGTAAATTATGAATGAAATAGGCATTGTCGTTATTCTTTGGAACAGTTAAATGCTATTCTTTCATTTAGAATGAAAAATTCACTAATTTTATTGGTAAAGTCTTCTTTAGAAGATAGAAACTTTCCCAAATGGTGAAATATTTTTCAATGCTTTTCTATTTTCTTTCTGGAAAAAAAAAAAAAATCCCTTCCAAAACTATTTGGAAAAAAATATATTTCTCTGAAACATCCAGTTTAGTGAACAAAGCATTTCTCTGTGCCTCTGTCACTATCACTTCTACTGGGAAAGAACATAAGGACAAAGATACCAAAATCTTTTTCCTGTCTTTTTCCCTTGGAGGTAATATTTTCATTTTTTTCTCCTAGAGCAAAAATTCTGTACAGTCCATAAAATTATGCTCTCCTTCTTGAGGAGCCAGACAAGAAAGAAATAAGTATCAAAAGCAACTGGTTGGAAAGAGGCTTTGCAGCTGTGCCCTGTCCTCCAGCAGAACACCAGAGTGTACACGCCATGCCCAGCTCTACATGGCAGCAGCACAGAGGGGAAGTGCAGCCAACAGACTTGTCCTCCTGGGAATTTCCCTGGCTGTGCTTGGTGAGGGGTGAATGCCTAAGGAATCAGAATTAGAGGGAGAAAATGGATGTGGCTGAAAGCAAAACCATCTGAGCATAGGAATTGTCCCTACAGATCAAGATGACCCAACTTCAATCAGCCAAAGTCTCCAGGCTGCTTTAGCTGCGATCCTGGATGGTCTTGGGATATTGCTATTGATGGAAGCAACGTGAAGTTCCATGGCAAGTTACTCATGGGACTTGAGGGCGTTCACAGGACTTGGTAAGACTCCACTTCTATTGCCAAACAGCAACAACAGCAAAAATAAGTACAGGGTATGACTTGAAATATCCCAGTAAGGATTTTTGTTTCCTTAGTGTGTGATATACTTTCCACAGTGCAGAAAAATTTACAGCCTTCTGCCTGAGAAAGGTATTAATAAAAATGATGCTCCAGGCATTGTGTTGGGCCTTTGTGGAATGACTAAAAGGCAGGAGAAAATTATAAACTACAACTTTATTTAATAATAAACAACACTAATATATGTTCAAGTAATGTTTTGGTTGATTTTCAATCCTTTATTTGCCATTATTGAACCGAGTTGGAAGATGATTGCTTAATTGCTGTCCCACTGGGCCTGTCTCGGAAATGAGATGTGTATCTCAAAAGCTTATCCCTCAGAGTTATGTTTTAAATAAGTTCCATGTCAGCTAGGAGATTTAGATGTATAACTGATGCTGAGCAAGAGCTTACAAAATGAAACTGGTGATAAATGGGAATTCCCAGTTTTCTGAAGAAATTCCATCATAATGAGATGTGTTTTTATCCAGTTTCAAAATATTTCAGTCACATATAATCAGATGCTTTAACTGCAAAATATTTTGAATCTAGAATTTTATTCAAGTTTAATGTTATCAGTATTCCTTTATTATAACATAACTACAGGAAATTTCTATTTAATGATAATTGTTCAAACTGGAAAAAAATTTGTTCCCATGTCCCTTTTGTTTATTTGCTGTGTGTGGAGTTCCTACAATTTAATAAAAAGGAGGTAGTTTGGTGTAGGACAAGTATTAAAACATAAGTAGCAACTCTCTAGTTATTCTGAAATAAAGTTAAAAAATTATAATGTTATTACAATAAGAGTCTGTAATTAAGTGACATAAAATGAAAAATGTTCCAAGCTGAAATTAAGAATGTCAAAAAACCCTTTAAGACTCTTCCCAAATGTAAACAAACCCTGTAAGGGTTTTTTTTTGAGTTTAATTTACAAGTTTTTCCAGAGTACTTTTCACGGGGATTAAAATTATTTGGAAAGAATTTCAGTTTCAAGAAAAACTGGTTTTTAATGCAGAAGATTTCAGTCCTGTTGCTATTAGGAGACACAAACTACCAAACCATAGCAATTCCTGTAGCATGAGATGCACAGCCAATCTCACACACCTGAATGGGTTCTGCCCCTCTTTGGAGTAGGGACATCATGCAGAGTTATGAGATAGGAACTTTTCTTCTGAAGTCTGTGGCTTAAAGGCTCCCCCATACAGAGACCACAGCTTTGCATTTCATAGCTGTTTGGGTCCCTTTTCTTCTATGAAATTCTAGTTGAATTTTTAAGCAATTAATGAATTTACCATCCAGAATCCAGTTTGTTATCCAGGTTTATTAGCCAGATTTTTCATCAAGAATATCATTACAAAGGCATTCAGCGATTGATATATATTTGCTGTATAAAATAATAGAAAGGATTCTGTCTCAAATGGAAAACTCAAAATTTAATTTTTTAGGTTCTTTGTTCTTAACTACCCCTGTTAAAAGTCAAACAAAATGATGTCAATAGCAATTCCATTATATACAACCCAAATCTATGAATCTGAGGTGGTCAAATTTTTTTCTCTCAAAATTGAGTTTAAGGAACTTTATACACACCTACCATTTCAATTATAACCTCTTCCTACAGTGGAAGCTTAAGTCAGAAAACAGAAATGTGAGCCTCTGTAATTCGAGGTAATTTCTGACTTGACAAAAAAATCTTCTCAGGTCTCAAGTGGGGAAAACAGAGTAAGCCTTGATTGAAGGGAACTAAGCTAATCACATTCTATAGTTATTGAGGACAGTTAAAACATCATTTATAAAATAATGATTGTTTAAATTATCTTATTGAATCCATTTGCCAATCCCTAATAATTTTTTTTATTGCTGATCAGAGGAAATAGCCTTGCTATTGGCATCAACTAGTCTATGCAATAGATTTTAGTAGGAAGCAGTTAAAAATCTATAGCAATCAACCAACCTTGCTTTGCTTTCTAAAAAAAAAAAAAAAAAGGACTTTTCAGGTTCATAGTATGTTAAACAATTTTTTTTTCAAATCCTGATGTCAAATAATTTTTAAGGTGTGTGATTTTTTTTTTTGTTGAATATTGCCAAGTAAACAGACTAATGTTTATGACAATTTAGATCATGAAGCTGAGAATATATCTTTTTGTGAAATACACGTAAATTAACCCAATCTGACTGCCTGTTGTGCTGCTAAATCAGTTGTTTTTATTCCCATGGTAACAAAAGGAGTCACTCTGAGCTGCTCGTTTCACTGCAATTCCTGCAATGTAGACACATTACTGCAATGTAGCAGGTCTAATTTCCTTAGATTTTAAATTTTCTGTATTCCCAGGTGTTCGCTGCCAAGATTATTTTTTTGTTCTTACCGGATTCAACTGCCTTTCCTGTTGAGAGAGGATGGTGGGAATGGAGTCTTTATTTATTTATCTTCTAGTTTTAATACAAATTTCTTCTACAAACATATTTACCATCAACAGCAGATAAATTCTACCCCTCCCATGAGTTTTTCTTCCCTTCTCCTTCAACTCTTACTCCCTCCCACCACTGGCCTGGCCATTCATCCCCCTAAAGGAAAGTATCTGTAGAGGTCTTGCTCTCAAATCCTCTCCCAGCTGTGCAGGAACTGCTTTAACTTCACTGATGAAGGCTATGGTTGCTAACTAAATTATGGCTACTAGATAGTGTAGAAGACTGAAATGACCACTCTAAAAAAAAAGCAGATTCCCTCTTTCATAGTCTTAGTTAAAACACCTGTATTATAGGTCATATCCTCTGTCTACATGTACATGTGTGAACAGTTCAGGTGCACAAAAGCCAAGAAAATTTTATGTTCCAGAAGAGCTTGAATTCCAAAAATAGTTATCACGTGTAATTAACTCAGTGAGAGAGATAAAATTGTCACGTCTGGTTACTAACAACAGCAGAAACAAAAGAATGAACTGAAGAAATTCTGGTTAGCTACATATATATTAAAGTCTCTGCTCTCCATAGACTGCAGTCATGTATTTTCACATAGTGAAGGTTATCTAATTTTGTCTAAATGGGGAAAACAATGCTATAAATTATCTGTATATTAATGATGTATATAGGTGTCTTCTATCACTTTTTTTCACATCCCTCTCTGAAAAGCGTCATCAGCTGACCCATGGCAAGAAAAACCCTTATAAAACATTTGTAAATAGGTGAGAAATGTGATTCACAGCTCTAGGAAAGGGAGAAAATGCAGAAGGAAACAAAGACCAAATGAAAGATGTCAAACTTATCTTGAGCAATAGAGTTGAAAAATTACAAAGAATTCCAGCCCTCAAGAAGAAACTGCAGACTCAAGCCTGTCAGCATGATGGAGACCTTGGATGCTGCGGCTTTCAAAGCCACCTAAGAGAGTTAAAAGTATGGCAACATGAGATTATTCTGACTTTTGGCAAGGGTTACAGAGCTGCATTTTGAAAAGCAGCAGGGACTCGTGAGAGTATATTACTTTACCATTCAGTCTCAACAGGCAGTTTGCAAGATCTTGCAAACTTTCTGTAAGTGATCATCACGTTCTAGTGAATGGTACTTAGTGGAATAGCTGGAGGTTAATTTTTAAATCCCCCTGTGTCATGGTGAATTGCACTGCTTGTAACTGGCAATAAGATAATACAGAGCAGAGTCAGGACTGGCACATGTGGAATTAGTGAGACTTAGAGTGACTTTATGTGTATTGCATCATTCTAGTTTTGTACAGTATTAGTGGCATCAGTTGTTCATTTTTAGTTTGTTTGGATCTGTTTAGACTTAGGATGACTCTGTATATTAACATGACCTAAGCACAGTACAGGACAATTTTTTTATCACCTCACACATATAATACATTTTATGCTATAATGATGGCAAAGAACAAAGAAATAGTTTTTTCCTTCTTTCCTGCCAAAGATGAACAAGAAAGAACAGAGGAAATGGTGCACAGCTCTCAGGTCTGTTCTTCTTCCTTTTAACTGTATGTGAAACCTTTTTTATGCTTTAGACATACAGAAGTAATAAGTGGCTCCTATGAGAGGTAATATTTCTGGAAGTCTACAGAAGCAATCAATAGCTTCTGGGTAATTTATGTGCCTTTGCTTCAAAATGGCGCTAGTGTTTTTTGTTCTAGTGTCTAAGAAGCACTGCTGTAATTAGAAGCTTTTGAAGCAGGCAGCCTGGTCTTCTGGTGGTATTGTGGTATTTGCTGGGTTCCACCTCATGTGTTGTTCTGCTCCCCAAACTTGTCATCCCAGATTTATTTTCATTGCTATTTTTATGTTTCCACCATGTAACATTATTTTGATCTATTTTACAGGCCATAAAAAACGACAAAAAGGTTTTGCATGTGCAAATTCTTTTGAAATCATGGAAGCTGGTCTCACAGGCTGGTGCACACTGTGTTGTTCCTTCGGTCCCAAACACATTCAGCATTACTCTGTAGTCCTGGATGGCTGCATTGCCTCAGCTCCCTTTGGAGTTGCATTTTTAATTAATTAATTCTAGAAAAATACAACTTTCTCCTGTTCCTCCAGAGTAATGGTGCAGAACACAGTGTGCAACATATTTGATGTTAAGACCAAAATTAAATTAATCACACGTTCTGACTTAAAACAGACAATTCACACCCCACCCATAAAGCTAGCCTTGCTTCACAAAGACCGTTGAGATTTTTAAAAATAAACTAACAAAATAAAGTAAAAAACCCTGCTCTGTTCAAGCGGTTTATCAGGCTTTGTGCATAAAAAGGAAAGATACAGGTTTTTTTACTTTGATCTAACAGCTTTAATGTGAAAAAAACTGAGAGGAAAGACCTAATTTGTTGATTTAAAAAAGTAATGCCACTCATTAATCAGAGCACTGAAGAGAGAAAACATAAAGTGACTTGAGTTGGCTTTTATCACACAGGCCTGATGATAAAACATCAACTTCTACTGGAAGCCCCTCCATCCCATTTTCATTGAATACACAGTAATTCAATCATGACTAGGAATAATTTATTTGTAGCAAGGAAGGTTTCTGTTTCTCCATAATGAGTTGATTATATCTTGTCAGAGGAACCTTAAACCCATCAAATGTCAAATGAATTATATCGAACATATTATTTTCATAGCAGCTGGATATGAGTAACTGATGAAACAGAGCTCTTTACTTTCATTTTGTACTGTGAATGACAAAATATAGCTCATAAAATGGAGCCTGTGACATAAATTCATGCAGGTCCCTAATTTCCTACCTTTAAAAGAACTGTTTCATAAATTTGATCTACTCATTTACTCAAAATATTGAGTCATAATTTGCTGGGGGAATTGTACATCAGAATGTTCTTCTATGAAATTGTCTTTTTTTTTTAACATTTAAATGAAAGTAATCCCTGTTCATGATGCCTGACCTGATAATGCACTTATCCAAAAATTAAATTTGAGAAAACATTTGATCCCATCTGTCTCTAAAAGCACTTCCTGGAAACAGGAGTGTGGCAAGGGGACTGCTGCAAGGCCAAAGGGTGGGAGGCAGCCACTGGAGAAGTTGGGTATCTATCCCAAAGAAAACAGATGTGTGGCTGGCCCATGGGGATCAGCTTCACCTCACAGCCCAGCCCAGGGCTTAGAGTGCCTGCCTGCTCCACCAGTACATGGCATTTACTCATGGTTAGACCTCTTTGCCTGTCTTGCTGCTCCAGCTCACTGAAGCAATCAGCACAGGGGAGAGGGAGAGGAAGATGAACTCCTTGTGAGAATAACTGGAAGAAGAATCATGGAAAGATAGTGAACATATCAATACAATCTGCAGCATTTCTGGGAGATCATTAAAGCAGATCTTGACCAGTTTCAGAAACATGCAGTCCTTGCTCATTGCTACGTGAAGCACCCCACTTGGTTAAACTTTTTGATGTATCAGAGACAATCTTCGAAGTAGACCAGGTTCAGCTCTCAGAAGGAAAGAAGATGCTGCCATACATACAGGAAAAACTTTTCCCTGGATGAAAGTTGGTGAAAGCAAGAGAGAGTGGGCAGCCCACACCCATGCACCTGTCCACACTCCTGGTGTTCATGGGCACCAATATCTGCTCTCTCTTCACTGCTACATCTGAGCAGATAAAGTTTGCTCACTTTTTAAGTAAAAAAGCCCAGCATTGTCCTATATTTGTTTGGTGTATAATTTAACATTTCACTCTTTCATAGGAAATGGCTGCTGTGGACAGATAGAAATTGTAATCCCTCTGTGTGATTTTGGGAATAGTACCTTTCAAATAGGATTTTTCTGGGCTTAACTCTATGTCCTTGTGATGCATAAAATGCTGAGCTTGCCACAGTCCTCTAAGGGAGAGAGGGAACAATGGACAGCAGCTGCACATTGGAATGAGTTGTTTGCCATTCCACATGGGGACATGTAGTGGTTTGGTCTAAAATACTCATTACTGTTTATCTTCTGTGAGATAAGAGTTAGGAGAAATGCAAAGCAGGCACCAAACTTGAAAGAATATAAAGAAGTTTATTAACAGACCTATAAGAAGGGAAAAAAAAAAATTATACCACACCTTCAGAACTCTCCTCCTCCCCCCACCTTCCTCCCTTCTCCCACTGACAATGTGAAAAGACAACCCTTAAGATGTTCAGTCTGTTTACCACTTCCATAATAACCTTGTTCAGTCCATTTAGAAAGAGAGGTCTCTTCTTGCTCATGCTGTGGAAACAGTATCACAACGAGACAGCCGCCCACTTCCAAATATTGTTCAGTCCATTTAGGAAGAGGTCTCTCTGCTCGCATGTGAGTCCCTTCCCCCGACTTGCAGCTTGTTCAAGGTCACACACAGATAGCAATTGGTTTTCCCGCGTTCGAGGGTCCACTCTTGAAGTTTTTTGGGGTACAATTTTAAGGTTGAGCCGTTCAGAAACAAAAACAGAGGCCCTTCTCCTTCCCTGGGAGCAAAGGGTCTTCATCATCTTCATCATTAGGACTATCTCTGGGAGCATCTCTAGGAACTGAGGTTTTCTCCTTTCCCGTTTGGAGCAAAAGTCCTCATCTGGTCCATCTCTCCCTGTCCAAACTTCTCATGAAATTACAGCTGCGTCAGCATCTGCCTATCTCAGTGCAGGTGCTTTTGCTTATGAGCTGAACACTCCACCCCCCATATCTTCATGGAATTACAACGGGATACTCTGATATATCATAGCTTCACAACAGAATTTCAGCTTTAAGCATCTCCTCTCTCTCTTCCCTCAGGTTTTCAGCTCTTCACAGCAGTAAAAGGGTTAATCTCACCTCGGCCTTGCAGCTTTGCAGCTGGAATGTTGAATTTTTCTTATCGCAGTGAAGAGGGGGGAGAGCCGAGCCGCTCCGGCTGCCCATGGCAAGGCAGTGGGGGGGGTTCCAGGGCTGGAACAGGTCCATCGACTCCAGGATGGCTGTGGCCTGGCCCCCACTCGGGCCCCGCAGCCACCTGTCCCAGCGCCGGAAATGAGAGAGAGCTTGGGGGGGGAGTTTGCCTATTCTTAAATGTGGATCACAGAGGTGGTCACAACTTTAAGTGGCTTAGAGAATTGTCCATATTCAAACTGGCCAGCTGATAGGTTCTATCAGGTCCCAGAGGAAGCTGTAAGCACCCCTTAGCAAGGACATCCCTTCCGGGGATGTTGCTAACCTATGACAGGACAGCAGAAATTTCAGCTAAGAGATGAAATTTCCTTCTCTTTTACCTTGACTGATAACCTGAGGAGCCCCAAGAACAGACAGAAATTCAGAGCTGGGAGGTAGCAGGACTGAGCAGGACAAGGTATAAGAAAGAGAAGCAAGGACTCACATCTTGGCGTAGGAGCCAACTATGTGACAAATTGTGCTTTTGACATATCACACCCTGAGAGTTTGGTAATGGGATTTTTTGAAGATGGTTCGGCAGCAGGAGGCAGCATCAAAGATGCTTCTGGTTCTTTTTAGAGATGACTGCAACAAAATCGAGTAAATCCAGGTAATAATTCAATCAGTATCAGTAAAACTAAAGTAAGTGCAACTGTTTCTTACAGTGATCCAAGAAACAATTTTAGAGACAGAAGGCAGACCCAGCATACTTGGACCATGCTGAGATCCACCTCCAAAACCATGAGGTGAATGTGGCAGAGATAAAAAAAGGAGGTGAGTGGGTTTTGCTTTTAGGAAATGCACACCTTTGGACAGGGAAATGAAATAATGTCTGAGTACCACCTTGTGTTTGGAATTTTTTCCCCAAATCCTAAGATCATTCTAATTTATAAAGTATTTCCTTATTTTATACAGAATTCCTGTACTTGTGGCTACAGAAACACCACTTCTGAAGAGAACCTGGGCGGGTATTTCCTGGGAGTGAGGTTCAAGCTAGCAGTATTTCTCTGTTTTACAAAGAAATGTAGGTGTTTTAAATTCACCTCTTCTTTCTTTCAATAATACATTGCCAGTAAAGAAAATGCATCTGGGTATGGAGTTAATTAACAGGAACTACCCCACCTTATTCATATTAGCACACTGCAGTGTTGGTAAGTGTAAGTTTATTGGGGTTGTTGACAAGAATAGTGGGTCATAGCAGGTTGTACTTTCCACCAGGTAGTATGGGACTCAATTTAGGAAAAAATGCAGAATGACATGAAGTTTGTCACCCAGCTTTTTCACCACTCCTCCCTATATATCTTGGTGGGGTCAGTGGGCAGACAATAGAATTGGAGGAGGGAGGTGTCTCCCTTCAGCAATTATTTTCAGCCTTAAATATCTTCCTTGGATACAGAATCAAATATACTGGCTAGTTTATAAGGCATCATAAGGAATTGAGTATGTAAAGAAAAAACAAAATTTCTTCCAGTCCATGCTAATAGCACTGAAGAAAAAATCATTTGTGAAAAAGAAGATATTTGTACATTAATAACTGTATTCTTGAACAGAATGCCAGAGCTGAAACCCAGTGGCCAGACCGCCTAAGTTTTTTGGTTTTTTTTTCCCAGTAGAACAAGGAGATGAAAGAGTTTTGTCAAAACACTTCTGTTAACCAAACTATTGTATTATCAGTGTGATCATTCTCTTAGTGAATGGAAATATTCTGGAGTTTCCCAGAAGTTTAGTATTTTAAGAGATGTTATGAATGTATCTAATATTTTCTGTCACACTGATAGACTCGCTCCTTCATTTGTACCAGGGAAAAGTCAGAATAAGTGTGTACACTTCAATGAAAGCTGTTCTGTTTCTTACACCCTGAAAGTGAAGTGGGCCTCCCACTTCTAGAGTCAGCCCTTCAGGAAACCTAGACGCCACTACACTTTAACTGTCTAGATTTTACTGAGCTGTGGTTATAGTCAAGTATTTAACAGCATTTCACACTTCTCCTGTCATCTGGATTACATAACAATGTGCTGATTTTATAAACAGCAACTACTCATTCTTGTGGTCGAGTTTTACTGGATGCACAAGAGAAACATCTAACTAAATAAAGCTGGAGACAGGAAAATTGAATGCAGAGGAAGGGCAGGCATTCCTAGGCACATGCAAAGCCAAACGGTGTCAGGATTTGCAGACTGCAGTGCCACCACGCAAGGCCCCTGCATACACTTCCAGCCAAGAGATCATAACAACTCACTTTCTTGTGGTTGTTGAAAGTGCTTTTGCTTGGCACACGCTCTTAAAAACCCTGCAAATGCCACTTAATACTATTAAGTGCACAGGGGGGAGGGTAATTAACTATTCAACTACAGGAGGTTAGCAATGCCAAAAAGTGTTAAAAATCAAAAGAATCCACATGTATAAACACAAATGTTTAAAGTGTAGTAAAACTAGTGAGGCAGACCTTCAAGCAGTCTAAATCCAATGGCTCTGCTGGTCTCAGCAAAGCTCCATCAGCCTGGGCTAATTTGGGCTGTGCTATGTAAATACCTCCGGACCAGACACCTGTATCTGTGCTGGAGTTGAGCTCTGCTGAAACAACTTTCTCTCAGCTATTGTCTAAATGACTTACACTGTGTGATTGTTACTACTGCTGGAGCTGCATGAATACCCAGGGAGACCTTTCCTGCAATGCTTCATACTACACCAAAGGACTTCTATTTCCATGTCGTTATACTATGAAGGTGGGAGGAGATACTTCTGTTGGATATAGGCCAGCTGAAAAAATGCACAAGGACATTTATAAACTCAGCTCCTACTAAGGGGTTCTGAACTACCAATACTTTGCAGATTTTTTTGAGAGCCACATGAATATATATATATTCTGGACTGAAAACAACATTTGTAGTCTATACGTAAGAAATATTCCATTGAAGTGGGGTACTCCTCTCAGCCTGGGAAAAGTTCAGCAAGGCCAAGTTTAAGGACCTGCCCCTGGGTCAGGGCAGCCCCCAGGATCAATGCAGGCTGGGGAAGGAAGGAATTCAGAGCAGCCCTGCCAAGAAAGGCACAGCAATCACAGAACAGCCAGCTTCTCTTTCGTTACCTCGTAAACCGGCACGTGGCGTGTCATGCACCACAACAGGAAAGTCAAGAGGTCTGCATACCTGTGAAGAAAGAAAAAGTCACATTGTGGGATTCCCGTAAATCAGAATGCCTACAATTTAGGTATTCACAGCTGAGAAAATCATCTTGGATGCCTTTATAGTCAGTAAAGAGCCTGCCACTGAAATATAAAAAGCTATCTCTGTTTAAATAGGTGCTGTGAGATCAAACGAATGTTTGATCAGCCTCCATTGGCTGATATTGATTACACCTTAATGAGCTTTAGCAGGAGTCAGATAGGTGGCTCAGATCCAAAGACCCATGCTCTAAACTAAGCTATATTTACTAAGTACATATTAATATACTAAAGGAGACTTTCAATACATATATCTTAGATGGAAGAAAACCTTTTGGCCTATAGTCGCAGATGTGTGATCAAGGTGAAGTTTCTGCAATGTACTAGTGCAGCAAGAGTTAGTATATGAGTATTTTGACTCCACCTTTGGTTCCTGTTTCTCATTATCCCACTTCCATATCAGGATGCAGCCTTAGGGATAAACTACTTTAACTGTCCTTTCCCTTCCCTCTAACACTGCAGTGTTTGGTTCTAACACTAAAACTTAAAGTCATCAATTCATCTGGAAGTCACCAAAACTAATCTTAACCAGTTTTGCTGTTTGTTTCTTTTTTTTTTCCCTGAATCACAGTGGTTCCCCAAAGATGGTGTCTCATTACAGGTTTAAGAATGTGGGTTTCAGAGCTCACTCTGGATTGAGCCACTTGGAGTTGGACCCATCCTTCCATGTAGGAAAGACATCACACAAGTCAGGTCACTCCTTTATATGGGCCAGTGACTTATAAATTCCTTAATTTGTAGCCCAGTGACACAGTAAGTCAGGCACAGATCTTTGCCACTTACTGGATACTGTTTATCTCTAGAGCTGGATTTCAGCTGTTGCATCCAGATCAAAATTCTTAAACTTGATGCAGAGCTCACATCTGAGGCTTTTCCTCTCCTTTTTTTGTTTGTTATTCATCACCAGACAGCACAGAAATGTTAAATAATCTCAGGGAAGCTGGTTGGAAATGTGCTGCTAGGAGAACTTTCAACAGATATGGGGGGGAATTTTTCAGCAGAATTTCTTTATCTTGTTATTCTTTTAACAATACACGGCCAAGTTTATGGAAAACACTTAAGTCTCTGTGATAAATATACACCAAAGTCTTCCACTTGTTGTCAATAGATTTCTCTTTGTTCCAGTTGTCTGCAGCTTCTTTTGTTGCCACAATTTTTGGGTATGAGAGAAGGTTCTACCTTGTTACAGTAATTTAGAAACACCTGTCACAATATATTTAAATATGGCAGTTACACTGGAACTAATCCTCAGATAATCTTCTTAATACGAGGTACTATGGGCTTACTCTACAGATAGGGGCTTTGCATTTCATGTCTCACTAGATTTAGAACTTAATTTTACTTCTGATACTTACATAGTATGTCTAAATGTGTCTTTCCTTGGCATGGTTGGTTTTCACCAATTTTAGGGAAGAAAAAGAAACCCTATACTTTGGGTTTTTTCTCCTTTTAAATACTAATTATTCCCACCAAATGATTATCACCGGTCTTCCTTTGGTCTGGTTGAACAGCAGCCTTTGTTAGCAGCCTCGTGCTGCTCACCTGTTCCCCATGGAGAGATGAGTAGCTGTGTGCTCACATTCACACTGTCTTGAGGATGAAGAAAAACACTTGAACACATGCTTGATTTGAAGCATGTCTCCACATCCTGTTGATAACCAGACACCTTCAGTGTAAACAGTAGGATAAAAAACTTAATTTTAAAAACAGTTTCAATATGTCATTTGTTTTTTCCATGCTATTAATGTAACATAATCACATTAGTAATTAAAACTTGTTTATTCAAAATCTTTTTGCCTTCCTGCCTGACTAAAAGTCATCAGCCATTTGAACTCTCATAAACATAATTTTGTTTTATCATACACAGTGTTGGTCTCATCTTCATTCCTGGTTCATGATGTTTCATGGGTTTTAACTTCTATTTTGATTTTTTTTAATATTAAAAAATACCTGATTTCCCACACTTTTTATTTATCTTTAGGTCAAGAATGTCTGTACATGATCTGTATACAGAAAGCTATTTAGTTTAGAGGAATGTGCATATTTTGGAGTGTATAAGTACATTAAATCCAACCCCTTTGTTTGAAGAACAAAAAGGTGGTAAGATCAAGTAATCATCAGTTAGGAAATGCCATCATTAAGGATGAATATACAACTTCAGTTATACCTTGTGTGCGCATTTTATCCAATATCCTTTAATTACAGATACACAATGACAGATATTTCAGATTTTTTTATTCATGTGCCCTCTTTACTATACAAAAGCAATTATACTCATTGAATTTACATCTTGCATTTTCACCCTCCAACCTCACTAATGAGTGTCTGCTTTCAAGTTTGTTTAGCACACTGTCTACCAATACTGCTCCAAATATAGCTGCTCTGGCTTTTATCTCATTTCTTCACAGACATTGGGACACTATTATTTTTGTGATGCTTTTTAGAAGGAGTATCCCAAGCTGTGGATTTGAGATCCTTTGAACACCTAGACTAAATACCAAATGAAACAAGGCTATAAATGTTGCTTCACTCAGCAGCTGTTTTGGAGAAGAAGCTGTTATTCTCCTTCTACAGGTAGACAAAGTGAAAATAGTCATCATGATTTATCAGCCTCCTGGTGCCCAGGTAATTTTTTGTGCACACCTCTCCCAGTCTATGAAAACCAATTTCAATTTCAGATCACTCCCAGGAGTGTTAGTTTCATATCTTGTACATGCTCCCCCTCCAAACTGAGGTGACAGAGCAGAGAACATTCTGCAGCTGCTCACCTGGATTCCATGAGAGGAAAGATCAAGTTGTGGGCCGGAACATAGCTGTGAGGTTCTCAGAACAGACTGCTCACCTGGACAGCAAAGTAGGGGAGTCTGGACCAAAACACTGGGCTTTTCATGGTTTCAGCCTTCTTTCCTGCCAGGCTTGCTCTTACTTAACAACCTCTTAATGAGCGCTATTCACCCTTTGCATAAATATCAAGACTAACCATTTCATTTACCCCAAAGTCCCCTAGGTCATTTACTCAGACAAAAAACAGTACTACGGGTTTCTTCCCAGCTGAGAACAGTGTTGATACATTGCAGTACTTCATGGTCAATAAGAACAGTAAGAAGCATAGGTAGAAATTGCTGTAGTCCTGGCAAAGAAACCAACAAATCATTAGTCAGTTAAATTCAGCCACTGCCTGTGTTGTTTTGATAAATCCAGACACATTTGTTGTACCTGTATGTTGCTGTTTTTCTCTGTTTGTCTGGCTTTTATCCCATCCGAAGCCGAAGGAAGATAACCTCCTGTCACCACACCAGGATTTGGGTATCAGGCCAGAGGAGAAAGGATCACACCGGCGCAGTCTGGATCAGAAGTTGTGGGGAAAGGTGTATTCAGCTTGTGCTGTGCCAGCTTAGCATGATATCCATGAGGAGAGAGGATTTCTAAGGTCATCTGTCCAAAATACAATTCAGAGCAACTGTTAACTAGGATTTTTCCTTTATTTATAGGTTAGCTACTTATGCTGGCATTTCCAACATGACAGCAGAGAGAGATCTATCGCTAATAAAGTTCACAAACTTCCAAATTTGAAGCACTTGCTACAAAACATGGTTTTCATAAAATGTGGTTCCACAGTAACAAAACTTTGTATTTTTTTACCCTAATCTTTTTTATGAAAATAACTAAACCACTTTTTGCTGGAACTTATAAGTAAATCCCTCTCAGGCATGCACACAAAAAGAATCTCCTTAAACAGAAAATTGTCCAAAAACTTAAAAATGCTTACCATTGGTGAAGCTAAAGTACTGAAATCAGAGTCAGTGTGAAATGTCAGACAAACATCACTACTTATTTTCAAACAATACGTCCTTTACACCCCATAAAATGCATGCAATGCTATTGAACCCATACACAATTACACTTATGCATTAACTTATGTGTTTAGGTTTCAATTGGTGATTTTTTCCCATATTTTCTGAGTTTCAAGGAGCAGAAAATAGAGTTTCCAGCACTGTACAAAATGCTGCAGACACATGCTTCATACTGTGTGTACGTAGCATTACAGCCATGCTCTGCAGGAAGGGAATACTTGCAGGAAGGGAAGCCTACTGCTTCCCTGGAAGGGCAACTCAGAGCCATGAATATCCTTTCAACAAACTGCCAAAAAAATGGCCCTGGCTTCTGCAAATGTATAAGTAGCCATTATTGAACTCAACTTACAGAAGCTGTAATAATTTAAGCTTGTATTTCCATTGAAAATTATAGCCTTTGTAACATTTTGGACCACTTCTCTAAAAGAAGCACCACTTATCACCCTTCTCCATTTCAGATGTTGAAAATAATGAGATTCAGATCTGGGAATGGCCCTACCATTTTTGATGTGAAGCTCACCAAAAACCATATGCAAGCTTAGCTCAACATTTGTGAGTGTGGACCAAGAGCAGAGAGTACACATAGGGCTTTATTCTCTTCATGCCATGTTCCCCTTAATGTCAGCGCCCTGAGCACACCTCTTTAGAGCTAAGAGTAAGAGCCTGCCCCTCCCTTCCCTTGGAATCTGCATTTAAACTGAGGCTTTGTCACTGGCCCTCACCTGTGCTGCACTGTGTCTCTGCCTGGCCTTGTACCTTATCTCTTGAGCTTTCTTCACAATGGGTTTTGCCAACAACAGATGAGCTCCTTAACTCTGGAAAGGGGATGCACTCAGGGTCTTGAGATTAGCACATGCATTCTACCTGGTAAATTACATAAACAGAGGTTTTCACTGCTACCTTTAGAATGATAATTGTCTCAAGCTCCATTTATACACTCTACTCTTTTGATATCATGGCCTTTCTAGTTCATTTCCATGCTCATGGAAGTCTTTGCTTTCCTTCAAGTCTCTTGCTCTTAAATTTACTGCTGAATGAATATTCAGAGATCTCCACTGGTCTTCCAGGACTTCATGACTGTTTATAACCGGTATTTTTTCCTTCCTTCTCGTTAACTTCTTTGCCTGTACAACTAGACAGACTTCAGCTCTCAGCAGTAACCGAGCCACTAAATTAGTAGGACAGCAATGTCTTGCAGTTTTTCAGTTTGATTTTATTTCTCTGTAGCATATCTTAAAGGGAGCTATTTACTGTGACTGTGAAGCCCAATCCAATGGTGATTTAGAGCTATGACAATATTGATGCAGATGAGCCTCTGCGGAGATTTAATGACATTATGTAAATGTAATCAATGGGCTCCATAAAGCATAACAATAACAAAATACTGTTCACATTATATATAAATGGACACATCTATGTTCTTCCTACATAATTACCATAACAGTGCCTATTTATACCACTGATCTTCCAGCTCTCTATACGCCATTTCCATAGTGTCTGTTTACACAGCCTTATTGAATCCATAACTAGCTGATTGGAATCCTGACTTAGGCCAGAAGATCACGAATCTTCTGACAGGAAGGGAAAAAGCTGAAATTAGAGCAACTCAAAATCATCAAATGTTGCTGTTCAAAACTTTCAAGTGTTTCTTTTTCTAAAAGAGAAATATTTCAGAAATTTTTTGTGACATTCTGTCTACAGTTTGATTTCAGTAGAGAGAGGTGAGTTTATAGTCTTCAAAAAGAAAGAGAAAAAGAGAACGAAATGCTGTTGCAGTTTTTTTGTTGTCAGGCTATGACATTAACTCTCTAATCTAAAATTTCTACAATTATGGATTGACACTGGATTATCTTGCCCAACTTCAGCTACTGACTGACTACTGACTGTATGTGCACGGACTTTTGGGGCAATATATAGATGTTAAGACGTTTATACATGAATCCTGATCTCCCAGTACTGAATTAGATCTCTCAACAGGACTACAGGAAAATGTTCCATGTTCATGTTCCATGCTTTTAACTACATAGCCAATATAGTGAATCTTTTCATGTAACTGCTTAGATTTGTGCTGGAGGTGGTTAATAAATAGGGCTTCACTGTGATCAAACCTAGAAGATGATACAATGTGTACTATATTCTGAAAATACATGGCACTTCTCAAACAATGTGGCACTATATGATTTCAGTCTTGAAGGTCATAAAAGGATGACAGCCCCATAATACTATTTCTAAGACTGCAGTGGAAGAAAGCTGGTGACTAAAAAGAAAGTCAGTGGAAGACTAAGAAGAAAGCAGTGACTAAAGGCAGAAACACGAAGAAAAAGCTGGCTAGAAAAGAAAAAGTGTATTTGGCAAACTGCTGCTATTTTAACATTTGTTTCCATACTGCTTTGGGATATACTTTTCGTAACATAGTGTAGGGAAAAGCAAGATCACTCTATCATCAAATAGGTTGAATGATGACATTGGTCAGGACACCTCTTCTGATGCAAACACTCATGGGGGGTTCCCTGTGAATAAATGAACATACAGGGTCTCCAAGTGTGATCAATGGGGTTGTGCAGTCTGTCTCACGCTGACCTAATTAAAATTTACTGCTCAAAATGGAGCATATCCCAAAAGAGGGGGTCTAGCAGGGGCCTTGCCACCTGCTAGGAAGCTTAAGTGGAAAGTGGGAACCCAAAGTTCATTTGTCTGTTCTGAAAAAGCCATAAAGATTATCCAGGATGTTTCACTTTGAGCAAAAACTGCATCTTGACACAATTTTTACTACAGCAATTTGGCATATGTCCAGGTCTTTGTCTTTGGGCTGAGTTCAAATACTGTCTCTTCTTTTTTTTTTCTGCAGGCATTTTTATACAGATGGTAGAAAGAGATAGTAGTTGACAACTTGGATTAATACTTAGCTGGGCTGAGTAGTACTCAGGAGATAATTATCTTTTTCTGATACTTAGAGAAGCAGTGTTGACTACACTCATAACTTAGATGTGTCATTTAGGTATTTAAGGTTCTCATCTATGAGTTTCATTTTTTCTTTTAAAATGTGTAATTCTTCCTCTCCCTGACATGGAAGCTATAAACAATCAAATAACAAAAATGATCAAAAACCTGATTCAGCTGTTTCTCCACTGGCATCAGAGTGGAGAAGCAAACTATATTTTAGTGTGGGGAACACAGACAAAATGAACAATGGCAATTATCTTTACATGGGACATGAGGTGGGGAAAAAAAGAAAATGAGAGAGGAATTCAGAGACACAAAATACACAGATTTCTAACAAAATTGAAGAGAGTGCACTGAAAAGGGGAAAAGCTGAACTGGAAGGAGGAAAGGAGATAATGAATGGACATGGGACGGCACACTTAGACTGATAAAAGACAAGAAGCAAACTTTGTTACTGTGTTTCAGTATCACTTGACTTCAAGTGCCACCAGGAATGTAAACAAAGGGAAGTGTTAACTAAATTTCCATCCTTTTCTTCCAACCTCTTAAAAAACTATTTGCCTCAAATTTCAGGCAAAGAACTGGAGGGACTTTTTTCTTTACCCAAGTGAGATCTTCATCGCACAGCTTTAAATTCATAAAGGTAGCTATGTTATTCATTAATACATTCCTTCTCTTTTTGAGTTTAATTATCATCTGATCAGCAACTTGGAACTTGACATAAATCTCAAGGTAGAAACTGGTTGAGAAGTTCAATCCAGTGATTATTCCTCCTTAAAAAAAAAAAGAAAAGAGAGAGAGAAAAAGAAGAGAAAACCATAGAAGTCTTTGAAACAGCTGGGGTCAAAGGAACTGTGCTTTCTTCTAATTGCCCCAATAAATTTTAAAGATGTTATTACTCTGTAGTGATTAAGAAATGGTAAAAAGAGATGCAATGCTATAACATCAAGGCCATTAAGCTTAATAGTCCTTAACTGATTGTCACCCCGCCCCAACAAAAATAGACATGCTGTTCCCTGCTCTCCCGTCCCTCCTCCATTACCCTTCCCCCTCACTCGAAGGCTTCTAAAATCACCTCCAGCCAAACCAAGGGGAATTTATACTTCCTGCAATAAAATCCAAAGAACAGAACAGCTGGCAGCTGAACTTAAGATTGCTAAAACAAACATTGTGACATTGATGTGGGGAGGGATTTGGTTATTATTACAACACGGTGTGGCTGGTTCTGCAGGGAAAAGATGCAAGCAGAGCTTTTTTTCAGCATGCAAATAAAAGGCTTTTAAAAAATCCAGTAAAACAACAAAAGCAGCACTATTTGCTCTAAAAATACCTAGAGGGGGAAAAGAAAAAAGCACTGGACTAAATTCGCAGTGTTGGCTGCCTAAAATTTAGATTTGAATGACTGAAATTACATGAATAATGTTCCACAGAGATGCTGTTGTAAATAGGCCAGGCAGGATCATTATTAATTCATCTACTCTGACAAGTACAAAATATGCAAATGAATACATTATATCATAACAATCCCATATATATCATGCTCAGCTTCTCTGGTGTATTGAGTCCTGTTTCCTGTGATAACTGCTAGCAATCTTCCAGAAACCATCCAACTTTAACTTGAAGGTTTCATCAGACAGCCCATAACCATAAAATCTAGGCAAGTAATGGAGTATTAATAAGTAACTAAAGGTTGGATTGACGACAATGGGTGGTAGATTTATAACAATAGCAAGTGGATTGAAACTCCAGTGTTACATGCTTTTTTGGTTATTATTTCACAGCAGAATATCTTACATTGCAGATTCCAGTGAGAGTATCCCTTTTTCCAGAAGGTTCTAGGACAATCCCTAAGCTTGTTTAACCACCCCCTAAAATGTGGAATTCTGAATACAGAGGGTTAAATTCCTTACTTCCACCTCTCCCCACTGAGGTTAGGCACCTAAATCAGTGGTCTTTATACTAGATACATTGTTAGATAACTACAGTCACACCTTCCAAATAACTCTGCACTGAGAGCACTGATTGACTGCCCTTGACTTTTTCCTAAATCTGATACCTTCCACTGATTTCTTCAAAATCCAGTGATGTTTTTTGTCTGTGGGTTCCCATAATAATAAGCCTTAAACACTGTGAGGGCTAAATAAATAATCTAAGTTCTTGTTGTTTGCACTTGCTATTCTTTTATCCTGTGTGGAAAGAGGCATTATCTGGCATAATTTGCACTGAGCTGAAGCTATTTTTCTGGATGGAATTAAAAGCTTGAGTTGATATTGCAAGATTGCACATGCTGAGAAATATTACAGTAATGACACAGAAAATTGCCAGTCATCCTAAAAGGTATGGGGAAAACAAAAAGAGTGTTTCCTTGTTCCGTACTTGAGAAAATGGGTTCAGGTTTGGGTCAATCAAAGATTTAATCAAAAGTGTCAACATCTCAACTGAAGAGAGATAAAAAGCATATTAAATACAGGTTTCCATTGTTCAAAATGCATTAAATAAATAAAAAAATAAATAAAGCAATAGTAAAAAAGTTCATATATGTTTTTACTAAGGTGAATCTGTTTATTCACACCTGTCACAAAGTTAAGAAGCCCTGGCTTCAAGGGGAAGGAAGGATTCTGCTTCAGATTCAAGCAATAACAGTCTGCCTGTTTGCCATCATTTTCAACTAACAATAGTGCAACCAGGCCATTGCACATCACGAAGGCCTCTTCCTCGTAGATCTAGGAGAGGGCAGAGAGAGACTAAGCTCTCAACTATGCAAGAAAAGGATGGTGGAACATAGGTCAGTACCCTAGGGAAAAAATAACACCTCTGCTTCCTAGTTGGGTGGTGGATCAGCAGTCCCCACAACTCCAGATGCTGCTTCTAACACCAGATGGTTCCTTGGTGGTTTTTACCTTTTCCGAACAGGTGTGAAAAATCTGTTTGATGATAAATTGCTCGGGGTTTCATGGTTGAGTTTTCAGTTAAAGAAGAGAAACCCACTGATGCTTCATCACCTGGGAAGTTTAGTCAGGGACATTAACATAACCCAGCTATTAACCACATTATCTTCCGGGTTCATTGTTTAAAATAGCTTTCTAAGTTTCAAAACAAATATGCAGGGCTGAAGCAAGGCCTTTAAAAGAACAATTGTCAATCATATTTTAATTTATATGCAGCTGAATACAACAGAGTCTTGGAAGTGTCCACACTGAGAATGTGGATAGCTCCCATCACAGACTCTTGTGTCTTTGAACCTGCAGCTTATTTTCTGGTTTAGCTGAAGTGAGAGCTTTAAGTTTGGCATTAGTTTCATTGGACCTAAATGTATGTGGGAAGCTGCCTCACAGACTTGCCTTGCTTTCTGAAGCAGAAGGTAAATCCTGAAATGTATGGTTTTACAATTGTACAAGCTGGGCACTTTTTCCTTTAGGTCTAAAGTAATTCTGTGATGTAAGTACACAAGAGCAACTACACTATCTCACATCAAAGGTCAGTTTAGCCCCATTGTAGATCCCTATGGAAGAGCTAGGGAAACATTCAGGGATACTTTCCCAGAATAGCACCCCAGCTGCCAATAATTTGTAATTTAGTGATGTTCTAAACCAGATTTAGAATTTTTTATACTTAATAGCCCTCAATGGATTTTTCCTTCATGAACTGGTCTAATTCCTTCCTGAACCCAGATCTCCCACACCCTGTAGGAAGCAGTCCTACAGCTTAACAGTGTGAGTTATGAAGAGCTGTCTCTAGACTTGCTTCCTAATACTTGCACATGACATTCCCCTGTTCTGCAAGAGGCACTTTCCCTGTATTGTTTATGATCTTATGGACTTCTATTATTACTGTCTATTCTCTGGGCTGAAGAGTCATAATCACTTAGTATTTACCCAACAGGAGCTGTCCATGCATTTTATCACCCATTCTCCAACCTGGTGCTCTTGTGTGGCTGAGGATGTGATCTTGCAGACTGAGTTTAAACTGTATGGCCTGATCAGCTCTGACAGAAAGAGTTCCAGAAATCCAAATATTCCTACAGAATTCATTCCAGTTTGGATTGTTTTATGGAAGTAATAAAACTGATGCTATTCTAAATTAATTTCCCTCTACAGGTCTTCATGATATGACTTTTGCTGGGACTAGAAGCAGAAATACACAGGTCTTCCAAACTAATACTGGGAGAAGAAGGGAGAGATGGGACCTTGCTACCATTCTATACATCAAAATAACCATAGAAATATTTACAATCTGACACTGAAATGGCACAAAGTCACCTACTGTGTCTAGTTCTAGTCTAGTTCTATAACTTTCACTGCCTCAGTCTTTCATTCTATCTGTATTCATGTGTTGTTTTTTAGTTTATCCTTTGTTCACAAGCTGTTTGGTACATATACAGGTCATAGCTGCAAGAGGCCAGTGTAAGCTCCAATGTAAATAAAAAAATTAGTAACAACTCTTTAGCCACTCAATTGTTTCTCTGTATTGAATGGAACTTCTTTAGCCTGGAAACATGAGCTACTCCTGAGAGGGTGACCACGCCCTTTCCCTTCTAGTGAAAGTCTAGTATTTTACACTATCATTTTCCCACATTCCTAATCAGCCTAGATAAGTAATTCCCTAGTTACTTATAGTTTGGAAAGGAAATAAATAGCATAAATTTTATCCAAATGATACCAGGAAATTGTTTATGATTTTACCAAAATTATGTTCCATAAAAATATTGCCAGTTCTGATCAATTCCATGTTTTATGGTTAATAACACCTAATGTCTTTCCATTAGCAGACTGTGATCTTAAAACGACACAACTTTACTTAATAGGGATAAATACCTAAATCTTGAAGGCTGAGGTATTACAGAGGCACTATGCTGTATATAAGGGTAAACCTCTCAGGGCTGGTTTTGGGGTGGCAAGGAAGCAACATCAAGGGGAGGTCATCATATCTCAGTGCTCTCACACCAGCCCATGTACAAAAATAATTCTGTCCCTGTGGATGTTGATCAATAATTATATAATGAAGGCTTACATGAAGATATGTTTACGATCTTTTACACTTATGTGACTATTAGTATTTTGCCATGGGCATTTGGAGGGGGTGGATGACTGTTAGGCAACTTCTAACTGTATTTTAAAGGTTGCCTTTTGTAGTACTTTTTAACAGCCTGATCTTTCACTGGCTGCCATGAGGAATTTAAGAATCTACTATTCTCTTTTAGGATGCCTCAGGAACATGGGCCAATTTTTCCACTGTTTTTAGTTAAATAATCATATGTGCCTAAGCATCCTGGTCATGACTGTGCTGGAGAAGGAAATAAACAGATGGTCCAAAGAGGTAACAATATAAATTGGAAAGATGAAGGCATATAGATGTAGGCATGAAAATATATGAACTACACCAGAACTACAAATTTACATTTGTCAGTTAGGATTTTATTAGGCAAAAATGCCTTGAAGAAATCAGTAAGTGGTTTGCTGACACAATGGTTTTCAAAGCTATGTCACGGGCTGTACTGGCCACCATTAAAATATCCAAAGTTCTTTTTTGTCACCTGCTGTGGCCATGGAATATTTGGAGAATGAATTAACCCATGGAAACAGCTTTAGGAATGCTCTAGGCAGAACGCAGCAGCATTGTTAAGGTGAATGTGATGAACAGGGCTGAACTGTGTCCCCTATTGCAGGCCTGGGGTGGGTTACTCTGGGGAAAGACTGAATGAAGTTTCTTGAAGCTCCTAAGAAAGGTCAAGAAAAAAACTGTTGAAGTAATGAATAAAATATTCCAGCAGCATTCCATAAATTTAAACACTAAACTCTGCTGAAATGTGTATCTAAAAATTTAATATTTTCCAAAATTTAGCAACATTCAATTGTGTGTTCTGGTCCATGTTTGTGTAAGTAAAAGACAACAAGAAGTGAGAAATTTCACTTGAACTGTTTAGCATATACTTGTAAGGGGGAATTCAGCCAGGCCTGTGTATGGTTTGACAGAAAGATAAAGGAGGAATATATCTTCTTCTTAAGACAGTTTTTAGCCAGAGAGAAGGAACAAGAAGACAGAAAGAGCTGTGACATGAAGGCAGAAAGGCCCTGCAGAGAGACCCTGACAAATTGTGGGGCTGGGCAATTATCACCCTTATGAAGTTAGCCAAAGCAAATGCCTGTCTCGATGTTCCTTGTGAGTCCCTTCCAACTCAGGATATTCTATGATTCTATGAATATTGGTGGGAGGGATTCTGAAGATCCTTCCTCATGAAGACAGAAATAAGGAATGCAGAAACTTCTCCACTGTTTTTTAAGTTATAGAATTTCAGCAAGGTTTTCTTACTAGACCCCTCTAGTGGTTTTCTTATATTATGTTGCATCTGAACTTAGTCTACAAGTTTTTTTAAGTCAAGGGCAGTCTCTCTTATACCTTCTGGGCTTGGACCACTGAATGCTATTTTTAAGAAAAGTGATAAAATTAAAAATGCAAAGGATGCCGATTTTTGGATAAATTGATTTGTAGTAATTTCATCTGGGCTATCTCTGCATAAATTTGTTAGTAGGAGAGTTAGCATTTTATCCTTTAGAATGTCTTCCTTTGTTAAACACAGAAGCTCATTAATGGAAGTTGTGCTCCTCCAGTGGAGGCCCACACCACCATTAACATAACACCTCCAAGGAGCAACCAGAAACACCACCCAGGTAGTCTTGTGCAACAAGAGTAATGCTAAATGTGAAGCTAAACCTTTATGCACAGTCTAATCACATGAATTTGTTTCCTTTCTACCCACTCCATTAAGGACCTCACAAGACAGTTAATTAGGGTCTTAGAGGATGGCTGATTGTGGTGAGAAAGGAAGGAAAACACCTTTGGGAACTGCAATCCTCCGCAGCCTGGAATCATTGTACTAGCATCAAGCTAGGAACTCTTCTATCTCTGTCTGTTCACACTGACATGGTTTTATTGTTCTTTACCTTCAAGAAGTCAATGGATGCATTTTTTTTCCCCTAAACAATATTTTCCTTTTTAATCACTTTTAAACCAACACCTATGGTAGGCAATTAACAATGATTTCAGTGAATTTGGGGCTGAGGTCAACTGTCTATCCCAACAAGAGAACAAGGGGCACATACTCTTTTGCTGCTCCTGTGCTGACATGGAAATCTTGTTGGTCTTATGTACATGTGGGCAGGACAAAGCACGGCAGGAGGAGAGACTTCCCTGAGGTTAGGAATGGTTTACAACTACTTAAGTTTCATCCATTGTAACCTAAGTATTAAAGCCCATCCTTTGTTTACAATATGATACACATGACAACAGTTGTTAAATCTTTCATTGTACTTAAGATCAGCAGTAATTTAACCTGGAACATCTGACTCTGCCAACCATAGGACCCAAATCCTAGTTAAATTTGGCCTATTTTTGAGGCCAAATTAGAGATGTGGCCCAGAGCTTACTGCCAGGCTCATGTCATACTCAGGGTGCTTGTGTTCTCCCATGTTCCCAGCTGTGGTGTCTGGGCTTATGTGTCTACCAAGGGCTGGCACTGGAGTAGCTGCAGTTATGTCAGCATATTCACTGTCAAAATAGATGTCCCTGTCTCCTCTGTGGGAAATTGTTCCACAGGCCAGAGTCAACCCTGGGATCTTAACTGACCTTCCAGACTGAGACCTTTCAAAAAGCTCCAGTTAAATAAATGATTGTTATATATTGAATTAAAAGCTCTGACCTACAGTTGTTTACTGGTTTTGATACAAACACCAGGAAAATGTGTGAGGACTTTTAACAAATGAGAAGATATAAAATTGTCCCTTCTGACCAGAAAGCAAAAATGAAGCACTGGGAAACAAACCTTTTTTACCTTAAAGCCTCCAGTTCTTGTTGTAATGCTAGGTTTAGTTTAGCAAGCTGCAGCTTTCCCTGAGAGCTCAGCAGAGCCGCTTAGGGCAGTGCCACCATTTCACCCTCCCGTAGTCCATTTTGGACGGCTCCGCGGTTTTTGCTCCGTCAGCCTTACAACACAGTGATGGTAAAGGAGGCGAGAAGGGTCTCTCCATAAGGGTTTAAGAGGATCTTTTAATAATTACATCTTGTCCCAGCAATCTCCAGAGGCAGAGAGACCTTGTGATCCGGGGGCAGGAGGGTTTTGTCAGGGGCTCGGGGGCGGAGTTGGGGTACAGGAACCAATAGGCAGAGCCTGAGGGAGTGGCCAGGGCTAAGGGCAAGGAACAGAGGGGGAACAATCTGGGATGGGAAAAGCAATGGGTAAACAGATCGCCACAGTTTCTAACCTGCTGGGAAGGAGGAAATGTTCTAAGTTCCTCCCTGGATAAAGTACTGCAGCAGAAGGGGAAGATCTTGACCAAAAGGACACAGAGGGTCTTGCATTTGTCATTTATGAGTGGGAGGCAACATTACCAGATGTTCATAAAAGTGCAGCTTCCAAACAGAGTTCTGTGAAGCCAAATATCTCATTTCATTAGTTTTTCTGTTTCCCCTATTGACTGAGCTATCCAAGAGGATAATCCCATACTGCAGGGGGCTGGGGTTCAGCAGCTAAGGCGGCTTTTCCGTCTCTGACTACAGATAATCCTCAAGCTTTTATGTGACAAAGTACAGGAGACTGCAAGCTGTGCATGGGTGTATCTTCACACATGGCCTGTGTACAATCCCATGTCAGCCCAATGCAGAGTATGGTGAGACCTCACTTGGAGAAAATGAACTCAGAGACCAGATCAGGTCAGTACAATATTTTTCTTGCCTCTTCCCTGTTATCTGGAGAGAGGCATTTGGAGGGTTGGACTCCATACACACTACTGTTGCCATTGTCCCCAGTATCTGTAACTTCATATTCTCCCTGTCTGGGCAGCAGTTTGGAGACACCAGTGCTCCTCAGACTTCACATGAGGAGCAAAGACATTTTCAGTTTCTGGATTCTACTCCAGAGACCTGGCTCCTAAATGTCAAAGCATTACAGCACATTAGTTCTAGACTCCTAAACTTTTCAAATCTGACCTTAAGCCACTCTGAGACCTAAATAGAGATCTTATTGAGCAGCAAGACAGATGGCCTCAGTCTTTTTTGCTCCCTGACATACACAGAGGAGCATACACAGAACCTGTCAAAGCACTTGGCATAGCTTTGCATCACATGGAAGCAAGGAAACTATTTCACTAATGCAACTCCTCACCCTTAGAACCTATAACAACCACACCCACACACCCTGCCATTCCCCCCAGTTTTTATCTCCCTCACATGGAGGCATGATCCCATTTGGTTCTTCTTGTTGGGAGTTCTTCTTATTGTTCAACACAGCTTTACCATGGATAGCTGCACTGAGGTTGCAGTCATCCCACATTCCTTTATTGCAGCCCACTGAAAATAAGCATGTCTGCATATACACACATCCTCTGTGTGCTTGGAAGCATCTTCTTTTGTGTACTGTTAGTCCCTGTGTCATAGGATTTAAACTCTCTCTTCTGCCTCTTTAAACAGACACTGTTCCTTGTCATTTTTCCCAACAGCTGTGGGCTGCATCCTGGCAGCTGTTTGGTAGATGCCTGGATCAGCTGTTAGGGCTGCATGTCAGCTGGAGCTGGAGTAGGGCCTCTTGGCTCAGCTACAAATGTCTTCACGTATCTTGGTTAGACCTACTCCTAAACAAGCCTTGCATTAGCTCTCAAGATGAAGGAATGAGTTTTGAAGTAAATTAATCATATCCATGGGAAAACAAGGAAAGGAAAAGAATCACTAAGATGATGGATTGCTCTGCAAGTGAGTTTAGGTTGTGTGTGTATGTGTCACCACAGATGTATTTCTGACATCTGTGCAACAAATGTTATGTATTTCAGTTAGGAACTCTAAGGGTTTATCACAGCCCAGCAGAAAAAGGTTGTTGGTGGAGATTTAGTACTGAATTTTCAAATCCAGTGAAATAGATAAAATCTCCAACTGCTTTAAATCATCTTCTTTTATTACATTCAGTCTTTGCAAAACAGGTTTGCAGGCTAGTCAGAGAAGAATTACTGTGTGTGAATGGGGAAGAAAACCAGCTGAGGCAGAAGAGGAAGTGGGACCCTTCAAACTTTCAGCTGTTAAAGAGTATAAAAACCAGGCCAGAGTTGTAATTAGTAGGAGCACAGGTGAAGCAGGTCACCTACATTCTCCCCATGATAATGTGGGACTCCACCACTGTGGAAATCACCAGGTACCAAGAAACAGTGTGTCCCTGCACAGGTAGCCCACAAAACAAGAACGGAATGCAAGCCACGGTGGTGAAGGTTTTATGATGACAGTTTAAATCCCACCATTCTGAATAACTTTGCTACTTTGCCAATACATCCACTTAATGTGCTTATCCTAGAGCTTCAAACTGGCTCCCAAGGCCTTTCCAGGTCTCTAAAGCATCAGCTGTCAACTCTCCAGCTGTCAAAACATGTAGCTTCACTTCTGACAGTTCCTTTGATGCAGTTTAAAATCTGTCAGTCCAAACTCTGTGGCACATTGGAAAATGGCAATGCAAGGACTGCAAGCCCTATGTTGAGTGCAATATGAACATCAGCAACCAAGGTCTGACTTCCTGAAATTCAAATTATTCCTGTCTCTCTGTCATCATACTATCCACATTCATCGCGTGGAAGAGGTGAAAGCAGTGACTGTCCCTCATCTAAGAGCTGGGAGTTGCTCTTCAGATTGCAGGCCCTCCCATATCCATAGAACAGCTTCTGGTCAGACGTGCCAGCACTCGTTCATCCCTGGTGTGTGGGTTTCATGACAGAGGGATGAAAGCTGGGAGTTCCCAGCTCTGCCCTTCTGAGAGATACTTCAGGGAAGAATGGAGTTGGGGATGAGTGAGCCTGGAGAGAGTAGGCTGGGATACCTCTTCAATTTTCTTTTTCCTCTTTTCAAAAAGTATATATATTTACTATGCCTGTGCCAACATAAACCATTGCTGAGCAGAGCTGAGAGAGCAGCAGGGCAGCCTCATTTGTGTGCAACATGCATCTGAGACTTGCTGCCTGCTAGAGTCCTGTGTGCTGATGTTACCCACACCGATGACGTGGGTCAGTCAGCAGCATTCCAGCTCGTTCTTTTCCCTCTGCCTTCCCTGCACAATGCAGATGTGGCATGAGGCCCCTTTGTGCCAGGGGCAGCATTCTGCATAGACAAAGCAGGGTGGAGCACGTGTCTTTGCTGCTGGACAGAGATGAGAGGGGTGGTTAGCAAAAGGCAAAAGAAGAGGAAAAAAATTCTCTGCTGTCTCAATTTTTGATTGTTTTGTTGTTGTTGTGGTGATGGTGGTTGCTGATGTCTGTCTGTCTTCAAATTCTTCTAAGCAGGGCCTGTTTTACCCTCTGTGCTTGTGCAGTGCTTGAAACTGCAGCCATGCTTAGCAATCACAACAACAGTAATGAGAGTGGGATGAAATGCAAAGCTTTAATAGGCACATATCAACCAAATCTGTCACCATGCAGAAATCACCAATGAATGCGTGTGCAGAAAGACATGTACGGACTTGGTAAGTTTTATCCAGGCAAGGAAGGACCAATAGAGAACTGACTTGGTGAAAATCAGGATAGCAGTAAAGCCCACACATGTGGTCAGCAGTAAAACAAAGAAACTCTGGGAGCTGAATAAAGCCCATTGTTTTCCTTCTACCAAATTTTTTTATTTTATGTTTGTTTCTAGTGGCAGACACACAAATGTGTGAGGCCCTTTGCAACCTCAGTCATGCTGCAGACAAAGCAATTGGATAGAGATGAAGGCAAGGGTGATGCCTCACAGGCAAGTCCAGTGGCAATTCTTCACTTCCCAGTAGGACAAGTTCTAAGTCTGGAGGTTATATACCCATATGTGTGTGGGTGCACACAGGTGTTTTCCTTTATGTAACCGTGAGCTCTACCCAAGCGTATGCTGGATCAGAGCCAGTCGAGTGAAAGAACATAATGAGGAAACTTGCAGAGGATGATGCTTTTGATCCTGGCAAACTTTTCATTGTTCTGATCTTCTCAGCCCTGAACACTCCCAGCATTTATTCACTTACCGTCTGCTCACAAAATGAGCTTTCTCCTAGTTCTTCAAAAGACAAACCTCTCTTCCTCCACCAGAACCTAACTTTGATCTTGAGGCTCTGCAGGGCACTTACCCAGACAAAAGTGCATTCAGAGATGTCTACACCTGTTCATGCCTTAAAATTCCACATCTGGTTATTTCATACTGCATCAGCTGAATTCCTCCATCTCCCCCTGCCTCCTCCTCTCAGTGCTGGCAGTCCCAGCTCCTTGGTGTGCAGAGCACAGCTGAACCAGTGATATGGTGACTTTCTGCTTCTAATGCCTGTGATGCCTTTCCCTGGTCTTAAAATCAAGAGGCATACACGGTTAGAAGGGGAAAAGGGATTTTACCTTGGTATTTATTTTAAGGATCCTTAGGTGCACACGTCCAGGTCATATGCATTGAGATGCACCCCGCCGAGTCTATCTCTGTCCCCTCTGTCTCTGTGTCTCCCTGTGTCTGTGTCTCTGTGTCTCACTCTCTCTCCCCAACATTGGGTATAACATTATACGTTTTACTAATTAGCATATCTATCAAAGATTCCCCAATGAGAGGCTCAAGTGAGCCCCCCCCTCCCCAAGGAACCTTCCCCTGGATGGTTCTATCTTGGTTTACAGAATATGTTCTGGAGAGGACCTTGGGGTCTGAGGCACACTGATCCCTACCTACGAAGCTTCTAAAATGTTTAGTCTCCTAGCTGAACAAACAAGTCCAAGAATGTAGGCAAAAAGCACTAGGAATACAGAAGTTGTAAAAGGTATAACAGGGGTATAAAAGAAAAGGCAAAAATCTTCATGGCATCACCTGGACACTGCTGCTGTTTCTCCCCCTGCTTATTAGCATTGCTTTTCTGCTCTCTCAGAAGAGATGGCTGCAGAATGCTCCCTGCCCCTCCCTCGCCCACCATACAGGTGCATATCGTCACTCAGGGATTTGAAATTTGGGTATTAGAATGGTGCATGTTGGGAGCAGATCTCCATAAGTTATCAAACAAGAATCACTGTTTGCACTTCTGTGGTTTTCAGAGATTTTCCTTTGAGACTAGTTGACAGCCTGATAGAATTTCATTTTCAGGTGTTTTTTTCAATTTCTGCTGTTACCTTCAAAAACTGTAAAAAGAGGGATTTCTCTTTTTCTTTACTGTTTGCACATAACCTCCACTCACTTTTTTTTTTTTTTTTATTTTATGTCCATTAGCGGCTGGCAATTGCACACTTCTGGTGACAGTTTACGTGACTTCTCATATAAATCAGTGGAGTTTTATAATTGCGTAATGAATCTGTGTCATGTCTCTGAAGTCACATTCTTCTTGCCATTGATGGTTCTTCCTTGAATTGTCATTTTTTAGTACCTCCCTTAGTAAGACAGTCATAGCCTGGTGAAATTTTCCAAATTAAAAGAAGCACAAACCCTAGAATGTTTCAAGAAATAATCCCATTTATAGGTCTTTGTTGCTTTGATGTGGCTGTGGCTTCACATCCAAGTTTTTGCCCACCCTTGTATTGCACTCCTGTTGGCATGCTGACTTCTGGTGGGAAGATCAGTCCTGAGTTTGTTTCTTTGCCAGTTCTGAGACAGTTTTCCACTATATTCTCCAAGACTTCAAGTGGTACAGTCATCTCAACAGCTGGTCCTCTGAATGCACTTTCATTTATACGTGTTTTTCCAACTGTTTTGAATCAAAAAATGCCGCCTTTTGCAGGAAGCCTTAGGACAATTTTCTGCAATGCTGCCCCAGTGACATGTCATTTAAAAGCAAATAAGGATCAGACTGAACACTGAAAACACTATTACTTCTCCCATTTTGTTTGCAGCTGTGGGAATGAGGTGTTTGTTTAATTTTTGTATTTTTACAGCCATTTAATAGATGTTGCTAAGACTTATGTGCCACCATTGGTTGATAAGCTACCAAACAAGTAAAAGAAATTAAATCAGATTTCTATAAATTCTTCTTTTCAGATGATTTGTTCTTCTAGAAAGAGCTATTTTTGAAGAGTCCACAGAGTCAGTTCTCTCTAATTTTTTTTTAGAGTGCTTTGAAAAATTTGTTATTTTAAAATTACTGTTATCAGGAAGGGAGATAATATTTCATAAATAAAATCTTTGTGACTCAGATGTGTTAGAAAATACAATAGGGCTCTGACATCAGGTCAGCAGTGTGATGACATAAAAAAAAAGAAATCTTTACTAAGGCCAGCACTTTTAGCCCTCTGTGAAAAACATCAGAATACAATTGAGCTGAAGGATTTTCACAGGCGTCGGCTCACAAAAAGTGTACTTTGGAAATTACAAAAATACACTCACTGGAGTCTCACACTTGAAACACTGACAGAAAACACATGAGTTGGGCTTATGCTCATCTCTCTTACCAAAGCATGTCTTCAGCCTCTGTTCAGAACACTTTTCTTTCCCAGTGAAGCTAAGGACACAATCCAGTCTCTACACGGAGGAAATCCAGTCCTGGCCACAGATGACAGAGCAGAGCAGCAGACTCCTCTTTACCTACCCTGAGAGAAGTGTTGGGTGTTGGGTTCACAGGTTTCCTGGGAGAGGTTGGATGTATCACTGGGCTGTGTAAGCACTGGCAGACCTCTCCCTAGACAGTGCAGAAGGGTGGTGGGGAGGACCTGAGAGCTCTGGGAGAGAAAGTCTGAGCTGGAGTTTTTTTATGCTTTTGCTAAAGAAGCTTAACTGCAAGAGGAGAGTGACAGTAAGCTGACACAGATGAGTGGTTTGTCCTCGGGAACAAGGTAGGGGGTTTTTTTATCCCCTTTGCTAATGCACACAAAGGACAAAGGTGCTCTGGATCAGCTGGCTGAGGGGCAGAATCACTTCCAGGAGATCCCACTGCAATAACGGAAGATATGTTCCAGTGATTGACCAACAAGAAGCTGCCTCCCTGGATGCTACTAATCCTTTAGCACTCAAGAAAATCTTCCTAGTTTATATTTACCTTAACTGAATCCTTATCAGTGTGAAAACAACTCCAGAGACATCAGCCAGTCTCCTATTAAAGGTTGCACACTGTCCTGTGGCTGCAAACACACTCTACAACATTGTCAAAAATGCCAAACCAGAGCATTTGGGGATTAAAGAGCTTAGGACTTTTCTGGGAGCACCCTACTCTACATATCACATTGCACACAGAAAGCAGCCAGAAATCAGGGAAAGGCCTCAACAGGAGAGGGGTGAAGATTTGCCTTTCCCCGCTCTATAAACTATTGTTAGACTCCAGGGATCTTTGATCTCACTGCAAGGGATGGAAGGGAGAGAAGTACTGGGAGGACTCCATGTTCCTCTTAATGCTATCTCAGTTCTTTATCTGAGATGCAGCAAGTTTAACTGAAACACAGATTTTGCAAACTCCACGTGTGTTCCAAGCCCCAGAATCAAGGATATTCTCAGACGAGAATAAATTACAAAGCACCATGGAAAAAGGGAGTGAAGTTACACTGCTGTTTGCATATAGAACGTGATACTCTTAATAGTCTCATATTGTAATTTAGCCCTAAAACAGTTGTCTTTGGTACAGAGGGCAGACAGGTTCACCTTTTTATCTAGCCAGTTTGCCCTGATGTGATGGGAGTGGCAGTGGTGTCAGTGTAATGCTCTGACGAATAATGGAAGTTTAGAAAAGTACAGTAACACTAAGAAATGCAACGCTGGGGAAGGGGTGGGGAGGGGAGGTCATGAGGGTCATGAGACCAAAATGTTACTCACAGTGGATGTAGGTAAAGCTGAACAGCAAAGCTGCTTTTTCTGTTCCTGTTTGTTCCTGTGTGAACCTTATAACACAAGCCAAGATACTGAACCCATCACCTCACAAATCAGTTGCATTTGTGTCTGAGTCTGTGTCTCTTCTTCACACACTTTTGCAGCTTCAGCAGAATTTAATGGGGAATTCTGTGGCCTTTTTCATGTTCCAGGTCCACTGTGCCAGGTGTTCACTCTGAGCCAACCTTCAAATAGATGTGGACAGTACTGTGGAATTGGAGGACAAAAATGGTGAAGGGTCAGAAGGGGAAGTCATATGAGGAGCAACTGAGGTCACTTGGCTAGTTCAGCCTCAAGAAAAGGAGACTGAGAGGAGACTTCATTGCAGTCTACAACCTTTTTGTGAGGGGAAGAGGAGGTCTCTTCTCTCTGGTGACAAGTGATAGACTCAAAGGAATGGCCTGAAGCTGTGTCAAGAGAGGTTTAGGTTGGATACTGGGAAAAAATTCTTTACCCAGAGGGTGGTTGGGCACTGGAAAAAGTTCCCCAGGGAAGTGGTCACAGCACCAAGCCTGACAGAGCTCAAGAAACATTTATACAATGCTCTCAAGAATATGTATGATTCTTGTGGTGATCCTGTGCAAGGCCAGGAGTTGGACTCAATGATCTTTGTGGGTCTCTTTCAACTCAGTGTATTTTATGATTCTATTCTATGATTCTATGAGGGTGATGGCTGCTGAGCATGAGACACTTAGCAGCATCTCATGTCTAGTACAAAACTCACACTGCAAAACAGTGTTGTGGCCATCTGACCTTTCGTTGCTACTTCTCACATGAGAAAAGATACCCAAATACAAGGCATGTGTGTGTGTGTTGTAAACAGACCTGGAAAACAGGTTTTTCCTTTGACAGGCCTGGCTCACTTCAGAGAAGTGCTGGAGAGAGGCAGTCTGGGAAGTTGCAGCTGTTTGCAGAAATTGGTAGGAACAATGGTTAATAAACTCCTGGTTTTGCAGGGTTCAGAAAATCCCACCTGATCTTCTCAGATTCTTTCACTTCCACTGAGTGGTGAGAACAGAGAGTACTCAAAACATGGCAAAAAGCGCTTGGTATGATTTGGGTCAGCAACTGATGTTCCCTGATATTTATAAAGGGTTGAATTTCTGCCCAAAATGATAAAATAACCCAGGTAAAGCCTCATCCCATTTCTTTCATGGATAAGAGAAATTACTTGCTTGTTTAAGCAAGTCAGTGTTTTATTTTGGAGCTGTGATTTTGGACCTTTGCCTTAGACAGATAAAGGAGGAGTATTCATATCATCAGACTTCAGACATCTAAGATCCTCAGAGGAGCTTTGAAACTTTCATTGAGCACAGCAGTAGCCTCAGCTTCTGAATTATAATTAGCAATCGTAAATCCAATTAGGTGTAAATAGCCTTGAATTGAAGGAAATTTGCAACCCACAAGGAGCCTAAGTGAAAAGGTCCCAAGTTACAGATAGAATTATGCAGTGTGAATCTAAGTGCAAATTGATGTTTGGATCTTCATGACAGGCAGCTGAGCTAATAATGACAGTTACCAATGTCACAGGTATGGGACTGAACTTGTTGTTTTAGAGTCATAAAATGGCTTGTGTTGGAGGAGATCTTAAATATAATCTATTTCCAATCCCCGTGCCATGGGCAGGGACACCATCCACTAGACCAGGTTGTTCCAAGCCCCATCCAACCTGGTGTTGAACACTGCCAGGGACGGGGCAGCCACAGCTTCTCTGGGCAAACTGTATCAGTGTCTCATCACTCTCATCATAAAAAAATGTTTCTTCCTAATATCTAATCTAAACTGACTCTCAATTTGAAGCCATTCCCCCTTGTCCTATCAGTATATCCCCTTGTATGTAGTGATACAAGAGCAAGAGAAAGCAACTTATATTGTCAATACTCTTTGAGGATAGAGGGAGAAAGTGTGGTCAGTCATAAGGAGCACCACACTTCTCTTGGAGACAAAATAAGAAGCCAGCTCTCTCCCACTGATATTCATACGGAGTGATTTTGTCAGGGTGCGGTGCAATCCCTCCCCCTGATCCCAAGCCACACAGGAGGTGCTGTAACCTGCTGGCATGTAGCTGGAATCACTGGGAGACCTATGGCCAACAGCTGGCACCTTTAGAACCTATTATTCCACTTTCTACTTCTGCTGAACTAGAGCTTTCTGGAACGGTATGAATTAATTCCCAACAGTTGTGAATTCTGCATAATTCATTTATTCATTTGCCTGTAAAAGGCATTAAAATTTAAGAGTCTGAAATAAAAATGAATGTGATTGCAACTGGTTTTAGATTCCTTCCTATTCTGCTCAACCATTTCATTTTTACTGCCATTTACTGCCACAATGTTTAATTGAAAGCTCTGAATTGCTGATTGCTGTTACGATGCAACTTCTCAGTGGGGAAAAATACACCCTTTGTAAATTATTTGGAAATGAAATGGTATCTTTGTTATGCACAATCTCAGATACAGATGTGGAAAGTCAGAATTAGACCTGGGATAGTGCCTATAATTTCTGGCTTAATGAAGATTCATAGGACTGGTTTTAGTGAGCACATTGTGAGAGCTGTGAGAGCTCTGGCCTGTGTGGGGACACACAGCACACATTTCAGCAGAACTCAAACCATGCTGGGTCAGTCTGCAATTAGTAGCTTTAAACATTTATTAATTTGTTTGATCATAACTTCAGAAATTGCACATAGTATATTTCTGAAAAAAAAAAAAAACCACCCCAATATAAATCAGACAACTTGGGAAAGCTGCACTCCATAGAACTTATGAATCCAGCCAAAGGGCTGCTGGTCACACCACGTGAGGGGTGCTCTACATGTGTAGCAGAACATTATAAGGCACTACTGTGCAAAGTGCTATACCCAGTGGCAATAAAGAAGCTCTTCCCTAGCAGGAGTAGGAAAAATGAGGTGAGACCAATCGAGGGGGCTCATGCTGTCAGGGAAACAAACCTATGATCAGGGAGCTAAATGGTGAGTTTATACAGTGATCTCAGTTATTCCCTCCATGATCCTGCTATTAATTTATGATGGAATGGAGCTGTTTGGATTGATTTTTTATTTCATTCCTGATCCAAAATTTTGGCCAACATTTGAAAAAAGAATAGATATATGAGCTGGTTTCAAAGTTGACTCTGATTAGTCTGTGGTTTTGATCACTCCTTCATCCTTGTAAAATTTTTGCCTGGAAAAAAACCACTAAATTCAACGCATACTAGTTGTTAAGCATTTTCTTTTTAAATTTAGACATATTGGGTTCATCTAAATACTAACCTGATGGAGGGCATGGGAGGTGATATTTCTTGATAATATCTCTGGGAAATAAAACTGCTGATACTTTCGCACAGCTCTAGTTTCCAGCCACTGTTACGTTTTAATGATATGATCAATAACCATATAGATAGAAGGGACATTTCCTACCACACCAAATACAATAGCTTGAAACATGAGAAGTGGTTTCTGCATCGCTTTAACTGGTGGTTAACCTCATCAAATTACTGCACCTGCCAAGGCTGTGAGAACTAAATACAGCTGGTGGCAGTGTCTGGCCAACTGAACCCAACCCTGTGTTAATTTGAGCAGATGAAAGCAACCACATGGCAGACTCTGGCATGACGTGATGAGACTCTGCTTCATCACAAGCTGGAGTGATTGGTCCCGAGGTGCAGAAACCAGGGCAAGATACAAATAATTGCTCCTCTCTCCTCACTGAATCCACCCCGATGTACCACAGAGTAATTCAGGCTGGAAAGGACCATGTTCGGGAAGCTTCAGGAGGACGAGGAAATTACTTTTGCCTCAAGGCATCTCAGAGAAGTTGAGTTGTCAGGTGGAGACAAGAAGAAAGAGCCTTCAGGGATACCTTGTCTAGGCACCTGTGAAATAGAAACTATTTCCTTCCATGCCTTGCCCCAAAATGATGGAAACACCATGTAGGAGACTGAGCCAGTGAATTTTTCTCTTATATGGAATTTCTGAACCATTTGCAAGGTCCCAGGAATATCTTGCTTGTTGTACACTGAGCACAAGATGGACAGGAGGGGGATGCCGAGCTAGACAGACCTTTATTTTGACCCCTTATGGAGTTCAACTCTGATTGACTCCTCTGAGAGCTCATCTTATTTACATTTTTGAAATCTGGAACAGAAGACTCTTAATGAGTATAAGGAATGCAGCCAGCTTGTCCCTCTTCCTCCAGTGCTGCATAATTTCCTATATTATTTTCTTAGACTTTATTCAGTTTCAAATGGCATGAATGTAAGATTACCAGGCCTCTAAAGTACCCTCAGTTCTACAGCAGATGAAGGAATGAAATAATATACATTTTCACAGAAATTCGTGCTTACAAAATATATGAGCACATATATGAACATGTAATGTCTTCTAGCAGGTGTTTAGAATTACATGCTTACTCTGTCTGTTAAATATATCCTGTCATGTATATGCAGATTATGCAAAGATATTAGGCATAAATTATATAGACACAATAGCAGGCATCACTGAGAAAATTCAGATTAAGGCAAACAGAATTAGTCATGTGTTTACAGTTCACAGGCCTGGTTTTTTAATGTTTCTGAGTCAGAGCAGTCATCCATGCACAGCTTTCTTCCTCTGGCCATGTATACATTAGGGAGAATGCATAACACGGATGTGAATCCTTATTGCCCTTCCCCGCTCTTCTCACACGGAATCCCCTTGACCACATTGTTTACAGTTAAAAGATTACTCAACATTATTTCAATGTCTAACTTTTTATGAATACTGAGGCTGTATTTGTTTTGTTGGAGCAGGAAAATCCTCAGGATTACGTCTCAGATTGGAGAGATACAAATCACAGTTATGTATTTACAGTGAGACACCTTATAACAAGGATGTTATTTGACAGATTGCCACACTCAGGTCAGAAAAATGTCTGAATGAGATATAAGACACATATGATGGGACCAGATGACCTCTGGAGGTCCGTTCCAACCTGAATTATTCTATGACTTATGATCTTACTATTTTAGGGCACAAACAGCTAAGTTCAGTGACTGCAGCATGAAAACCAAAGAGTGAAGCTTTTCCTAGCATATCATTTTGCTTCATGTGGCTCCCATTATTTTCTTCACTTTCTTCTACTTCCCTGGAGAGTAATCATGCAGGTTTGCTTAACTGGGATTTCTCAGGTAGAGGAGAAGTTCTATGAGAAATGGAACTCTCATGGCAAGTTAGGTAACATCCCTGTTTCCGGTTTCAGCTGCTCTGAAACTGTCAGGGTGAGTTAAAGATTTTCCACCTTCAGCAGCCAGGAATCAAGAAGAGATCCAGCTTCTCAGATGCTCATTTCTGCTGCCCCTGCCCATCTTTGGGGCAGCATTGGCACCATCATTTCAGGGAGCAGCACAGGTTCTCTGCACTGTGGATGGCTCTGTGCCTCTATCTCCAAGCTGACACCTCAGCAGACACACCTATGCTTTAACTCAGTTGGTAAATGTCAGCCACGTAGCATGGTCAGACCACAGTAGAAGAGGAAGTTTCTCGAAGTACAGTCATGGGACAAAGTCACATCCTGGAGTGTTTCCAGAGCGTCCATAAACAAGGATAGTGTTACAGTCCTTTTCACCTAAGGTGTTAACCACCATCATAAAAACCAACCTGCTTCTAAAGCAGATTGATTAAAGTTTTCAGGTTGATCTTGAGGCCTTTTCCTGGTCTTAAAATCAAGAGTCAAACACAGTTAGAAAGGAAAAAGGGATTTTACCTTGGTATTTATTTTAAGGATCCTTAGGTGCAGTATGTCGAGGTCAAATGCACCAAAATGTACACTGCAATGTACCCCCAAAAGATCTGGTATAACATTAGTCTTACTAATTAGCATAGCTATCAAAAATTCCCCAATGAGAGGCTTGAATGAGCCCCCCTCCCCAAGGAACCTTCCCCTGGATGGTTCTATCTTAGTTTACAGAATGTGTTCTGGAGAGGACCTTGGGGTCTGGGGCACACTGATCCCTACCTATGAAGCTTCTAAAATGTTTAGTCTCCTAGCTGAACAAACAAGTCCAAGAATGTAGGCAAAAAGCACTAAGAATACAGAAGTTGTAAAAAGGTATAACAGGGGTATAAAAGAAAAGGCAAAAATCTTCATGGCATCAATCTCAGGCCATTAAATGAAAAAGTCCAACATTTTAATATCACAAAAATTTCAGACCTGTGACTCAGTTTCTATCTACCCTGAAAGCGCCTAAGCGTTTTTTTTCAGGGAACCCCTCCAGCAATGACATTTATTTTTCCAGCAATATGTAAAGTGACCTGGTGATCTGCAGAGCCTCTTCGGCACTCACAATTTGTGTGCTACTCTCTGTTGCCACACCCAAGGTGGTGAGCAGTCTGACAGCAAGGCTGGTGCCATTTCTGCCTTCCTTCACCCAGTTATTTCAGCCTGTCTCCATCAGAAGAAACGTAGCTTTTCACTCTCCAGACCAAAGCAGGAACCTGACATGAATCAGCTCCAGGAGAGTTCTTGAGTCACCAGACTGTTGTCCTCTCTTCCTATAGGCTGTATAATGTAAGAGAAAGGCATCCTGACCATCATGGTCCTTAATTGAATTAGTGGAGTCCAGATGCTGCCATGGTGATGTCGTGGTTTGACACTGGCCCAATGCCATGGCCCCCACAAGAACCGCTCACTCACAGCTGCTGCCACAGCTGGGCAGAGGAGGGAAAAATTTAACAAACACTTCATGAGTGAGATAAGGACCAGGAGAAACACTTCAAGAGTGAAACAGGTTCAACTTCAGTTGTGAAGTGAATTTATTACTAACAGAATCAGAGGAGGATAATGAGAAGCAAAATAAGCCCTTAGAACACCTTCTTCCCCGCAGCCCCTCCCTCCTTCCCACCAACAGCACAGGGAGACAGGGCATGGGGATCTGGTCAGTTCATCACTGAGATTTCCTTCCACTGCTCTGGGAGAGGAGTCCTCCCCTGTGAGGCTGTGGGGTCCCTCCCACGGGACACAGCTCTCCCTGAACTTCCCCGGCGTGGGTCCACTCTCAGGAGCAGCAGCCACACCACCCGTGCTGCAGCCTGAGCCCCTCCCATGGGCACACAGCCCTCCCAAAACTGCTGTGCCATGGCTCTCTCTTTCCACGGGGTGCAGTGCTCCAAGGACAGGCTGCTCCAGCCTGGGAGCAGGGCCCTCTCTCCACCAGGTCTCCCACTGGATCACAGCCTCCTCCAGGCATCCACCCGCTCCGGCACGGGCACCTCCCCCACGGGCTGCGGGTGGATCTCTGCATCCCCCGTGGATCCCCAGGGGCTGTGGGTGGATCTCTGCATCCCCCATGGACCCAGGGGCTGCAGGGGCACAGCTGCTTCACCATGGGCTGCACCACGGCCTGCAGAGGCATCTCGGCTCCGGCGCCTGGAGCACCTCCTGCCCCTCCTTCTTCACTGACCTTGGTGTCGCCAGGTTGTTTCCCTCACATGCTCTCACCTCCTCCTCTTCTCTGACTAGAATCCAAAATCTTGTGACTTTGTTTTGATTTTCTTCTTAAATGTGTCATCACAGAGGCGTTACCAACCTCTCTCATTGGCCCAGTTTTGGCCGGCAGCATGTCCATCTTCAGAGCCATCAGACATTGGCTCTGCCTGACATGGTGGGAAGCTTCCAGCAGCTTCCTCACAGGAGCCGTCTTTGTGGCCCCCTGCTACCTAAAACCAGGCCATGCCAAACCAATACAGGTGAAGAGTGGTTCTAGATAAAGTGGAACTCTTCCAGAAGAAGGACTGTTATTTTCACTCCTTTTGGAGAAGAAAAATGACCCTCAAGCTCTGTTCCAAATCAAACAAAGGCTGGATTTGAAGCTCCCCTTCCACAAGGACCTAGCTTGGCCTAGGTGAAAAAAAACCAAAATAATTCCTGGCCAGTTCTGATATAAATTAGGAAAACTCCAATCTCCCTCAGTAGTGATGGCTCATATAGCTTAGTAAAAGTCTCAGCAATATTACCCTCTTTCCAGATATGTTTCTGGCATAAATCTGAGAAGACTCTTGTCATTTTAGAAGAAATGAGCCACAACAGAAATTCCATTCACAAATTAACTTGCCTGTTACAAAACTTTTTTTGCTGGTGTGTCACACTAGGAAAATAGTAATAATAACAATAACAATGATAATAGCAACAATAATAATAACAATAACATCTCTAAAGACTGGTAGAAGTTGCATTTCAGTGCTTCCAGCAGCTGTTATAGGAATCAAGATAGTCAGGAAGGGAAACATATCATCAAAAATAACATTAACAGATTTTGCTGGACTGCTCTTGTCCAGATGCCACAGAGCCAAATGACACTTGCTAAATATTAGAAAGGGAGAAAAATTGAAGTTTAGTTTCCTAGGCAGTCAGCACACCATTTGCTTTACAGCAATTTTGGCATAGTAATTATCTAAACACAGGTAAAAAACTCCATAACCCTACTGTAATCAGAGCTTAGATTGCATAAAGTTTATGGCACTAGAAAAATATCTTATCAGGGGTTTGTTCAGAACGTAGAGAAGTTCTGTCAGAACAGATGGTCAGAGATAGTAAAAGCTACACAAGGAGATTATAAAACAACAATGCTTCTGACTTTTAATGGACTTTAAACTCCTGGCTTCTGCAGATGCCACCTTTCTTCTATACTGCAAAATCTATCAATTTACAGTCCATGCTTTATAATGTAAGCAATTCCACAATGTCCAGTAACACTGCTCAAAATGGCAAAGCCTTTGAAAGAAACTTATCAAGTGTGACTGCCCTGTGTAGCTGACTTTTAGTTATGGTAAAGTGGCACTTAGAGCTGCATCTGCACTTCAAAATGTCTACACATAATGTGATTACAGTCTCAGCAGAAAAAGAAGAGGAATGCCAAAAAAAATCAGAAAAAAAAAGATCCTATTCTGACCTGCTGCTGGAGGTGGTAAACTATGAGCTGAGACTCACTCCCTCTCAACTGATTAAGGAGCAAAGGTCTGGCAGCTCTGAACAAGAGACAGCCACAGTAGATAATCGTTGAGTGTTGATGTCAAACAAGCAGCAGTGGCATTGTGTTCTTATAGGAGAAAGCCTACATGCTATAAGCCTGCTATAAAGCCCAGAGCTCAATTACGGATCAATCTCCTACAGATTTCAAAAGCAGTATTAAAAACATTGCAAGTTCTGAACCTTAGTGAGTCACTGGCAGAATGGAAACTGGCTTAATTCTGTTCTCATGCAGTGCCTTCCTCCATGATCACCTTTCCTCTTTAAAGATGGTCATTAATAATTTTAGTGATGAAAATATATTAATACGACAAAGATATGTTATCAGCAAAACTTGTAGACAAAAGGTACATACGTAAGAAATTTTTCATAGACTTTGCTCCAGAAAGATTACACTGGCCATTCAATGGGAAAATACCCATACATTACTCATCCATTAATATGTAGCACATCATTTGTATGTATTACAACATATATTTTGGAAAGATGCCCAGTCTTCATGTCAGGTATTCAGGAATCTACCACAGAGCATCACCAAGGTCCCAGTGATCGATAACACCTCTGTTCCACACAAAGGTTTCTACTGCAAGTTTTTTGATTATAAACCTTAACAGTACCAGAGAGGCACTTTGTCTTATCACCTGTAAGTAAATGTTTTTGAGATGGGTATGTCAAGCTCTTTCTCTTTGTAAGACTTTCTCCACACTCCATATGCTCTTTAGATGTTTTCAGATTGTAGCCAGGCTGAACAGGGCTCCCTTCACCAAATGTATAGTTACCTAAAAAGTAGCATCTTACTCACATCACCTCTATGTTCAGCATCAGAAATTCACCTCAACACTAGACAGCAAGTGTGCATCACCCAGTCAAGATACTGCTCTATCCAGTGACTGCAGAAGGAGCCTGGGCAACAGATTTTGAGTAGACATCAAATGTTTTGATCAAGACAGAGCCTGTCCTTTAAGTGGTAACAGTAATCCAGTGGCAGCTAAAATGTACCCTGGTAGCTCATCTCCCAGCCCTGCCCAGAGGAGCAGACATTATTTCCCACAGAGATCATGGCTGGCCCTCATTTCCTAATGGCTTGTTCTGGCAGGAACACTTGTACCCAGCCTTAGATAAAAGACTGAAGCTGACAGAGAAGAAAAAACTGCAAAAGCCAGACTGCTCACATAGCATTTGTGAGGCAGCAAAGTTAATTGCTGTGTAATTACCACCCAAGTAAATTGTTTAATGTGGTAAAATGTGACCAGGGTTGTTACTTCTGCTGCAAGCAGTGGGTCATGATGCCATCTGCAAACTATCAACAGATCACATAGTGAATTTACTGCAGATGTAAAGCAAACCCTCGACATCTCCAAGCATGTTGTTAAAAACCCCCATCAAGCGAATACTAACATTTCTGTTGTTTCAGATGTCACTGTGGCTATTTACACAGGGCTCAATGGTGCCACACTTGTTCGTGTTGATGAGGGAAGAATATGGTTAGTTAAGAGAAGAGCAGGTTGGCAATGGCTTCTGAGGTTAGAGGAAAAAAAAAAAGGGTATAAAAGACACATCGGTGTTCAACCATAATTGGAAATCCAGCTATGTCATGTAGTGAGGGGAGTGATGGGGAGAAAGGAATGCGGTCTGTCATGAAAGCGGCTTTCTGGCAATTTACTGTGGGATCTTGAGCTGTTCCTATAAACAGCAGGCAACTGCTGGATCAGCTACTGGGTCCTTCTGGGTGCAATGTGCTCAGTGCTTGATGCCAGTGGGTGAGAGTGCCAGCTCGCTCCTAACCACACCAGGCACCAGTGCTTGAATCTGTAAAGCTGAGCTAATGCACTGAAAACAGAGTGAAATCCAAGTGCGTGGAGATCTGATGCAAACTCCTCATGGACCTGCAGCATCTTTTGCAGGGCATTGTCAGGGGAGCCAAGGCTCCCTGGGAATCAAAAGGTTTGGGCACAGACTGCTGCTGTCAGCATCATGGGACTTGCACTACACATAGGGAGAACCTTTATGTCTTATTTTACCAGTATTACTTCATTACTTGCTATCTCCAGTTCAAAAGGTCATCGTAAAAAAATAAATAATATAGTGACACTTTGAATCTGTGCTTTAAAACACTGACCTGTATCCTGTTGCTGCACTTCTTGTCCTCACACCACTTATCACTTGTCCTTTATAAGTGCTTCGATTTGTTTGAGAGTTTTTCTGTATTTTTTTTTTCTTAATGAGAACATTTCAGAAACAGATAAAGGATCCAGGCACCACCAAATCTCTTTATATTTGAGCACCTTGGTGCCTGAGGTGCCTTTGAAATTGTCTCCCATGATCCAGAGTGACCCAGACACTCAGCACATCTCATTCAAAGCAGAAAATTGAGCCCTGTAAAAGGCCGTTCTTCCCACTGAAGGGTATCCAGGATTATCAGGACACATTACTTCATGAGAGAGAAATGCTTCCCAGCTTCACTGATTGTCACACTTTGAGTCATCTCTCATGTCAGCAGCTTGAGCCTGGTTTCTTGGTTACTTTGCACAGAGTTGTAGAGAGCATGAAGGAAAAAGAAGACAACCTGCAAAGCAATTTTATTTTGTTTTGGTTTAAGCCCAGATAAAAGCACTGCCCTAATACCACTTCTATGTATCTGATGTGCCTGCTGAGCAGCTTAGAGAATATATATTTGTGCAAAATTTGGAATCGGCTTGAGTTTATATGCTTGACTCTTATGTATTAAGAACAGGCAGGTACAAGTGTAGACCCCATTATTGACACACACACTTTTTGAAAAAGCAACATGTACATTTACTTCTAGAAAATTGCCCACAGGAACCTTTTGGTCTTACAAAATTTGGGACTCATTTTGACTTAACTGAAGCTAAATTCTTCCTCAGGTGAATATACACGTTGGGATGAAGTGAAAAACTTGTTTGTATTTTGGGTGAGAAAAGCAGCTTCTAGATTTTGAAACTGTTTGCTTCCTTTCATAGAACAGTAGGTTTGGAGCAAAAACTTGTGTGCATAAAGCTGCACCATTTTACACCATGAGAGACTGATGCACAGCTATCTTCAACCCAGTGGAATTTAAAAATTTGAATTGGAGCAGAAATCTTGCAATGAAGTAAATTGCCATAGTTTAGCTGATTACCGCAGCTGAAGAGATATTGTCACAGATTTGAAGGATATCAGCAGACTGTGAGCAATGTTGCACAGTTACAACACTGACCCTCAGTCCTCAGGTTTGTACATTTAATTTTCATGTACAACATAGAGTGGCAATGTTTAACATATACTAATAACAACTAAGCCATGCACCTTCTTAAATTTTTTCCTGATACTTCCAATTGCAATGAATATTTTTATTGAAAAAGTAATTTGTTACATACAACAGTGCACAGCAGATTTTGCTAGTGTTATCATGGGAGCAAAGCAGTGTCATAATAATGTTTACTATTACAAAAGAAACTGTAGTAGAGATGGAGCCATTGCTACTTGATGACATCTTCCTTTGCAGAGGATTTCAGGAACCAATTCTTTGGAATTCTGTGCACCAGGTAAGGGCTAACACTAGGCACACTTGAATCATGAGAGATCCACTGCAAAGGCCCAAAACATCTGCTTCCTTTTATGACTGGTTTTATCAGTAGCAGGATATGGTATTTTGTCATCAGTGTTATAATGCCAACTCATCAAACTCTCTCTTTTTTGTTTTTATGATTCTCTCCTAATAGGTTGAAGAAGGTGGTGCAGGAACCCAGCACATAAAACACCCTCATTGGCCCTGCACAGCTGTCCCTGTCCTGTGGCAGTTCAGGACTGGAGCAAATACAGTGATCACACAGCTGTAGGAAATCAGCTTGGGAAAAACCCCAAGTTTTACTATTCTTAAGATTTAATTAGATTCTTAATAACTATAATTTGGCAATTATGTACTTTGATGGAAGCTGGTTTAATAAAATTATTTTCAGTGGAAAAATGTGTTACACAGCAAATCTTCCTTCAGTTGAAAGTTGCACAAGAGAAGGCACACATAGCAAGGAGGTGGGCAGATGATTATTTCATAGCAGAAAACTTTTCAACTTTAATGTGAAAATAAAGAATGCTTTGTTATTATTTCTAAATCAAGCTATTCTGCAGCATTTATTCTGCCACCAATAGTTGGTCTTTTTACACTGAGTGAAGACCAAAATGAAATACAGATAATCCACACTTCCATGTAGACTGTAAATTCTATTTTCTGACTAGGTCTAAATACAACTACTGAAATAAACAAATTCAAATGTGGATTTTTTTTTTCTTAATATTGAAAATATATTAGCTTTTCCTAGAGTGTAAATCAATAAATGGTGTAAATAAACCTTGCAGTAATTATATGAGGGAAAAACAGAGGACCACAAGAATAAATAAAGACAGATTGTTTATGGCATCCTCATTTTCTTTTTAAAAAATGAGGAAAAATAAATCCTTCACAGCTGAAGGCTGGTTTTGCATTTCCCTCTCAGATACTTTTTCAGCATTTTTTAGAGTTCAGAAATCAAGGCAAGGGCATGTTCTCTTGTTCTCATGCTCTCAGTAGGCAAAGCATATAGTCTTACTGCAAGGGGAAAAGGGCAACAAAGTTGACCTGCAAATCTCTTACTTGAGCCTTAGTAATTTTAGACAGGTGCCCTTTGCTTAGCAATACTTTTTTCTTGAAAGACTGTATCTTAGCACAAAGGAGAAAAAAATAATTGTAGACATGTGGCCTTTAGAAAGCCAATGGCTTACAAATTAATTTTACTGGAGGCTGTAGCAATTACAAGACTTGGTTGTGCCATCTGGATATTCACCTGAACCTCCCCACAGAGTCCACTTCTCTGTCCAGGTTTCTGTAGCAATTTGTTGAGGAAATGCTGTAGATCTCAACATGTCCTAAAACCAAAATATTTTGGTGGTCTCACGGTTAAGGATAATCAAGATCTGTGTCTTTGTGTTGTTATTCAAAGCCTTTCAGAGTCAGGTGCTGCATACATGGAAATTCACCTTTTGCTCTGCAGCTGCCATTTCTTTCTGTTAGCAGAAGTCTCTGCTGAAATTAGGGATGCTGCCAGCTCAGAATGAACACTCCTGCTCTCCAAGGGGCTTGAAATGTCTTTAATTAAACTTTTTTTTTTTTTTTTCCAGATTGAGGAGTGCAAGAATGCTGTCCAAATGACAGCACCTGTCTGGGAAATGAAATCTCTTTTACAGAGAGATAAAAATCTCTCAGGGGAAGTTCTATCAGCAAAGATGAGGATAAGAGTTCTAATTCTGCTCAAAGAGTGGGAGACTGGAAGTAGTTACAATCAATAACCTGGAAGAAGCCAGTTCAGATCTGTCATCTGCCCAGGAATCACAAGAGCACCAAACTCTTGCATTCTGAGTGCCTTAATCCACATGGGCACAGAAGCTACATCCCACTTTTTGCACACAGAACACCAAGGAATTAAGGGTCATTTTCCATATTAGATGTGGATTTGTTTTCAAAAACATAAAGCATTTGTGTGGTGGGAACATTTCCAGCCCAATTCCACAAATTAAAGAAAACAAACAAAACATAAGAAAATATAAAAAATATGAAATAATGGATTTATATAAGACAGGACAAGACAGGACAAGACACTCTTTTTCTGGGGAAGAAGAGAAATCCAGTGACCAATACTACAATTAAACAGACTCTAGTGTCATTAGCACACTTAGATTCTAACTTATACCATCAATAATTCAGTGTCTCCCAAGTTTGAAGTCTTCCTGTTCTGTAGTCTTATGTTTGGATCCAGGACCCATGGACAGCACTAGACCCCACATCAGAAACTCCTTTTCTGTCCTCAGCAGGGTGTGTGACTGCAGAGTTCATCAAGCTCCTGGCAGAGCAGTAACCAGGTTGTGGTACTTGTGAGGCAACTGCATGAAGCTCTCTGAGCTGTGGCTCTTCAAAACTGGCCTGGGTTTCAGAAGACTAAAGTCTGGTGTAGTTTCCTGAGAACCTCACACATATAATTTCTTAAACTGCCTGTATGAAACATTTTAAACCCAAAGCACGTGTTTTAAGAGGTATTAACATGTCATTATTTCTTCTCGTTAAAACCCCTTTGCAGTGTTTTTCCCAGTTATGACACTCTAAACTTTCTGTGCTTTTTAAACATTTGGGTTCTTGTCATTTCTGCACTGCTTTAGCTTCTTAAACTATCTGCTTTTGAAGTGCCTTTTTTCCTAGTAAATCAACCCAAAATTTAAATAATGATTAAAAAATAATTCACTGAAGAAGATAGTAGTGGCATTTTGACTCAAATGTGAGTTTATTTTCCATAATAAAATATGTCAATATTTATCCTTCTTTAAAGCATAGTTTTCTCATATAATGGAGCCAATATTAAGGGAACTATATATCTTAGAAATACATAAGATGCCATTTTTCATTGTCTGGAGACTGCAAAGCTAAGAAATATTGTATCTGCTGCTATATGAGCATAGCTCTTGAGACAGCTTCGATAGGGAGACATGAGGTTTTTCCATTAATCATTCTTTTGCTGCTACTCAGTTTCAGTCATTAACTTGTAGTGCCCAGAAGGCTTATAGCACAGAGGATATGACTGCTGCCAGTGTAAAATCACCAGTAAGAAGTTGGGCTTTTTAAAAGATCTGTAGCAGTTTGTAGATGTTTTTTACAGCAGGATCCAGAAGGTAAATAACTCTTAAAGGTTTTGAAACTTGTGAAACTAGTTATAAATTGTCAGTATGAATATTGATAAAATTATTACAGTACCTTTTAAAAAGATGCTCACATTCAAAGCCTGACTGTTTTTCAACAGAAATGGAAGCAGCAGTGCCCTTGAATCAAAACCCTACATCTATGAAGCTTGAAATAATGAGAGATTAAAAATGCAGCTCTCAGTCTCGATCTTAACTCTGTTCTAAACTTTGGGTTAACTTTGCCTGACAAATTGAAGCCTTACATTTACAGCTTGGCTATCCAGGGAAGGAAAAGGATATAGCCCTGCAAATGTCATTGCTTCGTCCTTCTCAGCACATCAGGGCAGACATGTAATTTTATGCAACTCTCTTTCTGAATACTGAGTTGACATTTTTTTCAGAGGAAAAGGAAATCCTTGAATTCAAAACCTGTATTTTTCGTCATATATTTAATCTCATTAAATTGTTTGTGCGTAACTATCAATGAGTTAGTATTAATCTGAATACCTAGATAACCATTATCAGCTGCATCAGAGAAATTCATCATCTTTTTCATTTGCTGCCTGGCTAACATACAGCTGATAATGGCAGTGCCCTTATCTGAGGGGAAATCCAGCTCTAAGGAGTAGTGGGCAATATTTAGGTAATATAAAACAAGAACTAAAGATGCTGAGAACACTTTTAAGAGTTTTGCAGGAAAGCTTAGTGGTTGAAAATTATTTCCATGCATGAGATTTGTCCTCATTCTCTGTGAGGTACAAATTACCTTACATGGACCACATACATAAGCCTGAATTTCAGTGGCTGTGAACTCTGAAATAAAACCTCAATAAAAGCACAAATAGCTCCAGATGTCTTGAAATAAATCTAGATTCTCTTGCTCCGGGCTACAGTTTCAAAAGGGCCAGCTTGTTGGCAGGGCCAAAAGTGTATGGTGAATTTGATTTTAAGGTGAATGTTCTCCCTTTTTAACCTCATTATTTTGTCTGGAGACCTTCCTTCTGATGGCTGTCTATGGTAGAGATTACATTTCAGTCTGGTTTGAAGTGGAGACCTCAAATGGCTGTCCCAGGGAATATGGAGCAAGAAACCTTTTACAGACAGAGAGATGACAAAAGGTACCTTAACTTTTACTACGTCAGACATCTGTCTGTTTTGCCAGTGTCCATTGTAGTTTTAAGGTCTTAATGAATTCATTTGTTGCAATTATATGTGATCATTTTGGAATTCTAGTTTTTTTCTAGGCAGCACCAGTGTGACTGTGGAAGTGGGTACCAGTCCCATAACAAATGGAGACACGCTTCCACTAGGTTCCAATTTGTCTTTCCTTCAACAGGTCCATCCCTGTTTATCACAGCATCTATAACTCTCAGTTTCATCTTTTAATGGGGAAAAACATCTCTATTTGCCGCCCAGTTTACCTGAAGATGCAACTATCAAGGCTTATTGCTCATCTTCCTTGGAGTCTGGACTACATGTTCAGCAAAAGTGATGCTTTCAAAAGTGCACAGAAGAGTGCAATTTTTGCAGGTGGATGAATTTATACTATTCCTATAGGTACTCCCACATCTGGAAGAAATGTCTCTGCTACATTGCTGCAAAAGCAGCACAAAGTATTCACTTTCCCTCATTGTGGCAGAAAGCTTCTCAGTCCTGTTCACAGCTACACTGGTGCATTTAAGAAGATACACACAGAAGACACAACCAGACACAGGAATGTGAGTGTCCCATACTTCAGCCTGACTGCCAGATGTGGCACATCTGCAGTACCTGAGGGATCTCTGACCACAACACAAGGTTTACATTCTCCCTTGAAGACTCCAAACTGGATGCATACAGCTCCTAAAGAGCAGATTTGCTGAGGCTTTATAAAGAAAATCTCCTTTCAGCCCCAAGTGGCATGGTATATGCCAGGTGTCACATGCAGGAAGGGAAGCTGTGATGGCTGTTTGTCACTGCCCTTCAGAGCCAGGCAAAGGGGGCCCTGAGTGACAGCTCTGCTTCTCCCAGAACCTGAATTCAACATGAGGAGCAGCACAGGAGAGCAGCACACACCAACTGATGCCACTCAAATCACCTCACATTTTTGTGGTCTTGCTCTATTAATGACAGTGAGAGGGTGTAGGAGATCAGGGGAGGTTGCACAGATTTCATCCCAAGCCCCAGTTGTGGAATGTGGACAATGCACACTGGGCACACATGTCCACTGTAGATCTGTGGCCATGCAGGTCTCACTGAAGACAGCAACCTGTCCTCTTCCTGGTTCTGCGGTTCCCTCCATGCAAATCTATCAACACTTTCCTTTCTCACTTCTTCACCAATGCTGCAGGATGGACCCCCCTTAATTAACTAATCTTACTCCTAAAGTTCTAAATTTTAACCTTTTTTTCCATCCTGGTGGCAAGCACAGGCAGTGCCATGATAATCATGGATAAATGATAATTATTATTCCCAATACATTATTAGCAGCACATACAGTATAGAAATAGTACAAAACTATTATTTGAACACATAAAGTTACACCAGACCAAAGAATGGTAAGATTCATCCAGGGTCATGCAGGGAGGAGTGTGACATCTGTGGGAGGAAGGCAGATTTTCACAAGTGGGAAATGGCATCCAGAGTAGACATGCAGTTCTTATTTTGGCAGCACCGTCTGGAAGACCTGACAGCAGTCAGGACAGCACTGCCTCTGTAGACTGCATCCTCTTCCCTTCAATATAAAACAAAAAGCAGTGACCTAAGGTCCACTTAGACCTTGACTTCAGGTGGAAGAAGTATCTTCTTGCCTGGGAATATCAGGCAGAAAATTTCCTGGGCAGTCATTTCACTTAAAAAGCTTCCTTCTAAGACAAAAACCAAGTGATATCAGTTTAGAGGACACAGCCAGTACAAAGATGTAAGTAAGGTGAAGAAAGCAAAGGTTTAAGAAAGGTGTTAAAGCATGAACCTTTCTGACCTCTTTTTTCCCCCATGCAGTGGGGTGATGTTTCACTTTGGTTGTTCTGTTATCAGCCGGATGGTTCAGCACAAGTGAAGAGTTGTCAGATCTGACATGGAAATCAGGCTAGAAAAGGCATTGTCATCATGCCAGAAAGCTGCCTCAGAGAGGCATTACCTCAGTGACTAAGCTTTAGGGAGCATTAGACAAGGGAACTGGTCTGTATAAAGGAATACAGGCTTTAAAGAAAATCAGACCTCAACCCTTTCCATTTTAAAATGACCTGTTTATTAAATTCAGGAGAAATGTGGCATGTTGAGCTGGTCAGGGAAACTTCACAGTTTTTCTTCTTTCTCCTCTTTTCAGCTAAACACATTATTTTTCAGCATTTGTGTTGAAAATGATAATTCCTTGTTTAATAGAAGAGGGTGGGCAAAAGAAGGGTAAAAGATACCAGATCAGATATCTGCCCTTTGCAGATTCTGCTGTTGGAGGACAATCTGAATTCATATGACAGAAGTGTTGTGACTTACACATTTTATTTGGATAGAGACCACTGAGAGTCCTTAACTGGTTTCACTTGAGCTGAACAATTCTGATATTTATTATTTCTGTTCCCTTCAACTGCAGATCCAGACCCTCTGATAAATAAGGCATCATAGCCTTACAGTGAACCCTCCCTGGCTGTGGGTTAGCACTGCGCACACTTCCTTGGTTAGGAGTGAGGAAGCTGCCACAGTATGTGGATGGATCCATGCAGAGGCTCAGCCCTTTGGTTTGTGGGTGGTGTTGAGGCACCAGTAGTGCACAGATCTGCTTCCAGTGGGGTACCATGGTTTTAAATGCAGTGTGATGTATGACTGCTATCATCACTGACTTCTCTTCCCAGCAGTGTTTAAACAGGTATCCACAATAACAGACAGAAATAATTACATACAGAACATGGTGATGCTTGATGAGCTGCAAGATAACTCGTATTTGTTGAGCCTGAGGCATCTGGTTGTCTCTGAGGCAAGGGCAGCAGAGGCCAGCTGAATGTCCCAGTTTGCCACCCAGCAAGACACAAAGATCGTAACTGGGGCAGGAAGGGGACTCCCCACCTTAGACAGAGAAAACACAGCACTGAGTAGGTGGTATCCTGCCCCAAAATGAGGCAAGGGTTTCCTGATCCCACCTCTTAAACAGTCAGGGGAACAGAGGCTGTGATTGCTCACAGGACAAGACACCTGCTTGTGTTGGGCTCTAACATCTCTGCATGAGGCAGTACTGCTCTGAGTGCTCACAGCCACCCACTCGGGGACAGCCCAGGGCTCCCTCCCACAGCCCTGCGCTGCACCAGCGCTATGCTGGCCCTCTGGCTTCCCACCATTAATCCAAGCAAAACCTTTGTAAATATATTTTGGCACACAGCTTTGCACACAAGCAAATATGAGCACATTTGTAAAGTAATTAACTTTCTTACAAATTGCTTAGATTTGCTTCTCTAATCATAAAAAGCCACACAATACAAATAGCACTGTCTTTCTCATTGCAGAAATGACCCTGTTGCTATCCACAGTTGTCATTCTGCTAGGCTAGGCTATAACAATTAGAATTTAGAGTCATAATCATCATTCTTCATCCATACCTCTCAAAAGTAAATTTCTTGGGACAGATCTCAGGGTGCAGGGGATTGTTGTAAAACTGAAGCAATGTCATTGTGTTCAAAGACGAGAGAGACCAGAAATCTCTCTGCTGGCTTTGTAAACAGCTGACCTTCTTTATTAAGAGCCAACACAGACCAACAGTTTATCATCAGACATGACTGTTAGTTACTGCAGAAATCCAGCAAAGAGAGTCTCCAGCTTGAAGGAATCAATAGAAAAATACCCAGGTAAAGCAATGGCTTACCAAAGGCAAAATATAGTGTGTGTGGCTTGATTAAATGCAAATGCAAATAACTATCTGGTTAAAAGGAGATTATGAAAAATAGAAACTAGATCTTCAACTTTTCTTCTGATTGCCTTTCATAAAGGTTTTTATTATAAGACTTCTTTTAAGAGTCTTATCTTTGTAGTAAATGGTTGAAGACTCAAAGTTTTTCATTTATGTGCCAGTTGCCTAGTAAAAAGCAGAATTAATAAAATGTGATCTCCATGTGATTGCTGGTGGGTCAGTTTTTGCCATGCTTATTTCAGAGGAATACAGCTTATCTGCTTTCACTGAGCCTTGAGTTACATTAAGCTAATAAAGCCTTTGTTTATTCTTCACACAGACTTAAAAGAAAGGATCCTGCTTGTGTTCTGCTCCTTGTACTTTTCTTCAGCTTCAAACCCATGCTCTGTCTGTCAAAAAAAGTTATCTTTAGTATGCAAAGACAGTGCAACATGTATGATTTAAATTGCATGACCATGGCAGAATAGTGTTCTTAAATTGAATTTTATACTCTGAGCTGTACTCAGCACAGGGTCATTCCCCGTTTGCAACATGTCAGAAATACACTGTTGAAACTGTTGTTACTAACCACACACATCTTTTCAAAACCTTGGTTTTCTTAATTCCGAGTTTGAGGAATTGTGCTATGGAGTCCAGGCTTCCTGAATCCTACAGCTGGAGTCAGGATTCTCTCTTCTCTGCAATTCCACCAAGCTGTATTTAAATTCCGCCTAAGAAACCGAGATCTGAAAAGCAATGAGTTCTGGAGAATTTCATGGTGATCAGAGGGATAGAGGAGTGCTATTGACCAGATAAATAATGAAGTGAATAATCCACATATTAGTTACCCTGTACTCTGCAGAATAGTGCCACTGGGTCTCGGCCAGTACAAGCAGAGTTCAAGAGAATAACTTAACATTTCAAAGAGTGTGAACCAGTTGTAAAAGTAGAAAGGCTACTAAACATTACTACTGGATATAGGATATCCATAAATTTATAGATTAAATCAATAAAAACCTTTAAAAATCAACTAGAACATTGTCACCAGATGTTCAGGCAAACGGGCATAAAAACAGCAGCACAAAGATTTTCAGAATGCTGTCAAGGGTGTATTGTATCAAAGTTGTTATGTGTAAAAATACATGTACTTGCTAAAAACAGTAAGTGAAAGGTGATTCACCCTGTATATACCAAGATTTAAGCAAACACCTCCTGTGTTTACTGATACAGTTCTAGAGCAAATGGTTCCAGTGAGGAAGGAGCCAGTGTTTCAGGTCTATATTCAGCCTTGTCTAATCTCTTTTTCACCTCAAAGGCAGAGTGAGATAAAAATGGTAGGTAGGAGATGGCTTTGGTTTACGTACAATGTCACCCTATTTCACGTGACTTAGTTCTGGTAAAGCCATCTGGTAATGGAATGGTACCAAAGGATCTAAAGAAAAATAGTGGCCAAACCTCCTCTCACATCTCTGGAGATGTTCAGATTGCAGTGTTAACTGGATTTCATCTGTACTTTGAAATTAAATAATAAATAATGAAAAGAATAGAATTGTTATCCCTTACAATCATGCCTGCCAGATTTACCATTTGTGCATACACGTACTTAACTATGATAAGAGTCCTTTTGAAATGTACTGATTGTAGCCTCTGAGAACTAAATCTCAGTGCCCGGCACTGTAATTAACTCAAGATTTATTCATTTATCAAGACTCCTGAAACAAGCATGTCTAATTGCCTTTCTTTATTAATACATTCAAGAATGTTTAACATTTTACTGCCACTTAAACAAGAGTTCTAATAAGATACTGTATCAATTAATGGTCCTGTTAAAAGTCAACTGGTATTTTTACAATAGCAGCAGAACTCCTTGTTACACATTAAACACCATGAAGCAATCATAAGGTTTGTGGGTTTGTTTGGAAAGGTGCATTGCAACGATACACTGCCAAGATTTTAACAAGCATCTCCCACAAGACATTCCTTCCTTAAGAGGATAGTAAAAGGCTCTTAGTTTTTGATTTGCCCAGAAAAGGAGAATGAAGGAACAGGAATTCCACTAATGTGTTTGTCCTTTAAAAGTAATAGGCTTTTCCAAAGCCCTAAGGATGCAAATGCACTACACTGCACTACCTTTGTTTGGATCTTGAAATGTGTTGGTCTTACAGTCTGCATTGAGTTTTGTCTTTGGGTTTGTTATGGGGTTTTTTTTGAAGAGGGTCATCAATTTGAACCAATCTGAGATTTGTATACATCCCCACCACTATGCTCTGTGCTCAGGGAATTCCTCACCTCTGGGAGTGTGATGCAGCCCACATCTGGGTGAAGGCTGGTGCTGAAAAGCCTTCATCAGAAGTGGCAACTCCTGCCCTGCTGGACAGAGCAGGACTTGTGGGCTCGCTTGCACTAAAGCAGTCCTGTTTGGGAGCTACAAATAATGGCCCAAAGGCACAAACAGAGCTGACCAGAATGGCTTTTTAGCAAGGCATAATGCTATTTTGAAAGCAAATTTTCCGAGAGGTGGACTGGTCTTCATCCAACTTCTATCAGGATGCTTTCTTTCAAAGCCTAAGGCCTGGTGATGATTTAGGTATAATTAAATAGTTGACTACAGTGTCAGTTAAAACAATGGCCTGTGATGTGAGCAACGCACCACAAATGCTCTGCATTGTTTTACAGTGGCAATTTTCAGGACATCTTCAAAGAAACCAGACTGAATGATGCACAATGATTTAGCAATCAAACTCAGTTTCTGACTTCAATATTGGCCAATAAACTCATGCTTTTACTTACTGAAAGAATTGCTATAAACTTTATACGTTAGATGCATTAAGCCAACTGAAGTATTTTTATTTCCTTTGTGAATCATAGAATCATAAATTTCCATAAGCCACTGAACAGGGAAGAGCTGAACACAATAAACTGGGAAATTATTTGCTCAGTCAGACGTAGTGGGCAGAGTATTCAAACACCACCAGACACCAGGAGCTACCATTTTGGTGTCCACAAGCTTTTGCAGTTTTATTTACTGAAAAAGAAAGCTATAACCCTGGAAGACCCAGACCTTCTCTTTCCCTTTCTCCTTCTGGTTTCCAGGCAGCCTCAATTCACAGGGCAATAGCATAGACAAGCTAGTAGATAACAAAGGATGTAAGTCCTTAGAGGTTCTTACTCCCTAAAAAAAATTCACAAGAATCCCACAGATACTAATACAGATTTTTACTTGGAAAATTTTAATTTTCTTCCCTGAAATGCATATGAAATGCAGAATCTTTGCTGTTGGACTCCTATTGCTCTTTCAGATATGTCCTAAATTCTTCCAAATTGGGCATGTGCCTCAATTAATAAAAAACCAAAAATAAAGGCAATAAATATCAAACTTTCAATGGTTACTTAAAGAAATTTAGCTATCCCTTCTTCAATGAGGCATTCAAGAAGCCTCCTGTGTTTTAACATGCATACAACTTTTATTCATGTGGGTAATTTTCCCTGTGAAAATGGAAAAATTTCCCAACAAATTCTGAAGTTCAGGTGTGAGTCAGCTCTAGGATACTTTGCACCAAGGCCTTGAGCCAAGAGATTTCACCATCATAAACTTTTCCTCCTGGTATTGTGCAACACAGGGCACACCTCATCCTTCAGGCAGGGGGTTCATATACTGTGCTTCGGGTGGGCCAAGAAGAAGGCAGCATTCACAGTCAGGTATCCACCAGGGACAATGCTCCTTGGAAGTGTGCAGTAAGTCACCTTGTCCATACACTTACCTGTCCCTACATGCAGTGCTCAATAGGAAGACCTAGGGTGGCTCCAAGAGCAAAAGTGTCCTTGAAAATGACTTGATGAAGAGGCAGTTAGATCCTGTAGAGATCTTTAGGGTTCACAGTCTGATCTTGTAGAGATCTTTAGGGTTCACAGTTTGATCCTGTAGAATTCTTTAGGGTTCACTCGCCTACAATGTAGTTGGGCTTTGTGCCTTCCATTTCTCTCGTGTCCCTCTATTGATAATGCCAGCCCAAGAAGAAAAATATTCTCTTTCTCAGGAGGGTTTGGTGTGACCTGCTTGGGCAGCATTCAGGACTCTGATACAGCTCAGGTCCTAGGAGGGCATGTCCATCCTAAAGGACTAGAGAAGAGCAGGAAGGAGACAGTTAAACCAGTTCTGGATCAGAAGCAGTGCATCACACTCAGGCCGTTTTTTCCTATACTTATGCACTTTCCTTGATAAATTAATCTGCTCCAGTGGATATTATGCTAAACTGATGATTCCACCACATGAACCAGATCATGTACTGAACTGGGCCATGCAAGACAAACAGAATACTTTTTTTTATTTTGTGGTCCAGGAACATAAAGCCAAATATTTTCAAACTTCACACCCATGTTCCTCTGGAACCCACAAGTACTCCTTGCCACAGTGCCAGGTTTTATATTCAGGGAGCCACTTGCAGTGGGATTCTGTTACCCTTTCAAAATAAAGACTGTATGATTGTTGGAAATAAACTGCCTAGCTAGGAGGGAATGACTTGTGATATTTTAAAAGCCATTAAAGAATACTTAGCAGTCCCATTATCCTCAAATTATGACATGGTAACCAATGGAAGGGATTGACAGCATGAAATACTGTCTGCTTCATCTATCTATCTATCTATCTATCTATCTCAGCTGGTCTAAGAAATTATTTTACACCTCACTATTAAATGTACTCCTCGCATCCCTCATACCCATCCATAACAATAAACTCCTCAGTGTCATAAATGAGGCAACAGCAGTTCCCTGGGGTTTCCTCTGAGGAATGAACCAAAATGCTCAATGCAATATCATCATGCTTCCCTAATTGGCTCTACCACTGGTTTTGGACAGCTGTACAATGCTTATTTTTGGCTCTTTGTTTGTTTTTTTTTCAGACTAGTAAGGCAAAAGAAATAATGTTAGCAGCCAATAGCACTGAACAGGGTTTTGGATTACTTGGGTTTAGTTCCATCAAGGTCATACCTGGGTCTCTGGAACCAAGGTTTAATCCCTCAAATCTCCATTGATAAGTAAGGGATAATAATTTCTCTGTCTGTCTGTTCTACTTGGATTAACACCCTGCAGGATGTTAACTCTGAATTCTTCCCTGGCAAGGGCAGCTTCTGCATAAAGCCTGAATGTACAATTATAGTACACATAATTATTAACACAAGTGCCTATTTTCCCCCCAGAAAAAGCCATTTCATTTAAAGTCATTATTTCAGTTTCACTTTCTTCAAACATCTTTTATTGACAACTAAAACAATTGAAAAGTAAACTTCATTACAACTAGTTTTGGCAGAAACATTTAAATGCAACCATCAGTGAATAGAGGAATGAGTGCAAGGAGGGTTTGAACCTGTCTCTGCTACTTTTTTCGGTGTCCTTTGGCTTCACTACTTTTAAAATTGAGGTCTTAACATCTCCCTTCCTCATTTACCACTTTGGAGCACAGACATTTCAGTGTTCTCCTCTGACAAGCATCTCCGTGCCAGCTAAGAGAGGTGTCAGAGCTAAGGTAAGCACCCAAGTTGTCAACACAGTGAAAGGGAAGAGATTGTGATGTGAGAAACCAGCACTGAGTGACAAGCTGCTGAGTCAGCCAGCAGCAGAAGGTAGAGGTTTACATTCTGTCTAATGGCATTATCTACCTACTTCAAAGTTATTACACCACTAAATCCTGTAAAAAATTGAAGGGTTTTTTAAGTGTTTGGAGTTTAGGGTAGGGATTTATCTGCTTTTGCCTTCTGTTAGTACTCAAAATCTCCTTGTAAACACTGAGACTGGAATTTTTAATGTAGGTATAAATACAATTTTAGTTTGTTACAGAACATCTGAAATTTCTAAAGAACATTTTAACATTTTGAGTTTTCAATATTAAAAAATGCTGAATCAAAAAATTTTTTCCACTCCTCTGTGAATCCCTAGGCATTCTTTCTGCCTGTAGCTCACTTGTAGACTCAAATCCATAAGACATTAGCAAGCACAGTATTTTAGTTTCAACCAACTGCACTCTTGCCACTTAGAGAGCAAAATAAGAGAGAGCTATTTGATGTCTCTCAGGCAGAAGCATTTGGCTTGAGCCCATGGAAGGAGGTAGGTTTCACTTGCTCTTTCCAGAGTCCCTGTGATTTGAAATTGCTTCCTCTGGCGATATCACAAACTGTATGTCCCAGATAGGGGCAAACCTCAGAATTACAGGGAGCATCTCCAACCCTTCCCACTTGTTCTTTACATAGCCATTTCTGAACCAGCAATATCAGAGCAGCTGGTTCAGAATATCAAGACCAGGACAAATTGTACTCATTTTATGGCTGCCCAGCTCAAACACAGAATTATGTGTTCAGGAAAGCACCTTCTCACACACCAGTCCTGTGTATGATGATGGCTCCTCCTCTGGGTGTCAGATGGAAGAAGAGGAAGAGCTGATGCCAATGGCACTATTACTGTCTCTAAGGGATTGGGATGGTCCTGAATCCAAAAGAAGTGAAAACATTCCACAATCTTCCTAATATCAGAGTTCTGAGTGTCAGCCATTCCTTCCATTCCAAGACTATTATGGTAACTGGGAAGCTGCTCACACCAATGCCAGGGCGTGGCTTAATAGCTGTATGAATGCATCACTATTAAAAGCAAGCCCATGATGAGCAAACTTTGGGAGATGCTGGAACCTATTGTAAGTATCATTGAGTCAGTAAACACTTTGGAATTACTTCAATGTCATAAAAAATTGTTAAATGTCACTAAGTTCCAAATGTTATTGCTTTGTAAGATTTATCAGAGAATTGTAGAATGGTTTGGGTTTGAAGGGATCTTAAAGATCATCTGGTTCCAGCCCCCCTGCTATGGACAGGGACACCTTGCACACCACATTGCTCAGAGCCCCATCCAACCTGTCCTTGAATACTTCCAAGGATTGAACATCCACTTCCTCCAAATTTATGCCTCAGAAGTGTTTAGAAACACAAATAAGTGAACTGATGACTGTCAATGGATCCACCACAGCAAACAAGGTGTGAGTCAGAGAACTGTGAGGAGCCCAAAGGTATCCAGGATGTCCTCAGGGGGCTGACAGGTCTGATGCAGGACCTTCAGCAAACCATGATCTGCAGTGTACCCAGGGATGTGTGAAATGGTGCTACCTCTCCAACTGAGAGACAGCTGATGACAGACTTTCTTGTGTGAGGTGTTCTATACAGTGAGAAAGCATACCTACCTAGACAGACTTATAATCAAAACAGCCACACGAGGGTTAAGGGGAAAGAAATTTTCATCCTGTTTTTATGTTAATAGGCAGAAAGAGACAGTGATTTACTTAGAGTCACTGAGGAAGTCTGTGGTTCATAGACCAGTCTCATTCTGGTGCATCATTCAAAGACCACACTCCCATAGCCCCCATCTGTGTGTGCAGACACACTGTAGTAGGGTAAACTGTCTGGAACAGGGGTACAGCCTTCCCTAACTATTCCCCAAATGTTGTATTAGGACTACAGAGTTACAAGGGCACACACAAGACAGAGCCCCTTCTGGGTCATCCAAATTTTGCCAGAAAGAAGCTGTGTCAGGAAAGTAACTGAGACGAAGGAAACAAAAATATTGCTTTAAGTCCTCCTGGATTCCCTCCAGGACCTGTGCTAAGCACTACTGGCTGAACATGAGAATTTTATTCTTCTCCTCCCTATTCTTCTCCTCAAAAAGTGATGCTCCCATGCTGCTTTTAGGACACTGCGCATAACTGTGTGTTGTGCCAGGAGTCAGAACGTTCTGACTCTGGCTGCAACACGGCCTCCCATCGGACAGCATAATTTCTGTGTGGTTAACAGGGCCACAGAAATGCTGTGCTTCCAGAGCCAAAGAGACACAACCAGATCATTAATTATTTCCATACCTTCAAAAACTTCAGAGAGAAGTAAATAGTCATGGAAGCTCATGCCAGGACTTGGACCTCACAGAGCAGAAAACTCTTGGTTTCTTGGGAGCCCATCCCCTCAGAGCTCTCAAGCTCCTTTCATGGACATGGCAATTAGTGCCCTGCAGAAAGGATGGACATTGATGGATTGTGTGTCCTCAGTGAGTGATTGTAAGGCCTTCCCTTCCCCCATACTCTTATGATTTAAGATCTTCTCTCTTCAATTTTACATTTCCTCTCCTGCTAGATATATTTTTTCAGCTTCACTTACTTGGGTAAGGGTTTGTCCCAAAGCAGCCTCTCCTCCCCCAGTTTCCTCTTTCCCCTCCTTACTCACTGTGAATAAGACCTCTCTCTGTCTAAAGCAGCAATTGCTGAGGAGCCTCAAGAGTACCCATTTCTTGTCCTCCCCCTGTTTTGATGCACTGATTATCCTCTTGTTGGATCAATAGCCCATCTGCTTTTAGAAGTTTTCTAGCATTCTGATGCTAAATTAAAACAGAGAGAATCAATCCTTAGTTAATTTACCCAACCAAACAATTTATCTCTCTCTTCTGATCTGCCATCATGTGAATTATACAATACTGACATACTGTGAGGCCTTCCCAGAAAAAGTAGGCACTTTTATAATGCTAAATTATCCTCTTTATTAGTAACTCTCAAACATGACAAACCAGGAGACTTATTGTATAATGTTGCATAGTCCTTGGTTGAACTTGTTAAAACTCACAGCTATTGTAATGGAGCAATTTGCTAATTAACAGTGGATTTTGCTTGGTTTTTAATGGACTTTGGGGATACATTTTAGACTCAGATTAAGATTAGTTAAAAAAAAAAAGAGTTCTCCTTAATTATTTCAAATTGAGTGTTATGCTAATAGTAAACAATTAGTTCTTTCCTGACTGAAAATTAATGTTCTATAAATAATTACAAAACCAAGCTGCTATGTGAGTCCCAAAAGGATATGCCAGACGTAGAAAAGAGTCATGACTCTTGCTTGTGGGTTAACCACCATGGCCTCACACTTTGTGAAAATTAAGCATGAGCCTTGGTGGCTTCCTAAGGTTTTTCTACCCTGGCTGAAAAAAAAAAAAAAAAGATAAATAGATAGACAGAGTGAGAGAGAGAGTGTTACAGCGGGGATTACTGCAACGAGCATATATCAAACCAGGAATCCCGTGGAAAAGAAGTATATATGGACGGATTCTTGGTAGATGTTCGGAGATGTTTATTTCTCCAGCCGCATGGCCGGGGCTCTCCTCAGGAACTCTCCCAGTCACGGGACCCGAGGGTCCTTGGCCACACCGGGGAACCCAAACCAACCAATGGGAAATGAGACTGACCAGGGGCAGGGAAACCCCGTGTCTCCCCCCCAGGGCCCATCTCCCAGGGCTGCATGGCAGGGGAGACAAACCCCAACAAGAGAGGGACAGGGAAAGAGGGAGATAACCTGCAGAGGTAATTTTTGATGGCAAAGGTGTATGGTGTTACAGTTTGCCAATCCTCAGATCACTGCTTGTTGCGGTGAGCTATGATCAGCCAAATCATGGAGACCAAACAGCCCAGTGGTTTGATGCTTCTGCAGCCCAAAAGCCTTAGCAGAGCCCCCAAGAGGCTGTGATCCATGCCTTACTTTTAGCCGCAGCCCTCCCTTCCCCATGTTTCTCATAGCTGGCCGCTCTTCCAGAGTGATCTAGGCTCTTCAGTGGCTAATTGGTCTCTGGTACTCCTCCCCGCCTGCCCCTTCCCCATTTGCTGTAACCCCTTCTCCCCGCCCCTGTAACACCTCTGGTTGAAGTATCATTGGTTACTGTGTGTTTTCCACGCCTGCTTGTAGGAGTACAAAACCGTCCCGCCAGGCGTGTGTCTTGGTCTCTCTCCGTGGATTTTTACCCTGGAATAAACTCCTTCCACATGAGGGAGTCCCTCTGCTCTATCCTACCTCCTTCACTCACACTAGCCTTCGGGGTGCAAGGAGAGCCCTAGATGGGGACTCCCCCGTTCTCCATCCAGCCCCCGCTCGGGGCAGGCAGAAGGCTGCTCAATGCCCGGGACATCGTGCTAACTGGCACGGGACCGTAGCAACTTCTCAAATCAAAGCTTAATTAAAATATTAGCATCCATCCCATCAGAGATTTCTGCCTTGTAAGAAATATATATATTCTCTATACTTGCTTTTGCACAGGGAAAACTGAGAACAGAAAACTGGGAACAAAGAAAGTTGAGTTATGTCAGTTGAACTGAGTTTAGTTTAGTTGGTAAGGTAGGAGACTGATATACATCCTCTTATAGATCACCCAATTCTCTCATTGAACTCCTAGGAGTTAAGATGGTCCTTTCTTTGATGCAAAACTTTGGTTATTCATTTTGATTGATAATTAGCTTTTTCTCAGAATCCTAAGCTCTTCGGTGTCTTTCCACGCCCTTATAGATGCCCTCTCCAGTCAGTGGAAACAGACAGACACCTCTCATGCCTGAATCAGTGAAAGGTGGGATCTCTAAACTCAGAGAGTAAAGGATTTCTCATTAGCAAAGGCAAAGTTCATGTAGGCACAGGAAGCAGAACAACTCCTCTGAGCATCAGCATCACTAAAGTAACTCAGGAGGGCAAAACCCTTGCTGCAGTCTGTCATGGCCCTGCATGCCCTGTCCCCAGCCCATCCCTCTGCCAGAGCGGATGGTGAGTACGCCGTGCCGTGGGGTGGGGCAGCAATGAATGCAGCCAGGAGCCAGGGCTCCCAGACTTTGCCTTCTCAGCAGATGCAGCCCTATATCATGCATAGACTTTTGGTCAGTGGTGGAAGAGGAAAAGAAGCCAGGAGGGTGGCAGCCCTGCGGAACAAGTACTTGCTGGCACTGCTGGGGATTTCTCTCCATCCTGCTTCACTGAGCTGTACCTGCCTCTCACAGAGACCTTAATGCTGCTCCAAGACCAAGGGGATCTCTCCCCAAACTGCGGTTTTGCCATTTTCACTTCTGTACTTTGGATAACTACCTACTTGGTCTCTGTCTGAAGCCTGCTCAAACGTGCTGTGTCTTACATGGCCCAGCAGAGCCACAGAAACCAATAAAATTTGCAATAGGGTCTTGCCTCAGTTTCCTTCTCATTCCTGAGCATTTGCTTGGAGTCTCTCAAAGCCTGTGCTAACCCTCTCCTTCCCCTGGGCTACTGCCTTATTCTGGCATGAGGGAAAAGATCAAAGATTCCTTAGAAAAGATACAACACTTTCTCCTTGTCATCTCCTCTTTCTGTGCAGCCTCCATGCCTTGCTCAGACAGGGTGCTGTCCTCATCTCTTGCCTGTGCATTAGCCAGCTAAAAAATCTCCCCCCAGCTCTTACAAACTAGCACTTGAAGTGTCCAAAGACCTCTGCAAAAGAGCTGATGAGTCTTAATGTCCAAGAAGTATCCAAACCATTACAACATCATGGGAGAGAAAACCTAACAGCATTAGCTTAGTTTGATGAGTATGTGTTTTCCTAATGTACCTCCCAGACTTGTGTCAGTCCTGAGGTCTTCCTCCAAACCTGAGTCCTCAGGTGAGAAGGAGATGAATTCTGTCTGCTCTGTAAGTAAAATAAGATTTCAATTTGCTGTCAGAGCTTTAATTAAAACACTTATAGATCAACTTTACTGTGTCAAATTGTCTATGCCACTATTACTATAGGAAGATGAATGTTAGCTGTGAAAACAGGCAAAGTACACTCCCCTAGACTAATGAGTAATTTCACAGCCATTGATTTTTGACTTTGAAAATTCTCCCACATGCTTCTGGGAATTGGAACTTGTTACAGGTGACCTCACAGCAGTTTTGGCAATTTTTTAAACCTTTTGTGAATGTAGAAAAAGAGTAATTTTGCCCATTCATGTTTTCTGTGGTAGGCATTACATGTAAGCACTTCCATCCCAGGTTCTGAAACCCAGAATAATTGCTGAATGACATTTAACATATATTATATGATATTTAACATATAATATATAAGCTACAGCTTTCATTCCATGAGATACTGATAAACAACCAGCATCTCCTTCTGTAAGAGTAAGGATATAATTCTGCAGTTAGTCTCAGGATCAGCTTTCTTTTCAGTAATTATGAAAATTCAGATTGTGTACCAGGATAAATTTAGTCATTGGGATGAATCTGTTTATGCCAGTGAGTTACATTAAGAGAGCACAAAATGGAAGTAACTATTACTGACTTGAAAGCAGGTGTGTGATTTAGTATATAACAGGCTATTTGAAATGGTTGCATAACTAAATGGGCAATTTTATTATTAAAATTAATCTTTTAATCCACATAAATATTGTGAAGCTTTTGATAAATTCTGGATATTTAAAATCAGTCAGTGCAGCACCTGAACACCTCAGAGTCCCTAAGACATCATCTTCAGATCACTTCCCCAGAGAAGCTACTTTAATTATGGCTGTCACGTCTCTGCTCTTTGCTTAGCCCAGTGCAGCAGGATGTCAACCCTCTCAACACTCCTTGAATGTGGAAGCATGAGCAGGAGTGAAGAATAGGCTGTGCACAGGGTGTCTGAGACATGGACAGACACACAACTTATTTGTGGTTTATGGATGTCTAAGAGCACTGTCCAATGCCACACAAGAAATGATGGCAGGGCACCAGATTTAACTGAGACCCTGTACCACTCTTTGCCCAGCAGCTCAGCTCTGGGTTTGTGTAAGGACATACATGCTCCATCCCAGAAGCATCCCCTGGGGTCACTCAGGGAAGAAAGTTACAAGGAATGAAGAAAGCAAGGATCACCAGAGAGACAGAGAAAAAGGAACATTTTCCAACCAGAAGAAAATGTACTTGGGCTGTCCATTGCTTTAGATTTATACCACACATCAGCACCATAATGACAGGACCACTTGAAAGTGCTGGCAGTCAGGATGCACCTCCTGGCAGTCCCTGGGATGGCCCATGGTAACATGTCAAGCAGAACAGAAAGAGACTGTGGTGGTGTCAGCGTGTTCACATTGGCAGTGGTGGCAGAAGATGAGAGACACCAATGAGAGCAGATGACACACAAACGAGGTTCAGGACAGCGGTCAGGATGAGGGCTGCGGCTGCTGGGGGCAGCTGGGCCTTGGTACAAAGCCTGCAAAGGCAGCTGCCCAATGCTCCAGCCACTCATACCACAAGACCTCATGCCACAACAATTGTGTCCACACACATTGTGATCACATCTCCTCAAGGACCTGCCCCAGTAAATCTGGGCCTTATTGTAACTGCATTTATTATCTATGATCTGAATTAAACCCATTAAGAGGGAAAGACTATACCAGCATAGCTGTGATCAAGAGTCTGTCCCAGCTGGCCACAGGAAGGTAGGAAGGCAGCCTGGTGGTTATGCAGCTGTCAAGCAATAATCCAGCATTATCTGGGACCCAAATTCAATTAAAGAAACCATGTATATGCACTAGACATGCAGTTGCATTAATCTCATCCATTGGCTTTATTTACATACTTAATTCTAGTGGCAATTTTTTCCTTCTGTGGTGGTGCTGTCAAAGACATCCTCCTTTCCATCACTGCAAATGTGAGGACTTAATTCCAGCTACTGCATGCATGGCCTCAGGGCACTGAGGAGCAGAACAACAGTGTGGTTGATTAACCAAGTTCCTGTCTCTGTCATCAGCTGAGTCCCCTTGAACAAACAAAGTCCAGCTGCTTCTTGTGCTGTTATGCATTTAGATTTGCCTTTATTATACAATAAATGAGAAATCAAGAGTAAACAAGAAGGTGAGGGGTTTATTGAGCTCCTTTACTGTGACTACTGCTTCTACTGGCACTTCCTTTGACTTTTGACCTTGCTTGATGCAAAGGTTCTGGTCTCCTTGAAGATAAGCTGCAGCTTTTTCTGAAGTACATGGGCTGTAATGTGATACCTGTGGATATGGTACCGACGGTAATTAAGATGTTTGTTGACTTTGGTTCTGCCCCCACCAGTGTGTAGCTATGTCTGTAGGAAACCAGTGTTTTCTTGCTGATGAAGTGCCAAATATTGGTGTATAAATTCAGCAGAGTTCCTGGTCTTCAGTGTTCCATGCTTCTTCATTACTAATTGAATAAAATTCAAGTCAGTGTGTTTGGCAAAGAACACATGAAAGTTACATTTACAATGCAGGAAACAAACATTTATAAATTGGTTATACAGTGAGGACAGTACTTGGCTTGCCCTCTAATGGTAAATGCCCAAGGCATCATGGAATTATTCGGTCTTGCAAGAGTGAGGCCAGATGAAATACACTTGGCCAAATATCAGTCTCCCTAGAAAATGCTGCAGTGCACACTAAACTCTGCTAATACTAGCAATCAGTTCTCCACTGACTACAAGGGAGCTAGCCGCACCTGATGGCTGACTTTTTCCTTACAGTTCAGTGAGATGAATCTTCTTTTTATATCCTGAGCAATTTTCAGTACCATGGTTTCTTCTCATTGTTGAGTAAGTGATTTCATACCTTCACATGTCTGGTGATCTTTCATGAAGCAGAGGACTTCAGCAATTTCTAGTTCTCCATCTAGTAGTCCAAACATCCTCAGCCTCTCCCTTTTTCAGTTTTGTGGATACAGAACATAATTGATGTTGTTGATCTTTTCTGCTCATTTTCTTGTTCTCCTCTCTATCTCAGTTTCTACATCATGCTGGTTCTGATGGCTATCAGGCTTTTTTCCTAAAGGGCACTGATAGATGAAATCATTGGGAAGTTATCATGGATGCAGGCTGTCAGGAATGGAGCAAACTGGGTGTTCCATGGACCTTCCTTACCTCTGATTCCAAGGTCTGCACTGAATCTTCAACATAATCCTTCCAGTCTGATACATCTAGAATTTAGTGGCACTCAAGAATTTCTACCAACTTTGAAGAGGATGCTGTGTAATGACAGGTATCAGACATAATAGAAGCAGTGAACTTTTATAACTCTGACAGAGTGATCCAAGAAATTCAGGTCCTTCCTTTGAGGCACAGAACTAGAAGAAATGATTGTCATTTTCCTAATTGTACCTGGAAGCAAGCCTTACTGCAGGGAATTTAGACTGAAATCTTCCCCAGTATTGGATGTGGCAGCTCCAAAGGCACTGGAAACTGACAGTATACTTCAGAAGAAGCATGAGAACTACTGGAGGCTTCTAAAACTAGAGCACTGAGAAAGAACAGTTTAGGAAATTGATTAGTTAGCAGATTATTCATAATGTAACTGATAACAAGGTCAGATCAATGTTATTGCAGCACTGGGCTTGACTTTGCAAAAAGGGTTGATACTTGTAGGTCAAGTCAAAATTCTGATTTCCAAATGAAAAGTTCACTAAGACCAAAATAAATCCAATTAAAAATGAATACTGAAGTGCAAAGAAGGGCTGCAAAGGTCAGCAAATGGCCCGGACAAAATTTACTTGGCAGAAAATGTGTCATTAATCACAACAAAATGGAAAGGGGTCCATTGCCAGAAGAATGTGGCTGTGCAGAGAACACACACAGCTTGAAGCCATCAGACTCATGCTTTCTGCATATTCTGTAGGGCAGCACTCTGGTTAGTTCCTTGTATTTGTTTACTTCTGAACTAACCACCTAGATTTCCTTTATCACCAGTGGAGAGAAACAGGCTCTTCTGGGGCATAATTTGTTCCACAGTGATGCCCACAGTGATTGTCCCACCGTTCACAAGAACACTGTTCTGAAAAGTACTACTTCTCTCCATCAACTATAAAAAAGCCATGGATGACTGGCTAGTATGCATGTGCTTCTACACCATGGATGTCTAAGCCAAGGCAAGATTAATCCAACTTTTGTCATAAGCCAGGGACATGTCTAGCCCCTGAAATGCACTAATTACTAAATGAAAAATTGTGTAATCACCACTGCACTTAAGCACTGCAGAGCTTCTGAACTCGGGTGGCAGTGTAGGCATTGCAGTAATGTCGCCACACTTCAGGGACCTATCTATTCCACAGATACTCTTGGAGTCACCTTTAAAGAAAAAAACCCACACTTTTGGACTGGCAGCCTCAATCTACTAATGAATTACTTCATTTTTACACACATTGAGAGTCTTCTTAGATATATATATATATATATATTGTCTCCACCTTTCCGCAAAGACTCTTTACGACTCAGGTGGCTACACTGCTGTAGAGCAATTCCCATAGCCTTGGTAATCTTCTGGAGCCTGCTAGTGAAGCAGCTGTTAACCAAATAATTCTGGACTGAATTTTCACAGACCAGTGAAAACTACTTGGGCAATCATGATATTAACAAGTTTAGTAAAAAAACAAATTATTGCTTTTCTAGTTAAACAGCAAATCTGCTTTTTTCCTAAATTTTGCATTCAGAGTTTCAAAGGCTTGGCTTAATACTAGACTGCAGCCAAGGGATTTAAATGTGTGCCTGGGAAAGTGAACTTATTGGGGTGAAGAAAGAATGATGTGATACACAGATGCATTAATATAAAATGCACTAATACACAGTGTTACTGACCTTGCTAACAGAAAACACTACCAATAGGTTCAACACAGTTAATGAGGGGGCGGAGGGAGAGCTGAAGCCACATTTGATCCCATGTCTTTTGGGGAAAACACTGCTCGAGAGGAATAGTTTGTGCTGATTTGGCCCAAGCCTCTCTCAAAAGACAAGCAATTGCCACCCTCACCACCTTATGGGTAGATGAGCCTGCTCCTGTCATGGGTGCATTGAAAGCATGTGTGGACCAGGAGGCTTCTACTGAGTAATGTGTTCTGTGAGAAAGGTTGGCCGAAAATTCAGTAAAAATGACCAGATCCAATCCAGAGAAAACTATGGAACTAAGTTTGCAAAGAGGAAGAAAATGCTAGTGCAGAAAGAAGGTGTCAGAGGAGATACTGTATGTGACAGACACTACTCAAGTCATTGATTTAGGAAATCTAACTTCTCCAATGGAAATTTAACCATTGTCTGTACAGATGTGTCTAGGCTCCATCCAGCTGTGCCCGCAACTGACAGCTGCCAGAGGCTTCAAAGGCGGGTACCTGAAAAGTTGTGAGCATCCTCAGTATCTATTATTGATCCCACTAGCAAGGACCTCCTCTCCCCTTGGTATAAGCAGACTAAAACAAAGAGAAGCCTCACACATCCCTGTTTTTTCCTTTTAAGTGAAATGAGCAGTAAGGTCCTGAACTTTGGGTTAATCTGACAGCCAAAGACCTACACCATTAAAAACCGTGACACCTTGGCAAAAGGGACAATCCCCTGCAAAAAGGATCTTGCTAGGAAAAGGAGAGGTAATGTAGGAGAAAGAATAAAAACAGAAGAAAGTAATATTTTTTCTTTTTCTTAACTAAGTTGCAGGATGTGGTTTAAATTTTGGCCATTCTAATTTTAAATAATGCAGCCAAAACAAAGTCACCCCACAGTACTATGTTTAAAAATACACATTTATCCCTTTGTCGTCTTCTGATTGGTCTTTGAGATCTGCGTAATTCAACCCACCCAGAACTCAATGTGTCAGCAGACACCTTTCACAACCACTGTATGATGAGCCCAGTCATGATGAGAGATCAGTCAGTCACTCAACATTGTGGCAGGGGTATATCCTCCACAGTAGGCTGCAGGCATGGAGGATGGACACAAACAATTTACCTGTCCAAAAGAATCCGGATAGCAGGGCATCTCTTTCAGTCTGAGGGAGTCTTTAACCTTTTGATAAGAGACTATTATATAACTCTCAAGCAGATTTAGTTTACCTAAACCTAAGTATCTGATGCCATTTGAGATGCCCTTGTGTATCTGAAGTAGACGGATGTGGTCGCCCTGCTAGAGGTGACACATAAACTGCATGAAATCTGTGCCCTTCTCCAGCAGTCGAAGGTCATGGTGGGCAAGGCAGGGCATCAAATGTCACCAGACCATATATGTAGACTAATGATTGATGTGGAATACAGGTAACTCAAAACCTGTCCTAAGCAAGATTCTTCTCTACCAGCAAAGTTGACTTTCCTCTTCTTTCAGGAATCCTCTTTCATTTGGAAGCATGCCTATAAAGATTTCCTGAGATTTCTATTCTGCCCTTTCTTAGGCCATTCCCACCCATTTTGGCCCATGATTATTGTCTGTAAACTGAAGAGTCATGAGTGGAAAGGTACAGGTACCTCTCTTGGTTTGATTGTCAGTGAGCTAAAGCACAGTCTGGAGAAGGCCATTTCTCTCTCTCTTCTCCCTCTCGACCAGCTCTGCTGGTAAAATCTTTTAGTTTGGCTTCTGAATTAAGTAGATAAAACTGTGTGGATGAGGAGCATATTAGTCAAAATTGCCAGTGCCGTGTGCATGAGAAATTATCTCCTTTTTTAGTCCAGAATTAGCCCAGAGTATTTCTAAGGCACACGTATCTAGAAAAAATATCGTCTTATATTGAATTTCTGCTTTTCTTCACAGGGACTCTTATAAGCATCTCCATCTATAAGGAATCAACAGTTGCCAGCTGGTTAATGGGGCTGAGTGAATGTTGCATGGTCCTGTTGGTGGCTGTGATTAATTGTGGAGGGTCAACTCAAGCATATCCTGCAACTGGGTAAAGGTGGCACTGATGCAAATTGGTCAGCTGGGAATAAACATCATTAATTCCATACGACATGTCAAATAAACAGCCTATGGAGAGGTATGCATTTACAAAGCGCTGAAGGACCAACTTGTATAGAGTTTATCCTCAGATAGCAGTAAAGGCAATCAATTTGGATTTAAAGATGTTTGCAGAGATATGATGGACCAGTTGAGAGGAATGGTTAAGCCATGTACCTGCTAGCCTGCATTGTGAGACAGTCAGCCAGCAGTAACTGGCATCATAAAAAGCAAGGTTTGTACTGTACACTTGGCCATCAGTGAAATTTCTGCTCCACAGAAAGCAACAGCGTTTCAGAAAAAAAAAATTGTCCAGTGGGATCAATAGTTAAAAAACCCCCACCAAGTAATTAACAGGACAAATGCCCTTATCCACCCATTCCCAGAGGCGAATGTATATGGAGGTACTGGGCCATTACAATTTCTAGGAAAGCTGATTTGTGTGCGACTGTCCTGTTCACCTTTTCTTCTACCTCTGAGCCTCCAGTTCAGATGTAAGACAGGCTGTGTCCTTGGCAAGTGTGAGTGAGAGCAAGTGAACATGTCACTGGACTCCCAGATCAGTAGGTACCCACCATATTTTCAAGGTCCCAAAAGAAAACTCAACATTTTCATTCAAAACTTATGTTTTCCTTATTGTAAATTTTAATTCTGCAAAACTAGCATATCCTAGTAGGAAAATTCCCAACCATCTGTAAATATAAAGGCAAATTTGAGGAAAGACAGTCTTAGGCTCTCCCCTCTGACTTATGTCTTTTCCCTCTGCACCCATACAATCTCTGGGACACAGGCATTGCGTCACGGCTGAAATTATTAAGTACATATCAATTAAGAAAAAATTATAGTTTCCCACGAGTAATAGGATCTCTACGGCAGTGTGCTCATAATAATGTAATTACTGGTGGGGGTCTCTTTGCTTAAATTGCGATCAATGATTGACACTATTCACACAGCTACATTTCTTTCACTAATATATTTTTCTTTACATACAGAGTAAGCCTGCATTTTGGAGTCCTAACAAATATTTAAAATACAAATCTTTTATAACTTGAAGACTAGATAACAATTGCCTGATAACTAAGCATAATCTGCAATTAAAAACTCACATACAGTTGAGCAAGACTTTCATACAATCAAAGCTCAGATGCTGATGTGACTTTACATGCATTTTGCAAAGCAGCTGCTCACTGCCTTTTGTAACACCTCAACAGGAGCACTCTAATGCATCATTGTAAGCTCCAGACATTCACACTCCTCAGTCCTTTCCTTTCTACCACAGCTCTGTATTAAATCTCCATAGGCCTGAATGTGACTACTTTGTAGCCTGAACATACTGAGAAGGTAGCGCTTGTTAGCACAAGCAATTTTAATTTTGATTCTTTTATTAACTGATTGTTTTCAAACTAGATTACATGAAGCATAAGAAATCAAGCTCTGCAATAAAAGACCATTGACTCAGCTGCTTGAAAATGGAGATGCTCCCACTAAATATGTCACGAACAGAGAAGTCACTGGCTGTGTGCAGCTCTGAAATCCGTTATCCTGAGAACATGTTCCTATCCAGGAACATGCCTAGCACCTTTCTTTGGTACCAACGTATCAACACAAAGGCAACTAGCAAATCTTTCACTGGGTAGGGGAGCAATTTGTCAAGCTGACTCTATATAGTCTGGAAATTACTTGTTCTTTCTCTATCCTGAAAACTGATGATTAAGAAAAGACAAATGGTGTTTCACTTGCCACAGGAAAATATCACAGTGCTAGCTAAGACAGCAAACACAGATACTCAGCTGGATCTCCTCATCCCCCTCGTCATACCAAAAATGAAAGAAGACGGAGTTCCTTTCTGAAACCTCGTATTCCTGCCTAGGTTTTTAATCAAGGGTATACATAAGAAATTACATTTATCCAATTCGGATTTGGAAAATATTACATTTACCATCTTTTTTTATTTTCCAGAGGGTTTTTCTCACCTTTTTTTTTTTTTTTTTTTTAACTCCACTAGATGGGCTGAGAATTGGTTTCTAAAGGCTTTCAAGGAGAAAGGAAGGAGGAAGTCTTACTCGTCATGTCAAAGGCTGTTCCGTTTCCTGCACAAAGAGGAAGTGTGAAATATTCTGAATTCCAAGAAATAGATAAAATAAAAATGTCACCTCAGCTGACTAAAGGCACAAAAAAAAAGATATTCCTCTTCCCTAACTCCACCTGTGGTATGAGTTTCCATCTAAGCAGACGGGCAATTTTATGTGTGACACACTTTTATCTAATGTGGGTGACCACCTTAGGACGTGCCCTAGATTCCCCGAACTCTGCTGACAACTCTCCACTGATTGTAAAGGCAGCCCAGGTGACTAGCTCAGATATAGATTACTGCACTGTAGACAATCACTTTAAGCAGATAAATCCCTCCCTGGAAACTCACACACTCCCACAAGGCCCTGTGCTTCAGGGAAAGGGAGCATGGTTAAGACCTGAACCAACAAACTTTCTTCATTTTGTAGAACTTCAAATATTTGCATCTTTTGGGCCATATGATATTGAGATGCAACAGGGAGATGGTTATTTGTTACTTTGCCACAGTGCTCTGAAGAAGTGCTGACCATGTTTTGGATCTGAATGTTTAGGGAAGATGGGAACTGAGCAGAGAGGGAAGGTAGGGTTTGGGAATAGGGTGCATATCTGGATGGTTTAAGGAATCATAGAATCACAGAGTATCCTGAGTTGGAAGGGACCCACAAGGTTCAAAGCCCAACTCCTGGAGCTCCAGGGCTGGATTATGGTTGAAAAAAAGAGAATAGAAAACATTTGGCAGGAGATGGAAGCTGAAAAGGAGAAACGGAATTTGAAACAGGATGACAGGTAAACCCATGGGGATGGACTGTCAAGGGAAGAACAGGAGACCTTGCTGTCTACAGAGAAATTGGGATCCATGACTCCTTACTTGAGGCTCCTCTCACTGGCAAAATGAATGAATGAATGAATGAATGAATGAAACTTCAGGTTTATTCTTGATTCAATCATAACTGAAGCACCTAAGCAGTACTGTGTAGCACTCCTGGAGGAGTAACTTCTGGAGATCCACAGCACCCAGCTGCAGGGGACAGACTGCGCTTCCCAATGTACGAGTGTATCAATGTCTGTAAGTTCCCATTTCAACTCGAGGAATCTGTGAAACTCATGCATGTCCCCAATCATCCCCCCTTCCCGTCCTCTTCCATTGCCACAGCTGGGATCTGTCTTCTTGGGTCTTCTTTGGTTGATTCAAAACTAGAAACTGAAGCTGTGCTGCAAATTAATGATTGCAAAAGCCAGCAGCAATCACTGTGGCTGTTGCCCTCCCAAAATTAAGGAGAGTTTGCCATCTAGAGGGGAAGCAAAACAGAGTGCTGTTCTTTGGTGGGAGCAGCTTTCGATTTGACTACAGGCAGTTCAGTGTTACAAACTGGGCAAGCAGGACAGCGACAGGCTCACACCACATAAGGAAGAGAGTGAGTTGTTTCTTTTTGACTCTGGGACGAATAGTCATTTTCTTATCTAAATTGTGCAAGCTGAAACAGACAGACAGTTTAATTAAGCTTAGCAGATCGATGGCATTCACATTCAGCAGAGGAAAAACCTTGACAGAGACTATTTTTTGAGCTAGTTTTCTCCACTAGGCATGCAGGCACAGCTGGGTTGATAACCAGTAGTGGGTATTTTTTTTTTTCAGTGCAACTGGATGTTGGCTGCAAATTTCTGCTGAACCCCAAAGCTTCATCCCTTGAGAAGGGAAATCTTCCATTTTTATACCCAGATTACACCAAAAATTACTTCTCCCCAGTTCAAACCTTTCCCCTGTATATTTTCTGCATGATAGATGTCAAAATGTGTTCTCATGGTTTCTTTTTTTGCTTCTGGGAAAACTATGAGGGTTTTCCCCCTTTCCTTTATTTTTTTTTCCCTTCTGGTGTTTCTTGACTACATTAAGATGCTCTGTTCTTGAAAGCCCTGAGCTATGCTTCCATCCATACAGTGGCTCTGCATTTCATTCCACTTGAAAATATTCCTGTTTCCTCAGGGAGGAAGGACTAGTTGTCCCCCAAGGCTCCTTTCCACTAGCCATTTCTGCAATCCTCTGGAGCACGGACAGAGCTAGGAGCAGTCCCTGCTCCATACAACACACCATGAAACATCATGGACCCCTGCTGAATGGGGCTCACTGGCCTGTGACTTGGGGAGGGTGGTTCAGTCAGGCTGCAAAGCACTGACAGACACCAAGCTGTTGAATAAATATCCCTTTTGTAAACTACCTGCAAATGGTTAGGAACGATGGCAAAGGCAAGCACAAGGCAGAGACCTCCAAGCATTTCATGATTTTGAATGCTTGTTGGAGTCCACACCAGG